>NC_064245.1:14255000-14855000 GCF_003254725.2 Canis lupus dingo | reverse complement strand
ACATGTACAATCAGCCTCTAAGATTTTGCCATGAAAATCATGATCCAAAAATGAAAGAAAAGAGAATAAATATATTGTGAATCATTTAGCTGTTGCTCGATTCTCATTTTGCTTGTTTGATTTCTTTTAAGCTTTGTTCATATGGTTGGAGGGACTGATTTAGCTTTCTAAATCTTAACCATGTCCCTTTGGAACTAAACTATTTATAAGCAACACTTTCAAGACTTTAAGAATTCTTCCTCATTCTTTAATAGTTAGCTAGAAATTAAGAAGGTTTCGTGCAGCTCTATTTTAATTAGAAGTACTGTATTTATAAAGTAAACAAAGAAGTACCCCTAGTCCCAAAAAATCTTTAAGAGTCAAAACACTATAACCTGAGTGCTACTTGTTTAAAAATTATATAGGGTCTGAGGATTCTATATGAAGAGGTCTTACCTTCATGATCTGGATTTAGAAAAATCTTGTATTCCAGAAGTTAAACTTTAGTGAATGGTAAATCTATTTCCATTCAATGCATCTTTTATAACTTAATAATGAAAGAGGACAGAATAATATGTATGACCTAAATCTAATCATTTTTGTTCCAAAGAAGCAATGATTATGGTAGTGGTCCATTAATTAGCAGTCCTTATTTCCTATTACTATTAGCTCAGTGTTCTCCCAAGGGCTACTGTGAAGGTTCTTAATTTATGGAAAAATAATTCTGTGATAAATTCATTTTGTGAAGGTCCAATTAAAGCAAAATTAAACACAAAGGATGAATAGCATAGCTCAAACTTGTCTTATTTTCCCCACAGTATCTCATAGGACTAGAGTTCTAATCATCACATCTTAGGTCATAATTTCTATTTGCCTATACATACCTATTTTTCTGTTCCTTAGACTCTTCACTGTCAACCAAATTAGGAAAGGATTTCCCCTGTACATTTATTTTCACTCAATTAATCTTTCTTTCCTTCTTCTTTCACCATTCTGTTTGTTCCTCCCCTCCAACTCACCTTCCTAGAGAACCTTATCTGGATACAGTCTATTCACTTTCCCCTTAAACTAATCTGGCCTTTCTCTGTTCTTTCTTAAACACTATGCAAGTGTCTTCCTTCAGGAAATTTTGGACATACAGGCTTATACACAGGCAACTATGTTTAGCTGGTCACCAATCATTGGCATAAAATATGTGAAATAATGATTTTCACTCTATTACGGGATGAGCTCTATGGTTCTTAGAAAATACGAAATTCTCCTAAATCCTAATAATATTATAGATAAAAGTTAAATTGGCATTTTAGGGTAAGATTTTTTTTTTTAATTTATTTATGATAGTCACAGAGAGAGAAGGAGAGAGAGGCAGAGACATAGGCAGAGGGAGAAGCAGGCTCCATGCACCGGGAGCCTGATGTGGGATTCGATCCTGAGTCTCCAGGATCGCGCCCGGGCCAAAGGCAGGCGCTAAACCGCTGCGCCACCCAGGGATCCCAGGGTAAGATTTTAATTTACCATCAACTAACAAAGAATAAGTCCATGTTGAGGGTATTTTTTTACTCCCCTATGTTATTTTAATAAAAATTTTTCTAAAACATAATATAAAATTCCTTGCTTTCTTAGTGTTTAGAACATAACTTAAAGTTTTCTTCATGACAGAGCTATGATAAAAGTTACTTTTTATGTGCTGCACTGAAAAATGAATGTCTGTCCTCATCAAAAGGCATATCCCAAACTTCATTTGAAAAGGATTCTATGATCAAATAGGTTTAGGAATCACTACATACTAAATGCTACTTAAAATGGCTCACAATGCAAATTAGAATATTAAACACTGTAATTTTATAATAATGTAAATTAAAAAGAAAACAATGTTTCTCAAACTTTTTTGATCAATGAACACCAGTTTACCAACAAATCTATTAACTTTTGGGATTTTTCTCAAACAGCAATGCCGTTGAGGGCACACTGCTCTAGACCACAGCACTCCTTGAGAACTGTCTACCCTGTAGTCTTTCCTCCCATTTTAGATCTCTAGAGGAGGGTTCTTGTTGCTATTTGACTGATTTTACCAGTGTATGCTTTCACTTGTAAACTATGCTCCTGACAGCATCATAGTATTCTGCAGACCTCTTTGAGAAACTAATCAAAGCCTCCTAAATCCCTATAATTAACCCTCTCGTTGAAAAACAACAAAAAGCTACTACAAAAACACAGTTTCAGGGATAAACAGAACTATGCGAAGTCCACTGTGGCTCTCATAGGGCTCTGTGGTCCAGGAACTCCTGATTTGTTAAAAATGCTTAACCCTTGGCCATCACCAAGTGCCTTTTAAGCAAGTGCCCCAACTCAGTTTTCTGCCCATTGGAGTTTGAGACCACTGCCTGAGGGGGCCATGAATTCTAGCTAAAAATTTTTATGGCAGAAAATTACTCTCTAGGCATCAGAAAATCTGGGGATTTTGGTCTTAGCAAGTCAACCAAAGAGGTGCTATTATGTAAAACATCAGTAACTTAAAAAAGAAATGTTCCGTTTTTTTTCTGATTCCTGATTTTTAAAAAATTCTGGAGGGAATATGGAACAATTGTAGGAAATTTCTAAGAGCATATCCTACACATTTGCCCAGGCAAAAGAACTGCTCCTAGGAAAACACTCAAAGAAAAGTTGTAGTTTTATAGGTTCTTTCATCACAAATGTGAAAAGATTTCCATGAGGCCAGAGATTATTTCCAGTGTATTCACCACAGTTTGTCAAGAATACAGTATAATTTCTTACACGGAGTGGACACTATAAAAAAAAAAAAAAAACTGGTTAAAGAAATAAATATATAAAATACCACAGGTCCTAGGAATATCTAGGTTTGACTTAGAACAATGAAAGATTTTATACCTATTCCTGAAATGCATTTTCAAAACAATAAATATAGATCTAAGCCTGGGAATAAAGAAACAAATATATATTTAAATAAATACAGTATTATATAACACTCTTTTCAGTATTTAGTTAGACAAAGAAATTTGGAGATTATTTCTAAAATAGAAAATGTGTGCAAAAAATATAAAATCAATGATAAGCTAGGAACTTGATAGAGCATATCGATACAAATGACTCTAAAATAGATTTTTTGTGTGTGTTTTAAAAAAATTTACAGCATACTTCGGGTAACATTATGTGTCAACTACATTCAAGTTTTTTAAAAAAGAGTATACTTTAGAAAAATATTGTATGATGAAATAAGTCACAGATATTCATAGAACTATTGTTCTAAAATTAAATGAAACCCTTTCTCTTCTCTCTCCAAATATATGTGTATATATAGATATATCTCATAATATACATCCATATGGATGTATCACTCATAAAGAATATAGACTATAGACTCTACACTGAAAGGTGTTTTGCATCTCATGACTAATAGTCATAATATTAATTCCATTCTCTTGTAGCAAAATTAGGGACATTGAAAATAAATCTTGAGGGACATTAGGGCTCCTCGCATTTGATCCACAACAAAGCAGTATTTGGAGTAATTATCAAAGTCCAGCTAAATCAGACAAACCATAAAAGTACAGGTAGTTGCTGAAAGCACACGTATTAGTTTTCAGAACCATTAGCAACAGAATTCTTGTTAATAATAGCATTAAGATACAGGAGAAAATGAGAAGCTCGAAAATCAGATAATCTGAAGCTGGTGGATCAGTATAATAGGATAAAAGAAACACATTTCAGTTTTCCCAAGAAAAATGAACACTAGCCACTCTATTATTGTCTGTAAATGGATCCATTTTCAGTGAGGAAGTTTTCTTGGTGCCACCAGAAAAATGATGTAAAAAAGAGGTAATGCACAAAAGCTACTGGAAGTCTCATTATTCCAGATGAAGTTCATGACACAATCCAAATGGAATATATTTCTTCCAGTAAAGAAAACTTGTTAACAATATTACAATAAGAAGTCAGCAGGGACCACAGAGGAACAAATAATAAGCAGTACTTTTTTCAGTACCCAAGTTACTTCCCCAAAGCTGATGGGACTTTGGAGCAAACTGTTATTCCAGAGGCCAGAATGAGTGTGGTGCCTCCTTGAGTGCCAGCTTCCACGAAGCCACATTGAAGAGGAAGGAACAGAATGCAAACACTATGTCCCCAAGTGTGTAAAAAATCTTCTTTGTCACATTAGCCTAATAAGTACATGGAAAATCGGAGGCAACATTACAGGCACTGCTTTTTGTCATATTAAAGAAGAAATTAAAGCTGTTTTCCCCTTTCTCTTCAGCATTATTTTTGTGGCTTTTAATCATTTTCTAAATATCTACAACTAGGAAAGCATTTGACATAAAACTATGAAAACAGGATTCCTACCTTAGTTTTCAAAACTGAATTTATTATTTCTTATCTCTTGTCAGGAAGCTTCCATATGTGGGACCCAAAACAGACAGGGTTAAAACTATAAACTGAGAAAATAATGAGTGACGGAATAAATTACTGGAAGGATGAAGTGTTTAACTTTGGAGTGAAATGCAACCCAACACAAGCTGAGTGTGTGAAAATTTAGACACCCCGCAGGTAAGTGTCAGGACCCTTTTCTATATGGTGAGACAATAGAGAAGGAACTTGAGGGAAAGCTGAACTTCATAAAGGTTCACGAATCTGGGGTACCTGGCTGCTTCGGTTGGTAGAGCATGCGATTCTTGATCTTGGGGGTGTAAATTTGAGCCTCATGTTGGGTTTAGAAATTAAATGTATTTTTTTAAAGATTTATTTATTTATTTGAGAGAGCACGCCCCTCACACAAGCAGAGGGGCAGAGGGAGAGGGAGAAGTAGGCTCCCTGTTGAGCAGGAAGCCCAATGTCGGGTTCAATCCCAGGACCTTGGGATCATGACCTGAGTGAGCCAAAGGCAGATGGTTAATGGGTTGAGCCACCGAGATACCCCAAAATTACTTAGAACCTTTAAAAAATTCTTGTAGGGGTTAATGAATCTGAATTTGAAATCAGAAAACATTTAACTCTTAGAAACTAGAAGTTGGACTACTCTGTGTCTCTTTGTCTTTCCCAACTTCCGTATCCCCCCAGTCCCATGTTATATTTTATGGAATACTGTTTCTGGTACCACAGAAGCACAAGAAGTGGAAGCATGGAGTAGCTAACATGTGGAATTATACGCCATGTGGCCTGGCTTCAAATCTTGACACTACTTCCTACCAGCCATGTGACTTTGGACAGTTACTTAGTCTATGACTCAATAGTGCATTATGTTTTACTGAGTTAACATAGTAGAGCAGTAACTGAGAGGGAGTAAGTGCTGTATAAATGTTGGATATTATTACCATCTCCTCTGAGAAGCCTGCCCTTGGATCCTAGGCCAACTTAGCTTCCTCTTCGACATGCTCCTTCCTATTTCACCTCACATATAGCTTCATTTTAGCACTTACTGTGTAATTATAAGTTTAAACTGGGAGATGTGTCTGTGAATCTCCTAAAGGTTGAGAACCTTTCTCCCCATTACTGCATTCCCACTACTCATCAGAGTGTCTATATGAATGAATGATTTCAAAATGATACATAATGTTGAATGTCAGAGACAAAACCAACTGCTTTTAACTCATTTTATTTGGCTTCATCTCTTTCCTAAACATGTTTCTTTAGTAAATTACTAATGTTAAAAGAGTTTAACATTAATTACTATATGCCAATGTGAACAGGAAATATTTTGGGGAGAAAGAACAATAAGCATATCAAGAGATCTTGTTTTACTATAAACTACTTTAAATATTTTTAAATATTTTATTTTAAATATTACTATTTTAAATATTATTTAACAGACTCAAACATCTCTAAGCTTAAACACTCACAAAGTTGTGTGATAGACCACTCCAAGACCTGCCACTGCTCCTTTGCTATGTGGGTCCTTCCAAACACTGGTTTTGATTTTGTGTAAGGCAATTATCTTTGTTAGAATCTAAGTTATGCACCCATGTTCACAGAAACAATGTTTTGAATATAGCTCTGGGAGATTTCCAGATCCTTTGAGGCCTTAGGGTTCTACTGATCAGCTTGAGGCCCTCTGCCTTGGTCTGTTTGACTTCATGAGAAGTAGGTCCATAGGTCTCCCTTCCACTATAGAGACCCACAACCCCTAGTAATTCTACTTCCCTTTGCAAGCAGGACAAGTCTAGTCCAGCTTCTACCTTATAATCTCCTCTTCAAACTGGCTATATGATAAAATAAAAGGTCTCCACATTAACACAGATGACTAACTCTCTCACCTGCTACAACACAGGCTCTGGGTAAGTTGGGGAGATAAACTGAAGAATAACTACTACCCCATCCTCTCAGGAACTTAAAAAAACACACAGATCAGTACTAACGGAGCACTGTGTTGACAGTCATATATGACAACCAAAACATTCTGTTATATAAAAGACTGAGTCTCATATACTTCATCAGCATTTTTAAAAAGATTTTTATTTATTTACTTTTTTGAGACAGAGAGACAGAGAGAGACAGACAGAGAGAGAGAGAGAGAGCACAAGCAGGGGATGCAAGGGGCAGAGGGAGAGGGAGAAGCAGACTCCTGGCTGAGCAGGGAGCACGACCCAGGGCTCAATCCCAGGACTCTGGGATTATGACCTCCACTTAATCGAATGAGCCACGTAGGTGCCCCCTTCTGCATTTTAAAAATCTTTCTTTGATTGTTTTAGGCCAAGATAGTTGTCATACTTAATTTTGCCTCCATTGACAGGATCAGTATTCCTGATCTAAAGGTAAGTAGACAGAGTGGTATAGTGGGTTAAGCATCTGACTCTTGGTTTCAGCTCAGGTTAATGATCTTAGGGTCATGAGATTGAGTGCTGTATTGGGCTCTGAGTTCAGTGTGGAGTCTGCTTGAGATTCTCTCCCTCTCCATCTGCTCCTTCTGCTCCCTCATGTTCTCTCTAAATAAGTAAATAAATAAATAAATAAATAAATAAATAAATAAATAAATAAATAAAGGCAGATAGACATATGGACAGAGAGATTTGCTGCATCTGAAATAAATCTTATGACCCAACAAGAGCCTCCACATGACAGGGAGGCTTACAGTTCCCTTTGGAGGGGCCCACACAACAAGTATCTCCTTGCTTCATGTAGCAAGAAAAACCTAACCAACACCAGAGGATGGAGTCACATTAAACCTATTCTTCTGGGTCAATGAGAAAGACTGAAAAGAAACTGCTTCTATGATTACCCTTTACGATTCCCAGGCCAACACTGGCTCCACTGGATGTTACCTAAACGTACTGCTAAATGATAACAAATTCTCCCACACTCCATTCCATCTTCTCTGGCAAAAGCTGGCAGTATTACATTAACAAGGGATCAGACTTCTTGCTCATTTGCCAAGGGTATAATGCTTGTAGCCCTCTCCTATTTTCTGCCTTTCTTATTTTGTTTTTTTGACTGAGAACATGAGAGAGAATATCCGACTCCTGATGTGGCCACTATTAGTTAAAGATGCTAATCAAAGAATGGCTTACATTTGAATCCAGCCAAAATTGAGAACTGTACCCAGGGCAAATTTCTGAATATTTTCCCAGCTGACTTCTGTTTTATGCTGGTTTAACTCCCAGTTATACTTAGATAATGCTGACTCTTTCAGGGAACATCTTAATAAAAAGACATTTCTAGTGTAATGAAATGAGGTTTAAATTCTAAGGACTGTATGCTCAATGGCACATTATTAATGAAGTATCTTCCTAATATCCCTTTCTTAGCCTGAAATTTTGCTGAAGTTCAGTTAATTATATCTCTTATCATATGTGTTACTTTCTACTATCATGGCCAAAAATTAACCAATAGAAAAAACTTAAACTAAATTAATAATTCATTTTTACTATAGTCTAAGGTTGTATCTGAGAATTGATATTTCATTTTTAAAGGAATATACCATGACAGAGATGTTACATTATTGGCTCTTAATATAACATGCTAGAAATTAATTTTAAAAATTTAACACTGGAATAAAAATAATGCCATCATCAAAAAGATGGATTTAAGTTAAGACACCTGCTGAGCGTGTGTGCTTCCTAATATATTTTCTAATTAAATCCTAACCTTTCAAAAGAGATTGAACGTTTTTCCTCTTTTATACTAAAAAATAGAGAGTAAGATTTTCTTCACACTTTCTGTCAGGTGGGCAAATTATAATGCCTATGAATGTATGTTAAAATTAATATGAAAAGAGATAGCCATGGTGATAAGAGCAATCTCTCATACCAACCCCAGGAAGTTGTAGTCATGAGCTCATTATTCTAACAGAGTAGGGCAGGCCTTAAGACTTTGGGAAGCCATTTCCCAGGCGTGACAGCACCTCATACAGCAAATTTTATGGATAATTTTACCTTTTTAGCTGCCTTCCTCACTGAAAATAGTTATTCAGACATAAAGGCAAAGTCCTATTTCCTTCAAACTTCCAATTGGACTTTGGAGAATCTTGGTGGCAGATACCACTTTTTAGTCTTCCCTCAAGACCTATGAACTACAAAAGCCATGTTTAAGTGGGTTTCACTTGCTAATTTGACCAAATATTTGCCTTGTGCCTACAATGCTCAAGGCACTATGTAGGGCAGCCCAGGTGGTGCAGTGATTTAACGCCGCCTTTGGCCCAGGGCGTCCTGGAGACCCAGGATCGAGTCCACATCGGGCTCTTTACATGGAGCCTGCTTCTCCCTCTGCCTGTGTCTCTGCCTCTCCCTCTCTCTCTCTTTCTCTCTCTCTCTCTCCTATGTATTCTCATGAATAAATAAATAAAAAATCTTAAAAAAAAAAAAGGCACTATGTAACTCACGACTTGTGGTGACTAATACCACAGGAACACAGTGAGATCCAAAAGCAAGATGGGGGTGACTAACATGGGTCATGCCTCACACTGTCACCATCAGCTCCTGTGCCCCCAACCCCTGTCTCTCCAGAGTGAACTCATTTCCCTTTATTTAAATAAATGCATGAAGAAAAGCATTAGGTTTAATATATAAGAAAAAGTCAGAGCTAAGAAAAAGTCAGAGCTAAGAAAAATCCATGGATAAAAAACTCATTGAAGAAATGATCGGGAGTTGATGATCATCCTGTTTTGATCTAGATGGTCAATACTGGGCTCTGTTGTTCTGTTAGGATTTGTTTCATGGGAATATTTTTTAATTGAAAAAAAAAGCATGAAAATTACACAACTAGATTGTTTTCTTGAATATACAAGCAGATCTTAAATGTATTTGATTTTGACATTTAAAACATAAAATTGTTCAATAAACACAATATTGTAGAATTCAATTTTGGGTCCAGGTTTACTGGCGGCTGAGTTGTGATAAAGGAAGGCAGACAAGAGTATTTGGAAAGAAAGAAAGGCAGTAAGATACTGGCAGGTGCAGTGCCCTCCAACAGTGGCTGGTGCATTACAGTCTGTAAACTAATTTGGCCCTTAGCCTATCTTGGTATGGTCTGTGAGCTTAGCTGGCTTTTTCTTTGAAAATGGATGAGGGAAAAGTCAAAAGGAGAGTATGTAATGATATGTGAAAATTGTATGAAATTCAACTTTCAGTATCCACAAAGTTTTGTTGGAACAAGGCCATGCTGATTCACTTATTGTCTACGTCTTCCTGTGCTATAATACAGTCAGTAGTGAAGACACAGACTGTACGGCCTGCAAAGCCTAAAATATTAATTCTTTATCCCTTCACAGAAAGGGATGACCTCAGCTCTAAAGAAGTAGAAAGAATGTGAAAGAGTTATGGTCACAGACAAGCTGGCACACAAAGGTAGAAACCATGGTTAGAAAGGAACAGGCAAGATGAAAATGGTCTTCTAGGTGGTTTCTTTATACCCTTCTCCCTATTCAGGTAATCTTACCTAATAGTCAATAAGGTCTATTTCTTCAACGCTTTCCTCAAGTTACTTTTCTGCTCTAAAACCTTTTTTTTTTTTTTAAAGATTTTATTTATTCATTCATGAGAGACAGAGGGTGGGGGGGAGAGAGGCAGAGACACAGAGAGAGAAGCAGGCTCCATGCCAGAAGCCCAATGAGGGACTTGATCCCAAGTCTCCAGGATCACGCCTTGGGCCGAAGGCAGGCGCTAACCACTGAGCAACCCAGGGATGCCTCTGCTCTAAAGCCTTTAACAAAAACCATATATAATTTAAATACCAATGACTGTTTTTCAAGACTCTGTAGCCTGTTATCATGCTATATATCTCATCATCCATTCATTCATTCAGTCCACCATTTATTTGGCATCTTAATTTTCATTTGCTCAGCACTCTTTCCCCCATTTTTAACAAGCTGATGATTCCTTGGCCAATCAGAGGTTTTCCCTGAGACTTTTTGAACTGAAGCACCATGGAAACTTTTAGGATGTAAGCAAGAAGTTCCTAGGGTGCACTTTAATGACTGGAGACACTGGGCTGAAAACAAAGTCACCATGTGGGGGAGAAACCAAGACAGCAGATGATGAAATATGCTAGAAAGCTAAATTCCAGCTGCCCCAGCTTCCAGAAATCCTCCAATTCCTGTCTTTCCAAAGTTATACCTCTCTCTTCTCTTGTGTGAACTATCACATTCTTTTTAAATAAATTCTTCTTCTTCTTCTTTTTTTTTTTTTTGCATAAGAAACAGAGATGAGGGGGTGCCTGGGCAGCACAGTTGGTTGTCTGACTCTTGGTTTTGGCTCAGGTCACCATCTCAGGATTGAGAGATGGATCCCCTCATTGGGCTCCCTGCTCAGTGGGGAGTCTACTTAAGACTCTCCTCCCTCTGCCCTACCATTCCCCATCTCTCAAATAAATAATTAAATCTTAAAAATAAAAAAGAAGCAGAGATGAGGACTGGAAGCACAAAGCTGTCACCTGCAAGTTCAGAGTCCTGGCTAATGCCTTCATCAATTATATATAGAATATCTCCTATGTGCCAGTTTCAGTTCTCTTCACTGTCTCCAACAGTAACCCGTACTGTACTGTCTTTTACTCTTTGTCTGCCCTATACAAGGTCTACTCATTCTTCAAGGCCAAATTCAATTCCATATTCTTCATGAAGTTTTTCTAGCTTGCTCTCCCTTATAGTAAAACGTCCCTTTCATGAATTCCTAATGTACTTAAAGACTTCGACAAATTAGTTGGTAATTAATTTAATTTGGTATTACATGCTTTTTTCCTCTCATACGGCTTTGTGGGTTAGTCTTTTTCAGCCCTAGATTTGAAAGTACTTGAAGACACCAAATGAAATTAGACTAAATTGATTTCAAACATCAGAAAAATTTGCCTCGAGGAAAGTAGTTATTCTCCAGAGAAATATTATTAGTTGCTTGAGAGTTGAGCTGGGGGTGTGAGTGGGTGGTAGAGAATAAGGCATCTTATCGGAACTCTTGGGATTGAGTGATGAGATGGGAGAAGCCATAAGACCCGAGAAACCAGGTCCAGATTTTCCTACTGTTGTGCATTCCAAAAAAACCCCTCTACTCTATATATGAACCCTAATGTGCATTTTAGGAAAGCACCAGAAAGTGAACTCTGTTGTTTAACTCTTCCTGCTTCTCCAGATCCTGTCAACCCTGCAACCAACACAGTTCCATTTCATCTTCATCACCCTGTACAGCAGAAGGGACCCCTTCGTGCTGGAATCGCTTTCTCAGAACTCGGCAACTGTTTGTCTGCATACTTCCAGCAGCTTCTCACATATTCATATTTTATTTCTCAATCTAGATAGGAAGTACGGGTCTTATGCTTTTTGGAATCCCCATTAATCCTAGCACGATATTTAAAAAATATTGTAGGGGCTCAATTAATAAGTTGATAAGTTGGCTACTACATTATACCTCCAAATGCTGATTTATTTCAAGAAAACGATGCAGTAAAATAATATTCATTGAACTCCTGTTGTGTATTAGGCAATAGACTGGGTGTTAGGGAAAATAAATAATACTTGCCCTTGAGGTGCTCAGAGTCCATATGGGGAGACAGACCCCTAATTAGATATTTTAATAGAATATGCTAAGAGCTTTGAGAAAAGCATACGGAGATGCTGTGGGAGCATGGATTAGGGGATCTAGCTCACAGAAAGCATCCCAGAAGAAATGACACATGAGCTGTCATAAAGGATCGATGGGAATTAGGCAAAGAAGGGAGGAAGAGGGTAAGGAGGTGAGAGCCAGCACAGCACGAGCAAGGGCTTCAGTCAGTTCCACATTACTAGAGAGTGAAAAATATGTGTGCAGAGGCATGAGATGAGGCTCTTCTTAGGCAGGTCCTAGGTCAGGGAAGGCTTTTCTAATACTGAGTGTAGCTGGGGCTTTATGCAGTAATGAGGAGCACCTGAAGAGCCTTAAACAGGAGAGTGGCGTGTGCTTGTTAGGTGTTCTAGAAGAATACATAAGTAAAGGTAAAGAATTTAATAATAATAATAATAATAATAAACTATTATACAAATCCAAATGAGAGATGATAAAGACCTATATTAGGCCTTGATGGCAAGAAGGGAGAGGAAATAGACTTGAAAACATTTAGGTGGTGTGGCAAAATAAACAATCTTGGTGATTCTTTGGATGATAGGGAGGTAAGCAGAAGGGGAAAATGAGTAACAGTTTCTGTTTGAGCAATTATTAGTGACATTAACTTGGGTTGAGGGGAGAGGTTCAGGGATCAGGGCAATGAAGAGGAGTTCTGTTTTATCCATGCTGTGTTTGGAGTGTCTGTGGAATGTCCCAGGGACCAGATGAGCAGGCATTTAGCTCCAGAAATGCACAAGCTCCAGGGTGGGATCAGTGTAGACCCACATCAGGTAGTCATTCAAACACAGTGACAGCTGGAGTCAAAAGGATAAACAATGCAGTGAAACGCTGGGACACCTGCACCCCGATGTTTATAGCAGCAATGTCCACAATAGCCAAAATGTGGAAGGAGCCTCCGTGTCCATCGAAAGATGAATGGATAAAGAAGCTGTGGTCTATGTATCCAATGGAATATTACTCAGCCATTAGAAATGACAAATACCCACCATTTGCTTCAATGTGGATGGAACTGGAGGGTATTATGCTGAGTGAAATAAGTCAATCGAAAAAGGACAAACATTATATGGTCTTATTCATTTGGGGAATATAAAAATTAGTGAAAGGGAATAAAGGGAAAGGAGAGAAAATGAGTGAAAATATCAGTGAGGGTGACAAAACATGAGAGACACCTAACTCTGAGAAATGAACAAGGGGTAGTGGAAAGGGAGGTGGGCGGGGGGTTGGGGTGACTGGGTGATGGACACTCAGGGGGGCACTTGGCAGGATGAGCACTGGGTGTTACACTAAATGTTGGCAAATTGAGCTCCAATAAAAAATTTTAAAAAATAATAAACAAGAGAGAAGCAACATGCACCTATTATTTTAACTTGTCTTATTTCATTATTATTGTTTATTATGAAATTGAAAAAAGTTAATATAGCACTTCAGAGAATATCATATGAAAGATTCTAAAGATAAAATATTCAATGAGAAATTGACAAAAACAACAAATAAGCAGCTCTTTGTCATATACAAGTATTTAGAAACACCATATTAATGTAGGACAAGTCTTCTCTTCAGTTTAATGCAATGTATGCACATATGTACATGTTTTAAATAATGGTAACAAAGTGCTTAGTTTTGCCAAACACTATGCAAGATATCTATATTAATACTTAGATACTATACGTTTTTTTTAATAAGATTATATTTATTTGAGAGACAGCACAAGCAGGGGAAAGGACAGAGGGAGAGGGAGGAGCAGGCTCCCCACTGAGCAAGGAGCCTGTGGGGGTGGGGCTCCATCCCATGACTGTGGGATCATGACCTGAGCTGAAGATAAATGCTCAACTGACTGAACCACCAAGGCACCCCTGAGAGAGGTCTTATTATCATCTTCATCTTAAAGATTAAATGACCGACACTCATAGAAGATAAGCCACATAGCTGCCAGGTGGCAAAGCTGGAATGCAAACCCAAGTTTATCCAGATGCAAAGCTCCTACAAGACCTCAAGCATTGTGGGTACCTGGGTAACTCAGTCAGTTAAGCGTCTGCTTTCGTCTCAAGTCATGATCCCAGGGTCCTGGGATGGAGCCCCACATTGGGCTCTTTGCTCAGGGGGAGTCTGTTTCTCTTTCTCCTTCCACCCCTCCCCTGCTTGTGCCTGCATGGGTTCTCTCCCCCAAATAAATAAGTAAAATCTTAAAAAGAAAAAAAAAGGACGACCTTGAGCATTAAGTGTCCCTCCCTAACCCTCATCCCTTTGTGGAGGATCTTTTTTGGCAGCAGAGGGATAAAACAGCAATAGCCTTGATAATCCAGAAGGAGGCAGGCAAGCACAGGAATTTTAACACTTGAAAAAAAAATTGATAATGAATTGATGTTTAAATGAATTCACGCATCAAATTAGATATTCATGCTTCTGAACAGATTCAGTTAAAACCCAGTAAGTATATTGATTTTGGAGGGCTTTTTGAGTTCACATATCAAAATTTTATTAGCTTATTCTTTGGCCCAGGGATCTATCTCTTCTAGGAATAGAACTTTTAAAAGGTACTACATGAGCATACAAAGAAACAAAACTTGGAAAATCCTAGTATCTATCAACAGGAGCTAGTTAATTAAATAATTAAATAATGGCCTAATCCTACCACATAGTAGGTTGCAGCCCATGTGTAAATATGTAACACATATTTATATAGAAGTAGGCATGTTGCTTCTGGGAAGAAAAAAATTAAGATTTTCTTTTCTTTTTTTTTTTTTTAAGAGTAGATCTGGAAACACATTTTTTTTTTTTTTTTTTTTTATTTATGATAGTCGCAGAGAGAGAGAGAGAGAGGCAGAGACCTAGGCAGAGGGAGAAGCAGGCTCCATGCACCGGGAGCCCGATGTGGGACTCGATCCCAGGTCCCCAGGATCGCGCCCTGGGCCAAAGGCAGGCGCTAAACCGCTGCGCCACCCAGGGATCCCAAATTAAGATTTTCTAAACCCAGTGAGTCAACAACCTGATAATATCAATTTAAATTTAGCCACATGCAAATGAATTACACTACATCTTTATTATGGAGTATCATAGAGCTGCTGAAAAGAATGTCAGACCAGATTGCACTGACGTGGGAGGTCATGAAATATTAATTGAAAAAAGCACATTGCAGAACAATATGTTTAGTTTGATCTCATTTTGAAAAATACAAATTTGTATATTAATTTTTACTAGTGCATAAGAAAAATTCTACAGTATTCAACAAAGTGGGAATAAGAGTGGTAATCTGGAGATTAGGGCTGGAGGGAAGAAAATGTAAGGATCTTGACTTTCTTAATTTTATGTTTTAATTTTTATAATGAAAATTCATTACTCTGATAATTTTTTTAAGTACTAAGCATATTCCTATCAAAATGCAGCTTTAGCATGGATCAGTGGATCGCTTTATTTACACTTTATTTCAGATCTTAAATATTTAATATCACAACATGCACAACTGTACCCTAGAAAAAATTTTGGATCTATGTTTATGAAATATGTAATTTAGTGTAGCTTTTCATGTTTAAGAGTGCACTAAAGACTGAACAAAATGTAATACTTTAATGTAAGAATACTTTAATGTATTTTCAAAATCTCAGTTTCTCTTTTTATGCCCATTCTCAATATAAATCTAGGCCAGTAATGTTCCTGGTGTACATTCTGGATGTTGAGCTACCTTCCCTCTGGTCCCATCCTCTTTCTGAAAACATAGAACCAACTGGGAAGACCCCTACTGAGACCCCACTGCCTATAAGTCAGGATGCATGTCCTTTTCTCACCTCTGTTCTACCTTTTCCCATAGCAATCACACTACTCCATTATCTGAGAGTCTCATTCCTGATTCTAAGCTCTTGCTTATGCCTCAAGCATTCTTCTTCTTGGTTGCCTTTAGAGAAGACCAAGAAACTTATAAAGAGGCAGCTTCTGCTAATTTCTCTTAAAGGTTCAGAAAGAAAGTCCTGCCACCTGAGAAGCAAATATGTGTATCTTCCTAATGAGGAATCATCTACTCTGCTTTTTCCAACCTTTGATATCTTCCAGGGAGGCAGATATCTCGGAGCCAGACTTCATCACTTTTAGAACAAAGTGGCAGGGTACTGCAAGGGCATGATGTAGAAGCCGCCTGGGATTCTAGCCTGTGTACTAGGGATTATGATATGAGCATGTATACCTGAAATTCAAAGGGACTAAGGAATAAAGACCTTTAATCAGATCAGCTTATGAACCTCTCTGCTTTTAACAAATAACAAAGAGAATATTATCAGAGTCCTTTAGATATCTTACACAAGGCATCTGTTGATAAGATTGCATTTCTCCAATGTTTTTGATTACAAGTAACAGAAAAGTAAGTTTGAACAAGAAATGAGAATTCCTTGTAAGCTCAGGGCTGTCCGGTGGTCTTTGTCTCAGATGGGTAGAGAGATAATGGACAATCAGCTGGAGGGAAAGTTGTAAAGTCCCTCTCTTAATCTTCAGCTGAGTTTGCTTTCACTCATGCCAAGCAAGAGGATCGGATA
Source organism: Canis lupus dingo (assembly GCF_003254725.2). NCBI lineage: Eukaryota > Metazoa > Chordata > Mammalia > Carnivora > Canidae > Canis > Canis lupus. Next base: position 14,838,469 of record NC_064245.1, on the reverse strand, counting down.
GCAGCCATTTACAGTTGTGGGGAGAGCCAAGATTTCCAGTTTGCCAAAGTGAGACTTACATGCTTGGAATTCACTTGGAGGCTAGAAGACTCCAAAAGGCTTGTGATAAATTGGGGAAGCAGCTGCGCCCCTTTGTTTTTATCACAAAGTGGCATGAGTGAATCCAAAGTGATATTAGATGAACAATCTTATTTTTGCGAGTGATTCAACATGGAGATCAGATTTTATCTTAGTGTGTGTAAACTCTAACTATTGAAAAAAATACAAATCTGTTCTTTCTGAGAAATCAAAATCTATATTAGAAGCTGCCTCTTTATAATTCACTTATATTTATTACAAATCAAATTAGCATTTAGAATTATGTCTACCTGATATTTAAAACTTAATATCAGTATTCAGATCATTATTTTGTGTAGACATCAACTTAAAATATCTTAAATGCTAATTTTCAAGATCAAATCTAAATTACAGCATAATAACTAAGCATAAAATATGTCAGTTCCATTACATCACCAATAGATTAGATGCTTCAAATTGTGAAAACATAAATAACTTAGCAATTCTCATTTGATGACTATGAAAGCTAATATCCTTCAAATTGTATGAAAACTAATATAAAGAGGATGACATGTATCTTTTTTCAAAGACTTTCTTTAAATAAATAAGAGGAAATAAAACTATAACTGAATAGAGACTTCAAGATCTTGCAGGAAGAGGCCTAATTAATGATAAACATACTACATGTAGATAAATAATCATGCAGAGGAAAAACCCTAAAGTAACAATAATTTAGAAGAAAATTCAAATTTTGTTACACGATTTCAATACAGAAACTTTGTTATGGAGTTGAGTAACCTCCTGACATTTAATATTACTTTGTGGGATTTGAGAAATACAATTAGTTATCAGCAATTTGTTGACTTGATTGTCCCCAGATAGCATTTGTTACCAGTGGGAAAATACTGCTTATGCTCTAAGTACTATTGCACACTTCATAACCTACTAATTAGCACTTCATTTTCCCTTTGCTTAGGGAATAATGATTATTGCTTTCACCTAATACAACAAGGGTTACCTTTAACAATCCATTTTTAAAAATTAGCTAATGATCCATAGACAATACCCATCCCCCAATGAGTGCCTTATACATTACATCAGGAGAGAACCACTATAATTTTTCAAGCTCTGCAAAGAGATAGCTAACTTTAATGCTAATATAGATGCAGAATAGTTGCTTTGATTACTTTAGGCGCAATAAACCTTTTAACATTTTGACTTTTGGTATGAAAATTTCAATCATAAGTTTTAAACTTGCATACTAAATGAGTAGGGTGTGATTTAAAATATTTAACATGAGACGGCAAGAGACATTAATGCCTGTCAAATAGAGGTTAAAAAGGCAAAGCACAAATGAAGTGGAAGTCTTTCACTCTTACGTTATATAAATTTGTAGAGATATTTGGGAATGTGACTTTGATAAAGGAAGTAATTATGAAAGGTGAAAACTGACTTCTAAAAGATGTCTATGGTTTTTAATGGCATATTCAAATATGGAGACAAAATTTTCTACTGAAAGACATTTTTTCTTTATAGATCAAACCATGTAATAGTGTTCAATGTTATTTTATTTTTACTGAATCCTATAAATGTCATAATGGAACAGATGAATAAAGTTAAGAAGTTCTCTACCTCTGGACAGAATATATACTTAAAAAAGCCATATACACTTCAAAAATACCTCTCTAGTTTTGAAGGCCCCAAAACATGCTGTACTATCAATCAAATAAGTGACTTTGAAGTGCAAATTTATGAAATCCAAATTGTAATTGTGATGTATGAAACTATCAAAATCTAGATATTCCAAGTGATAACAATGAATTTACAATGTACACATAACTTGTGGTTTTATTGGTATTACTATATATTTAATTAATATCACATACAGGGACAGAAAGCAAAATAAATGAATATGCAATCAAGAAAATGAGTTCAAGACACTTTTTGTATCAATAGAATTATGAAAGATATTATAATCCAAATTTCCAAATTCTTAATTCTAACTGTATCTATTTAATAAAAAATAGGACATTTAAAAAAATGTTGGGGGATCCCTGGGTGGCGCAGCGGTTTGGCACCTGCCTTTGGCCCAGGGCGCGATCCTGGAGACCCAGGATCGAATCCTACATTGGGCTCCCGGTGCATGGAGCCTGCTTCTCCCTCTGCCTATGTCTCTGCCTCTCTCTCTCTCACTGTGTGCCTATCATAAATAAATAAAAAATAAAAAAAAAAAAATGTTGGCCAAAGTAATTTAGGCAAGTGAAATAGCAACACGATTGCCAAAAAAAATGGAAAAATTCACACCAAAGTCTTAAAACATATAAAATTAAAAAAAAAAGACAAGACAATGTAAATCTTGATTAAGTGACCTGATCAAATATTTCCCAGATTTTATTTGTGGTATACAGTAAACCAGTGAAAGAGTCAAAGAAGTCACACATTTGACAAAAATTAATGGAGAAGCCCAAGATTTAATACTTATTATATAAATAAAAATAGAAGAAAACAAAATTAGGTTTGGGTTAAGTCAGATATGAAGTAGTTTAATAAAGTAAAAACAAGGCAACTTAGCAATTGTGTAGGGGGAAATTTTAAGGAGTAAATTTTTGAAGTAGTGCATGGGGAGATCCATGTATAAATCCCATTAGTAATAATGTGTTCCTCTCATCTTGGTGATATTCACTTTTAAGTGATGCCATAACTATTGTAACAATCCTGCATTTATGACAACATTCATCTACTCAGTCCCTGAAGGCAGTGAACTTAAAGATACTTATTCTTTCTTTTGCATTTACTAACAATATATTTAATTTTATAGGCACTAGTCACAGATCGGCCCTTCTTTATGTCTCACTGTGGTATGTAATTTTTTTTTAATAACTGTATGTTTAAAATAATTAGTACTGCTGGATATAATCACTAATTTCCTAAAACTGCAAAAGGCAACTTAATATTTCTGCATAGCAGCTGTAATACACAATATTGCACAGAACTAAATTATTACAAACAGTGCCAGCAGTTTTCTATACACAGGACTTAAGATAATTATAAAAAATCATCTTCATTACTGCTTGCTAGCATTTTTTTAACAGTTTAATTTGGATAGGTTACAAAATACATTCAAATCACACAGATATAATTACTGTAAACCCAAGAAGCTATAAAATGTTCCCAACCAAATCCCTTTGACCCTGTTAATGTCTGTTCCTTGTTAATCTAAGGCAAACATTGTTTGTAGTGTGCATTTGTTACAGAATATAAAAAAAAGAAGGGGGGGGCACCTAGGAAATCCCTTAACAGTTGTTATTGATTCCAGCATTTACCGACTGAGAGTTAAGTGCTGTTTACAAAACAGAACAGATGCAGATGCTGACAAAAAGGTAAACAATTGTTGCATGGCTTCCTGCCAGATTGTGAACCGATATATTAAACTCCAAGTGAAGCACATTTCCCCTATGGGTTGCACTTATTGCCACTTCATTTCCTTTGTGCTCCATCTCTCTCTGGCCGTGCCTGGCACTAAGCTATTTCCAGTTCTTTGCTGACCCCTGAGGCCTGGTGCTACCACACACAGCCATTAGAGAAGGGAATTGCATGTGTCTGACACGGCCTGAAACCAATTATTTGATATTTTCTTCAGAATGATGCCTAACTCTGTTGGGAATGAGCAATCATGAAATAATTTACCTCCTGATTTAATTTTTTCCTGCACAAATTAGTTGTAGACTGAGCTGGCTATACACAGATGCCTGTGACATGGCTGTCTTATCAAGATGATACTTGAAATGAAGCAGGGGGGTCTGAACTGAATAGGTTGGGGAATCCTGCTTTAAAGAGGCATTGACAAGTTTATCAGATATACTGATCACATGTACTCTCTGTTGATTGAAAATGACAGAACCTTAAAGAACTATCAGGATAGCAGAGAAAACCACAAGGATGCAAACCTTATCAGGGTATTTAATGCTTTTAAACAGCTGTCCGATTTCTGGTTTGTGTCCCAGAAACCTTGGCACATGATCAAAATTTCAAAAAACAAAAAACTCGCTTTGGTTCATGACTGAGTGATCTTAACCAAATCCAGTATTGATTCTATTTTTAGATAAAGCCATAATGTCAAAAAAGTATGTATTTTTCTGTAACTCAAATCCCTACAAGTGCCTTTCATAAAAATATAAAGGATGTATGCTTTATATTTTGTTGTATGTCACAGAAACAAGGCCAAACATGAGATTACTTATCAATAAACATAGAAAGCTTGTATAAATTAACAAAGGTTTAATCTGAATAATGAGATATTAAGGCCAACTGCTCAACCTTAATAAAGACAACACAAGTCTCTTTATAGAGGGACTCATTGAACATAAAGCTTCAAACCAAATCTGTGCAGTAATAGCTTGTCTACAAAGTCGGGCAAGGATTTTTCTCATTTTTACATACTGGTTCCACATTAGATTTTGGTCATTAAATCTTAAAGGGATTGTCATTGCTGCATCTTTCTATTTCTCTTCAGGGTCCAGGCTCTACTAAGTAGATTCACATACCAATAACTGTGAAATTTATGGCTTTTGTAATCATGACCAAGAAAAATTATAAGAAAAATGTCCATTAAAAGTATCCCTTCTTCAGGGGCACCTGGGTGGCTCAGTCAGTTAAGCATCTGCCTTTGGCTTAGGTCATGATGCCAGAGTCCTAGGATCCAGCCCCTGCATCAGGCTCCCTGCTCAGTGGGGAGTCGGCTTCTCTCTCTGCTCCTCCCTCCCCTCTCCATCCTTTCTTTCCCCTCAACTCATGCTTTCTTTTTCTCTCAAATAAATATAATCTTTTGGAAAAAAAGTGTACCTTCTTCAAATAGCTGAAGGATCACTGTTTTATTTGCTACAAAAAGAATATTAACAAAGATGATTATAAGAGATTTCAGTACAGTTCAGAAAAAAGATATAGAAAGGCACTACAAAACAATTTTACAATATAACTTTCTCTGACAATGATCATTACAAAATATAGAAGCAATCTCTCTTTTCAGGATAGACTATTTCACAAACCTGGGTATCCACTCCAATAATTACTACAAGAATTAGTACTGTGCCCCTTTTGCCAATGGAAATGCTAATATTGAATTTTAAACTTACTTTCTACCTTGGAGGACAAACAATATAATGCCAGTTACTCTAAAATCAATTCAGTATGATCTTGTTATAGAGATCTAAAATATTTAAACTTCAAAATAGGGCAGCCCAGGTGGCTCAGCGGTTTAGTGCTGCCTTCAGCCCAGGGTATGATCCTGGAGACCCGGGATCGAGTCCCACGTCGGGCTCCCCGCATGGAGCCTGCTTCTCCCTCTGCCCGTGTCTCTGCCTCTCTCTGGTCTCTCATGAATAAATAAATAAAATTGAAAAAAAAAAACCCACTTCATAATATTTAGCCTTTTATATTTCACTGGCATCATAATTTTAAAGGCCAAGAGCATTGGGGCATCTGGCTGGCTCAGTCAGTAGGGCATACAACACTTGATGGGTTGTTAAGTTCAAGTTCCATATTGGGTATAGAGATTACTCCAAAAAATGAAATCTTTTTTGGGGGAAGATTTTATTTATTTCTTCATGAGAAACACACAGAGAAGCACAGACATAGGGAGAGGCAGGCTCCCTATAGGGAGCCTGATGCAGGATTCAATCCTGGGACCCGAGGATCATGACCTGAGCCTCTGGGCTGAAGGCAGATGCTCACCCACTGAGCCAACCAGGCACCCCCAAAATAAAATCTTTAAAACAAACAAACAAACTTATCTTATTACCTTTAAAAAAAACCCATATACAGAAAAGCCAAGAGAATCATCTCTCACTAGCACTTATCTGTTAACTTGGTACTTTCTACTGCTCTATTATGGACGAGATTAAACTAGTAATATGATAAAATAGGAAACAAATTTTCTAAATAGACAAGTTTTTACTCAAGGTTCAAAAGAAGTTACAAAAACAAACACTGAAAGATTTTGCTTTTGAGGCAAAATATTGTACTTCATTTTAAATAACTTTTCATTTCCTTACATGAACAATTTCAGATCTCCATTTAGATACCCAACCATCAAAGTTCTTATGAATGCTTTGGTAACAGTAGAAGCAAATTAAAAATATATGTATAAACAAAGTAATAGAAATTCAATTTTAATAATGACGGTGGCAAATGAATTTCTGACTGGAAATTCATTAGGACCTTAAACATTTTACCGAAAGCTAAGGATTGTGTTTTCATTTCCACAATGGGGGATTAATTGGTCTAACTCTCAAAGCTACTAGCAGTTTCTCCTGTATAAATCCCTCAGAGACCAGCCCATACTCAGAAAATGCTATTTCAGACAAAGAATTTTAAGTCCCAGGTGTAAAAGATTTCTCCTGAGTTTAAATTAAAAAAAAAAAAAAAAAAAAAAAGGTGGAGATGTTAAATAACAACTGCCTGAGGCAGAAGATAGTTTATATCAAACACCTGACTTCACAGATGTGACACTGCTGGTCAAAGATTTTCATACATACATGTATAAATAATGACAATGAAAATGTTATATCATAATGCACATTTTCCAAGTTCATTTACATAATAAAGAATGTTATGCTAAAATAATCACCATTGAAATTTTCAGTTGTTAAAATGATTACATCTTAAAGGAATTCTACCAATGTTTGCTTATTAAACACTACTTCTTGAACATTTATGAAAAAAAATGTGTTGGGTACTAATGATTATTAATAGTATAATAACCGGAAGTCACCTATTACATTTTAAGAGAACCTGAGAAGGAAAAATGTTAATTAAGCAATATTCAACATTATAATAGTTCACTGGAAAATGATCATCTGTTTAATCATTTAGAGATTTCAGTTAAGTCATAACATCTACAAATGTAAAATCCCATAAATGCTTTTATATAAAACAACACAACTAAGCACTCACATTTACTATGTTCATAAAACAAAATAGAGAATAACAAATAATTTTAGCAGGGGAAAGCAGAAGTTACAAAAGTTTTCGAAAGGTTGCGAAGTCATTTAGCAACTCACTTTCTATAGAATATGAATTCCTGGCTTGCCACAACTTCATGTATATTACTTTTATATTACTCCAATTTCTTTGCTCAATACAAAATAGTTGCAAGATAAGTTTGTTCATTTTTACAATAATTTTGTTCTAAACTTAGCAGTGATTTTTTCAATTATTTTCAAATTCTTTTTAAGATTTTATTTATTTACTCATAGAGACACAGGAAGAGAGAGAGAGAGAGAGAGAGAGGCAGAGACAAAGACAGAGGGAGAAGCAGGCTCCATGCAGGGAGCCAGATGTAGGACTGGATCCTGGGTCTCCAGGATCACGCCCCGGGCTGCAGGTGGTGCTAAACCGCTGTGCCACCGGGGCTGCCCTCAACTTCTTATATTTTTAATTAGGTAATTCCTTTTTCCAAGTTAAAAAAATGTGTTAAAAATCTCAGTATTTTAATCTTTGTTTCTTTTTCAGTTTTTAAAAATGTTATTGAATGGTTCATAAGGCATATAAATCTCTGACCCATAACCCTTCGTAAGAACTGAGTAAATCATTTCATCTTTCATCCTTAGTATTTGAATGTCATAATTAGAGGGTGTAGCAAGAGAAATATTCTTTCCATCCTCTGAAAAAACACACCGGTGTTCTAAGGAGGTAGGGAGTCAATCATTGAGCACAACTTAGCAGTTGCTAATTATTGCTGTATGAAAGCAAAATTACCAAAACTAAATCACACCCATTTCTCTCTCATGGAATATACTTTCCCTCTCTGTTACCCTACTCTCTTTAGAACAAACACTCAGAAGTCTTAAAACATTTAATAGTGAATAATGGGGAAAATAGACTCTATGCAGCAGAAAATATGGTTTAAGGAAAATTAAGATAAGCATGCCCATGCATAATCCCACACATCTACCCAACCACATAACACATACCCTTCTCTCATACATCTACACATTCGGTCATTTTTCTCATAGCTTTTAATAAAAATCCTTTAGTAGGAAGAACTTGAAATAAAATACCATCAATTTCTCAGAGAAGATACATTCTAGTGTCAGGAGGGCCTGCCTTCCTTCCTCCCCTCTTTCCTTCCTCCCTCCCTTCCTTTCTCTCCTTTTTTAAGACTTTATTTACTTATTCATGAGAGACACAGAGAGAGGCAGAGACATAGGCAGAGAGAGAAGCAGGCTCCCCATGAGGAGCCCAATGCAGGACTCAATCTCAGGACCCTAGGATCACACCTGAGCCAAAGGCAGACAGACGTTCAACCACTGAGCCACCCAGGTGCTCCTAGTGTCAGGCTTTTCATTTATCTTCTTAATGAGGCATTGAGATAAGATGGGAAGATTCTTCTAATCTTACTTGTGTCTCAGAATTGATTTGCTAACCAGCCAAAATGATTTACATTTTCACCCAAAACACAAGAACTGAAAATACTGCACTAATTTCAGAGTGGTGAGAAATGGCAAAGATAACTCATAGAAAACAAAACAAAACTGTGGAAGCATCTTGCAAACATAATACTAACAGTATTACTATTAATTAATCAAAAAAGAATCTCAAACCTGGTAATGATTGTTTCGACTATTTCTATAACTTAGTTACTTTTAGCTTAACTTTGGCAAAAAGCTTAAATGTGAGCAGCTTAATTGGATCTCTACAAATGAGTCTCCTTTTATCTAGATACATTTTTAAAAACATGAAGTAAAAAAATCACTATTTTCCTTTTCATGTGTTATTATGTAAAGTCTTGGGTATTTTCTTTTTCTTTCCAAATCTTTCCCAAAGAGAAATTCCAGTTCTGTAGCTTTGTACTCTACTACTTTGTTCCTTCCAAAATTCAAGTTTGTCTAATTTTACACGTAGAGAAAAAAAAAAAAAAACAAAAACATGTATTGCAATTTCAGAAAGTTTAGAACAGAAATCAGAATTGTTGTTAAAATGAGAAGGAATTACTCTTCAAATTACATGTAAAAGGATTATTTATCTTACAAGAAAATTCACTTAGCAAAAGACAGAAATTAAAGTAGTTAAGAGAGAATTAGTTTAGTCATGATTCGGGAATGGACTTGAATACCAGATGAAATACTTCTAGAGCAGGACTTTGGGCAAGCTACTTAACTTGTCCAAACTCTGTTTCTCTATCTATAAAATAGAGATAATCAATTTTTCAGAGATGTTGTATAATGGTATACCAGTATATAATGGACTTAGCACAGTACATGATAAACTAAAAGTACTTATAACTGACTTTATGTATTTGCAAACAGGTAACAAGGAAAAATTAAAATGATCAATGGGGAAATACTAATGAAAATTAATGTTGAACTAATGAAAATTAATGTTGAATTCATGTTCTGAGCAGCATCCTTTGTAAAAGTATATACTTTATTGAAGTATTTCCCACAAAATAGATCCTAAGTGATATGGATCACTTATCAAAACTCAAGAATTAGAACAGCTGGGAATGACTTAAACACACAAAACACAATCTTAAACGGCTTGAAGCATTTGTCCTGTTCTGCCTCATACACAAAGGATGAAATAAAAATGAATAGTTCTAGTTTTCACCCTCACCCTGATGGATCACCTTGTATATTTCTACTAGGTAGAGATCAAAGTACAGAAAGAAATTCAATTCAATGGAGAGCAATGGTGTCCTGGCTCAGAAAAGGAGAAGACAAGCCCCCTTTTCTCTGCTGATGGCATGGTTGCTCTAGCATATTCTAGAAGCCTCAAGAAGGCACTGAATATGCCACATAACAGAACTGCCTACAGGAAAGGCTTTAGGATCAATGATGCCAAAACCCAAATCATCACTTCTGACATTCTTTACATGTGAAAAAAAATACTAACATTACTTACAAAAGTTTAACATGGGTAATTGTTTCATTATAATATGGTTCATGAAATTTTTACCCACAGACTTTTAGGACAAGATCATTCTTCTAGGATTTCTCAGCTTAATTCTGAAGCTTTTGTTTTACTTATACAGGAATTTGCATGGAAACAGAGAGGTTTTTAGAGGAAAAGTATTGTCCATGCCTACTGTCTATAGCCTCACAGAAATGAGGTGGTTCTTCCCAGGATAAAACACAAGTCATTATTAAATCCCTGCCTTGTCTGCTTTAAAAACATGCCAGAGAAAAGGCATATGGATTTCTTTTTAATCGACAGTACAGAATAATAATTGCATTTCTAGTTCTTGCCTGTGATCTTAATTTTCAATTATCTGATTATAATTGCTCCTGCAATAAATAAATATAGAAACTAAAAATACAACAAAAACAAACACTTGGTTGTGGGATCAAAGGGGAAACCCAAAAAATAATAAATAAATAGCTTCAGATGTTAGCTGAAAGAAGAGACTCTACTTCGAGTTTTTGCTTATTCACCTACTCCCTTCTTCATCATTCCATCCAGACCAAAAAAAAAAAAAAAAAGCAACCACAGGTGGGCAGTTTTTCTGTTATTTTCAAGTTTCACTTGGGGAAGAAAAATCATGCAGATAAAGATCTAAAAGAGGTTTCTGCATTTGATTCTGTGGAGAACAAAACCATATCCTTAGCCAGTTAACACATCTGTATTGTCAGCGGAGAATATAAATGTGGCAGATTCCAAAGACAAATTGTAGGTATAAAATCTGGAATGATTTCCACGACAGTCAGAGAAAGTGTAGAGCTTAGATATCATCAAATATAACCCTCAAATTTTATCTATTACAATAATCTGAGGGGGTTAAATGACTTACCTAAGGTCACAAAACAAGGTGGTAGGAGATGCAGAACCAGCACCCTTGACTCCCAGTAACTGCGCTTTTCACCTTCTGAGAGCCAAGTTTATTGTTAATAAGGAATGCACCAGTATTTCATTAAAAAATGGCAATTATGATAAAGCAGAGGAGAAAAAAAACTGAGCAACACTATCATTTTTTAGAATTTAACAATGCTACAGAACCTGAAGCTACATTATTAAAGGAATTTGTAATAACTGAATAAAGGCATTACTTTCTTTTATGAATTCTTTTCCCTCATTACTATTTTGTATTATTTGAAATTTCAGCTTCTACTAGTGTGGGATTATAAAGCATAATTGTCATCAGAGATTTAACAAAGCTCTTCACTTCTGTCTCAGGAGCACATGACAGGGTGAAAAGATGTGGTGTCCTTTAAAGAGGCTTGGAATCTGTAACAATACTCATACAAATGCTTTTTGTACATATTTTGCATGTTAACCTCAAGATACTTAATCTTTCCCGAGTGATCTTCATCACTCAAATAGAGCTACTAGAGGAGCAGGAGAGAACCTGGGGTGACTTTAAGACTGGCCTACTTTCCAATTGTTATCTGAGCCTCTCTAGTCAAGAATTCTACCTTTATTTTTGTTTCAAGGTCTTTACTCTGAAGGATCTTTTCAGCCCTTGAAGGATTCTGTTTTCCCCACTCTCTATCTTCCTTAAACAAAATAGAAAGGGACTGTGAATGCGAAGGGGCTTTAGATGCCGGTTTAGTTTCAACTTCATACCCACTGTAGATCTTTAGAAACCATCCAAACATTCAAAGGCATGTATCATTCTCTGAAGTCTTTCTTTTTCAAGCTAACAATAACCCCCCCCCAAAAAAATTCGGAGTAAGACGTACAGGAACCAGGAAGTTTATCCTATGAATAAAATCTCCTAATTGCATCATTTCCTAATAAAATAGAGGACTGATAAACCTGAAATTTACTACATATAAACAAATCCTCTCTTTTTCAAACATTGAGAAAAATGGCAATAACTTTCCATAAATCCGAAAAAAATACAATTTTAAAAAACAAAACAAATTTGATCAATTAACCACTCCAAATGTAGATATAAAAAATGTTTCAATATAAGGGCACTATTTTGAAATGTGGATGACACCTGTCCATGAGTAAATATGGACCTGACTTCCCAGATAATGAGCTGTTAGGTTATAATCAAAATACTAAAGGTAAATTTCTAGCTTTATGAAAGTTGTTTACTTTGACTTTAAATAAAAATTTAAAGCCTTATAAATAAAATGAAAAAACACTGTATTGTAGCATAAACTGTTATAAAATAATTTATAATTTCTCCAAAAATTATGAGAGGAACTATGAGAACACAGAAGAACAAAATCAGAATTATTGAGGAAATCCTGGTTCCTAAATCACTCTTGAAACTTTGTAAAAGTATCTGCATAAATAATATGGTTCTTTTCTAGGACAGATCACCAATCACAAAGATTCTATACTATTTATATTAATATTATTTCATCATTTTCTACAAATTGCAAAACAAACTACAAACAAGCTATGTACTTCTAAATGTATTCTAATGCTAAAATAACACAAGGTTCAAAGATATTAAAATTACAAAATCATATGAATATCAAAGAGAAAAAAAGGTTACCATACAATGCCAAGATGTGGAATTCAAATCAACAGATTAATTTACATAAAATAAATTTAGTATCTGCCTGTTACTTTCTCCTTGGGAAGTGGTTAGATTGTCACCACAGTTTAAATACATGCACTGGAGAGCTTGAATCAATCAATAAATACCCAGCTGCATGGTTGCAGGTGGAACTCACTATGGAGTGCTCAGGTGACCACCACACCACCAGAAAGACCAGCTGGCGAAATCAAATAAAATAGCATAAAAATTGCCTCTAGTCACTTTCTGAGTTAATAAGCACAAGCAAATCATGAGTCAGTTATGAATCACTATTAATTAAAAAAGAAAAGCAAAACTTTTGAGCATAGAACACAGGAATGTTAAAATCAAAAAGAAAATATGAAAGTGCCTGGTAAATTATTTTTATGCTAATTATCACAGTGCCTTGCAGTCTTTACCATGGAATTTAGTAGCATATCAAAATAATATACCAAATAACTGCAAACAATGAAATTCCCTTTCTGTGGATTATTAGAAAATAATTATGTGCGCCTTGGAAAATATGTACCTTTATAAGTCTCCGTTTTCTCACATTTACAATATGAATAATAAGGGTTGTTCAAAGATTAAATGAATTCACGTATGTAAAACCTTATACATAATAAAAAGTTGTAATTATTTTTGATACTCAAGTAATGTTATCTCTCTATATTTTTCTATATTACAAATATTGATATAAATATACACAGGTTTATTTATAGATTTAAAAAAATCCTCAATCTACCTAGAAAAATCAAAGGCAATTAAGGATTCAATAGGTCCAAACTGTCTTAGTTTATCAAGATGGGACATCAGTTGATTAATTAGTTTATTAAAAACTAAAGAGGAGGAGTACTCCCAAGCACAACTAACAAAGCTAGGCATTACACAGATAGGAAAGCCAGGTAAGGACACTACATAAAAATAAAAGTACAGGCCAGTATTCCTGGTAAATATAAATGCAAAAATTCTAAACAAAATATTAGCAAACCGAATTTAACACCACATTAAAAGGATCATACAGAACGATCAAGTGGGATTTATCTGTAGGATGCAAGGGTGGTTTAACATATGCAATCAATGTGATACACCATGTTAATAAAAGATTAAAATCATATGATCATCTTTATAGAAAAAGAATTTGGCAAAATATGACATCTTTTCATGATAAAAACTCTCAGTGAATTTGGTATAGAGGGGCCATGGTTCAACATAGAAAAGATCCTATGTGACAAGCCCACAGCTCTCATCATACTTAAAGGTAAAAGGTTGAAAGATTTTCTTCTAAGATCAGCAATAAGGCAAGGATGCCCATTCTCACCACTCTTATCAATATAATACTAGAAGTCCTAGTCAGGACAATCAGGCAAAGGAAAAGAAATAAAAGGCATTCAAATCAGGAAAAAAAAAGAGAGAGAATGAAATTGTCTTTGAAGATGATACAATCTTATACAGAAAATTATAAAGACTCCACCAAAAATTGTTAGACTTAATCAATGAACTCAGTAGCTTCAGTATATAAAATCAACATATAGAAAGCACCTACATTTCTATACACTAACAATGAAATATAGGAAGGGGCACCTGGTGGCTCAGTGGTTAAGTGTCTGCCTTCGGCTCAGGTCGTGATCCTGGGTCCAGGGCTCGAGTCCCATACTGGGGTCCCCACAGGGAATCTGCTTCTCCCTCTGCCTATGTTTGCCTCTCTCTCTCTCTCTCTTTCTCTGTCTCTCATGAATAAATAAAATTTAAAAAATATATATATAGGAAAAAAGAAAGAAAAACCCATTCATAGCAGCACCAAAAACAATAAACTATTGAGCAATATATAAACCAAGAGAGTTAAAGATCTGTATACTGAAAACTATAAGACTTTGAAGAAAGAAATTGAAGAAGATATAAATAAATGGAAAAATACTGGATGTTCATGGATTGAAAGAATTAAAACTTAAAAATCCAAACTACCCAAAGCCATCTGTAGATTCAATGTAATCTCTGAGAATTTCAATGCAGGGGTATCTAGCTGCTCAACCAATGGAATGTGCAAACCTTGATCTTGGGGTTATGAGTTTCAGCCCCATAATGGGTGTAGATATTACTTAAAAAAATAAATTTCAATGTGATTATTCATAGAAATAGAAAAATCCTAAAATTTGTATGGAACTACAAAAACTTCAAATAGCCAAAGCAATGCTGAGAAAGAACAACAAAGCTGGACATATACTTCCTGATTTCAAGCTATACTGTGAGCCTATAAATCAAAACAGTGTGGTACTGGCACAAAAACAGACATTAGACCAAAGAACAGAATACAGAACTCAGAAATAAACCCTCATGTATATGGTCAACTACTATTTGATAAGGGAACCAAAAATACTCAATGGGGAAAAGATTAAACAAATGCTGCTGGGTAAACTAGATAGTCACATGCAGGAGAATGAAACTGGACCTATCTTACTACACTCATAAAAATTAACTCAGTGTGGATTAAAGACTTAAATTTAAGCTCTGAAACTGTAAACTTTCTCCTAGAAGAAAGCATTGACATTGGTCTTGGCAATGATTTTCTGGATGTGATAACAGAAGCACAAGCAACTAAAGCAAAAATTACATGGGACTACACTCAACTATAAAGCTTCTCCAGAGCACAAGAAATAATCAACAAAATGAAAGGCAATCTACAGCAGAGAGAAAATATTTGCAAACCATGTATCTAATAGTGAATTAGTATCCAAAATATATAAAGAACTCATACAACTCACTAACAACAACAAAATCTAAAAATGGCCAGCATGGGGCAAGTAGGTGGCATAATTGGTTAGGCATCGGACTCTTGATTTTGGCTCAGGTTGTGATCTCAGGCTTGTGGAATTGAGCCCAAGCTCAGGCCAGAGTCCACTTGTGATTCTCACTCCCTCTGTCCCCCTGTCTCTCTTCCCACCCATGCATGCATGCTCTCCAATAAAAAAAATTTTTTTTTAAATGTCTAGCAGACTTAAATAGCCATTTTTCCAAAGAAGATATACAAATGGCCAATACCTAATTGAAAAGATGGCAAACATTGCTAATCAACAGAAAATTCAGATCAAAAGTGCAATGAGATACCACCTACCAACTAAGGTCCTGGTTATCATAAAAAAAAAAAAAAAAAAAAAAAAGACATAACAATTATTGATGAGAAAAGGAAGAAAAGGGGACCCGTGAGCACTGCTGATAGGAATGTAAATTGGTACCACCAAAGTGAAAAATAGTATGGAGGTTCTTAAAAAGCAATATAAAAATATAACTACCATCAGCAATCTCACTTCTGGGTATATATCCAAAGGAAATGAAAACAGGATATTGAATAGATATCTATGCTCCCATGTTTTTTTTTTTTTAATTTTTATTTATTTATGATAGTCACTCAGAGAGAGAGAGAGAGAGGCAGAGACATAGGCAGAGGGATCCCTGGGTGGCGCAGCGGTTTGGCGCCTGCCTTTGGCCCAGGGCGCGATCCTGGAGACCCGGGATCGAATCCCACGTCGGGCTCCCGGTGCATGGAGCCTGCTTCTCCCTCTGCCTGTGTCTCTGCCTCTCTCTCTCTCTCTCTCTCTCTGTGACTATCATAAATAAATAAAAATTAAAAAAAAAAAAAAAAAAAAAAAAGAGACATAGGCAGAGGGAGAAGCAGGCTCCATGCACCGGGAGCCTGACGTGGGATTCGATCCCGGGTCTCCAGGATCACGCCCTGGGCCAAAGGCAGGCGCTAAACCGCTGCACCACCCAGGGAACCCGTGCCACCCAGGGATCCCTATGCTCCCATGTTTACTGCATAATCACAATAATCAAGATATGGAAACAACCCAAGGTGTCCATCTATGGATAATAGATAAAGAGGATGTGATGGAATATTATTCAGCCACAAGAAAGAAGGAGATCCTGCAATTTGCAACAACATGGATGGACCTTGAAGGCATAATGCTAAGTGAAATAAGTCAGAGAGAGAAAAGACAAATACTATACAATGACACTTACGTGAGAAATCTAAAAAAAGAAAAAAGAAAAATTCAAAGAAACAAAATATTATGGTAGTTACCAGGGACAGGGAAAGGGGGAAATGAAAAGATATTGATCAAATGGTACTAATTTCTAGTTAAATTAATCATTTCTAAGGCTCCAGTGTACGGTATTGTGAATATACTTAACAATAATGTATTTTACACTTGAAAGTTGTTAAGAGTAAATCTTAAATGTTCATCATAGGAAAGTAATGATAATTATGTGACATGATGAAGATATTAGCTAATGCTGTGGTGGTAATTTTATAAAAATATATGTATATCCAATCAACACGTTGTATATTTTATTTATTTTTCTATTTATTTTTAAAGATTTTATTTATTTCCTCATGAGAGACACAGAGAGAGAGGCAGAGACATAGGCAGAGGGAGAAGCAGACTTCATGCAGGGAGGCCAACATGGGACTCGATCCCGGGACTCCAGTATCAGGCCCTGGGCTGAAGGCAGGCGCTAAACCGCTGAGCCACCCAGGGATCCCCCATGTTGTATTTTAAATTTACATTGTTATATGTCAGTTATAGCTCAATAAAACTGGAAGAAAAAAGACTAGTACACATACACTGCCAAAGATACATCAGCAGATTACAAAACAAGAATTATAAGCAGAACTCTCAAGTTGGTGTTATATAGTCATCAGATGGGAAGAGGGTGGGGTAGTTTTGAAAAAAAGTAAAACAATGGGGGTGCTTGAATGGCTAAGTCGGTTATGGTTACGTGGCTGCCTTGGCTTAGGTCATGATCTCAGGGTCTTGGGATTAGGCCCCACGTTGAGCTCCCTGACAGCAGGGAATCTATTTCCTCTCTCTTCCTCTGCCCCTCCTCCTGCTTGTGCTCTTTCTCTCTCAAATAAATAATAAAACCTTAAAAAAAGAAAAGTAAAACAATGACTACACTAGAGTTAATAATATAGAGGATTCAGAGCAGTGTTTTTAATAGAATGAGCTATTTATATCCTATTCCGTTAGGCAGTAGAGCACAGCGATAGAGTAGAGGATCTGCAGTTAGACAAAATTAAGTTTGAATCCTGGCTTCACTCCGTAACCTTGACCAAATTACTATCTCTGTGCCTTAGTTTCCTCACTGTATAATAGAGATAACATATAATGGCACCTACCTTGTTGGATGGTTAGAAGGATTAAGTGAGATAATGCACATTAACATTTAGTGTAATAAATGTGAGCTATTGTTACCTAATGAAAATCTTTTCTATAGTTTCAGGCAAAATATTGAAAACTTGGTGAGCATTAAAAAAATACACACACACACACACACACACACAACCCATTCAAGTCAATGTAGATTTTATTCTAATAGGAATATAAATTAAAACTGTATTAATACTATTTTATTATTTCACTAATCTCAAATTCCATTTCCTTAATAAATAAAATTTGGTCACTTAGTCAAATATTAGTGGAAAATACAGTTGGTCCATTAAAAGTTAGTTTAGCAGTTCTTAAAAACATTAGCAGCAGCTACTCATTTAGTTTTCTTTCCCTTACTGTGTCTAGCTTTGAACCTTCAATGCAGTAGCTGTTACATGCCTTGCCTATGGTAGGTGCTCAATGGAGCCAAAGTGAATTGATTTTCTGGTAGCTCACCTGAAAGTGCTGTTTGAAATTTCTTTTGCAAGTGACAAAAGGTCCAAAAGCATGATGGTTAAATTCATTGGTCTTGGAGACATAAAGACCTATGTATGAATCCTGACTCTGTACAACACGACCCAGGGCAAGTTAATGTTTCTAAGCTTCTTTCTTTGTTTATGAAATTAGGGCAATAAGGAAAAGAATGTATATGGCACAGTGCCTGGCATATGGAAAGCATTCATTTAACAAGTGATTCATACCAACGTTTAGATAAATGAGCTTGAGAAAGATCAGTGCACCTAGACTTGTAGAAAATGTTTCAAATCCTCGTGTTAAAGCCTACACACATAGTTTTCTCTCACGAATGAGAAAACACCTCAATATCAGCCCTAAAGACTCCATAGCAACTTACACATATTTTCAACCATATGGATCTTTTCTTCTGTTATAAACTATATTTAGCATATATAAAACTTTCATGTTGAAATACTTTACAAGTAAGCAGGAATTCTTTTAGAGAATATAAAATTTTTTAGAAAATAAGTACACTCACAAAATTCATTTAAAAGTTATGTAACAATTAAAATGAAAATCCATTTGCTTTGAGTAAAACTGTAATGTTTCTAAATTATCTACCATTACTTAAACTTGGCTGATGCATGTCTGTTCTGTCATGTGATACAGCTTCCAGAGGAAAACAAAAAATATAAGAGAAAATATTATACTATTTGAAAATTCATATATCACAGTATTTTGGTATTCTGGCATTTTATTAAGGAAGGTATATAAAACTATGGTGAGCTATGGAAGTGTTTATAAAGTGATCATAAATTCAAAGACAGGAGTTCACCAAATGACAACTTTCACACTTAAAAAATATAGTTTATGTGTCTATTTAGAAATATACCTCACAGTTTTTACATAAAAGCATGACTAATAATTTTCAAAAATAATATTTTTTATCTTGATTTTTTTCTCCACGAGTAGGAAATTAAAATGGTGACAGGGAAAAGTTTATTATATCACAATAGTTTCTTTCTTTTCTCCTTTATCTTTTAAATAAAATTAGGAATTTTCAAATCACCTTTTCTTTGTGTATATTCTTACAGAAATAATACTAGAGGAAAAGTTCCTCTAAAATCAGCTATAGTTAAAATGTTATGCCTCTGTGACCAATTTTAATACAGAATTTTCTAGTTACCATTTCATAATAGCTCTTTATTAGAACTGGCTGACTAAAAGAATACAATTCTCAACCTCCAATTTTAGTTCATGAAAATTTCAACACATTTTTAACAATTCTTTTCTAATGTTTCAGCTTTGGAAGTTACAACTAATTAAAAATTATATTTTTCTGTTACGTATATGTTAATATTGTGTGTATGTATATTTTATATATGTATTTATATATACACACAATTTCATTCAGTAATTTATGCAATCAAAAAACCAAAACTCTTATTGGCAACGTTTTTGGCTTACATTTTTCAATATCTTTAATAATTCAAATAACAGGAAAAAAGGCACTTCTATTACTGTACTTACAGAAAAAGAAATGCGTAAGAGAAATGTGCACTACAAAATTTCATAATGTTTATTTTCTGATTTAGTTTCAAATTTGCAATTAAGTTTAACCAAATAAAAAAAGTTAGAGAATTAAAGATATCAAAAGGCTCATATTAAACCAAATGAATTTAAAAACTCACTAACCCAAAGCATGCACTGCTCCTCTATGCCTGCTGGAGCTCTTGCTTGTTTTAATCACACGGACAGCACTTTCTTGGAACTGCAGCTCACAAAAATTTTCAAGAAATTTTGCCGTTTCTTCTGTAACAGTATCCAGGTAAGTTTCTTTAATGAATTTCACTGTTGAGGATGGAGCTAAAATTTCACGTAGTGTGTTAAAATCCTCTTTTATCATTGAGTATAACTTATGCATTGTACTTTGGTATCCATGAACCATTATGTCTAAATTTGATTCTCTGCTGTAAGAAGGAAAACAGTTCTGCAGAAGTTTAGCCAACAGTTTTTTCTGTATGCTTTGGTATTTGACTATAACTTCTGATTCTGGATAAAGAAACAAGAGTTGTTGTATGCACTGATTTTTCAACCAAATCTTGTGCTGTGAATTGCTTATTTCATTATGGCTTTGTAATTTGCTCACTAAGAAGCGTCGAAGATGCAGTCTTATATTATCCCATATGGACTTTACATCCATAGAAGAATAATCTTCAACCGAATGAAGAGAAGTCCTAGAGAGGAAATGGAAAGATGCTCCACTTAGCATTGATGGGAACGAACTGCTGCTGTGGCTGGAGAGGTCCCAAAGTAAATCCAGTATCATTTCTTCTTGATTTAGTTCATTCTTCAACAAATCTTGCTAATAAAAGTAAATTATAACATTAGAAATGAGAGTCACTATAAGAGTAATAGGAAAACTGACTTCTACAGTCATACTTGTACAGTCATACAACTTCAAAATAATTCATTTCAATTTAGAATCAATACTCCAATGCTCTTCAAGTTTTGTTTTAGTTTGTTTTTTATTTGCATTTGGAATGTAATCGATTCAGATATTTTAGAAGGTTAGCTTTATGATCTGTTAAATTTTGTAAACCCAGGTGATGATCTATATTTTCAGTTAGCTTTCCAAACATAATACAGTTTTCAGGCCTCATTGTTATCCATCTCCAATATAACCTGAGCTGCAGCTTAAAAATTTCTAAATAAAAACATGTACCAAACATCGATTGAAATGTATTCCTCAGACAAAATAAATTCAAGATCATGCCCTTAAGTAATTCCTGGCAGAAAATTTTCATGCCTGAATGAGTACATCTATTCTTATAAAATCCCAAATAAACATACAAAATAGAGACCTTTAAATATAGTATGTGCCTGGAGGTTACTAATAGCTGCCATCCTGAGAACTAAAATTTAATACATTAAAAGAGTTGAACTTTCATTTAAGTTCCTTTTTGAGAGTCATGTTAAGAAAGATTTTACTTTGGAAATTAATCTGAGAATATTTCAGCTCTCTCCAAAAAGATCACTAACTCAATATGGGAAAAAAATACTCTAAGAATCATTCCCCAAAAGATGATATAAAATTATTCCTTTATTCTTTCCGTGCTGACATAAAACAATGGTAGGTATAATTACGAATAGTAAAGGGACAGAAAGTTACTTTCTTTTTGGAGTTTGTATTACATGCACACATTCTCCTTATATGCTGACTTTTCCTAATTATCTCTTTCAGCTAATACTGAAATTAGTTCATATTCTCTGAGTAGCAACAAGCTGATTGTAAGAAAACTGGAAGCAAAATTCAAGTGGCATAAAATCATGATGGCTTTGAAATTTCTTATTGACAAAGATAGCAGAGGTATTATCTGTGTTTCAGAATTATGAACTAGGCAAATTTCAGAAATTTACTCTAAAGCAATTCTAAGCATTGTTGTGTCCAATTTAATGTTCTATCTATAATGAATATCCAATATCTCTATAGTATTTTATTATATAAAAAGCACTTTCCTATCAAGTCTCTGGCTTATTCATAATAAAAACTCTGTGACATAGATATTTAAAAACCCAATTTACAGATAAGGACACTAACGTGCAACACGTTTAAGTTACCTTCCAAATGTCACGTACAATAAAGCACAAAACAGAATGAATCCCTGGCTTCATTCTTCTCATCTATGTTCTTTCTACTAGACTCCAGAGAGCCGCAGAGTGCACTGATCTTTCTGAAGTTTCTCTTTCCCTCTCTCATCCCACTTTACCCTCTATTTAGCTCTGTTGATACTTCTAGAAAAGAAATGTCCTTGGATAGAGTTCAGAACAAGAGCATTATGGTAAATTCTAAGAAACAACCAAGTCATATTAGTGTCTCTATCTTAGGTTTCTTTTAATCAGTCTAAAACTATAAATATTTGATCAAGCAACATTTAGAGAATAATAGTTTATGAGAGGTTTAAGACACATGTTTCGTATGACTACTTAAATTTAAGAATAATTTTGGTGTAACTGCAATAATGAGGACCTCTGTTTCTTATTTAAGTACTTAGATAATTAATAAATAAAAATTTTTCTATTAAAAAAAGAGCTATAAAAAATGGCTGTCAAGATTGACACTTTTAGCATGTAAAAACTTGATAATAAGGTTGTTTTAATCTGAATCTGTTTTAATAATGTGGTTCTTTCCTCAAAATAACACGATCAATTATGTAAGAAAACCTAGGCCTGGAACAACCCTATCAGTCTAATGAATTTGAGCAAAACTAAAACGGCCTTTGCCCTGCAGTGAATAGAGAATGACTTATGTGTGACAGATTAAAAGATAATTAAAAGCCTTTGCTTTTAATTAAGTGAGAAAGCATTATTACATCAATATTAATGAAATTCAATACACATGGCTCTTAATATAAATTAAAGGAATAACTATATCCATATTTATTCTTCAGGGCTGCACCTTCAAGAGATAATGGGTGAGAGGATTTTCTTAAAAGAATAAGGCTTCAGGGCGCACAGTCTTCCTTTCTCTTCCTTTTATTACTCTGCAAACATTAAAGAGACATCTGCAATAATAACGATAGCCAAGAACTTTCCATCTGATTCTGTCATCCTCAGCCATCTACAACCTCAAGATATTTTCCACATCTGCCTTAGTCAATGTTTGATGTTTAGACAAAAATAGTGCCTTTTTCCCCCCTAAATTAAATTAAAACCATAGCTACAGACCTACTGCTTTCTAACAATTGTGCCATTTTTCTGGGAAACTGTTGTTGCAAGCTAGCTACCCCTAGTACCTGCAGGTGTAATAAAGGAAGTGTTTTCACTGAAGGCTACAAACACATTCCTCACATAGAGGGTGGGCAGTATCAAAGAATGACCCATGTAATAATTTTCCATCAATTAAGAGTAGTCTTGTAGAAATTACTGCCTTGATTGAAAGAAAACGGGGTATGCCTGCAGGGAATGATAGACAAGGATACTTAAAAGATACAATCAATGGTGATCTTATTATGCCTAACAATAAGCGCAGAGAAAAAGAGTAGTTGTGAGGGACAGAAAATATAATAAATATGAACTTTTCTGGTAGACAGTGTGTGTGGTACACACCAATCAACACATTCTGGAATTATAAATTTTAATCTCCATTTCTATAAAGCTACATTTTATTGATACAACTCATTGTAAAAGGTAAAAACAATAGCTTACTGGATTCCACTGGGGATATAGAAACAAAGCAAAAGAACAACACCTAGATATGGCAGGTTAACATGCTCACTAAAATATATATTTACATATAGAAACTGAATGAACTGTATTCCTGTTCACCATGCCACTTCAGTATAAAACAAAAAATTATTATTATTTTTTTTTACCAGTGTTTTGAGGAATTTTATCAAATCTCCATGGGGAATGGATGGTGACTTGGTTGGATTATAATTATCTAGCAGTTCAAAACAGTCAGTTGTTGTTCTCAGCTGCACATCTGGACACTGTTTGTTAACTTCAGACTGTATTTCTTTAATGCAATGTTCTATACTAAAAAAAGAAAAGAAAGAATTATTTTGGTAGGAAATAGGTAATGGTTCCATCTCATAATATTACATGCCCTGAAAGTTTATATGTGCTAGGTGCACACAATTTACAATATTATAAAACATTCTTATGATATGAAAACAGTAACAGACTACATACTTTCATTCATAATTGAAAATGGAATGCTCAGATTTCCCAGCAGTTTCCTTTCAAATACAAAGGAGAAAATATAAGATATCTAGCTACTCTGAGATCATTTTGTATTAAAACAAAAATCGAGCATGGATACAACAAAATAACGGTCTTTTTTATAGGCAGTAGAAGGCAGATAAAAAATACTCTTAAAAAAATACTCTTGATGACTGATGATCATAAACACAGCCTACTAATAGGTAAATGGCTATATAAATTATGGAAAACTTCAATCAGTGAAGCATAAAATGTCACAGTTACAAAAACATCGTAATTTCAAAAACTGTAAAAGATAGATGCTGTATACACACTGTTATTATAGCCAAGTATCTTTTCTTGCTATAGAACTCCACTTTAAAAAACAAAAACAAAAACATACTAAACACTGCATAAAAAAAAAAAAAAAAGACTGCAAAGAAAGAAGCAAAAGGTTAATAGAAATAATCTTTGGGTAAGTAAATGAAATATGATGTTTCAAATTTTACTTTTCTATAACTTTCCAGGTTTTTAGAGGGCATATAATAATCATTTACCAAAAAACAAACAAATAAATAAATAAATAAACAGGAAAAAACTGCCCAATTGAATCTTCTGATACATATTTGTTTCAAAAATTATACCCAAAGTATCCTTAGTTCTGATAATAAATGGATATGGTGTTATTTTTATTTTCATATAAAACTCTGGGGATTCATGATTGTAAATCTTTGTGGGATAAACTAGTGACCTTAAGCAACCTGTCATCTGTGGAGCCACATGGATATGACATATTACTACCACCTGATGGCAGCATATCTAAACTGCAAGAAAGCTTATAAACAGGAAAATTCTTTTGAAGCTGAATGCCTTCACCCAAAATTGACAGCTATGTATTTGTCCCTTAATAGTATTAAGAAAGATCTGTTGCTAAAAAGGTTACTACTGTTTTTGAAAATATTAATGCTATTAATATTAGATTCCATATGACAGAATTATTTAAGCTTTGGAAACCAAGCTCTGATTATTAAAACTGATGTCAAATGAATGAATGATTCTTCAAAATTCATCAGGTGTAAGTTGCCTATAAAACATACACTGCAAACTTTAAGGAAAGCTTGTCAGGAGACTTCTGAGCATGAGTGAATTTAAACTGAATTACCTTGAAACAAATACATTCTGAGAATCAAAGGGTCTTTTCATGAAAACAAAGAACTTATTAGAAAAATAATACCTCCTTAGGCCACAGGCCACGCAATTTCCTGATGAGACAGTCTTATTCAGGAATACCAGTTCTAAGTCTGACTTGAGGTCGGCATATATATTTTTTTAACTTATGTGAGTACATCTATGGACTGAGAAACACGATAGCTGAAGCATACACCTAGACTCTAGGGACCTCTTATCAAAAGTTTTTATTACAGCATCCTCATGTGGCTCATTCAATGAAACCTAATAAATTACAGCAATGTGAATTGGAAAGGCTCAGTGCTGAATCTACCTAAATCTGTTTCAATCAGGACTCAGCTTTTAGGCTAATCTCTAACATCTGAATCTGGGTGGAGGCCAATAACTACAACTTATAAATACGGTAAAGCCTTCAGAAGGCTAGATATTTTTAGTAATTTGTCCAAACACTGATAAAGAGACTGAGCAGTTGCATTTCAGACGACCTCCCTCATTGACACAAACAAGTTGAGCTGGCTTTTAAAATCACTGATTTTTGTCAAAAAATTTTAAACGTCAGAACTCCTGATTTTGCTTTTAGTTGGCTAAATATCTTATCATTCTGCCATTCCACACTGTCTATACATCTTGTTTTAAAAGATCAATATTTTGAAGTTTAAAGATTTATTGCCCTATTACTATACAAAGGTAGTATTTTCAAAATTTAAGATGAAAGTCAGTTTGCTATGTAATCTGACAATTTATCTTTCTTAATTGAGGTCAAAATTAGTTTTCAACTTCCAAAAGGTAACATTATTTTCATGGATGTGTAGTGGTAATATTGCTGATGGGCAATAGTAATCTTGGGTGGAAGAAGGTCTATGTAACTTTAGATGTAGATGTTACAAGATCCTAGGGTAGGTTTTCTGAAATAACATGGTACTTGTCCTTATTCTGGTTTAAGTGTCTTCTGATTAACTGTAAGATGCTTCAAATTTTCTTTAGCAAGGTCATTCATGGAAAATAATCAAGATAATTCAACAAATAGAAATCCAAGTAATACATTTATTGTTAGATCCCAAACATTAGACCAAAACTGTAAACAGCCTAAAAACAGATGTAGAATCTCTTCCTTCAATAGTCTGAATTCCCTAATCCACACCATTAGTTGGCTTTGCAAAAACTTTTCAAAGCATCTTGCTGGCTTTATCCACTGAATATATCTAACATGTCCATCAACATGAAAATTATTAAATAGTTAATTCATTTAGTGGAACAGAGCCATGAAAATGAAGGAGAAATTGAGTTATCAACATGGAAGAATCTAACAACATGCCTGTTGAGGGGAAAAGGTACAAATGATACACACAGTATGGTGCTATCTCTGTAATAGTTTGAAAATATGCAATACAACAGTACATATTGGGATGCCTGAGTGGCTCAGCTGTTGAGCATCTGCTTTTGGCTCAGGGCGTGATCCTGGAATGCCTGGACAGAATCCCACATCAGGTTCCCTGCATGGAGCCTGCTTCTCCCTCTGCCTATGTCTCTGCCTCTCTCTCTTTCTGTGCCTCTCATGAATAAATACATAAAATCTTAAAAAAAAAAAAAAAGGACAACAGTATATATTTGTTCAGGAGTACAAACATAGGTAATAAAAGTGTAAGGAAATGCACTGGAATGATATCATCAGATCCAGGGTGGAGATGAAAGAGTTGAGATTGGGAATAGGTACATAGTGAGCCTTAGCAGTACTGGTATTCTTTTATTCCTTCAACTGAATGGTGGGTGCATGAATGTTTATCATAATACTCTTTATGCCTTTTCATATGTCTCAACATTTCTTAATAAATTTGAACCCAATGTGCTTAATTATAATGACTCTGAATTATCCAAGTTAATGATGTGTGCAAGTCGATGCATTACTGACAGGCTGTGTGTAAATCAATTTATAAAAACCATTTTTAAAATTCAATATGCAGTATGCTTTTTTAAAGGATATCTGTGGTAATTTTCTCATTCAACATTCACTCCTGGGTACCTCAGTGTAAAAACGACTTATTGAATGAAGACATGTTCGATAAGCATTAACTGAATGCTGAATATGTGGCAGGTACTGTGATATATACTAAGGATCCAAATGTGAAGAAGACATGGTCCTATCCCTAAAGGAATTCTAATGAGAGATAGACTTGTAAATAAACAACTATGTTACATTAAGACTTGGTAAGAGATGTGTACAGTGCTATGGGAGTACATAGGAGGGATCTGCTAAATGTGCCTATGGAAGGTACAGAAAACTTGTAGAATAGATTATAGGCAAGGATATTGATGCTAAGAAAATTAATGGGATCACGTCCTTAGAATTCCCTGACACCTGATCTGTGAGAATTTAGTGATTACCTAATCTTACTGCCACATCACTTTAAAATAGTATTTATTTGGATAATAAAGAATAGTTTATCTTTACAGTCATAAGTATATTTAAGCATGTACGTAGGTGTGTATGTGCATATGCATTATCTTACTTTCAAAAGGACCGAGATGTCCTATAGCTAAACACATTAAATATATTGGCATTAAAGACCAACAGCACAAGAGCCTATTAGAATCAGGCTGGTGTAGCTGAGCATAGAGAGAAGAACTAAGAAAAAAGAGAAGAAAATAAAATCTAAAGACAAGAGAAGACATTAAATCTAAAAACTTGATTGTAAAAAGTAAAGTCCTTCAAGATTTAAAATATACAATCTTTATTATTCAACCGCAAAATAGTTCAAAGGAAAAAAAGTATGTTCACCACGGGAAATCACAAGAACTTTTTGATGTGAAGATTGTAGAAAACACTTATGTATGTTCTCATGAAAAGTCAGAATTTCTATTTTTATTTTTAAAATCAGGATAGAG
The DNA here is from genome assembly GCF_003254725.2 of Canis lupus dingo. Taxonomy (NCBI): domain Eukaryota; kingdom Metazoa; phylum Chordata; class Mammalia; order Carnivora; family Canidae; genus Canis; species Canis lupus. The sequence goes on along the minus strand of NC_064245.1, from coordinate 14,810,503 downwards.
GTGTCAAGGTAGAGACTATTTTTACAGTATAGGAAATTGAAATATTAAGAAAAAATTTAATTTTCTATTTTTTGATGCTCCTGTTTATACTGTTTACCCACAACATAAATTCAGTGTAAGGAAAAGGCTTTTGCAATCTACTATCACATTTTTTTTTTAAGATTTTATTTATTTATTCATGAGAGACACAGAAAGACAGAGAGAGAGAAAGAGAGAGAGAGAGAGAGGCAGAGACACAGGCAGAGGGAGAAGCAGGCTCCATGCAGAGAGCCCGACGTGGGACTTGATCCCGAGTCTCCAGGATCAGGCCCTGGGCTGAAGGCAGTGCTAAACCATTGAGCCATCAGGGCTGCCCTACTATCACATGTTTAAAAGCACAAAGAAATAGTTGTGAGATATATAGTTTTCCAGTTTTTACCTAAGTCCAGCTTATCCAACCAGATTACTAAAATTCCTTGGAATTAACAGGTAATAAACAGAGATGAGAGGGCTACTGTATAAAAATTAGTGTGTAATTAAAGTATAAGTCAGCCATGAAAGAAAAACTTATTTTCCTGAGACAAACATATTTTTGGATAGTGTTTTTTAAAAGATTGGGAAAAAGATTTATAAAACAAACTACTTTGATGGCTAAAAAGTATAGCAAGAAATTAAACATTTATGCAAAATTGCCTTTTATTTCAAGAGTTTTTTAGTCCTTAAGTATACTTTCAAGGAAAAACGTCCTCAACACCCAAACCTGTTAACACTATCTCTTTAAATCTTTCTATTCCTATTGTGGAAGACTGGGTTCAGGTTCTTCTTATCTTTCATATGAAATATATTAATAGCCCCCCAAGACTCCTATCTATTGTTAATTTACTTTTTGTTCAGTTTTTCTACGAGGATGGTAGTAAGAAAGAAACTTTTGAGTTAGGACCCTCTTATTTGTTGCTTTATATTACCAATCCTCACAACAACAGTTTAGACAGGATCTTGAATGGTCCAGACTGCTTCAAGAAAGTTCAGATCCAGTGTAGAGGGTATGCCAACCTACAAGTCTACAGTGCTTTAGAAAAATTTCAATTGTGAAATACTCCCCCAACTTCCAAGCCAGACAATAGGTTTGACTAAATGTTACAAATTGAGGGTTTTAATAACATCAATGGTCATATTGTGAAGAGGCAGGCCATATAGAATGTCTTCTCATATCCTGCCTACGGGACAGAAGACAGGTTTAGCATTGCTAGAGAACAATTTTGCAACAGCTAAGTGTATAGCTTCTAAGAAAGTATCTCATAGATAAATTCTCATAAGGAAAAAAAAAATTCTCATAAGGAAGGAAAGATACACACATGCCTGTAAGTGTCAAATAATGGCAGGAAGGCTGCAAATAATGTAATAATTGTTGCACCCCAAACAAGTGAAATCTAAAAGATGAGACTTAATTTTAGAGAGATTTTAAAGATATATTAAGTAAAAAAAATCTAATTGCAGCACATCATTTAGTTCTCATTTGTATAAAAAAGGTAATATATTTTTGGGTGCATGCATACATATCCAGAGACTATTTCTGGATAGTTACACAATACTTTATGAACATAGGTTACTTCTGAAAATAAAACTAGAAGGGTCAGAGGAGAACTTGTTCCTCATCTCTGCTCTTCTGTACTGAACTTTTCCTCATATATGCATTTCTCTACTGTCAGAAATTTTCCATTAGTATGCATTACTTTTATAATGTAAAAATACTCAGTGGAAAAGAAATTTGGCATTTAATTACAGCCTTATCTATCACATTCTACTCATCTAACTTCTCACTAGCTAAAGATAAGGCAAACACAACAGAAGCCTGACAACCATGCCTAATGTACATTTATTGACTATCTTCTAACCTACTTTGTGCCAGGACTGTTTAGGCAGTGTTGGACAATTGAAGGCTTTAAAGTAGACATGAAGGAAGTAACAATCCCCACTTTAGAATCCCCTCTACCTGCCCCTCAGCTCCCAAACCATCTCATAGAAAGATATTCTTAGTCATGACATTCTGGTACTAGGACTGTGATTAGCAAAGGTATCAACTATCTGACAGGAAAGATGAGCCAGCCACTGAATGCACATCTCATTGCTATCAGTCAGTTCTCCTTTAGTATCTCCTTCCCTTCTTGCCCTCAGAGTTGGGCCAGGTCTTCACCAAGTATCCTTGGTTTTTTTACCTCAGAAATGAGGGCTTATTTTCCAGGAGCCAAGTAACTATTATCCTCCTTGGGAAACAGTGGCCTAACTATTGTTGTATCAATCTTATTGGGTGTGGAATTCTAGTATACTATTATTTACATTTTTATTATCATAACAAGTTATAAATAAATAAATAAATCCCTTTATTTCCCATGAACAGATAATTATAATAATATTCTTTAAAAATATCCTCAAATAAAAATTTGTTTTTGCCTTACAGATAATTTGAGCAAGAACAGGTGAAGCTAACACATATAAAAATAAAAACTGTACTTTGAAAAAATGTCAGACACTTACAAAGCAAATATTGCTTGAAAGAATCATTTAATATTCATCTAATGGAGATACTGGTCCCACAATTTACACTACTACTCCTCAGGCTCCTAAAGTGGATAGCTAAGGGCAACATTGAGGACACACAACATAGGAACACCACAGACATTCAAACAGTGGAGCTGATAGTGACAGAAAATGGTGACAAGAAAGTGGCTCCATAGGCCACCAGGCTTCTCCCTTACACCTCCATTCCCACCTGCATGCATCTGTGGACTTCAGGTTGAAAGTTTCACTGGGAGGATTGCATAAGTTTAAAAAGTGGAAAATGTAAATGGGGTCAGGCAAAGTTTAGGCTGCTGAGCTATTGCGGCCCAGGAAGCTATCTGCCCTGCCCGGAAGCATTATCAATTCTGAGGAAGACAAAAGGAGTGGGGTATGGGAGGAAATACTCAATACCAGGAGGGTTTGGAGAGGGGAAACTGGAAAGCACCTACTTAAGTCTTAATCTGGGTTCAAGGACAGATGAGGAAACCTTTCAGGTTTCTTTCCAGGTAGCCTTGTCTTATTCAGTAATTTAGGAGAACAAGTAGGAATTTGGTGAGAGGAAATACACAAGCATAAAGAAACACAAAAGTACAAACACTGAAGTTAAAAAAGAAGTTATTAACTTGCATCCTCTTGTTATTACTAAATAAGTGCCAACATATTGCCAGAAATAATAACACTCAGTACAGTCTCTGAAATCACTAATTTTCATTTTATATAATTTGCTATGGCCGTATAATATATTAATGTGAAGGTGTGTGCCCACAGGCAGATTTGTGGTTCTACCATGACAAGTCCTAAATTGATAGCTTATTTGAAGATTTCTTTTGGTTACTTCTTTCAATAGCTTTAGGCCATCATGTGGAATATTCCTCCCCCAAATTTCATATATAAACACACACAAAAAATAAGCATTATGTGAAAAGTAAATGTAATCTATGGAATATCCTCTGTAGATAAGCATGGTTAAATTTATAGAAACCATGTATCCAACGTTCTATGACAATTTAAAATTAATGCCTCCCACCCTTGCGCCCATCTCCTGGATTGAGACACATGTAATCCATGGTAACACTTCTTGTTCTTTCTTTAGGTTAAAAAAAAAAAAAAGTAGTAATCCTGTACCAGTACCAGCAAAACTTAGGTCCTGAGAGACACCCAAAGACTGTCTGTATTTAGAGAACAGAAAGGTAAAATAAACTTTTAATTATACAGTTGTATCATCAACTGAACATTAAGAAAATCATTCTATGTCATATTTTGATCCCAATAAAACTTGTACACCTCAGTATCTAGTTCAACTATTAAGTTCCATTTAGCTCAAAAAATATTTCAATGCCCCATGCAGTTTTCAGTTACTGAACTAAGTTGAGTTTGTGGCTACAACATACACAGTATTCCTCTTTGGCAGGTTATTTACCTTCTGGTTACCAATTCTGGTATGTATTAAAAGTAAATGATTTGCCATCACTGAGTTCCACGGTCAGACCTAAGAGTCACCTAGCTCTGACTTGAATGGAAATGACGACGTAAAAGGGAAAATGGTCTGAGAGAAGGACAGCCTCTCTTGAAGGGCAGGAGAAGGTTCACTGACCTCTGGGCACTCTACTCCATTCTGGTGAATCACTGCTTTGGGGAAGCAAAAGACCCTGTGGCTCATAAAACCTGATGATATTAAGAAGAGGGAAGGCATATACACTTAGAATCCAGGGTCACTGCTAGAAACACAACTTTAAAAATTCAAGGGTAAGGAAAAATACCATATTTAAAAATGAATCAGTAATGTTTTTTCCTTTAAAAAGTATCTGGTAAACCCATATCATACAGATGTTCATTACTTATTCAATGTACACCATTGAGAGATAAATAGAACTGTTAGAATACAAAAATGCCAAGGGTAATTCAGCTACTGCAGTGTAAGTGTGGCATAACTGATTCGTCATGACATACAATTTTCTAAAAGCTATTCTGTTAGAAGGCAATAAATGAGTACATAAATGATTTACATTCTTCTGAACCATGGTTATTATTCAGTATTTTATTCTTAAAAATATATACACCCTCTACTATTATGTTTATTCTCTAGAGTATAATAAAAACATAATTGAATTTGATGAAAAATAGACTTTATTCTAAATGTAGCGTACAGCACATACTGCTACTCCCTTATTTTATCCCTCGTGAAGATCAATGGTCACTTGAGGTGGTTCTGTTCTAGCTTTGTTTTAATATATGGGCAATAAAATATTTTTAATTTAAAAATTATATTCTTATATTCCATGTCATATTTTCTTTTTAATAACATCTGAGTTTTGACCTAAATAACAACTTATGAATGCAAAGTACAATATTTTAATCACTGTTTTACTTCTAAGCATGATTTCTTATTGACCAGGTAGGGTAGGAAATTAACTACAGATGGTTTAGCAAATAAAAATGAAGTAGTCTATAACAAAAGCATCAGGGTTCAATGATTTGTTTTGTTTTGAAAAAGCCTAAATGTGATTATGAAGACAGGTTACCTCTCAAAAATTATTTAAATTTGTTTTAATATAACCATCTCTGGAATTTAGATAAATGACTTATAAATATATTTAAGCTGATATTATTTTCATTTATAAGTTTCTTTGGGTTAAAGATTGTGCCATAAAATATATTAATATAAAATATATAAATTATGTAAATATGCAGTTATACTAAAGTTTAATATGGTTATTTTATATTATATATAAATTATAACTCATAGTCTTCAGTACGGTTAAATCATATATACATTATCTTTAAAAAATACATAAACATACATAACGTATATGTAGGTGCATGTGTGTGTATGTGCATACTCTCTCTCTCTCTCTCTCTCTCTCTCTCTATATATATATATATATATATATAATTAAAAATAAGAGCCTTAATTCTCCCTGTTGAAAATAAGGGAACAAAAACAAAAAAAAAAAAAAAAGAAGGGAACAGATTTCCCTCTCTTCCTTTTTCTTAACGTATCTTAGAAATTAATAATTTAAAAAATTTTTTCACTTCTATGAAATGTGTCCCTTAAAAGACAAGATAGACCTTTTGTCAGCATTTTCACCCAGGACTATCTTTCTCAAGAACCTGAAAGCCATCTTTTCGAAATGCAAACAACCAAGGGAGATGGTTCCCTGGCTTAAAGTTCCTGCCCAAGAGTAGGAGGCTAACTTCAGTGCATGCTTTGTTCCAATCTCCAAAATCACATCTTGTCATAAAGATATGAGAAATGTGTTTCTCCTCAAGATAACATAGGTATCCTTTAACACAGGTAAAGTTATGATGAAGTATATGTGAAAAATGTGCTACCAAATCCTCTACTTGAGGACTAGCTATCACTTATCTTGAAAAAAGCTTGTAACAAGTTGTTTCTACTCCGTTATATAAAAGGATGAGATTCCTAGCTCCATCTTTACAATCTCTTAGCAGAATGCTTGTGATATGCATTGCATTCTGGTTTAATGTCTGTTGAATAATAGAATTAGTTTTGTTCTCTTCTGCCTTCGCGGAGAGAATGTCTGGGGTGAGAAATTTTAATTTTAATTCCCCAACATCATGCTTTCATTTGAATTTAAGTTATTTATTTACTTAAAAAAATGACTGCATTCTTATATAAAACGTGAGGAGGAAAAAAAACCCATAGGAACATTTCACTTGCTTGGTTTGGTTTCTTTGACGATTCAATATAACTATATCCTAAATTTTAAAAAGGAAATACTACATATCATTCCACATTAGAAGTCTTTACTGTAGTTTTCATATTTAAAATCTACCTGAGGTAAAGTATTGGAACCTTTGATTAAATGGATAAAAATAAGTGAAATGACGGACCCTAGGATTGACAAACACGTAAAGACAAAGTCCTTTCTATCAAAAAACATGTATTAATAAATGGCAAGCTACTTAGCTGTTATTGCAACTCTTCATGTTTGGTAGCATAGCTTTTGGAGTAGGTAATGAAGACCAACTTTGCATAGCAACTCTCTATGGAGTCTCTAGCCTTACAAGTAAGGAAACTTATAATGACAAACATTACATAAAAAAATATATTTTTCATGATCTTTTTTCGGCAACTCAAGCAATCCGTGGCCTTATACTATACCACTTTATTTTAATACCTTAATTTCAAATTTTTAATTTCTATGCTTATCTATCAAGAGGATATGTAATGCTAAACATATGAAAATCCAAGCCTTCAATGTTGGCAACTCTAAGAAATTAATAGTAATTCAATAAGCTTTATTTTATCTATTTGAAGACAGTGCCTCTATTTTCAAGTGTTATTTAAAGTACTAATCAGGGATCCCTGGGTGGCGCAGCGGTTTGGCGCCTGCCTTTGGCCCAGGGCGTGATCCTGGAGACCCGGGATCGAATCCCATATCAGGCTCCCGATGCATGGAGCCTGCTTCTCCCTCTGCCTGTGTCTCTGCCTCTCTCTCTCTCTCTCTCTCTGTGACTATCATAAGTAAATAAATAAAAATTAAAAAAAAAAAAAAAAAGAGTCTCGTGCTCAACCCGCTGAGCTAGCCAGGTGCTTGTAGCGGGTCTTTAAAAAAAAAAAAAAAAAAATTTAAAAAAAAAATAATAAAGTACTAATCAGATAAAGAAAAACATGTTAAATTCTAAGGGGGAGGATCTGATCAATTTTTTTCAGGAGAATTAATGATACTAAGCCTAAAATGATCTAGGAGTAGGAAATACTAAAACTAGACCAGGTAAAGTATGTGTAAATGAAATATGAAACCAACTTGTTTTAAATAATTACCAATATTTACCTTGCAGCATTTTGTTCTATCTGTTCATCAATGTCACTGAAGATCTGCTTAAATTCCAATTCTCCAGGAAATGAATTTAACAGACAATGTAGGTCAAAAGAATTATGGGAATATTCATCTCCACAATCCATTCTGAGGAATAAGAATAAAAAACATGTCAGTTCCTCAAAAATAAAGAAAAAAAAACCCTCAAGTTGTGATACTAAACCAAAAATAGTAATTCTCACTTATAGGTAAAAAGAAATACAGCAGTAGGAAAACTAGGGTATTATTAAACTAGGCAGAGTGTTTTGTTATTTAATTTTCATGAGGTGTGACCTAATTTTCACACTTCTCTATGGTTTGAAACCTGAACAAAACAGCACCCCTCAGAGAGTACTTAAACATCCTGCTGCTTCTCACTGTAACCAAGAGCTGAAAAGGAAATCACAAAGCCTCCTAGACCACTGTGAACAAGGGTGGTGGCAGCAACAATTCAACACCTTCCTTTCATTCCTGTCAACATACTCACCTGGACATCCTAACCTCTGAATTTTAAATGTCATCCCCTAGCCCTATTTATGTGTGAAAAAGGCAAAATTTTCCTTGAGTTCCTCTATCACCCGTCAACCTAAGTACCCATAACAGACTAAATATTACATATGCTACTCTTCCTAGAAAGATACGCATTTTCCCAGTATCACATCATTCATTCAGTCAGTCCGTATATATTCTTGAATGTCTGATACATAAGTGGCACTGCTGCAGAAGCTGGGGATGTAGTTGCAACAAGCCAAAGTCCCTGCCTTCATGGAGTTCTTATCTGTTTTAAGAACACATGAGCAGGTATACTTTATAAAAGATCACATGGTGAGAAGTGCCATGAGCAAAAGTAAAGCAGGGCAACAGGATAGACTAAAAATGTGAATGTGAACTGTTTTACTTAGAGGTATGTTATTTTTGGACATAAAATAGTGCTTATAAAATATATAATGACTAACAGTATAAATGAATGAGAACTTTAAATATATTATAAAAAATATACATGGAATAAATATTAATAAGAAAAAGGCTTGTGGGGAATGTGGTTTTAGTCTGGATAAATACAAAGTATTTAAAAAACTGTCTAAAAAGTTTTGTAGAGTAGGAACGCCTAGGTGGCTGAGCAGTTGACCATCTGCCTTTGGCTCAGGGCATATCCTGGGTCTGGGGATTGAGTCCCACATCAAGCTCCCTGCATGGAGCCTGCTTCTCCCTCTGCCTGTGTCTCTGCCACTCTCTTTCTGTGTCTCCCATGAATAAATAAATAAAATCTTAAAAAAAAGAAAAAGTTCTGTAGAGGCTACAACACTAATGGATTTCCTCATCTTCAATTATTTAATTATAAGAAATTCAGCTTATTTATATTCTATAATGAAAGAGCTGAAAAAAAAAAAAAAAGAAAGAGCTGAACATTTCTCGTAGGCATCATCTGGAACTTCAATGAAGTAGTCTTGGGAGAAAGCTTTTAGTTTTCTCTGAGAGATTTTATTTTAAAAAGGAACACCCAACTAAACACTTTAACATAAAAGTCTATGGCATCACAAGGTTTGTCATTTATAAAGTAATTAGTTCCCAATACAGAATAATCACAAACATCATTTTAAAATATCACAATCTTCATACTCATAGATTGTCCATCAAAATATTTTGCAGTAAAAGGTATAATTTCTCATTTGTGAACAAATACTGACTTATATCATAATAAATACTAATTTGAAAGTCATACATCCTTAGGGCACCAAAACTTTAAGATTTCTATATAACCAGTGAGTCTGAGATCCTCTTATCTCCCTAGGAGCTCAACTAGTTACAGCTATTATCAGAACAGTCATTTCTAAACCCAAAGGCCAATAATACTAATAATGAATTCAGCTTCTGTATTTCCATATTTTTAAATAATTTTGCGTAGTTCAACTCTTCAGATCATAAGCCACTCAGAAATTGTTGCAAGAAGATAAAATTTCATTTTTGTAATGAAAAAACTGATTAGTTGAGGGTTTTGTAGAAAGCTCAAACTTTTTTTAAAAAAAAAGACTTATGTATTTATTTATTTGAGAGAGAGACAGAGACAGCGACAGAGATAGTGTGAGAGAGCAGGAGCGGGGAGCAGAGGGAGAAGCAGGCTCTCCACTGAGAAGGGAAACTGTTGAAGGGCTCTATCCCAAGGCCCTGGGATCATGACCTGAGCTGAAAGTAGACGCTTAACCAACTGAGCCACCCAGGCACTCTTAGAAATCCTAACCTCTGAATTACATAAGGATTTATTGGTAAATACTCTGTAGTTAGCCTCTCTAATTACTCTCAAATTACTTGGTAAATACTTTGTAGTTAGCTTCTCTAATAAAAGCAGTTATATATCAATACTCTGTTCAGACTTGTCTTAATTTGTCAATACTATAAAGCCTCAATGGTTCAGATACTACATATTCAAAACATAATAGGTACAAAACTCAGCTTAAACAGCAATATGATTTGTTATGTATCTACTATGTACAAGCTACTTTAATATACATAATCTTCCTTAATCCTCATAACTCTATGAAATAGTTATTATCCTCATTTATAGGGAAAGGAATGTGGGCCCAGAGAGATTAACTAACATCCACATGTTACAGAGCAGTCATCTAGTGTTAGGAGTAGAATTTGAACTGGATCTATTTGGTTCTAAAATTTAAGGGTATCTGGTCTCTTGAGAAATGAATCACTGCATACAAAACATAGTTTTGTGGAAATATTAACCAAAATGTTAAAATGGGTATCCCTAGATATTTAGACTACAGTTAATATTTTCTTCCTAATACTTAGTGTTTTCCTATATTTTGGCAGTTAGTACTTATTTTATACATGTTAAAAAAGCAAAATTCAACCAAATGAATTTGAAGATCTAACTGGCTTTGCTAATTATCAATCAGCAGCACTTCATCTAGCAAATAGAGAAGCACTGTCAGGAGTTCTACAAAATGGAAGGATATTACTGAACAGCGTGGGGGCACAAGAGTTATTAGTAAGAGAAAAGGAATGTTCCAGAGGAGGTTGTTTCCTAGGAGAAATAGCTAGGGGTCTTAATGAAAATTACCTTCATCTTTCGTTAGGGAATGGAGAGGACCCAGGTGACAGGGCTTCTTGGCATTGAGGAAAAGAAAAATTTCCTGACCAGTTAAGGCCACATTTCTGGTGGAATTTGAAATCGCAATTAGATTGGGTGTTAAACCCAGTTTGGAAACTTGGTCTGAGTGACACCTTTTTGGGCCTGTGGTGCTTTGTTTTAACTATGTATTTAAGAAAAATACTTTAAAAAAATTATGCCTACTCTCAAGGGGTTTTTAATCTTTTATTTTACATTATCTGTCTTCATTTGAAACATTTTCCAATCCTAACACTTCTCTTGTCAATTCATGTTTATCACTCCTCTCAAAATCTAACTCAAAACTTATGTTAATTCCTAGAGATCTCTTGACTGTGAACACTTCACCAAAGTTTTTGTATTATTTTGTGGTATTTGTGCTTGCAAATGCTGTTAAAAGAAAATCTGTTGTTCTGTGTTATTTTGGTATTAGATGTGCATCATATCTTTCACTGAAATGAGTTCTGGAATAAAATAATGGACTGAAACACGTTGAGCATTCAGATGGGGTTCAGTACATGATTTTGAAGGGTACTCAATACGTATAGTTGCATGATTTTCTCTATCTAACCTCAGTAGAGAAGTTAATCAATAAATACAAAGAATACATTAAGGTAATGCCATTTGATAACAACAGGGTACGAAAATGATGATCATTCAGAGCTTTCACATGACCAGCATAGATCTGTGATGCTTCTGTAAGACATGGTTCCAAGGTGATGAAGGACAATAGAAGCAAAAGTCAGATGTAAGTGAAGGGGTAAACAGGCAGCAAGTTTAAGATACTGTGTGATAGGATAAAAGAAAACTTCATGGGCACAATAGAATTAATAAAATGAGGAAATTATAAATTAATCTCTCTTCAGAGATTCATAGGACCACATGAGAAATAAATTAAAAGGAGAAAGTAGACTGTGGTTAAGTGATGCTCAAGTCTGAATATAAACTTTTCTCAGTAGGATGGCAGTGATCCTGCAGGACTGTGGTGACAAAGCAGCACACACCAAATGGGTATGAGTACAGGCACTAATCCTCTCACTTCCTTCCATGCACTCCATGGGCCTACAGCTGACCCTGTACCTGGACACTGTGGGAGAGGGGGAGGAGACGAAGAAGGTGATTGGACAGTCTCTCCTCTAAAGGAGGAGACACTAAAGGGGACCGTAAAAAAATAAGACGATAAGCGAAGAGCACTGTAATTCTCTAAGTAAAAATAGCTATGACCTTAAGAACAAAAAAGTGAATTATTAAGGTACTAATGTAACTTGCCAAACACCTCAGTGGCATTTCAGAAACCTAGAACAATCTTAAAAAAATTTAGGGGAAAAAAGGAAGTGGCAGTGAAGCTGTGGGTCATGACAGAGCTTCACATTCTGTTTATGTTTCTGTACTTCCAACTAGTAAACTGTTGTCACCGGGGAGGTAATCATCATTTGACATAATGAATGAAGTCTCTTATCCTATTCCATGATCAGCCAAAATTGAGAGTTGAAAAATTTTAAAAGACAGTAACTTTGTTTTTGAAATTGTCATTCCACAGGACTTTTTTTTAAAATATTCATTCTCCTGTAATGTTTCTGATCATTTTTGGTATAAGATTAAAAAAAACAGTGCTTAATATTTCAAACAAGTATTAACAGCCAATCTAATATTAATTATTGCCTTTTAAAAATGAGTCATGTTTGAAGAGTTATATCTAAGCCAAACATCTGTAGATCAAGTTTCAGCCACAGGCAAATTTTAACAGTTGAGTTATAAATTCCTAAGAACAGTGACTATAATAAAATATGTACATATTATAAGCACGGCCAGAAAACATTAAAATGAAGCGATAAAAAAAAAAAAAGTCTAAATCTCATGTGATCAAAAGAAAGCCCACAAAAGTAATTTTGGAATTTCACTTGTCTTTTAACATATTTTAAAATGATGCCTTTCTAACTTAAGGCCTCCTTTTCATTATTTAAACACATATAATAAAAAATAAATAAATAAATAAATAAAATAAATAAAATAAAATAAACACATATAATGATTAGAAACCTCATTTAATCTTTTTTTCCATGTTTTTTCAATAATAAAAATCCAAAGTGCCATTTTTCTTCAAACCAACCAAAGACATGCTTTCTCATAATCAACTATACATTTTTAAAAAGTGAAAAAAAGACAGGAAGACCAACCAATGGGAAGAAATCTACACTGCAAATGAGTTAGTAAAGGGGAAACATTAGGACCATGTGACTTCTCCCCTGTGGAAAAGCCCAGTGAGGAAGGTCAAATGCCTTTTCAGACTTACAAACTGTGAACTTAATGCGTCCCCCAGCTCTAGTTTACCTGGAGTCCTATTGTCTAGCCTAAAATAAATACTTCTAATGAGCATGGTAATGAAATGTTCTGATTAATCAAAAAATTCATGCTCCACATTTAACTAAACAGGTTTCAAAATGTTATACTAAACCGCATTTAACTCTAAATACCGTTGAATGAAGAATCAACAAATCTGAGTTCTGATCCTAGTTCTGTTAATGTGACTTTGAGTATGTCATTTGATCTCTCAAGAGGGACAGAGCTCATATTCCTCATTTATAAAATGAGATAGATGGATTTATTAGGCTCTGAGGTTTCTTCTAGCTATAAATTTGCTGTGTTCTATAAGGAATGGTAGGAGGAGGGCATATCTCGGAAACCCTCCCTCCAAATTAACTCTTTCAATGGACTATTTCACTCATTAATACCATCATTTTTCCTATATCATGCACTCAGAGCCATTTTAAATTATTTCCTTTTCCCTCCCCCAGGACTGTTACATGAAAAGTTATATGTAATCCATAGCTTAGCAAGAAATAATATGTGACAAGAGGAAATGTGAGGCTGCAAGACATTCTTTTATGGTAATAGGTAGATGCCTAGTACTGATTTTTCACCCCCAACCCCTCAGCTTCCTAAAATATTCTAAGAAGCAGCTAGTGTACATTCCTTGGCTCCTCAGGCTTGGCATACTTGGCACTCAACAAAAGATATATGAGAGCAACTGATTGGGGGCATTGTGCCTCCACAAGAAACAGCAGGTGACATTGGAGAACCATACCTTCACAGACATCATGTATCCCTGACCTATTATTCTTTGTATCCTTTATATTCTTTGCATTATTTGTTATATTGCTGGTTTGGTGTGAGTAGCTGGATTGGGGCGGGGTGGGGGGGGAAGCAGAGTGAAAATTTTTTTCCAGGATTTCTTTCCAGTCTGGCACATTTCTACTTTTCTAACCATATCTAGTCACAGAGTAGTTCTCCTGGATCATTCACGAAGTCCTATCAATATCATAAATACCATAACTTTACTAAATATCAATATCATAACTTTCCTGAAATTTTGAAAATTTTATGTAGTTCACTGTATTTCTTTATTAAGACATAGATTCAAGGTATGGTGGCTAAACAGTAATTTTAATGATAATTACAGCTAACTTTTATATAGCATTTTTATGGGCTATGGATTGTTCTAACGATTTTATATGTATGAACTCATTTAATTCTCACCATAATCCTATGGGATAGGTACTATTATAGTCTCCATATTAAAGATGTAGAAACAGAGAGGTTTCTTTGAGTTGACCAAGATCACTTATATAGAAGTGGGAAAGCTGGGATTCAGATTGCTTCAAAGGCTTCCTTAATCCCAATGCTATAAACTGCCTCCCTGTATGGACTTGTACTTAAAAAAAAAAAAAAAAAAAAAAAAATCATTATTTTACATCTTATATGTAGTGACTTATTTACTGCCATAAGTATTTGATAGCTTTCCCTAGAACCATTATAAATTTCCTTCATTATGAAACCAATTTACAAAAATACATTTTATTAAGGCTAGATCTTCCCCCTGTGATATTTCAAAGTCACCAAAAATTTATTTCTTTTCATCAAGTTGAAATTTTAATGTTTTGGCCTCTCCAAAGACTAAGAAACAACTCAAATGGATCTCAATTTCTTGATAATCATTTAAAATGCCTTTTGCACTAAAGTCCTATGTTAGGAAATAAAGAACTTGATATTCTATTCTTTTTTTTTTGTTTGTTTGTTTTTTGTTGTTGTTGTTTTTTTGTTTGTTTGTTTTTTATTTTTTTTTGTTTTTTTTTTGATATTCTATTCTTTATCTTCTCAACTCTCATCTAGGTATTAGGACTTCTACCAAAGAATGATATGCTTTCTATTAATAATTGTGAAAACTCTGATCATTATAGTTATATGAGTGGGAATATTAATATATATCCCATAAGAATGCACATTACCATGTTATGGCTATTAAAATCCCCTTTGTAACTCCTCTATTAGGAATTTAAATATGTGAATGTGTGAGGCAGAAATTGACAGGATCAGTCAGACTGCACTATGGTAGCTTGACAAGCAAACAGAATTAATTGTCATATGTTTTACCCACCAAACTTGACACTGCTTTCTTTATTTTTCAATGCACTGCTCTTTCTAGAAAATATTTTTATTTTAATGACGCCCTAATCTTCAATATGCAATCCTCGCCATCTCTTGCTTTGATACAACAGTGAAACCAAGATAATGTGAACACAAATTTTCATTTCCACATTCTTTTATAACTTAGCATTCACACATCTCACATGATTTAAAAGTCATAAAATCATTATATATTTTTAGATTAGACCTAAAGATAGTCACAAATCATGGGGTTAAGGATTAACTAATGACTTTTCAAGCACAGTAAAAAAAAGCCTTATTAATCTGGAAAATAGTACATCTGCATTAGTAGAAAGTTTAAGTTACCAAGTACTTTCAAAAAGGCAATTGTATTCTGTGTATCAACCAGGAATAATAACAAACACAGCTTATAAGATGTGTCGATTATATTTTTAAGGAATTTTCTTCTAATAACTAGATAAGAATGATTTAAACTTAGTATGTACTTTGTATCTAAATTGGTGCTTCTAAAAAGTGTAGGTCCTAAAGTATGTTCCAAGGATTTAAGACTTTCTCCTAAAATGCTGTTAATAGCATATTATCACTAACTAGTCCTAGGTCATCAAGATCCTTTTTCAGCTGACTGTAAACATGTTCACTTCTTGTTGTTTAGAAACCAAAAACCTCTCCCTAGAACCTCCTTCTATTCACAGCCCAACATCTTCAAACAGTAGTCCTTATTTCCTCACCTTTTATCTCCTCTCTCATTCACTTCTCAACTCAGAGCAGTCTGGTTTCTGCCTCTATCCTTGCATTGAAAGTGACAAAATATTTTTCAATTCCTACTATACTCAATCTCTGCACTATTTGATACTGACAGATACTCCTTCCTTGACGTTTCCTCTCTTGCCAAGCTTCCTAAGTATGACGCTTCCTAGTTCCTTTCTTGTCCCTTACACATCTATTTACAGGTTTGTGGTAGGAGTTCCCAATTTAGGTAGCTGTCTGGCTCAAATTTCTTTTTTAATCTGATAAACAATGTAGGGATACACAATGGTGGTCAAGTTCTATGGCAAAGGAACCAGCTTTCCTGTCATAACTAATTATCCAAGATACAGACATCTGACCCAAACCGAACTATCCTAAATTTGGAATAAAGGATGGAACAGGGAACCAGTTGATGGTATATCAGGTTAAATTCAGCCTCCCAAGAGAAGGTGCATGGATTTTTTGCTGAGGTCCTGTAATTGCCCAGTTCCTTTCCTTCTGAGACTCAAAGTTCATATAGTTGTTTTGGGGGTTTGTTTTGGTCTGGTTCTATCAGAAATACACAATAAATCTTCTCTCTGTTCCACTGAGCAAGAGCCATTGTTTTATTCTTTGCTTAATCAAACTAGTTTTTATTAAATTAATAAACATCCTCTCTCATCTCTGTCATTAAACACTGATATTCACACAGAGTTCTCACTAGACCTGCTTCTCATTTTTATTACTTTCCCTAAACATTCTTCATTCAAAGCTACAGCTTATTTTTATGTAATTTTACCAGAGTAGATTTTTTTCTAAAAGCATTTCAATTTTTAGAAATTCTGTTTTACTTTTTTTCATTTGGATTTCATCCTCCTCAGATCTCAAAAAATCTATTCCTATTAGTTCTCAGGTTGTATCTTCCTAAATATCCTTATTCCCCTTGCCTGACTTGGGAAAGGAAATACAGAAAATTTTCCTTTTTCTTGCAGTCTATTTCATGCTGGAATTCTTGGTCTTATTTTTTTTTTTCTTGGTCTTCTTCTTATTCTACAGGCTTTTCACTGAGTAACTTCATCCATATATTATTTCTATGCTGCAAAATTCAAAGTCTGTATCTTAAACCTAGCTCTTCCTCCAAAACCTTAACACATAATTCCAAACATTTACTATGCATTTCAACATTGCTGGTTCAAAAGTCCCTTGAACTCAACGTGTCCAAAATTTAACTCAAATTCTTTTCCTTAAAGTAGATTCCTACATTACAGGGTCACCACCTAGGTACTCTCTCTCCTCTTCCCTATCCTACTAACTTAAATCAGTTGACAGTCACTATAGCAAAGTCTATTTTTCCTATGGCCAGCAAACCAAGAATGGTCTTTACATTTCTAAAGAGTTGTAAAAATAAAAAGAAACAAAAAGAATATGCTATGGCCATATGTAGTCCATAAATCCTAAAAGATTTACTATTTGGCCCTTAATAGAAAAAGTTTGCTGACCTCTGTCTTAAATTATCACCAAATTCCCTTCCCTAATATAGTAAGTAGTAATCAAATGCTCTCAAATTTGATCTCTCCCTCTGTGTGCTTCCAGTGTCCTAAATCTGACATTATTTCTTGCTGAAAAAAAGGGAAAAACCTCCTATTTGGTCTCCAAGACTCAAACTTGTGGTTTAATAAGAAATACATATTTGGTTATTGCTCCTTGTCTCCCCCTACCTCCCTCCTTCCTTTGTCCTTTGCGACTCTTCCATTTGGCCATTCCTGAGAGGTATCCTTTCCAAAAATACTGTAACCAGAACTACAGCATTTGCCAAAGTTTCTTTGAGTCTTTCTAATAACTTATTCAACCCAACCTGGGGCTGTGGAAATCCTCAAATCTGTAGTCAGCTGGGCAGAAGTAGACATCCCCTGGAGATGCCACTTGAGGCTGTTATCTAATGTGGAGGAATGTCTTGTGGGACTGAGCCATGAATTTGTGGGAGTCTGTTAACTACAGTACTGTCAGAATTGAACTAAATGGAAATGTAGGACACCAAGTTTGTACCAAACTTGTATACTGGTATTAAACTTCTTGTTTTATTTTTTTTTTATTTTTTAGAGATTTTATTTATTTATTCATGATAGACACAGGGGGAGAGAGAGGCAGAGACACAGGCAGAGGGAGAAGCAGGCTCCATGCAGGGAGCCCGATGTGGGACTTGATCCCGGGACTCCAGGATCACGCCCTGGGCCAAAGGCAGGCGCTAAACCGCTGAGCCACCCAGGGATCCCTAAACTTCTTGTTTTATAAACCAAATCAGATCATTTGCTACCCTGCTTAAATACCACTGAAGATTTTCCACAATGCATAAAACAACTCCAGGCTTTTTACTTTGTTCTATATATAGTTCTTTATATTTAATTATATTTTTCTACTATAACCATCCTTGATGAATAATTTGAAATAGCGTCCTAGCTGTAATTCCCTCAATTAAGGATGTTTTCAGTAGAAAATCATATTTATAGAGGGCATTTACTTCATCAGTGTACACAGTACTATTTATAGGCCACATATAATTATAATCTGTTTATTATCTTGAAACAAAAGTTATCTACAATTGTGACTTAATTTTTAAATGCTTTTTAACATCTCAAACCATTTTTTTAAAAGACTGAAGAAAATCTACTTGTGAAAAATCAAAATTTAATATTTAAGCTATCAAATAAATTTAAGTGTGATACCTTAAAACTCTTTCCAGTTACATTTGCAAAAAAAGGAAATTAGATAAAAATTATCTTTAAGGACCTGTCTAATTCTAAAATTCTATTATTTTAATCACGCAATCTATTTCTCTAATATTTAATCTTCTGTTTTACTGCTTTTGCAATATACCTTTTAATTCCACAGTTTAATAGAAGGATAATTTTTTGCTGGTTAAACCGAATTCATGTGAAATGACCTGAAAATCTACTTAAAAAGCAATCAGCAAAAATAAATCTAGGATTTCCTCATGTTAAATCTGAAAATCCATCACTATACTTGCTTTTTACTTTATTTGCTGCTTAACGTATCTCAACAGTGAATCTATCATATCAACATAGTCATCATGATCCAAGCTGCAAATAATAGAGAGTGTCAGTGTCAATTTTGCTTCCTCACACTTGCTTCCCTTCACTTCATCTGATTTTAATAATCCCTGTCAAACCACAAACAGTCCAAATTACCTTCATGACACAGAAGCTTTCAAAGAGAAGACAGAGTCTCAACTTTCATTTAGCAACTACAAAAGAAAGCTGTCCAGCTGGACAAATATTATTTCCACACTTGACAATCTCTACAGTTGAGCACGCATTTTAATTTTAACTAAACCTGCCAGGAGTTTGATATGAGCTTCTTGTTTTGTGTAGATTGACTCACAGGATTATCAGACCAATGACTGTAATTGTGATGAAAGAACCCAGCATTTTTCTACTAAAGGATAAATCATATACCAAAGCTGAGGGATCAAAACGAACATGTAAGACATAATGTGAAGGCATACATTACAGGAAGAAAATCACTTAAATTAGGTGGTTTAATTACTAAATAAAGTCTAAACATACAGAATGCATTCTTTTTTTTTTTTTTTTTTAAGTAAGCTTCATACCCAGTGTGAGGAGGCTTGAACTCACAACCGTGAAATCAAGCATCATGTGCTCCACTGACTGAGCCAGTCAGGTGCCCCCAGAATACGTTCTTGATATAATTTTGAAAAGGAAAAGCTAGGACGTAAAAATAAAATGTAAGAAAGTTAAAATTTTATCTGTGGATACCAATGAGAAACAGATTCTAAGAATGAAAAATAAAAGGAATTTTTAAATTGTTCTGGGCTGACTCAATGTATAGTCAAATTTCTAGAATAGGGTCTATGTAACAAATTATGTAATAAAACTGACATTCTTGACAAGACATTAAAAAGTACCACTCTATATTAATCAACGTACTCTTGTATAAAGTAAAACTTCAAAAAAGGCCATAGTAAAAAGAAATGATGATCTTAAGTCTGTAGAAAAAGTATTAGAATAAGAGCTACAGTATAAAACTATATTAAAGACTATAATATCTTAGAAGTTTATTAAATTTAAATATAAAAGTTTCAATCTAAACTATTTCTGGGAACATATCCTATCTTAGCAAGGCCTAAATTTCTCTAATAGTTATTAGAACCTCATAATTGCCAAATGTTATATCTTCCTTCTTAATTGTTACACTTGACACTAATCCTCGGCTCTCCCTTCTCCAAAGGCCAGTCCATTGTCTATTAGAGCACTGTTTCTCTCCCAACTCTATCTTGGACACCACAACTGTTTCCTTTACCAGCTCCTTCTCTTTCTCTTCCTCTAGGTCTTTGCACTGAACAAATTAACCCATATTGAGTCTTCTGCTACAACCTGTGTATTGGAGCACCTGTTCTAACTATCCAACTCCATACCGAATAACTCCCGAGGATGTCCCATAGGCACCTCAAACTCAACATGTCCCCAGGATATCTTATCAGCTTCTCTCCATAACTTCCTTCTTCTCTTGAGGTCCCTATTATAGTTAATAATAGCATGGCTACCACCTCAGGTACTCAAGTCACTCAATGGGAATCATCTTCCACATTTTAACATTCTTTACTAATCTCATAGCCAAATGATCAGTCCTTTTCTGGTATCTCTCATATCCATCCATTTCCTATTGCTCTTGTGGAAGGTTAAAATTCCATCATCTACTAATTCATTCCCTATCCTAACACCAGAATGATCTTTGTTAAAACAGAGACAGGAATCAGTGTTTATAGCAAGATATTACGTCTACATGACTGGGAGAAAAGTCATACTCTTAAGAGAAAGAAAAATCAGATGATTTGTAGATGGAAATTTGGCAGGGAGGGGATCACCCAAACCAGGGCATTTTTTAGAATAAAAAAGGTAGAGAGGGCAGCCTGGGTGGCTCAGCGGTTTAGCGCCACCTTCAGCCCAGGGTGTGATCCTGGAAACCCAGGATCGAGTCCCACGTCAGGCTTCCTGGAGCCTGCTTCTCCCTCTTCCTATGTCTCTGTCTCTCTCTCTCTCCCTCTTTGTGTCTCTCATGATTAAATAAAATCTTTTTTAAAAAATTAAAATTAAAAAGGTAGTGAAAGTAAAATTATATCATTTTCAAATTTTATTAATCAATTAAATGGTTTTATCTGTGGACCTACATAGTAATTATATTCAAGAACAGTTTTCAAAAATAAGTCTTTCAAAAAATTCTATTTTTTTAAATTTATTTATTCATGAGAGACACAGAGAGAGAGAGACAGAGGCAGAGACACAGGCAGAGGGAGAAGCCGGCTCCACGCAGGGAATTTATTAAGTTCACAGTACAATTTGCTAAATGGAGAATATCCTTCATTTTAATAACAAAATATATGAATATTTAACCTAAGTATTCTTAAAGGTAGTAGTTTTTGGTTTTTGCCTCCACACAGAGTGTCTTTCCTTTTAATCAAATTTTTTTTTAAATTCAAATACCTATAAATTTCTAAAATTAAAAAAAACCTCATCAAATATTTGATTTTTTAATGTTTTGCTAAATTTAGATGCAAAATTATATGCCTTCCCAGCTCAACTTTACTCTGAACTAGAGTATCAATTTATCCAATTTTAAAAAACATAAGCTCCATGAAAAGACTTTTCTTAGAAGTCTAGATATTTCAAAACACAATTATGGAATTATACAATTAAACCTGTACACCACTTGAATTCCCATCAGTTGATTTGTTCAGTTTCCTCTTTAATATCATGGGGATACATTTCAAGGTGTTCCTATTTCTGAGCTTCATTTTCAATAATTCAATTCCCTAAATGCTTCACATAAAATGACTTTTTTAATTTTTTGCCTACTATTTGTTGAACATTTTTATTAAAGAGTTCTAACCGATTTTGAAGAAAGTACAACAAAAAAAGTTAGGGGATAAATTTTTAAATTTATTTAACACCATGATAGGTATTTATTTTATTTTTAAAAGATTTTATTTATTTATTCATGAGACACACAAGGAGAGACACAGGCAGAGGGAGAAGAAGGCTCCAGGCAGGGAGCCCGACATGGGACTCGATCCCAGGTCTCCAGGATCACACCCTGGGCCGAAGGCGGCGCTAAAGTGCTGGGCCACCCAGGCTGCCCACTATGATAGGTAGGTAGGTAGGTATGTATGTATGTATGTATGTATGTATGTATGTATCTATTTATTTATTTATTTATTTATTTATTTATTTATTTATTTATTTATATTTATGATAGTCACAGAGAGAGAGAGAGAGAGAGAGAGAGAGAGAGGCAGAGACATAGGCAGAGGGAGAAGCAGGCTCCATGTACCAGGAGCCCAATGTGGGGTTCGATCCCGGGTCTCCAGGATCGCGCCCTGGGCCAAAGGAAGGTGCTAAACCGCTGTGCCACCCAGGGATCCTATGATAGGTATTTAAAGTCAATTTATAAAGTACAATAATTCCTCTAAGTTTCAAGTATTTCTAAAATCCAAAAAGAAAAAGGATACACTGCCATGCTCAAGTTATTTGTTTTCTTCAAAAACAGTTTAATCGTAAAAAGGCTGGTTATCTTGTGTGTGTGTGTGTGTGTGTGTGTGTGTGTGTATATATATATATACATATTTGTACTTTCTGATAAGTATATCTCCTTTTAGATTGGTAGTTTTGTCAATTTTTGTGTATAACTGAGAATTATCAAGTCATCACAATATATTTCAAGTATAATTCTCTTCATAGGTTCTATTTACAAATTTTATGATGTTATTATATTCCACCACAACATACTTTTACTATCACCAAGACCAAAAAAACTTTTATCATGTTGCAGTTTGAAATTCAATTTATAATAGTACTCACAATAATGGCAAGTATTTCACCTTTTACAGAATGAACTTCCAAATGCTTTACTTTGGTTCCATGAATTAGACATGAAACTTGAACCATTATTGAACTTAATTCATTTTTTTATTAGAAGTATACAATGACACTCATGTAAAACTAGCATTATGTAGCTGTTGATAAAGTTCTATTAAGGAGCCAATACATTAACAGCTATTGATTTACCTTCATATATGAAAACTCGTAACTGCAATGAGAGAAATTAATTCACAACAGCCGCCTGATCTAAGTGAAAAGGAAAGTTTCACAGGTACACAAATGTACCTTCTGCACCTAAGTATTAAGTGTAGCATTTTGGGACACCTGGGTGGCTCAGCAGTTAAGTGTCTGCCTTCAGCTTAGGGCGTGATCCCGGAGTCCCGAGATCGAGTCCCGCTTGGGCTCCTTGCAGGGAGCCTGCTTCTACCTCTGCCTGTGTCTCTGCTTCTATGTGTCTCTCATGAATAAATAAATAAAATCTATAAATAAATAAATAAATAAATAAATAAATGTGGCATTTTTCAGGTACAATTTTAAAATATGACTGTGCAAGAGATGCTGATGATTCTTCAGCAGGTAGATGTCTTCTTATTTTCATGTGATCAGTGAGGTCATTATAGGCCCCATCGTGTGAATTACACATTGATTCACTTCAGCAAGTCTAAGGAGAGTCAGTGCTCTATGTGTGTGTGTGTGTGTGTGTGTGTGTGTGTGTTTCCCAACAATAAGCAAGTAGTTGTGGATTTATTATACATGATGAAAATCTTGTAGTAATAAGTTCAGACTGCATTCACTCTGTGGTAAGACTGAACAAAAGGCTAGGAAATGTGCAGTCCACAGGCAGGGGCATCTGGGAAATGGGCACAGCACAAGTGGCTGACACATCAAGTGGTGAGCAGAGGTAGCGGAATCAAATACTTCTGCTACCACCATTACCCAAGATCTGAAAAAGTTAGCTGTACCTAACTGCTCATGCCAGAGTGCCTTTACTTTATCAGCAAGCACCCGCACATTGCCCTTGAAAAAGATGTTAGCTATTATTACTTCCGGAAAGGATCTGGAAAAGGGAAATGGGCTACTGCCAACTTAACCATATGCTACAGTGAGAATTCTGTTTACTACACTGGCATCTCACATATGACATTATGTCAGAATGTAGAAGTACAAAATGTAGGTCTTCCTAAACCTAAGCTGGTTTAATGACATGCAACTATTAAGTAATATGTTCATTCCAAAATGAAAAATCTGAGACAAATGCTAAGTCAGATGAAATACTGGGACAAAAGACACAAAAGGAGATGATCTTGGGCAAACTGGATATATGATATAATATCAATATATGTGATATTTTATTTTTTTAAAGATTTTATTTATTTATTCATAGAAATGCAGAGAGAGAGAGAGAGAAGAGAGAGAGAAGGCAGAGAGAAAGGCAGAGACACAGGCAGAGGGAGAAGCAGGCTCCATGCAGAGAGCCCGACATGGGATTCGATCCAGGGTCTCCAGGATCACGCCCTGGGCTGCAGGCGGCACTAAACCGCTGCGCCACTAGGGCTGCCCAATATATGTGGTATTTTAAATAAAAAATGTAATATCAATAAAATGGAAGTTAGGTATATACAAAAATGATAATTTAGCTCTGTATAGCATGACATGAAAAGATTTCCAGAAAGCTGTATTATTTCATTAAAATAAATAAGTTTTAGAACTATATATACATCATGATACAGTAAAATACTTTCAAAACAAACCATCCCAAAATATCAGGAAGGAAACTCAAATTATTAGTGCTAATTTGTGGGCAGTGGAACTAAAATGGGACAGGGAAAAAGGAAATTTTTACTCTTAATAAGCTTCTCTATTTATTTGAACTTACTATCATAAGCATGTCTTAATTTTTACACAAAAAGCAAAAACAAATTTAAAAAATGTTACAAGACATTAGCTAATTTAGTGTCAGCTGAGTGGTACAAGTAACAAATGAACTGGAATCCTGCAGTGGGAAGTTCCTTCAAGGCAGATGGAGATACAGAAGTCAAGTCACCCAGAAAAAGGAAGATAAAGGCATTCCTAAAGGTAGGAGCCCAGTGATCTTACAAAATCCATAGCCTCACAGGCCCCACATGAAGTGAAGACACTTCATCTCTCACTATATGTAGGTTCAAGCCCTCTCCTAATCTGGGAATAATCCAACAACTTGTGAAGAAAAGACATGAGAAGCCTCAGCCAGACAGTAACTTGAGAAGAAATAATGAGTTCAGCTCCTGCTTATTTCGATCTTCTTCCACAACCTACCCGGGTTCTTACTAACTTGCTTATCAAGAGTATAATAATTAGGTCCCCATC
Source organism: Canis lupus dingo (assembly GCF_003254725.2). Lineage (NCBI taxonomy): Eukaryota > Metazoa > Chordata > Mammalia > Carnivora > Canidae > Canis > Canis lupus. The sequence continues at coordinate 14,785,589 of NC_064245.1, read as the reverse complement.
TTGAGATTTCTTTGTACATTCTGGGATCCCACTCCTAAATCCCAGCCACAGCTACCTGCTTCAGGTTCATGAACCACCATGGTAATTAAAATGATGAGAACATCCAGAGAACATAAATGGGCCTGCTAAGGGAGCCAGAGCAGAAAACTCATCGATAAAATAGTGAAAGATAAAACTGATGAGGTATAAGGTAATTGGCTAGCTCAGTCAGTACAGCATGCAACTCTTGATCTCAAAGTTGTGAGTTCAAGCGCAATGTTGGGCCTGGGGCTTATTTCAAACAAACTGAAGAGGTATGTTATGGCCAGATAGGTATACTAAGGCCTCTCTTCCCCTAGAAACAAAATATTTGGATTTTATCTTCTACAAAACAGTGAGTCAGGGTTTTCTGTTTTTGTTTTACTAAGGCAATATCTAACTAATGTTGTATAATTGTTTTTCAAACAGAGTGTTAAGAAGGTTTGGTGTGGGATGAGATAACAGAGGTAAGAAGATCAATCAGGACAGTGAATTAATCCACATGAAGGTAATGAAGACTGGGAAGACGATGAGCCACAAGAAAAGGAAAGATGACTTTTCCAGAGTATGCACAGCTTGGGATTACTGAATGAAGCAAGCAATTATAGCTGAGAAAACCAGGCAGGTGTCACACACCCCAGGCATAAACAAGCTTAGATTTTAGACCCAAGTCATCAGAGAAAGCAAACAAAACAACAGGAAAATTATAGTCACCATAAGAGATAGGCAACTTGTGGATGTGTCATTAGAAGGTACAAAGACTAAAAGCCAAAATGTAGCTCTTCCTGGGCAATATAACTCAGTATAGGAAAAGACCAATTATCACAGTGGGTAAGAAAAGAGATGGGCATCATATAGAGCTATGTATGCTTGCTGTCAGAGGTTCCAAGAGTCTTGCTGAATGAAGGCTGTTACAGATATCATCTAGTGCATGTCCATGGTAGCCTTTGAGAAGCTAGCTGAGTGGGATACCTGGGTGCCTCAGTGGTTCAGTGCTTCCCTTCGGCCCAGGGAGCAATCCTGGAGTCCCGGGATCAGGTCCTACATCGGGCTTCCTACATGGAGCCTGCTTCTCTCTCTGCCTGTGTCACTGCCTCTCTCTGTGTCTCTCATGAATAAATAAATAAAATCTTAAAAGAGAGAGAGAGAGAGAGAGAGAGAGAGAGGCTAGTTGAGGAGTGGGTCACTAGTATGGTCACCCATAAAGTTTTTTGCTGGTTAAGGCCTAAGGACAGATCAGGGTAGTGAGATGAAGCTTAACAAGTTTATGTAGAAAGAGCTAAATTATTAGAAAGGAAATTCTGAACTTTAATTTGGATGATGGTTATGAATAGATTTTTTTTAAGATATAGGAAGTAAATGGTGATAAGAAGGCACAGCAAATGCAGTTTTACATGGATGATTTTGAGTGTATTAAACAAATAGAAATGTCAGAATAGAGATGGAGGCAATATATAAGGGAAATGCATGAAAAAATATATTGCTCATAATGTTAGACTGAAGTTTGAAAGACCAAGACTCAGAGAGTGTCTTTCAAAATTTTTGGATTATGATCCACAGGTTAAAAACTGCCTTGTAATCTCATGTGTATGTGTGCGCACATTTATCCTAAACAAAAGTTTCACGAAATATTATTTATCCATAATACTTTCCTTGATATTTCCTATTCTACTCTATTCCTTTCTTTTTTTAATTTTAATGTACTCACAGCCTCTAAATTGACATAAGCATCTGCATTTTGGCTTAAAGATTTTTAGATTAAAAAGAGATCCCTGTGATCATTACGTAGAACTATCTGCAAAGACATGACTAATAAATCTGGAAGAGACGGTTTTTGAAAAAGTGTAAAAAAAGAAAATTAAGAACCAGCATGAGACCACTAATAGGGGGTAGGGAAAAAGACCAAAGATAAAGAAAATGGAAAAAAGAAAATAGCATCAAATTCATCTTTGCCTCTACTGCAGTGTTTCTCAAAGTCTAGTCCAAGACTCATTGGAACAGAATTACCCCACCTACTGTTAAAATTCAAATACCTGGGCCTCATCTCAGACCTACTGAAGTGAACTCTCTATGTGTGGGTCTTGGAATTGGCAATTTAAAAAGTTTCCCAGGGCATTCTTTTCACCAACTAATTTTATCGCAGTGCCTTTCACAAATCAGCTTTCAAAATGGTACTTTCTAGGAACATGCAATCTCACTTCACATATTAGATATATTCTTGAAAAGTTGTTAAGTGAATACTTATACACCATACCATTATTCCCCTAAAGATTGTAATGATGAACTCAAAGAGTTATGTTCACCCAGAAGGAAACAAAAGAAGCTTCTGGAGCATTCAGTCTTAACAAACGTTCTTTAACCACTTGATTTTTCTGTATTACTTATGTATTTTTCTGTATTACTTTTTCTGTATTACTTATAGCCAAATGGGCTTATAATCCTCTTTATCTTTTTTCAATTTAAAAGCACATATATTAAAAAAATAAATAAAAGCACATATATTTAAAAATTCAATGTATTAACACACTTCATTTTGATTTTTTTTAAAGATTTTATTTGTTTATTCATGAGAGACTCAGAAAAAGGCAGAGACATAGGCAGAGGGAGAAGCAGGCTCCATGCAGGGAGCCCAAAGTGGGAGTCGATCCTGGGACTCCAGGATCACACCCTGGGCAGAAGGTAGAGCCACCCAAGTGTCCCTCATTTTGATTTTGAACTGATTTGATTTTTAACTGGTTAAGTACCACAATCAAGTGCATTTAGCAGAACGCACAGGTAGGAAGTGCCTCAGTGAGACATTTTTCAGAAAAATACAAATATTGAAGTTTATGGCTTGGACTCTAATAGCAAAGATATCCCTTTAGGTGGTGAGCTCTGTTAACAAAAATATTTGTCAATTTACTACCAATTGATAAACAAGAAGTATGAGATATGAATCTACTCTATTCTAAGATGGAAATCATAGCTAACAACTATAATAAACTGATAAACTATAGAAACTAACATTTATTCCCTTGCCTCATATCAGGCTCTGTTCTAATCTTTTGCAGGGCTTACTCATTTCATCTTTACATAATCCTGTAAAGCAAGTACCATAGTAGACCTCATTTCACCAATGACAAAGCTGAGGTACAGAGATCTGTTTAACTTTCCTGAGATTCCACAAAACTAGAAACAGAAGCTGAAATTGGCAGCCAGTCTCTAGAGTTTGTCCTCAGTGTGTTACACTGTGATTACAAGAAAGTCTCAGGCCTTGAAGAAGTTAGCTACTTTGTAGAGAGAAAGACTTCTTTCTGTTTACACTCTGGGATGTTGCCTACCCTGTTCTTTGTTCTCTCTTTCTTTCTTCCTTTTTTTTTTTTTTCAGAGAGAGAGAGAGGGAAATGTGGGGGAAGGGCTGTAGAGAAGAAGGTGGGGGAGGGGCAGAGAGAGAGGTACTCTTAAGCAGGTGCCACATCCAACAGAGCCCCGACGTGGGTCTAGATGTCATAACCATGAGTTCATGACATGAATCAAAATCAAGTCAGATGCTTAACCAACTGAGCCACCTAGGCACTCCTCTCCCTGTTCTTTACACAATTGATTCCAAGATAACTTGGGTCTACATTGGATCCCTGCCCATCTTTGCTTTTTGGATTTCATTGTAATACACTTTATATATGATAAGAATACCCAAAATAGAATAAAGATGAGAATTCGGTATTATACTGTAAATTAAAAAAAAATCAGTTTAAAAAAAGTTATTCTGTATATAAAGGCAGGAGGTCCTAGAGGTTTAGAACTGTGCTAACTACTGCTGGCCCAGGGACCACATTTTGAGTAGTGAGGGTTTGGAATACAGTCTTTGGAGTTCCACTGCTGGTGTGTGATCTCCTGGTGTGTAATCTCCAGCTCCATTACTTACTGGTTTTGCAACCTTCTTGTGAGCCTCTACCACAGCTGTAAAATAGTGAGATCATGAAAGTGTTGTTATGAGGATTACATGAAATAATCCATAGATACTATGTAGAATATTTGCTGGCACGTAGAAACCACCCAATAAATATTAACACTTAATATTACAGAAAACTATTAAAAGCATATATTGTAACCCATTAGAAAGTCATTTATAGGATTGACTGATACAGCAGAAACACTAAATAAAATTTCATCATTCTTTCCCAGGCAGTCACTAGAACATCACTGTATATTGAAGGACATTAAATACATAAGTTAGATCCACTACCCAGCTTTATTAAATACATAAATCTGAAATTGCTCTAAATGAATTTGCATGAAGCTGGCCTGGCCCATAATATTTAAAGAGGATAGCTTGTTTCTCTGCCAGAAAACTTTATGTTGCAGGTATATAGTGAGTTCCAACTCATATATTTGAATAGCTTCCTCTGTAGTTAGAAACAGCCATTTTTGTTTAGAACTTTTCATTTTTATCAAATAGAAATCAGAACTAATATTCATATGAATAATAATCATTTTAAAATTTTGTTCAGGGACAGCTGGCTGGCTCAGTTGGTAGAACACAGAACTCTTGATCTTTGGGTTGTGAGACTGAGCTCTAGACTGGGTGTAGAGATTATTTAAAAATATAATCTTAATACATTTATGAAGGCAAGGGAAACAAAAGCAAAAATGAACTATTGGGAGTTCATCAAGATAAAAAGCTTCTGCACAGCAAAAGAAACAATCAAAACTAAAAGACAACCTACGGAATGGGAGAAGATATTTGCAAATGACCTATCAGAAAAGGGCTAGTATCCAAGATCTATAAAGAACTTCTTAAACTCAACACCCAAGAAACAAACAATCCAATCATAAAATGGGCAAAAGACATGAACAGAAATTTCACCAAAGAAGACATAGACATGGCCAACAAACACATGAGAAAATGCTCCGCATCACGTGCCATCAGGGAAATACAAATCCAAACCACAATGAGATACCACCTCACACCAGTGAGAATGGGGAAAATTAACAAGACAGGAAACAACAACTGTTGGAGAGGATGTGGAGGAAGGGAACTCTCTTGCAACTGTTGGTGGGAATGTGAACTGGTGCAGCCACTCTGGAAAACTGTGTGGAGGTTCCTCAAAGAGTTCAAAATAGAACGGCCCTACGACTCTGCAATTGCCCTGCTGGGTATTTACCCCAAAGATACAGATGCAGTGAAATGCTGGGACACCTGCACCTTGATGTTTATAGCAGCAATGTCCACAATAGCCAAACTGTGGAAGGAGCCTCAGTGTCCATAGACAGATGAATGGATAAAGAAGATGTGGTCTATGTATACAATGGAATATTACTCAGCCATTAGAAATGACGAATATCCACCATTTGCTTCGACGTGGATGGAACTGGAGGGTATTATGCTGAGTGAAGTCAATCAGAGAAAGACAAACATTATATAGTTTCACTCATATGGGGAATATAAAAAACAGGGAAAGGGATTAAAGGGGAAAGGAGAGAAAATGAGTGGGAAATATCAGAGAGGGAGACAGAACATGAGAGTCTCCTAACTCTAGGAAATGAACAAGGGGTAGTGGAAGGGGAGGTGGGCAGGTGGGCGGGGTGACGGGGTGACAGGCACTAAGGGGGGCACTTGACGGGATGAGCACAGGGTGTTATGCTATATGTTGGCAAATTGAACTCCAATAAAAAATATTTATATATAATCTTTAAAATTTTTAAAAAGGCCATTTGTTATTCTGGAGAAAAAAAAAAAAGTGTCCTAAGGCACTGGTATAGTTTAAATTAGTTTAAAAGGATTTAGCCCAAAACTTCACTGACAAATGTACACATTTTCAAACCACTACACAATGCTGCATAATTCCCACTTACTGTTGAAGATGGGCTTAAAAAGAATATTACTTGTCAAAATTATGATGATTTAATATGATGTGATATGGGAGGGTCCAATGGGTAGAAAAAGTAAAGTTAGGACTAGAAGTGAAGATAAAATTTCATAGCATCATCCCAAATGAAAACTATTAAAAATTTCTAAAATTCAACACTGCATGAAAAACAACAGATAGAGGGAATGAAGTAGAATACACCAGAAAAGAAACATTAATGTTTGCTTAGTCATTAATAAAAACCAGGAAGGGTAAAACCTGGTGGTTTAATCAAGGAGAAGATGAGAATTACATGGTATTTTAGGTTGGTCAGTATCTTTGCATCAGCAAGAAAAGATCAATAGGTGACTTGTTTCTCTTTTAATCTTTTGTATCTCTAACATAGGTGATGAAAAAGACAACTATGGGACAGATTCTAATATGTTTATTTTCCTAACTTAAAACTAGATTCAGCATAGACATTGCAGACCTGAGCTGTGAGATCATGACAGTTAAGAATCCAAGAAAAGAGGAGTGTCCTGGGTGGCTCAGTCAGATAAGCATCTGCCCTCAGCTCAGGTCATGATCCCAGGGGCCTGGGATGAAACCCCACATCAGGCTCCCTGCTCAGTGGGGGGAGTCTGCTTCTCCCTTTCTTTCTCCCTCTGCCTCTCCCCGTGCTAGTGCTTGCTCTCTGATAAATAAATAAAATCTTAAAAAAAAAAGAATCCAGGAAAAAAGAGGAATGTGGTTGAATAGATTACTCTTTCCCTCCTCTTTCTCCTTTTGCTCTTTCACTGCAGAATGCTCCTGGTTGCTACTTTAATGTCCAGTGGGGTACTAGAAAATTTTTTAATGCACAATACATCAGATTTTACTTTATATTTTACTTTCTGTAACAAGTTTACTTTAAAAAAACAAGATTTTTCCCTCCCTGAAAATCTGCACAGTGTTTTATATAAAACCTGCCACATGAAGGTTTAAGGCAGATTTTACATATACTCAAGTATACTGAATAAGTATTGTTCAAATGAAATAACCATCAGGCTTATCTTGCACTTGTAGTGAAAAAGATACCAAGCATGGGAATTGTGATTTTCAATATCTAGAGAGGTGATAAATAACAAGATCCAATGGTTAGGATGAGAGGTACAAGAAGACTAGATTATGAACAGAATTATATCAACATCTCATGTCTTGTTACTTAGGTCTCTACTGGTCTGAATCAAATTCCTGGTAAAACAGAAATTTACTAAAATATGCCTGAGCTAACTTTTCCACCTGTCTTTCGACAGCAGAGAAGCAAGGAATTTCACAACAGTGTGACCTATTTCTGCCTCTTAGATTTATCATATGCATTTTTTAATGACCCCAAACCAAAGGAAATGTAGAAACCTATTTGAAAAGCTGACATTAAGGTTGTGACACCAACCAAAACAACAAGAGAATTTAAAGTTAAATTGACACACAATCCCCAAATGAGTCTGTTTGCACTCCTAATTTAAAAAACAGTTTCTATATGAATATAGTGACGGCATGTCAGTGTCTGCTTTGAAACTCCTGAATTTTGTCATATGGTGTTTGTGTCACAACCTTAATATTATTTAAATATACTTTTTAATATCTATTATTTAAAAAATATCTTTGAATTGAAGATACTCCTAAAGCTTTGAAGAAGCCAACCTCAAAGCACTGCATTCCTAGCATGCCACTTTTATTAGAAGTGGTGCATAAAACATTTGCTGTTGACAAATCTAATTCATTAAAAGGTGAGATGGATGCATTTTAAAATAACTGGCTGGCATCATTATCCGCAGCACCTTTTATAAATTATTCCTCTTCTCCCTTTTGACTGAACTTGTCACAGTTCCCTTTCAGAGTCTGAACATTATGCCTTATAGTCAATGCTTTCAACATGTTTAGACAAGTCATAAGTTAAACAAGCAGTGGTACTTTATTTTCCAGAAATGAGAAAGAGTAGCAGAAATACTTACAGATGAGTTCGTTCGATTCATTGATTTTTAACTAAAGACAAGTAAAGTCAGTTAGTGGTGGTTTTATCTCACACAAAGGATTTAAAAATGAAACTATGCTGTTTGGGGAGAAAGCTGAATTTCAAAGCAAGGTGCATAAAAAAGAGATGCTGGCAGCCCTGCTGCACTGTTGTGCAGAAGACTTAGTTTAAAATTGAATTGTGCTTCCCCTGACACACGAGATCAGGTCCATCATTCGGCTGACAGCTGGCGGGCACACTAACCTCCTCAAGGAAAATGCTAACTGTATTTCTCTTAGAGGCCAAAGGAAGAGAATTATAGAAGCCTCCAAGGAGGCGCAGCAGGGAGAGAACAAATTATTCAAAATATGAAGAAAAACACTTCTTACCTAATTTTGTTTCAGAAGACTCTAAGAATGAGCTGGTCTTCCGATCCCAAGGAAGGGGGAAATTATTTCCTTCCAAGTCGTCAGTAGAAGAGCTGCCTTTCCTTTATTACTTTCGGCGGAGATTTTTCCCAGTGTATACAAAATATACCTATAAAATAATTAGATAAAACTTTACCACTGTCACAGAGGAGGGGGTAGGTATAGTCACAATGTCTGTTCTACATTGGTAGTGACAGTACTGTCATTAGGTTCTGACATACAGGCATGAGCTAGGAGTTGCTGGAAATATATAAAGACACACTAAAGTTGGGGTACCTAAGAAAAGCTTATTAGTAAGATGATCCATAGATTATAGGCACATGAATAACCATAGACTAGATTCTGGGTGCCATAGATTAGAGGTAGGAAAACGTACATTTAGAACATTCTTTTCATTTTCATTCATTTTTCAAATGTTCCTAAATAAATGCAGATTATACAGAGTAAAGGATGGATGTACCACATAAAACAAGCAGTCTTTCAATAAATTCCTTTTTTCCTGTTTAGTTACCAGTTTAGTTTCCAGAACAGTTTTAAAACCATTTTTTTCTCACTCTTGTGGATTATCTTCTTAAAATAGATTCTGATTCAGTTGATCAGTGTTTGGAGCCTGGCATTCTGTATTTCTAAGAAGCTTTTAGGTAATGCCACCAATGCTGTGGAGCCATGGACCACACTTTCACCAGTCTATTTGTCTTTCCCTCCATCAAAGTACATTGTTGCTATTTTTGAATGGCTCTTTGTCTTTCCATATAATTTTAGAATCTATTGCCACATACTCCTCCTTCCCCACCAAAACAAGACAAGAATTAGAGACTGTTTTGACGAAGTTGAGCACCTGTAAAACATTGAGTTTCCCAAGCTATATGTATAGTATACCATTTTACTTACTAAGCTTTTATTGTTACACAGTAATGCTTTACTATGTTCCCCTTGGGAATTTTGTATATCTATGGTTGTATGTATTCCTAGGGACTTCGTATTTTCAATATCAGTGTAAATACTATCTCTTTGCGAAAACTTCATCTTCTGTTTAAGTATGTATTTGTATAATTTTTGTATACTGATGTTCTTATCCAGTATATTTGCCAAACTCTTATATTCTTTCTTTAGTTTTTCATCATGCACAACTAGGGTTTTACCTTTGTTCCAAAACCTATGCTTTTTACTCTTTATGTTGCTTAAGTAAAAGAAAAAAGTTGAACAATAAATGTATTATTTAATAGAAAAGACTATTTCGTTATTGTTAATCAGCAAAACCAACTTCTTGGTTACGCCTTCGTCGACTAGAAAACTGCTATGAAGGAGCTTCCAAATGCTTCCTTTGACATTTATTGATTGTCCTCATACTTCTTTCCTTTCTCTGGTGGCTATATGCAAGCGTCTAATACTAACATCCACTATACCAAACTGACTTCTGGTTGTTATTTCATCAGAAACAAACATCCCAATAGTCAACTTGGCCACTCTGGTAACTGAATTTGAACAAAAGGGAAAAAAGGAATTATAAAGAGAAATGGTTCAGTTCCATCTAAGAACTAAGATGAAGATGCCAAAGCTAGAATACCATTACAGAGAAACAACACATCATCTACACTCAATAGCTGAAATCACAAGATTTCCTAGAAAACCCATAAGTAACTGAAATTGCCTTCTTGATGACAATATCACCCAGCTCCAGAGCAAATCGCCCTTCTTTATAGCTTTCAGCCAATCAGCTTGACCAAAGGGAAAAAAAATTAAGATTTACTGCTTTACAAACTGTCAATGTTGTTACCATTGGTTACTTGAGGAAAGATAAATGTGCATGATGGTGGGAGGGAGAAAAGGGCAAAGAAAGAGGTGGTAGTAACTAATATATAATAACCACTGTAATAATTAAAATACAACAAACTGCTTCTTTTAAAATGTGTTTAAAAATAAAAACAGGGATCCCTGGGTGGCGCAGCGGTTTGGCGCCTGCCTTTGGCCCAGGGCGTGATCCCGGAGACCCGGGATCGAATCCCACATCGGGCTCCCGGTGCATGGAGCCTGCTTCTCCCTCTGCCTGTGTCTCTGCCTCTCTCTCTCTCTCCGTGTGACTATCATGAATAAATAAATTAAAAAAAAAAAAAAGAGATTTAAAAAAAAAAAAAGATAATAAAGGTATGTGTATCTGGTTGGGGGAGAGAATTTAAACCATAACAATGAAGAGAATGAGAAAGTTATCACTACAAATTTATACAGAGGGAAGAGCACTCATGGTAGAAACAGTAAGAAGTCAAACTCTAGAATTAGTGCAGAGAGTGCTGCAATTAAAACAACAACCTGATATCTCTGACAGAAGTATGGAGTAAGAAGTGAAGCTAAAATATACCAAATCTCCCTCCCCTACCTTTTTGTACAAGCAACTATGTATTTTGTCTTTTACTTGTTCATTAAATATCTGACTGTAATACAAAAACAAGTAGATGGAAGAAGTGTTGTGTTTGAAGAAATGAATCTAGGAAAGACAGTATGGGTATGGATGGCCCCAAAGAAAAGTCGGCATCATTGAGGCCCTTAGCTGACTTCTAGAATACTTAAATTTATGTTTTCTAGTATGAATGCACAGCCAAGAACCACTGGGCATTTGAAGAAAAAAAATTTTTTTTCATATTTGAGATCCAATATAAAACATAAATTTACTCCAAGAAAAACAGAGACAAAATAATTAATATAACATGTAAATTTTCCATCACTGTAAGAGAGTAAAGAAAAAAATGTATACATAATACTAAACCAGAAGTCAGACTCTCAGCTATGGCTGAGCGCAATCAGCAAATATTCTTCCAAAAAGAAACTAAAGAGCCATACAAAATTGACAAATACAATAATTTCAGTGCTCTAGAAATTCACCAAAAGGATGTAACAACTTAAGAAGCATGTTTATTTGAAAGACTGCTAATCTTTAAATAAAAACACTAGGACCCTATGACATTCTGGTCTGGCCTCTTATCATGATCAATAACAACTCAGTCAATAAAGGGGTTCTTCTAGGGCGGGGAAGATCATTAGGACTAGAAATATCTCTATTGTAGTCAAACCGGGGTAACTTGAACTTGAGTGGCAGATTATGCCCACATCCAGCAGTGTTTCAGTGGAAGTGATGATCTTAGAAATAAGCAAGCAGGAAGAGTAAACAATTCCATTAGTCCAAGGTCATGGTCATAACTGGGGCAGACATATTCTTGGCTAAGGTTGGCAGAATGTGCAATGGAGACCAGAGAGGAACATAGGGAGTCACACATTCCTGAGGCCAAACAATCACATATATAGAGCAAATGTGAAAGATCTCCACAGTAAGTGAAAGCTATAACACACCTGAAAACAGTGTAAATTGTAAATGAATTCCTCCATCACTACAGAAATCCATCAGTAGATGACAGAAGACTTACTGACTTCATGTGTTTAAACACAAGCAGTGTCCAACAATTAGTTTATAATTTAAGACACAAAGACACAGGAGCAAGTCCTAGAAAGCCAAATGCAGACCCAAAACAAAAATATTAAGAAACAAAAACAAAAGAAAAACCCAACAGATTTATCAGTGCCACACATCACAAGGGAGTCACTGTACTTAGTTTAGGCAAATTACTAAACAAAGAAACAAGCAAATGAACAAAGCAACAGCAACTATCAGAAAGAAAATCATAATCTAGAGTTGCTACAATAGCTAATCTAAAATATCCAGTTTTCAACAGGAAATTATGAAACATGCAAAGAAATAGGAGAAACCATCTGAATTCCATAAATATTAGATTTAAAGAAAGACTTCAAAGCAGATATTACCAATATGTTCAAAGAACCAAAGGTGACCTTAATTTAAAGAATGAAAGGAAAATAAGACAACAATGAATAAAAAATAGAGATTCTCAACAATGAAACAAATTTTTTAAAAATGGAATTTTTTTAAGATAAAAAGTATAATAAGAAAATTCACTAGAGATGGAGGACCTTTAATGATTCCAACAGTTAAGCATCCAACTCTTGATTTCAGCTCAGATCGTGGTCTCAGGGCGGTGGGATTAAACCCCATGTTCATCAGGCTCCAAGCTCAGTGGGGAGTCTGCTTGAGATTCTTTCCTTCTCCCACTGTCCCTGCCCCAGCTCACCTGCTCTCTCTCAAATAAACAAATAAATCTTTTAAAACAAGAAAATTTATTAAGGGGAATTCGCAGCAGATTCAACATAACCTGATGAAAGAATCAGTGAATTTAAGATAGATGAAGAGAGATTACCTGATATGAAGAAAAACTTAATTTCTTTTTTTTTTTAACAGAGATATTTGGGACAATCAAAACTATATCAAGAAACATGTAATGAGTATCCCAGGAGTGAAGATAGATGAAGGGATAGAAAAACTACATGAAAAAATAACAGACAAAAGCATACCAATTGATGAAAAACATTAATGTACTTATCAAAGATTAATCTACTTATCAAAGATTTTCAACAGACCCAAAGTAGGACAAATATAAAGAATCAATATCTAGACAAAGCATAAACAAACTGAATTACAAAGACAAACAGAAAATCTGTTTGTCTTTGCAACAAGACAAAACTAACTCATCACATACAAGCATTGATGAAAACAATGGAGGCCAGAAGTCAGTCACTGAAAAATTCAAAGGGCCAAAAAAATTTGCTCAGTATAGATTCTATATCAAGAATAAATATCTTAAAAAAAAAAAAAGAATAAGTATCTTTTCAATTGAAGGCAAAATACAGCTATTACTTTTAAAACTGAAGATAAAATAGAAACAGATCTTGTGGCTAGCAGACCTGTCTTAAAGGAAATACTAAAGGAAATCTTTCAGCTGAAAGAAAATGACACCATGTGTTAATTTAAGTCCAGAGTTGGAAATAGAGTGGTCCAGAAATGGCAAATATATGGTTAATATAAAAGACTACCTAGAAGGCTCAGTTGGTAGAGCATGTGACTCTTGATCTCAGGGTTATAATTTGAGCCCCATGCTGGGCATAGTACTTCTAAAAAAAAAAAAAAAAAAAAAAAAGACCCTAAATTAAAAATATTATATTTGTTTTCATTGACGGCATAAAGAAATAATTATAACATATTGTTTAGTTTATAACATGTAATATGTTAATACATAGGACAGTAACAGCAGAAAAGAGGAAGACATATTATATCGGAACAAAGTTTTTATATTTTACCAAAATTAAGTTGTATGAACTGGCTGGTATTAAGTTGGTTCTGGTAAATTAAGATGTAGGTTATATTGTCTAGAGTAAACACGAAGAAATTAACTGTTTAAAATGTAAAGTGACACTAAAAATAAAAATGTGCATACATTAAAAATATTTATTTAATACAAAAGAAGGCAGTCAAGGTGGAAGAAAGAAGTCACTACCAAAAACCTACTAGAAGTAATAAATGAATTTGGTAAAGTTGCAGGTTACAAAATTAACCCAGAAATCAGCTGCACTTCTATACACTAACAATGAAGTAGCCAGAAAGAAAAATTAAGATGACAATTCCATTTACAATTGCACCAAAAATCCAAAAACAAAACAAAAATCCAAATAAACCAAAATCTAGGAATAAACTTAACCAAGGAGGTGAAAGACCTGTACTCTAAAAATTATAAAACACTGATGAAAAAAGAAATTGAAGAATGGCACAAACAAATAAATAAAACAAATTAAAAGATATACCATGCTCATGGATTGGAAGAACAAAACTGAATTATCTCACAATTTCAGATTTCAAGATATACTACAAAGGCATAATCAAAACAGTACGGTACTAGCACAGAAACAGACACATAGGGATCCCTGGGTGGCGCAGCGGTTTGGCGCCTGCCTTTGGCCCAGGGCGCGATCCTGGAGACCCAGGATCGAATCCCACGTCAGGCTCCCGGTGCATGGAGCCTGCTTCTCCCTCCTCCTGTGTCTCTGCCTCTTTCTCTCTCTCTATGTCTATCATGAATAAATAAATAAATCTTTAAAAAAAAAAAAAAAGAAAAGAAACAGACACATAGATCAATAGAACAGAATAGAGAGCCCAGAAATATATCCACAATTATATGGTCAATTAATCTATGGCAAAGGAAGCAAGAATATACAATGGAGAAAAGACAGTCTCTTCAACAAATGGTGCTGGAAAACTGGACAGCTACATGCAAAAGAATGAAAGTGGATCACTCTCTGACACCATAGGCTTCCAGTTATGGGATAAGTCAAGGGAATAAAAGGTACAGCATAGCAATATAGTTAATGGTATTACAACAGCACTGTAGAGTGACAGATGGTAGCTACACTTACAGTGAGCATAACATAATGTATAGACTTGTTGCATCACTATGTTGTACACCTACCACTAGCACTGTGTGTCAATTATACTCAAATTCAAAATAAAATAAAACAAGCTACAAGGTGCCTGTGTGGCACAGTCAATTGAGCACTCGACTCTTGGTTTCAGCTCAGGTCATGATCTCAAGATCCTGAGATTGAGCCCTGGATCTAGTTCTGCTCTCAGCACAGTCTTCTTAGGATTCTCTCTCCTTTTCTCCCTGCCCCTTTCTCCAGCACTAGCACATTTGCTCTAGTGCTCTCTCTCTAAAATAAATAAATACTTAGACAATAAAATAAGCTTCAAAGAAAAAAAGGTACAAATCATATTAAAGATATGGCAAAATGGAAAATGTAAGCCCAACCATATTAATAAGTACATGAAAAATGAATGATTTAAATACTTCAATCAAAAGGCAGAAATTTTCAAAGTAACGGATACCTGGCTGGTTCAGTCAGCAGAGCATTCGACTCTTGATCTCAGGGTTGTGAGTTTAAGCCCCACATTGGATGAAGACATTACTTACGAATAAAAATCTTTAAAAAAATTTAAAATGAAAAAGAAATTCCCTTAAGTAGATAAAAAAGATCCTATCATGTGTCATCTAAAAGATGTATCTTACATTCAAAGATAAAAAATAAATTAAAAGTAGAAGAATCAAAAAAAATATGCCATCAAATAGTAACCATAATATAGCTGGAGTTACTACACTAATATTAAACAAAATATGCTTTAAGAAATAGTATTTGGGAGCACCTGGCTGGCTCAGTCAGTAGAACATGCAACTCTTGATCTCAGGGACATGAATTTGAGCCCCACATTGGGCCTGGAGCCTACTTAAGAAGAATATATAAATTAAAAAAAAATGGTATTTGAGAAAAAGGGGATATTTCAACATGATCAAAAGGTCAGTACATCAGAAAAAATAATGCTTATAAATGTATATGCACATAAAACAAAGCACCAAAATCAGCAGAGCAAAAAAATGACAGAACTGAAAAAAGAAACAGACCATTTAACAAGTATAGTTGGATATTTGAATACTCTCCTATCAAAAACTAATAGAACATAAAATTAGAAGAGTATTAGAAAATATTGTTCACCTACCAAAGTAACTCTTGTATAAACTAGTCCACTCGATGGCATAGTACAGATTTTTTTTTCAAATGCCAAAAAATATTTTCTAAAGTAGCCCATATACCAGGTTATAAAACAAGTCTCAATAAATTTTAAATAAGATCATAAAAAGTATCTTCTATGTAGAACAGAATTAGAAATCAATAAAATATATCTTGGAAAATCCTCAATATTTGGAAGTTAAAGAATGTACTTTTAAGTAATTCAAAAGAAGAAATCACAAGGGATTTGAAAAATATTTTTGCTGAATGATAGTGAAAACACAACATGTCGCATTTTATGGGATACATGGAAAGCAGTGTAGAGGGCATTCAGGCACAGAACAGAGCAGTTGGGCCCTGGGGGCCTGCAGCTCAGTTCACCCCTCCCTCCCCACCAAAACCTGTTTCCCAGCCAGGCCAACCTGGCCAAACTCTCCTGTGGTACAAACCCAAGGTGGCCCCAGGACACCCCTGCAGCTGACTGCCCCCATCATGGACAGCCAGAGCTCCAAGGCTCCCAGGGTGACATGACACTGAAGAGGCAGCAAGCATTTCCTCCACTAAGGCCAAAGACAGGAGAATGGCCACATGAAAAGCAATGGAGACTTATCTCCCAAGGGTGAAGGGGAGTCACCCCCAGTGAACAGAACAGAGGAGGCAACCACCCCAGCGATACCATCAAGCCAGTGAGGGTACTGAAGTTGAGGGGGATGGCCCAGGCAGAGAGACCCTCAAGAAGAAGAAATTATCTTTCAAGAAGTCTTTCAGGGTGCCTGGATGGTTCAGTTGGTTAAGCATCTGCATCCAACTCAGGTCATGATCTCAGGGTCCTGATACTGAGCCCTGCTCAGCAGGGAGTCTGCTTTTCCCTCTGCTCCTTCCCTCACTTGCTCTTTCTGTCGAATAAATAAATAAAAATCTTATTAAAAAAAAAGAAGGCTTTCAAATTGAGTGGTCTGTCCTTCAAGAGAAATCGGAAGGAGGGTAGGAATTGTTCTTCAGCCTTCTCATCCAACAAAGCAGGAGCAGGGGGAGATAAGAGCCTGGGGTGAAAGCACAGCCCAGGAAGGAAAGGCTGTTGCCACCCCTTGTTGGCCAGGAGCCCCAGGGCAAGGAGGTAGAGGCTAGCCCTGCCACCAAGGGAGGAGACACAGAAGAGGCAGGGCCCTCAAGAGGCAGGGCCCTAGGCTACAGAGACCTCTACTCCCTCAGGAGAGTGGTCCTACATCTGCCAGGAAGCAGAATGAGTACCTGGGTTGGGGGAGGGGGGTGATCACTAAGCTGCAAAAGCTAAAAGCTGTGCTCTCCTTGTGAGGTTGCTGCCTGGACCTGGTACCCTGGCTGCCTTCCTGTGCCCAGAAAGGAAGGTGCTGTTGCCCCCTCACAGTCACATTCCCTCTCCTTTTTTCCTCCTGTGGATTCTCCTATCATCCAACTAGCCTTCCTCTTCAGGATAGTTGAAGATGGTCCCTTGTAGTTCCCCAAGTTAGGTTAGTGATGTGAAATGCTTCTGTCTGTGGCCCTACCTCTCCTGTTCCTACCACTACAGAAGGCAATTGCTTGTTTTCTTCCCCAATTCTTTTCCAAGTAGGTTTCGTTTACTCTAGTCCCCAAATCTGAGCCAGATGTGGGATGTCTATACTCCCAAACCCTGAATGTTCGGCCTTCCCCCCTCATTGAATTTTTAATCTTTTGTGCTGTGCCGAGTACCACCTGGGCTGGGGAGGACCTTGACCCTGTCTAGGTTTTTCTTTTTCTTTTCTTTTTTTTAACTTATTTATTCATGAGAGACAGAGAGAGAGAGAGAGAGAGAGAGAGAGGCAGAGACACAGGCAGAGGGAGAAGCAGGCTCCATGCAGGGAGCCAGATGTGGGACTCGATCCCAGGTTTCCAGGATCAGGCCCTGGGTTGAAGGCGGCACTAAACCGCCAAACCACCCTGGCTACCCTGCCCCAGTCTAAGTTTTTATAAATATCTTACTCAGGGGGCACATGGGTGGCTCAGTTGGGTAAGCATCTGCCCTTGGCTTGGGTCATGATCCTGGGGGTCCTGGGATCAAGCCCCATGTCCCCCTCACTCTCAAACAACAACAAAAGACTGTCTTACTCAAGTTCAAACCTCCAAAAAAAGCAAAACAAAAATAAAGCAGTAAAAAGGCAGCAAAAATAACAATACAAATAAATGAAATAGAAGAGAGAAAAGCAATAGAGAAAATAAAGTCAAAAGTTTGTTCTTTGAAAAGATCAACAAAACTGCCAACTTGTCACGCAAGACTGATCAAGAATTAAAAAACAAAAACAAAAACAAAAAACAAAAAACAAAAAACAAAAAACGGGGATGCCTGTGTGGCTCAGTTGGCTAAGTATCCAACAGTTAATATGGGCTCAGGTCATGATCTCAGGGTTGTGAGATCAAGCCCAGTGCAAGCTCCACACTTGGTGGTAGAGAGTCGGCTTGAAGTTTCTCTCCCTCTTCCTCTGCCCCTCCCCCCACTCATGTAGGCTCTCTCTAAAATAAATAAATCTTTTTTTAAAAAAAGAGACACAAATTACCAAATAATGAATGAAAATGATGTCACTATTGACCACACAGAAATCTAAAGAAATATAAGACAACACAGTGAATAACTTTATGCTAACAAACTAGACACACAGATGAAATAGACACATTTTTAGAAAGACATAAATGACCAAAACTGACTTAAGAAGTAATATAAAGGGCAGCCCTGGTGGCCCAGCGGTTTAGCGCCGCCTTCAGCCCAGGTGTGATCCTGGAAACTCCGAAAGGAGTCCCACGTCAGGCTCCCTGCATGGAGCCTGCTTCTCCCTCTGCCTGTGTCTCTGCCTCTCTCTCTCTCTGTCATGAATAAGTAAGTAAAGTCTTAAAAAAAATAATATGAAAATTGAATAGACCTAAAACAAGTAAAGACATTCAGTTAATCACCTAATATCTCCCCACAAGGAAAAGCAAAGTCCCAAAGGCTTCAATGATAAATTCTATGAAATAAAAAAGTGAAATAATACCAATATTTCATAAATTCAGAAAACAAAGGAAAGAAATCTTTCTCATTCTATAATGGTAATATTATCCTAACAGAGACAAACAGAACCATAACGAGAAAATAAAACTGCAGACTAAAACCTCTATTTAAAAAAAAAGATCTACCCCGAATAGCCAGAGAAATATTGAAAAAGAAAACCAATGCCAGGAGCATCACAATACCGGATTTCAAGCTGTATTACAAAGTTATCATCCAGACAGCGCAGTACTGGCACAAAGAGATAGATCAGTGGAATAGAATAGAGAACCTAGAAATGGGCCCTCAACTCTATGATCAACTAATATTCAACAAAGCAGGAAAGAATACCCACTGGAAAAATGACAGTCTCTTCAATTAATGGTGTTGGGAAAATTGGAGAGCCACATGCATAAGAATGAAACTGGACCATTCTCTTACACCAGACACAAAGATAAACTCAAAATGGTTGAAAGATCTAAATGTAAGACAAGAATCCATTAAAATCCTAGAGGAGAACACAGGCAACAACCTTTTTGAACTTGGCCACAGCAACTTCTTGCAAGATACATTTATGAAGGAAAGGGAAACAAATGCAAAAATGAACTATTGGGACTTGGTCAAGATAAAAAGCTTCTGTACAGCAAGGGAAACAGTCAACAAAACTAAAAGACAACCTACAGAATGGGAGAAGATATTTGCAAATGACCTATCAGATAAAGGGCTAGTATCCAAGATCTATGAAAAACTTGTCAGGCTCAACACCCAAGAAACAAAGAACCCAATCACTGAAATAGGCAAAAGACATAAACAGAAATTTCTCCAAAGAAGACCTACACATGGCCAACAAGCACATGAGAAAATGCTCCACATCACTTGCCATCAGGGAAATACAAATCCAAACCACAATGAGATACCAACTCACACCAGTAAGAATGGCTAAAATTAACAAGAAAGGAAACAACAGACTTTGGTGAGGATGTGGAGAAAGGGGAACCCTCTTGCACTATTGGTGGAAATGCAAGCTGGTGTAGCCACCCTGGAAAACTGTGTGGAGGGTCCTCAAAGAGTTAAAAATAGAGCTACTCTATGAGCCAGCAATGGCACTACTGGGTGTTCGCCCCAAAGATACTGATGTAATGAAACGCCGGGACACCTGCACCCCACTGTTTGTAGTGGCAATGTTCACAATAGCCAAACTGTGGAAGGAGTCTCGGTGCCCAACGGAAGACGAATAGATAAAGAAGATGTGGTCTATACACACAGTGGAATATTACTCAGCCAACAGAAAGAACGAATAGCCACCATTTGCTTCAACGTAGATGGAACTGGAAGGTATTATGCTGAGTGAAATAAATCAATTGGAGAAGGACAATCGTCACATGGTTTCACTCATACAGGGGAATATAAAACTAGTGAAAGGGATTATAAGGGAAAGGAAGGGAACTGAGTGGGAAAAATCAGAAAGGGTGATAAACCATGAGAGACTCCTAACTCTGAGAAACAAACAAAGGGTAGTGAAGGGGAGGCAGGCAGGGGGATTGGGGTAACTGGGTGATGGGCACTGAGGAGGGTGCTTGACGGGATGAGCACTGGGTGTTATATGTTGGCAAATGAATTTAAATTTAGGGCAGCCCCGGCAGCTCAGCGGTTTAGCGCCACCTTCAGCTCAGGGCATGATCCTGGAGCCCGGGGATCGAGTCCCACGTCAGGCTCCCTGCATGGAGCCTGCTTCTCCCTCTGCCTGTGTCTCTGCCTCTCTCTCTCTCTCTCTCCTCTCTGTGTATTCTCATGAATAAATAAATAAGATATTTTTTTAAAAAATGAATTTAAATCTAAAAAATGTAAAAAACAAAAACAAAATAAAACAAAAAAAGGTCTAAAATCGATACCCTAACCCTCAACCTTTGAAAAATAGAAAACGTAAACTAAATCCAAAGTAGCAGAAGGAAACAATACAGATTAAAATTGAAGTAAACAAAAAGAGAAGAGAAAAACAACAGAGAAAAATCAATGAAACGAAAGTGGAGTCTTTGAAAAGGTAAACAAAGTTGACAAACCTATAGCTAAACTGATACCCCATTTCAAAAAGAGAGAAGACTCAAATTATTAAAATTATGGATGAAAGTGGGAACATTACTGACCTTAGAGAAATAAAGAGATTATAAGAGGATACTATAAATAACTGTATATTATTAAATTATATAATCCAGACCTAACAAACTCCTAGAAAGATACCAAGTAATGAAATGACTGAAAATATATTAAAAATTATATATATGTCATAGACCTATAATGAACAGACTGAAATTAATAATCAGAAACCACAAAAAGAAATCCAGGGCCAGGTGGCTTCATTGGTGAATCCTACCACATATTTAAAGAAGAATTAACACAAATCCTTCACAAATCCTCCTAAAAAATAGAAGAGAGGACACTTCCCAACTCATTCTCCCTGGCCATTATTTCCCTAATACCAAAACCAGATAAAAATATTACAAGAAAATAAAAGTATAAACCAATAGCCCTTAGGAATAGAAAGGCAAAAATACTCAACAAATAGAACTGAATCCAGCAACATGTGAAAAGAACTATACACCATGACTAAGTAGGATTTATCACAGGAATGTAAAGTTGAATCAATGCAAGAAAATGAATCAATGTAATACACTTTATTAATAGATTAAAGAACAAAAACTACATCATGCTCTGAATAGATGCAGAGAAGAATGTGTTGAAATCCGACACCCTTTCATGATGAAAAACTCTCAACAAACTAGGAATAGAACCCACAGCTGACCTCATACTTAATGGTAAAAGGCTGAAAGCTTTGCCATTAACCTCAGGAACAAGACAAGAAGGTCCATTTTTAACTCTTCTATTCAACACTGTACTGAAGTTCTAGTCAAGGCAATTAGGTAAGAAAAATAAATAAAAGACATCTAGATTTGAAGGAAAGGAGTAAAACTATCTTCACTTATAGATGACATGATCTCCTATGTTGAAAACTCTAAAGGAATTCTACAACGAAAAATCCAAACTAAGGAGTTAATAAATACCTTCAACAAAGTTTGTAAGATATCAGACCAAAAAATAAAAAACAATTTTATTTCTATATGCTAGCACTGAAGTGAAATGAATTTGAAAAAGAAGTTAGGAAAAATTCCATTTACAATAGCATAAAAGAATAAAATACTTAGGAAAAACTTAAAAAGAGGTGTAAAGGCATTCACTGCAAATTACAAAACCTCCTTCCAGAAAACTGACTTAGACCTAAATAAATGAAAAGTCCATGTCTTATGGGCTGAATGATATATTAATGTTAAAAGTGGCAATACCTCCCAAATTAATGTACAGGTTGGACGCAATCCCTATCAAAATCTTAGCTACTTATTTTGCAGAAATTAACAAACTGATCTTAAAATTTATATGGAAATGCAGGGATCCAGAAATTAGTAAAAAAAAAAAAAAAAAACAATTTTGAAAAAGAAAAAGAAAACTCACATTTCCCATTTTTTCAAGCTTACTACAGAGCTTCAGTAATCAAGACTGTGTGATAGGATAGGGTTAACGACAGACATATAATCAATGGAATAGAATTTATAGTCCACTAATAAACCCATACATGTCTGATTGTTTATGAGAATTTCAAGAAAATTCAATAGTGAAAGATAAGTCTTTTTAGGAAATGTTGGTCAGACAACGGGATGCCAACATGCAAAGAACTGTCAGACTACTCTATCACAAGATATACAAAAATTAACTCAAAATGGATCAAACACCTAAATATAAGCACTAAAGCATATAAAATTTTTTAAAAATATAAAAAAATCCTCTTGATCTTAGGTTGGGCAGTGGTTTCTTACATAAAACACTAAAAGCAGAATCAACAAAACAACAGGGTAATGTGGATTTCATAAAATTTAAAAATTTGTGCTTCAAATGACACCATCAATATATTTTAGGTCTCTTTATTTCACCTAAGATACGAGTTAGGGCACCAGTCATTCTGTGCTATTTGTAATCACTGATTTGCTTACAACTCTCAACCCACTAAACTGAATCTTTTTTTTTTTTTTTAAGGTTTTATTTGTTTGAGAGAGACAGAGAAAGAGTGTGCATCTGAGCATGTGGGTGAGTGGTGGGGGAGGGAGACAGACAGAAAATCTTTAAGCAGACTCCCCAAGGAGCAGGGAAGAGGAGCTGGATGATCCCATGACCTGACCAGAAGCCCAAGAGTCAGATGCTTCAACAACTGAGCCACCTAGGACCCCTGAAACTGAATCTTCCTAAGATCAGGCTGTGCCTTCTGAATTTTTACATCTTAGTACCTAATTAAGTGGTTGACACAGAGGAAGCACAAAAGTTAAAAGAGAGCACAAAGTGTGATGCGCAGATTTTTGATGGAATCCTAGTATACTTTCATAGGGTTCAAAAGTTCAAAACTATTTTCATGATAATAAGTCATATGCCATTCACTAGGTTGACATTTGTACTAATAGTGCAAAAGCAACGATGCCCAAGCCCAGACTGAAGTCTCCGAACTGTGTTAGTTATATCAGTTTTCTATCGATGCTCTAATTACTTCCCCTTATGTGCCATAAGATCACAGAAATATATTATCTTACAGTTCTCTAAGTTAGAAGTCTTAAAATGGGTCTCACCAGGCTAAAAGGAAATGGTCAGGAGAGTTGCATTCCTTTCTGGAAGCTCTGAAGAGGATGCATTGTTTCCTTGCATTTTGTAACTTTTAGAAGCTGCTCTCATTCCTTGGCTCATGGCCCACTTCCTTCATTTTCTATTTAGCTCTGTGGGTTGAGTCCTTTTCATACTGGATTACTCTGAATTCCTCTTCATCCTCCTTCTTCCACTTTTGAGAAACACTGTGATTACACTGGACCAATTTGGATAATCCAGGATAATCTCACCATTTTAAGGTAAACTGATTAGCAACTTTAATTCCTCTTTGCCCTATAACCTAACATATTCACAGGTCCCAGAAATCAGGATGCAGGCATCTGGGGGAGGGGAGACATTATCCTGTTTACCACTGTAGTCATATTTTTGTAATATAGAATGGAATAAGAAGAAAAGCCAGGTTTACTTAACAGTGTCTTCGATGAGGCAGTAAAACTTAGTAATGTTATTAACTCAACCTTTGAGTGCACCACACATTTTTTCAAAATTAACCAAATTGAGCTCTCACTTCAAGGAAAACTTTAGACAGCATTTGTTGCCAATGATAAAATTAGAGTTTTCAAAGCAAAAATAAGAATTTAGGAAAATTCACATATTGTCAAAAGGACAGTTTCCCAATATTTTAAAAATTTTCCTGATGAGACTGCTGGTAATGTTAACAAATACTATTTTTTGATACATATAATGTGTTAATATTTGGAAGATCAGCTTACCTCAATGAATCAGTATTTTCCACATAGCCAACGCATTATGTAACAAAATCATGATTGTAAGAGTCATTCAAAGTGCAAGATGGACCAAGGACATTTTAAAGTTACAGATTACAAAAAGTTCACTGACAGGGTTTCAGATATCACATCGCAATTAAACTTAAACACCACTTAGTAAGTTTGGGTATAGGATCAAAGAAAAACATTCACAATTATCTGAAAAGACCACTAAAATACTCCTCTTTTCCAACTATATGTCTGTCTGTATGAGGTTGGATTTTGCTTACTTATTTCAACCAAAACATATCACAACAGTCTGAATAGAGAAGCAGATCTGAGAATTCAGTTTTCTTCATTAACCCAGACATTAAAGACTTTGCAAAAACTAGAAATGATGTCACTCTTCCAGTAAAACTTTCTTTGGGAAAACATAACCATTAAAAAAACAAAAAAAAAACAAACAAAAAACTCTATATGTTAACATGTAAGCCTTTATTATTGAATTAACTACTTTTTAAACATTTAGTTTTAATTTAAAATATAAAGAATGGAAGAAGGGGTCCATTTATAAAGAGCCCCAGTCCCAAATTCTTTTGCCAGTCAAATCTGTGATTAGCAGACAGAGCTCATCCTTTAGGAGGTAAATATCCCACAGGCATTTTTGAGGGCAGTTATGAATATATGCTGAAAAAGGAAAGAATTGATGTTTTTCGAAATTGTAAAGGAATAAATTATTATGTGGATTATATACCAAACTTGCATTTTAAAAATATTTAGTGAGCTGAAGTCTAAAAAAGCCAGGAATATGGATAAAGTATGTCATGACAACAAAGTACAGAATAATACTGGCTGGTATTAGTAAAAATTAAGACTTCATCAGTAGAACGCTCCTCAAAAAGAGGTCCTATCACTCCTCAGTTTACATTAGGTAAACTCCAGATTTACACTGTTGGATTAGATGTGTTCCTCAAAGGGAAAATGGAAAGTGAATTCAGGTGACGTGGCATGGCTGCTGACTGCTAGAAACAACTTCTTCAGCTGTACCACCTCTCTGACACTGAATGGTCAGGAAAGACCTTTCCAGTCAATCTTAGCAAACACATAATGAAAGTGACAGAAAAGGGCGGCCATGGTAACCAACTAGAAAATAGAGTAATTATGTCCCCTAAACAGAGCAAACAAAAAGTCTTTTCTTGGAAGAATGATTAAAAAAAAAAAAAAAAAAAAAAAAAGAGCCCTAAATTTAGATCCTTAAGACCTAACTTTTGGCTCAAGTCACGTTTCCTGAGCTATCTAGGCAAGTTAAACTACCTCTTTAGTCTTCATTTCCTTATGTGAGATAAGAAAATTACTCTAAATCTCTTGCTTTAAAATTCGACTGTAATTCACAGTAACACGTTTTATATCCAAATCTTAACATCACAAAAATCTAAATTAAAAAGGCAGGTTAGTACTCACCAAATTGATGGATTATAATCTGCCATTTGAAAAGCATTGAACTGATTGGTGTTTACAATTGCTTATTAAGAACAACAAAAGTGGGAGGGGTGACCTTCAAAAGTATACTATGATTTTTTTTAACCACAGAGGTCTCTTTGGGAGGAAGAAAAATGGATATTCATGTTTGGGCTAATATTCAAACTATGGATATTAACATTACTCAGGTCTTTGGAATTGTATTTATTGGCTACCTGAATTTAGAAATTTAAACAGCATATTGTTTACCCAATGTCAAAAAATCAGTTGCTTAGCTAATGTTTATATTTCCAACTGTTAGTTGGAACTTTTGATTCCTTAACTGTTCTCTGGCTAACAAAACTGTACTATAAAATATAAGAAGTTGTTCATCTAAGAACATATACCTTAAATGTTAATAATGTCACTATCTGGCAAGGATTGTACTTTTCTTAGAGGTTGGGACAGGCTGTCAGTCAAGAGTTGAAATTTAAACACACTTGTAAATTACAGCATGTGACAACTATCAATTATTTTTACCAATAGCTAACATATTTAACACTGTGGCAACGTGAGATTCCTCTAACAGATGACTTTGGAACACATATCCCCCAATGGGCTTTTAAAGCCTTATTAGAAAGTGCAGCAGTTTGACATTCTTCTCCACTCTTTCTTCCCCTCTCCCTTTCTCCTTACCTTTTCTCCTTCCCAGGTTGCCTGACTTGCAGTGAGTGAGGCCTGAAGGCACTTCCCTTCCCTCTTACTCTTGCTCCCTCTCCTTTATCCTTCGCAGGCCTTTTCTCCAATAAACCTCTAGCACATCTACTCTCCTCTTAGCATCTGCTTCTCTGGGAATTTGAACAAAGAAACTGAGTGCTTGCTTATAAGTCCAGCCACCATCTATGCATCACTATTTAATCTTTACACAAGGCTTATGAACACATTATTATTTCCATTTTACAAATAAGGAAACAAACATTAAGAGCAGAAAAGTCACTTTCCCAGAGTCACACAACTAGAGACAGGCATGCGATTTGAACTGTTTGACTTCACAAGAGCCCCGGACCTTATTTTATTAAATAGGCTCCACACTGGGTGTGGAGCCCAATTCAGGGTTTACACTCAACGACCCCAAGATCAAGTCCTGAGCTGAGATCAAGAGTCAGATGCTTAATTCACAGAGCCATCCAGGTGCCCCCCATCCCAGTTATTGGAAAGCAATTAGATTACATTAAGCCTCAGCAAAACTAGACAAATCCCTAGTAACATTTTTCCTGATGCCTATGTGCTTTCACACACTATTACACTTCATCCTAACAAATTTATAAAGCTGATATGCCACTTGACAGATGAACAAATTGGGGCTCAAAGAATGTAATTAACTCCTTCCAGATCATATGTAAGCTCATGACTTTGAGTTCAATACCAGGTTTTCTTTGAATTCAGCTGCTTTACATTATACTGCTTTGCCTAATTAATCAAAATGACAATGTCTTTTGTCCGTTTAGTTTTAGCTAATTTTCTTGAGAATACTGAGCAAAGAATCCACCAAATGATTTAAAGAGCTATATATGTTTCATATACATATACAGTATAGATACTCCACTAGCAACTTAAATTATTTCCTGACCACCTATCTCAGCTACTTGTACTTTAACCAAAGTTTACAGGAAACTAGTTGAAGCTCATTTCAAAAACCTATCTCCAATAACATACCAGTGGTTGAGGCTGGGAGGCAGTGTTCTCTTCACACCTGACTCAACTGCAATCTTTTGAGTGCAGCATTTTCCTGAACCAGAGTCACCTGATGAAGGGAGTCAGAAGTCTGCTGAATCACTTCTAATGATTAACCCCTGGTTGTTTTCCAGCCTCTAAAAGGGCACAGCCTAGCAGTTATGCACAGTAGGTCAGTCAGAGCCGAATGTCAAAGTAACTCAGTAGTGTATTCAAATATTGGAAGGCGGGTGATATAGGAGTATTTTGGTGTTGTTTTTGCTGTTTGTTGTTTTTCTGCAGGTGGAGCATGTGGTAGATTTTTCAGAAAGGGCAATACTAGGGATCTGGGCACAAGCAGGTCAGGAAGAGAAGACCCAAGAATAACAACACCATCGTGGAGGTCCTGGAGCCAGTTGTGGGAGGAGAGAGCTAAGGGGCCCCTACCCGATCCACGGGGTGACTTTAGATGGGCCCACAGAGGGCCAGGTGCTTGATTAGAGTCACAGGGAGGGGCAAGGGCCATGGAGACAACAAGAGGTAGAAGACTCCACAGCCTGAGAGAATCCCCACCCCCCAAGCCAGAGCCTCCAATGCCATGCCAGTGAGGTGTAGGGACTAACTGGCAGGTGCTGGGCTGTGGCTGGAGTAGAATCATGGGCAATTTTTCATTTCTTTTTCCTCTTAGCTTTGTATAGTCTCATTTTTAACCTATAACACCTGGGAGTTGGATTAACTGATCTATAAGGTCCTTTCCGGCTATAAAATCCTAACTTCAGCTAACTTCTAAGTATTAATCTGAATATTTGAGAAATGATCCTCCGAGAAATCAATTTCCCTGAGTATACACCTAGTTAGTAGATGAGCCAGGATTAAAATCCAATTGGAGGCAGTATAGCAAAGTGGTTATGATAATGGGTCTGAAGCGAGCCATCACAACTCTGGCACTTAAGGACTATGGTAACATAGGACAATTTACAAAGCTCATCTTGGCTTCAGTTTTCTCATCTGTAAAACAAGGATAATAATACTTATCCTATAATTCTGTGAGAGTAAATGTAACACTGCATGGCAAAGAGTAAGCCATGGCAAAGACTAAGATAAATACTAGGTATTCTCTTATCTCCTATCTCATTGTCCAGTCTTCTTTGCAGGTGACCACACAGACTTTATGGATGAATGTGGAATGGACATTAAATTTTGCCATTAAAGTGAGTAACAGTAAGTATACATTTATATGGTAAGATGCTTTATAAAGACGCATGTACAAATACTTCTCTACGGATAAATAACATTTTAAGAAGGAATCAGTCTTTCAATAAATGTTTATTGAGCCTCTACTATATGCCAGATACAGACACAGTGCTAAATGCTGGGTATGAGATAATGAACAAAACAGATACAATCTCAATCTTCATAAGCACTGAAATTTGATTGAAAACAAAATATCCCTGTGAGATCTACCTGTGGGATATGCAAAGCAAATTATATTTGACATGGTGACAAATGTAAAAAAAAATGCACATTAGTATGAGACTAGCTGTACATCTATATTTGTTTCTATACAAGATATTTTTTATAATTAAGTTCTATGTTATTTATAATGGTCACTTCAATGAGATTCTTAATTCTCTGACAATTAGGGAAATTAGGCTATTTCTATTTCTCTACATAAAGTAGAACACTGGAATAGATATGTTTAATTAAGGATACTCCCTTAAAATGTGTGATAAGCACCATCTGTCTGAGGGTTACATGAATGAAATATTACTGTTTTGCTAATCACCAGTAAATAACAATTCCTTAGAGGGCATCGTGAAGTTCAGTTTTAGTAAGTTTGTGCTCATTCACTCATTTCTTTTTCCTCCACACACATCATAAGCATGTGTATGTGTGCTCGCATGCATGCAAAACTGACTAAAGAGACATCGGTATTCAGGACTTAAGAGTCACCTATATACTGATGGTCTTGAGATTATTTATATTTGAGTGAGGATGATAAAATTGGCCAAGAATCAATCTAGAAAAGAAACTGAATTATTCGTATGTCAAAGTTACTCTATGGCGATGCCTTGAATACTTAACTGATTAAGTTAATGCTCAATACATTGACCTAAGGAATCCCCTAATCCATTAACACATCCCTAAAAATCTCTTTAAAGTCAGGTTTTGCTATCATTTGACTTTGAATGTGACCTATTACCTAGCCAAGTTTACCTGAGTAAAAAGAATAATTCATGTTGGGATTAGTTAGGAGTATAAAGCACAGTAAAAAGGGCGAAAGTTTGGAGTCCAGTCAACTGTGTTCAAATCTCAATTGTGTCATTTAATTAAATAATGTGTGAAGAGGTCTTTCAGTCTCAGTCACAATGTCTTTGAGTCTCAGCATAAAATGTTTACAAACTAGGAGTAATAGGATTTTTCTTGTAGGACAGTAGTAACTTTAATATAAAAGTGCCTGGCAAACTGTATCTATTTGCTATTTGTGGTATGAGAGGTTGGCTGTATTAACATGAACACAAATCGAGAGCAAGAATACAAAAAAAAAACAAACCCACAAAACCCTGCCATTTGTGGTATGAGAGGTTGGCTGTATTAACATGAACACAAATCGAGAGCAAGAATACAAAAAAAAAACAAACCCACAAAACCCTGCCTCTCTAAAAAGCTAGCTGCAATACTGAAACAGACAACTTCCCTTAAGTTACGAGTCCTTTCAACTGGAGAAATAACAAAAGATCAAATAAATCTGGCAAAACTGGGACTGAATGAGAAGATCATAAAGTTGGATGAACTATTAACCAACAAGATTAGAATATCAATGTGCTGTCCTAAATATGGTTGCATTGATCAAAGGGGAACAAGGAAATTTGGCTGGTGCATCAGGGGCTTTCAACTTAACACATTCCATTTTCCTTTATGGTAGAGTAATTCTGAGAACTCTTTTGGGGGCAACTGGATGTTTCGGGGATCAAAATTAGCTGCCTTTTAGGGGGAGGAGTGATTTAAATACAAGGTGGTGAGGGAAACTGCACCTTACTACTTAACCGAGGAAACTGCATTACACAAGAAAGAAGTAGCCATGGTTCCCTACATCACAGTGTTCAAATCTTCAGTGGAAGGAACACCTTTTTCCTCACGTCATCCGTCCGGAGGAAGTAATTTATCTCTTTAAAACTATTGTGGTTACCTCTGACCTCCCAAATTCTCCTGAATCCTTCATTATGTAGGAAACCTAGACCAGAGGATGAGCACCCGTCCTGAAAGCACATCTACTTCTGGGAGCACAGGTTTCCAAAAGCTACAACGTGGATGGCAAGCCCCCTCAGCCCGTGGTGGTCAGGGAAACAAAGCCCCCTTCTTACCCAATTCAAACAGCGGCGGGAACGTATAATTTCTAAACCTGAACGACGCCCTCACCCCCACGTCTAAAACGTTAAGAGGTGCAACCTCGGGCAATGGAAACGGTACCCAGGACAAGGATGGGAAAGTAGCTCTCGGGAATCAAGGGGGACTCAGTCCTGCCAATAGGACGGTAACGACACTCCTTGAATGTTGGGGCGGGGGCCGAGGAGGGCGGGGGTAAGGTTCGGTGCTACAAGCCGCGGTATATATACATCGTCTTCGGCCTCGCTTGCAGACCCGAGGTCAAGCTCCGAGTTGGGGAGCGATCCTGCGGGGGGAGGAGGAGGAGATAAGCCAGGATCCCAGGGCCTTTTGCAGCAGAAGCAGCAGCAGCAGCAGCGGTCAAGCGCCCCCAGGGCTCGATGCAGACTCCTCCCGCTCACTTCTGGGTCCCGCCAAGATGCTACACGGCGCCCCGACCGGCCAGAAACCTCAAGCCCAGGAGGCAACGTTGAAATAAAAAAATAAAAAAATAAAATAAAAAATCGCTTACCGGTGTCCCACGTCTGGCGCCGAAGTAGCAGAAGCCCGGGCCCTCCCGCCACAGCGCTGCCAGGCACCCGCTCAGACCACCCTGACGACGGCTCGGGAGCGTCACTGACAACCACCCGGAAGTGCTACCTCCGCTTCCGGGGCAGCCTTGCGCGCGGCGGGAAATTATTTCCCAGAGCCCGGATTAGTGAGGCGGCGAGCGCTGCGGCGGCAGTCGTCTCCCCGGTCCCCACGGCCACCCGAGGGAAGCAGCCCAGGCTCGCCGGCAGGGAAGGTAAAGGGCCTCAGCTCGGAAGACGCAGTGTCCCCTGGCGCCCTGGGGAGGTCTCTCCCCGCCCCCTCCACCCCGTGCCTCCAAAGTTTCTACGGCTCCCGGCTGTGAGGTTGGGAGGGGGCCGGGGTTGAGCGCCGCGGTGCCCGCTTCTCCTGCGTCCTTCCGCGGCCCCCGGCCGGGCCCCCGGAGCTGTGCGCCCGCAGCCCCCGCCCCGCTGCGCCCCGGCCGCCGCCGGCACTGCCGCCAGCGCGTCTGCAGCGCGGGCTGCGGCGGCTGCCCCCGCCTCCCGTTGGCGCAGCTCGGCGGCTCCCGCCAGGAAGGCGGCTCGGCTTCCCCCGCCAGGAAGGCGCTAGGCCGCCCGCGTCTCCCGTTTCCATAGAACCCGCTGGGACGCCTCTCGCGGGAGTCTCTTGGCTGCTTGTCATGATGGAGCGTCGGTGCAGGTGGCCGGGATCCCCCCCCCCCCCCCCCCGCCGCCGCAGGCCCACCTACCAGTGACGGGGGGAAATGGGGTCAGTCTTGTCTCCCCGGTAGCCTTTGTTAACAGACCCGAGCGGTCCGGATCCCTGCTCTGCGGCGGCTGCATGCCTTTAAACCTCCACACACACACTCTTCCCCTAAAAGAAGGATGGACGCGCCTGGGGGTTGTACTGTCTCAGCTGCCTGAAGGCTGGGAACGAGCCTAGAGGATTATCCTGAGATCTCTTCCACTTCCAAAGTCTCTGGTTAATACTGAAAAACAGAATTGATTTGTCACGGATGCTCCCTATCAGGATTTGACCTCGAAATTAGATGGAGCTTGTTTTTGGAAGCGACAAGCCCCTCCTCCCCCCCCCCCTTTTTTTATGATTCTATCCCCCCCACTCCTTGTTTTTTTTTTTTTTTTTTTCCTTTTTCCTTCCCCGTTGAGACCTTAGGAATGAAGATTTAAATTGACGGTGTACGGATGACGGAGTGCCTTGTGAACTTTTCGGTTTCTGTGGTTAAGTTATGCCTCAGTTCCTAGGAGTATGTGACGATGTGCAAGACGTTCCCGTTTCAGGGACGTTTTGCTTGTATCGCAGGTGTTCAGCACGTACATTGAATGCCGGCGGTGGGTTTTTATATAAGGGGGTTAATCTGATTATGTCCAACTTAAAAGGGTTATTCTTGATTTAAATGGCCTAGGATGTTTTAAATACTTGAATGTGGAAGTTATTGTGAAGACAGTTAGCCTTCGATAAATACAAATCCGCCCCTTTTTATATCTGTTTTCTAAATCCAGATCTCCCCCCCCCCCCCCCTTACTGACTTAGGTTCAATTGGAGGATTGACTGTTTTCCTGCTTCCTTAAAGCAGAAAGCATAAGTCAGGTGAAAGCCTTTGAAATAGTGGTGAAATGTGGTTACCTTTCATAATCGAAATCAAACGTTTTGTGATTTGAGATGAGTATCCACAGTTTTCACTAATGTCCAAAAGCAGTTGGGTTCTTTGGAAAACTAGTCGTGTGACATTATTAATCAGACAGTGTTTTTCTGATTCATTATTCTAAGATAGGCTTTTCACTGCTTAAACAATTTTCAAAATGAACTGTTGCATGTAGACTGAATAATAAAACCTGAAGAAGGTGAGGAACCTGTTTCTCAGTAATACAACTATAATGGAATATTATGTAACCCTTGAAATCGACTCTCCATAAATATGCTAATGGAAGTGGTATGCTGCCCAATTTCTAACTTTCTAAGGACGTCTTACTGCCTAAAAGTAAAATATTCCTGAAACTTTTAAGTTGACTTAGTTTTTACTTTATATCGAAATTATATTTATGTAGGCTGTTTTGTTTATTCTTGGTGAAGCTCATATGAATTAGTCTGGTGATTAATTCATACACGATCCGTTTGGAGAAGAAAATGATGAAAATTTCCTTTTCCGTAAGGAAAACAAAATGGCACTCTTTAGTTCTTAAAAATGTTTTGAAATTTTAGACCTTGGTCTTATTTTTATAATTGTGCTTAAATATTTTCAGTAATACTCATCGTCTAAATATCTCCTCAGCCTCCTAGTAGATTTCCTTTATAGCAGTGTATTTTTTTCTTGCTAAAAGGAGATTACTTTGTAAAATTATAATGTGGTTAAAAGTATTAGACTAAATTCTGAAATTTAAGTCAAAGTGGTATCGTAGAAAAGGCATATAACTTTTGCAGAAACAGGCAGATCTTTGCACTGAACCTTGATTTGGCCATTTTGCCAGCTGTGTATCCACGAGCTAGTTTCTTAAATGCTAAGATTCCCCAGTATCCTCGTCTGTGTAGGAAGGGTAAACAACACTTATATTGTCCATGAGGAAATGAACTAACATGTAGTGGGTAGACCATAATAGGTTCTCAATAAAAGTGAACTCCTGCTTGTTCACCTTACATACCATGCTCCTACTAAGTAATTAAAGCAGGGATCCCTGGGTGGCGCAGCGGTTTGGCGCCTGCCTTTGGCCCAGGGCGCGATCCTGGAGACCCGGGATCGAATCCCACATCGGGCTCCCGGTGCATGTAGCCTGCTTCTCCCTCTGCTTGTGTCTCTGCCTCTCTCTCTCTCACTGTGTGCCTATCATAAATAAATAAAAAAAATAATAATAATAAAAATAAAAAAAATTAAAGCAGGTTTGACTTTCATCCCCTATGGCTAACCAGCATAGACTGTCCGTTCTTTGTTCCCTGAGCATTGTCTCTCTTGTCCATTTTGTTCCCTTAAGGGCCCCTTTATCCATAAAAGTAGTATCTCCAGTTCAGCCTGTTCATTGTATGGTACTGGATGGATTGAACATCTCTGGAAGTCCTCTTAGTCTGTCATTTCTTCTTCACCGCAGTCATTTGGCTGCAACTTCTTCATTTCCTCCCTCTCTTCAGTCACCCTGAGCAAACTGCTTCTTTCCCAAATCATGCCAGTAAAGTAAAAGTGTCCCTCAGGTCTCACCACTGGGGATCTCAGTCCCATAACTATACACATATGCACACACACATAAATACACATACTCCGTATCTGTAAAGGAGGAATCAGGAAATGGACACTACATCTTTAAGAAAAATTCCAAAGGCCAGCTGAATGATATTAAGCCAAAGGCCTAATTTGGCTCCTAGGCCAAGAGGGTACAGAATTCCTAAACTCCACTTGATGTTCTAGCGTTCAGAGCCAAACGATAGTTTACTCAATATGAATACAGTGATTTGTATCACCATATGTATGCATTTTGCAATATTGGTTAAAACAGAGATCCAGTGCTTTGACCTTTTTCACTTATTTACTTACCAGTTAAATGCTTTAGATAAGAGAAACCATGAAAATCTTAAAATTATTAAAGCAGCAATATTGATTATATTCAAGTGTTGATATATCCTTTTGAGAATAGGGAATTTTCAAAGATTTTCTTTAGATTTAAAATCAGAATAGAAGTAGATTTAAAATCAAAATGTCTCACTAGAACAACATTAGAAGCCATTAGTTTTCAACCTGGTGGCCTTGAAATGCATATTCACCGGAATGGAAGAATGATCACAATATAATTTTAAATAAAAATTTAGATACAGAACTACATAGTAATCTCAATTTTGTTTTATATATGTATTTTTTTCACACATACATAAAACATTAAAGTCATACCTCTTTCCCTGCCCCCAGATGTTAACAGTGGGTTACTGGGAGCAGGGATTAGAGGTGACTAATCTTCCTATATTCTTTGTAGTATTTTTTAAATTTTCTATAATCATGGATTAATTAAAGTTAACTAGAAATTTTTTCGGGTATTCTTTACTTCTTAAATGCAAATAAACTTTTTAGTTTAATCCTTTGTCTTAGTTATTATCATACTAATAGAGTGCATTATATTTTCCAAATTCTGATATCCTATGGCTGATCATAAAATCATTTGTAATGCGGAGTAGCATTTCCTGTCACAAACCTTGTTAAGTACCCTTGCCTCTGTTTTTTGGGGTCACTCTCTTCTTTTAGTGAACTGTTAGACCCTGTTTTTTTTATTTTCCGTCCCGAACCAGACCTTTGCATTCATCTATATTCCTGCCTCTACTTTTCCCGGACTTCTCTTTTCAACATACTGTGTGTGTCCTATTCAAATATGTTCTAGCTGCGTATTCTATTGTAAAGAATTCGTAGGACCTAAAAAACTGGTACATAATAAAATGTTCTTAATTATGATGAGTGCTATAGGTTTATTTGCATTTCTAACTAGCACCAACTGCAGAGGAATTTCAGGCATCAGGGATAGGCCCATGTGGGAGATATTTTGGGAAAGTCCACACCACAGAGACAGTTGCTTTCTCTGCATAAATGCCAGCTCTGTTCACAGTCATTATCTCCTTAGTTGTGTGTATTATATGGTTCAAGGTAAGTAACTGGATATTTTTTTAATCACTACAACATTTAAAAAATTACTGCAAAAGCATTTTTTTATAACTGAGAATTTAGTATACAATTTTTCACTATTTGACAGTAAAGATAAAGCCTTTAAATAAATGCTTTCTTTTTTTTTTTTCTTTTGTTGGGTTAGGATAGTATGTTCTGATAAATGCCTGAAGGACCACCCCCTACAAGTTCTAGAAAAAGCTATAATTTCCCTAGAAATACCAATGATAGAATTATATTGCAGTGCGTTGATTTACTTTCTTGTGCTAGAAGACGTCTAGCAATTAACCCTTGATCCCTATACCCCAGAACATATCACCCACACAAAACTTGACCCTATTTATAAGGACTTTGAATGATTTCAGTCATTAGTAGGTGTTAAGCTGATAATATATAGGCTTTCCTTGGATTCATTGACATATCAGGCTATTGTTTCTTGTTTTCTTAATTCTGCAGGGTTATAGGAACAACTATTACGCTGCCAATTTTATAAATAAAAACAATTCTACCCATATATCTCTATGCGGCTATTTCTGTATATACAGCTATCAATTTTTTGTGTATCTGTGGGGGTTCAATCTCTGATCCCGCCTGTAAATTTGTCATAGGATATGGTATTAAAAAGCTTTGCTGAATGTATTGTAAACTTTTCTCTCCAGTAGATCATTTGATTATGGGATGCTCTTCAATTATGTTCTTAGAATTTGTTTTTAAGAAATTGTGCTAGTTACTGTGCTATCACTAGGATTCACAGTTCTATGAAAGATTAGCCAATAGCCCAGGTTTTCTGATAAACTTGTGAGTAAATGCCATGTGTTCTGATTTTTAAAAAAGATTGCTTGGTTGATTTGAGAGTGAGAAAGAGTACAGCAGGGAGAGGAGCAGAAGGAGTGGAAGAGAATCCCAAGCAGACTCCTCCCAGAAGAGCTCCAACATGGGGCTCAATCCCAAGACCCGACATGGTGTCCTGAGCCAAAACAAGGGTCAGCCACTTAACCAAGTGAGCCACCCAGGTACCCCGAATTGTTTTTTGTTGTTGTTGTTTTTTTTTTTTAAGATTTTATTTATTCCTGAGAATACACAGAGAGAGGCAGAGACACAGGCAGTGGGAGAAGCAGGCTCCATGCAGGGAGCTGGACGTGGGACCAGATCCCGGGGCTCCAAGATCATGCCTGGGGCTGAAGGCGGCGCTAAACTGTTGAGCCACCTGGGCTGCCCCGTGATTTCATTCATTCATTCATTCATTTTTGCGATTTCTTTTTTAATATTTGTATTTGCAGAATGTTTGAATCAGGACATCCTCTTATTTCACCTGTATTTCTTCCTTTTCCTCTTGCTTGTTTAGTTTCAGTTTCATATTTTAATTGTTTCTCAGAGGAAAGAAATTGCATTAAAAAAACTTTCCTGAATTCTACCCTTAAGCACAGTTGGTTCGCTTTAATTTTACTGTGGACTCTTGCTTTAACAGAAAATGCTGTTAAATATACAAAGTGGGTGTATTTGTTCCATTAAAAAGACAATATGAGGGATGCCTGGATGGCTCAGCGGTTGACCATCAGCCTTCGGCTGAGGTCCTGATTCCAGGATCCGGGATCAGGTCCCACATCGGGCTCCCTGCGTGGAGTCTACTCCTGTCTCTGCCTATGTCTCTGCCTCTCTCTGTGTCTCTCATGAATAAGTAAATAAAATCTTTAAGAAAAAAATTTAAAAATGAAAAGAATATAATTAAGATAAAAGTTTGCATGATACACATCCAAATCATTTAATAATTATGTATCAAAATGTGTTAAAGTGTCAATTATAATAAACATTCAAATTGTGAAATAGCAGTTAATTAATCTAAAAGAAGAATATTGTATGATAATTTTTTCCCTTATAGTTCTATATAACATACATTTAGTTCTCAGGAAGCAGAAGAATAAAATTTAAAGGCCAATCTTTAAAACTTTCTGGATGATAGTATTACAGTGATCTTTTTTTAATTGCTTTCTGTATGTATATTCCAATTATTTAACAGTAGTTTCTGTATGTTAGTATTTTGGGATAGCCAGACAGGCAAGATTTTACCTTTTTTTTTTTTTTTTTTTTTTTAAGATTTTATTTATTTATTTGAGAGAGAGCACATTTGGAGGAAAGGAGAGGGAGAGAGGGAGAATCCCAAGCAGGCTCCAAGCTCAGCACAAAGCCAGACTCCGGGCTTGATCTCAGGGTACTGAGATCAAGAGTTGGACACTTAACTGATGGACTTAGGTGCCCCAAGATTTTAGGTTTTTAAAGCTAATCAAACTTTCCTTTTTTGGCAACATTTTTTGATATAGCTTATGAAATAGCTTTTTGAAACTTTAAAATATATACATAAGTGTAGTAGGTAATACAAATATGGCAAAAAACACTTGTGTTCCTCTGATAAAAGTGGCTTTCAAGAAATATAAAACCAATTAGATTGCCTTTCCATTAGAATACCAGAATGATATTAAGATATGTTGAATTTCACTTACCTAGTATTTAACCTATCATTTTCTTTTTAAATTATTTTTTACTGCTTTTATTTAAATTCCAGTTAACTTACAGTGTAATATTGGCTTCAGGTGTACAGTATAGTGATTCAGTACTTCATACATCATCTGGTGCTCTTCACAAGTGCACTTCTTAATCCCCAGTATCTATTTAACTCCTCTCCCTCTAGTAACCAGCAGTTCTCTAAGAGTCTTTTTCTTGGTTTGCCTCTGTTTTTCCTCCCCCATTGGTTTGGTTTGTTTCTTAAATTCCGCATGAGTGAAATCATACAGTTATTTGTCTTTATCTGACTGACCTTCTTTCAGAGAATACTGTCTAGCTCCATTCAAGTCGTTGCCAATAGCAAGATTTCCTTCTTTTTGATGGTTGAGTCCATTATATCTAGGTCTATAGGTAAAGATATCTCACATCTTTATCCATTCATCAGTCAGTGGACACTTAGGCTGTTTTCCATGATTTTCCTGTTGTAGACAGTGCTGCTAAAAACATCAGGGTGCATATATCCCTTTGAATTAGTTTTTTTTTTTTTTTTTTTATTCTTTAGGTAAATGCCTAATACTGCAAATCCTGGATCATAGGTAGTTCTGTTTTTACTTCGTGAGAAATCTCTATACGGTTTTCCAGAGTGGTTTCTCCCACTTGCATTCCCATCAACAGTGCAGAAGGGTTCCCCTTTCTCTGCTTCCTCACCAATACCTGTTGTTTCTTATGTTGTTGATTTTAGTCATTCTGATGGGTATGACATGATACCTCCTTATAGTTTGGTTTGTATTTTCCTGATGACCAATGATGTTGAGCATCTTTTCATGTGTCAATTGGCCATCTGGATGTCTATTTTGGAAAAATAGCTTATTTGTGTCTTCTGCCCATTTTTAAATTGGATTATTTGGGTTTTGGGTATAGAATTTGGTAAGGTATTTATATATTTTGGATGCTAATATCCAAATGTTTGGATACCCTTTATCAGATAAATATCATTTGCAAATGTCTTCTCCCCTTCCTAGATTGCCTTTTAGTTTTATTGTTTTTTTTTTTCTTTCTAGATGTGCAGAAGCTTTTTATTTTGATGAAATACCAGTAGTTTCTTTTTGGCTTTGTTTCCCTTGCCTGACGTGACCCATCTAGAAAGAAGTTATTGCCTGTGTCCTCCTCTAGGACTTTTATGGCTTCAGGTCTCACATTACAGTCTTTAATCCATTTTGAATTTATTTTTGTGTATTCTATCAAAAAGTGATCCAGTATCATTCTTTCGCATGTTGGTATCCAGTTTTCCAACATCATTTGTCAAAGAGACCTTCTTTTTCTCATTGGATATTCTTTCCTGCTTTGTCAAAAATGATGTGACTGTGTAGTTGTGGGTTCATTTCTGGGTTTTCTATTCTGTTCCACTGATCTACGTGTCTCTCCTTGTGCCAGTACCGTACTGTTTTGATCACTAAACTTTTATAATAGAACTTGAATTCCGAAATTGTGATGCCTCAAGCTTTGCTTTGCTTTTTCAAGGAGGACCTACCATTTTCTTTTCTTTTTTTTTTTTTTTAATTATTTGTTTATGAGAGACACAGAGAATCAGAGACATAGGCAGAGTTAGAAGCAGGCTTCCCTCAAGGAGCCTGATGGGGGACTATATCTGAGGACCACAGGGATCATGCCCTGAGCCAAAGGCAAACAAGTGCTCAACCACTGAGCCGCCCAGGTGTCCCAGGACCTATCATTTTCTAAAGGAAACTTGCTTAAAGGATTTATTTACTTCCCTAAAATTAATAGAATTTCTCCCTCATTATGGTCATCTGCCTTATAATCCACTTGCGGCTTTATTGTCTATGTGTTAATATATGTTCTGCATCAGACTAAATCATTATTTTGAGCAACAGAGCATATTCTTTGTAAAGATTTTATATATTACCAGTCTGTACTAATGGATAGTATCATTCAGGAACTATGTCCTATTTCCCATAAAATTGGTTTAAAAATTGGTGATTAATACAGGAAGATTTCCTTCAGCAAGACGCCATTTACATTTTATTTACTGATGATGATATTACACATGAATGATTTTTCATAAGACACCAAGTTCTATTATGTACATTGTATATATAGCTTTGTATCAGAGCCTTTAAACTTTTATTTTTTATTTTTATTTTTTTAAGATTTTATTTATTTGAGAGGGAGAGGTAGAAGCACAATCCCTGGGAGTCTGACATGGGTCTTGATCCCAGGACCCTGGGATCATGACCTACCTGAGCTGGAGTTATACAATTAACTGAGCCACCTACACACTTATATTTTTATTCTAATATTTATTTGATCATTTATTTTAGAGAAAGAGAGAGTGCTTTGGGAGTAGAGGTAAGAGCAGAAGGAGAGGGAGAGAGAAAATACTCAAGCAGCTCCCCGATGAGTCGTGGAGCCCAACATAGGCCTCAATCCCAAGACCCT
This sequence comes from Canis lupus dingo, assembly GCF_003254725.2. NCBI lineage: Eukaryota > Metazoa > Chordata > Mammalia > Carnivora > Canidae > Canis > Canis lupus. Next base: position 14,744,759 of record NC_064245.1, on the reverse strand, counting down.
GAGATCATGACCTGAGCTGAAATCAAGAGTTGGCTGATAAGCCAATTGAGCCACCTAAGCACCCCAGAACCTTTTAACTTTAAAAAATGTGTCATTGAAGAGCCTTATCCTTAAGACACTTTATGTTCTCTATCTTTAATTTTAGGATTTTAGAGGATCAGTGCATTATATCCCTTTGTCTCCTTTGGAGCCAATAGAGAAATAAGAAAGTGATATTTTGGGATCAAAATAACAGCTTTTTTTACTGAATAAAAGTTGGTTTGGAGGAGGTAGTTTTTTCATGTTTTGTTGTTTTGTTTTGTTTTTGAAGATTTTAATTTATTTAGAGTGCCCAAGCACAGAGGGAGGGGAGAGGGAGAAGCAGACCTCCTGCTGAGCAGGGAGCCCTACACTGGACTCAATTCCAGATCCCAGGATCATGACCCAAGCCAAAGGCAGATGCCTAACCAACTGAGTGGCTCAGGTACCCTGGAGGAGGTAGCTTTGTGCAACTCTAGTGTGCTGCCTTTTTTTTTTTTTTTCATTTCCCCTAGTGTGCTACTTAATACATAATCTCTGAAATTCATTTACTCATGAGGCTTTAAGACTACTACTGGCAGCTTCTTAGGACAGGTCAAAAAGCATTAATAGGAACTATCTTTGCAAGTATGCAGGTATGTCTAGCAAAGCATATCCATTTAGTTCTCTCAAGCAACTTCTCCCAAAACAAGGAGTGATGATGAGTAGAGAGATAAACCAGGTGTACTTACTCTTAGCTGACATCACTCAAAGGAAAGGAAGGTTCACTCTTAACCCTTAAGCCTTAACCCTTAACCCTTAAGCCTTAAATTGTTCATAGACTTTTTTTGACATTTTACTCAAAAATGAATTTCACCTTTTACATAAACACATATATGTATGTACTTCCTATGTTTTTAGTATCTATATATATTTAGTCTTTTTTTTTTTTTTTTAAGATATTATTTATCCATGAGAGAGAGAGAGAGGCAGGCAGAGACACAACACAGGCAGAGGGAGAAGCAGGCTCCATGCAGGGAACCCGACGTGGGACTCGATCCTGGGACTCCAGGATCAGGCCCTGGGCCGAAGGCAGCGCTAAACCGCTGAGCCACCCAGGATGCCCCTATATTTAGCCTTTGACAATAGAATTTCTATAAAGAACTCTTTTCTTTATACACTTGTCTTTTCTATGTAACACTTGTTACCAGTTGTTTCTTACTATTCATGGACTCAAGTATAATTTTTTAGTTTCCTTTTAATTGTCTGTAAAGAGTTGAACTGTTTTTGCTCTATGGCATTAATTAAACACTAATCTACAGCTATAGTGACAAAATTGTTAGAGAAATGGAAAATTACCAATTTCTGTAGTCCCTGTTTTCATCATCTATAAAAAGAAACTAAATTTTGTCTAAGATGCTATCAGTTCTGAAGTTCTAATGTCATTAAAACAAAATCCTGTATTCTCATTAAAAATACTGTGAGGTATTGTCTTTCTTGCTTAAGAAATGTGCCATTTCAGGGGCAGCCCCGGTGTCTCAGCAGTTTAGCACCACCTTCTGCCCAGGGCCTGATCCTGGAGACCCAGGATCGAGTCCCATGTCGGGCTCCCTGCATGGAGCCTGCTTCTCCATCTGCCTGTGTCTCTGCTTCTCTCTCTCTCTTTCTGTGTCTGTCCTGAATAAATAAAAAAAAAACTTTAAAAAAAAAATGTGCCACTTCAAATACAAGTGCTTCATGAACTACAGTTATATGGGTATTAAGGTCTACATAAATTTGAAAACTATGATTTTTCTCAGTCTACTTTCTAGGTGATGAAATTAACATATAGCAGAGTTACGAAATGTAGATTGGGAATAGAATCCAGGGTCATTGTATGTACTTATTATCCTAACATAGTTGGTGTAAATGCTGTGGGAACATGAGTTCTATCAACTTCTGTAACAGAAGTTTATGTACTTTCCAATATTTGTCCAGAAATATTTTAAAAATTGTTATAAAATTTGATCAGGTTTCATTGTGCACAGGGTACTTGTTTCAGAAGTTCTTAGCAAAAACAGTGCTTTTAAAATGAAGCTAGTATCACTATACTAACATTTATGTAGGTAACTTTCTGAAGAATTTTATTCATTCATCACTGTGTTTTAGTGTCAATGTAGGAATGCAAACTTCTTTTTTTCTTTTTTTTTCTTGGAATGCAAACTTCTGACATTCAGACCGCAAAACAAATTTATTTACCGTCACGTTTATTTGGATGCCTTAGTGTCTTGGTGGTTGCCTTTGGCCCAGGGCGTGGTGGTCCCGGAGTCCCCAGATGGAGTCCCACATCAGGCTCCCCTCAAGGAGCCTGCTTCTCCCTCTTCCTATGTCTCTGCCTCTGTGTGTCTCTTGAATAACTATTTATTTATGTTAGAGAAAGAGAGCATGTGAGTGGGGCAAGGGGCAGAAGGAGAGGGAGAGAGAGCATCCTCAAGTGGACTTTGTGCTTAACGCGGAGCTGGACATGGGGCTCAATCCCAGGACCCTGAGATCATGACCTGAGCTAAAATCAAGAGTCGGATATTTAACTGACGGAACTACCCAGGCACCCTGGGAAGATAAGTTCATAAACCAATTTCTCTTGCACATAAGCAGTCTTAACGTTTGTATTTACAATAAAGCCTTATATGTTTCATTCATTATATGTTTGTTTTTTTATCACTCATAGTTAAGAAAAAATAATTATGTCAATCCTGTGAATAATTATCTTTAACATATGTTATCTTCTTTATGTGTATATATGTTAGATGGAAGATGGTGCCCCAAAGCATATCATCCAAATGACAGGATTTAAGATGGAAGAAAAGGAAGCTCTAGGCAAATTGCTTTTAAAACTAGATTGCACTTTTATTAAGAGTGAGGTGAGTACAGAAACTTATAAAATATTTAAGAGAGACTTGAAAAATAATACTGGCCTAAGAATGATAAAGTGCCCTCTTGATATTATAAGAATAAAGTGAATGTGCTATAAAAGACATCTTACTAACATTTTTTCATTTGCATTTTTCCTTCCAGAAATACAAAAATTGTACACATCTTATAGCTGAACGCCTGTGTAAAAGTGAAAAGTTTTTAGCAGCTTGTGCAGCAGGTAAATTAACTACTATTCTCCCTTGAAAAAATCTTCATGTTAGAAAAATGGACCTTATTCTCTGTAAGATAGTATGGTTATTATATCAAACATAAATCTGGTTTTATCTGAATATTTTTCTGAAATATTTATTAAAATATTTTTTCTTATTTTTCTAAGTAGAACTTTGTAAAACATGAAAATGTAACAGAGGCAAGAATACTTATTTTACCAAAGATTTATTGTGTTTTATGTCAGAAAAAAATTTTTAACAAAAACATTGGGCACAACAATAACCCTTCCCCCCCCCCCCATAAAAACTGCTTTTGTCAGTCTCAGCTGTTTTCAGTCAAGTTTGTTTTCTTTATCTGTCATTGGAAAGAATTTTTGTTCTCCTTCTGCCTCCCCTCCCATCCATGCTATCAAGCAATGATCTATTTTTTACTGAGATTTTAAATTCCATAAACTCAGCTTAGGAGTTAGTGTCATCCTCTCTCTGTCACCCTTGATGTTCCTTTTTAGTTTCCTCTACTGTGATTGAGCTAGCATATTATTAGTCCACTGATCATCCAAAAAAAAAAAAAAAAAAAAGGATATTTAACTCACTGAATTTACTATTTTTTAGAGTAATTTACCAGAAAGATATTTGGATTTATTATCTCCACAAAAAAAAAAGAACATATTTTCCCTGCTGTTGAGAAAAATGACCAATACCAAGATAAAAGAACTACAGAATATTATTACTTTGAAAAATTCTCTGTCAGTAAATTTGTTTTTTAAAGTGTAATATTGCTGTAAACATGATTAAAGAAGTTTTTAGCATAGGAAGAGTGATGTAAATTTCAGCCAAAATGGTGAATAATAATAACATAGTTTAATACCATGTTTATCTTATTATTAAGTCTTAGGGTTGTATTTAGTAACATTTAGACTTAGAATTATGGGAAAGGCTACATACAATGTTCAGTGATGTAGGACTCTACCAAAAATTTGGGACAACAAACATAATTCAAAGATAATTTTGGCATTGTAGTGTGGCCTTAGTCTCATGATGAACAAGGTCAAATTTTATTTGATATTTGGTCTTTATTCTTGAGCATTCATTAGAAACAAAATTCTTGTGTGACTGAGAGTTGATTTGTTTTCTAGGGAAGTGGGTACTAACTAAGGACTACATAATTCATAGTGCCAAAAGTGGCAGATGGCTTGATGAAACAACTTATGAATGGGGCTATAAAATCGAAAAAGACTCCCATTATTCACCTCAAATGCAATCTGCACCTAAAAGATGGCGTGAAGAACTGAAACGCACTGGTGCTCCAGGAGCCTTCCACAGATGGAAAGTTGTCCTCCTTGTTAGAGCTGATAAACGAAGTGATTCTCTTGTAAGGTAAGATGAGATCTCGTAAAAGCTAAAGCAATGGATGAAAAAACAGTTTTGGTTTGCTTGAATACCTTTTTTGTAGTTCTTTGAAATTATTGATTTCATCTAAATGGGCCATGGTGATTTACCCTGTAATCTCCAAGTTAAGCCGTTCTGTACTTAATTAAGTATATGTGTCCAACAGAATAAAATCTATAGTATTGCTTTAAATTTTTCTTGGGTTTCTGTTTAACTTCCCATGTTATTTCTTTTGACTAACTCAAGCAAAATTAGAAAAAAAAAAAAAAAAACTTGGAAGATTTTTGAAATAATTTTCAATTTTTCCAAAAGCGTTTTTCTGGGTTTATATAGTACAGTCTTCATGGTTAATGCTGTTTCCTTCATTATTTCATTTCTTTCTAACTTTTCCATTCTATTTTTTAGTTACTGGATATTCTGAGACTGCAATGACTTGTAGGGAGATGCAAAAGTCCTTTTTCCCCTTTACAGAAGTATAATTTATAGGCAAATAAAATGCACACATTTTAAGTATACATTCTGATAAGTTTGGACAAATTTATACACCCTTATTATCCCCCCAGCTATAGTCAAGAGGACAACCATTGATTTCCTTTGTGTCACCATACATTAGATTTGTCTTTTTTTTTTTAAGTTCATGTAAATGGAATTATTTTGTATATACTCCGTTGATGTAGTTTCATTTACTTAACTCATTGTTTTTGAGATACATCCAGGTTATTGTGTGTACCAGGCATTCATTCCTTTTTGTTGCTGAGTAGTATTCCACTTTGTGGATGTATCACTGTTTATTCACCCATTGATAGACATTTGTTTTTTGGTTTTGGTTTGGTTTTTTTTTTTTTTTTTTCCACTTGTGCTAATATAAATAAAGCTGTTATGAACATTTGAGTAAAAGCCTTCATGTACTTTTTTTTTCTTTTGGGTAAATACCAAGAATGAAATTTCTGGCTCAGATGGTAGTTGTGTACTTAACATTATAAGAAAATGCCAAACTGTTTTCTGAAGTAGTTGTACTATTTTACATTTTCTCCTAGCAATTTGCAAGATTTCAATTGCTCTGCACTTACTTTGGCACTATTGTCCAAAAACCACTTGACTATATTTGTGTGATCTATTTCTGGGCTTCTTACTCCATTGGTATCTGTGTCTACCTTATACTAAAAGCACACTTTTGGTTACTGTAGCTTTATAATGAGTCTTGAAATCAGGCTGGTGAGCCTCCCAACTTCGTCCTATTAGAAATTTTGATGATTCTGGAGTTTTTATATTTCCATATACATTTTTGAACCACCTTGTTAATTTCTACAAAAAAGCAAGCTGGGATTTCAATTTGGATTCTACTGAATCTATGGGTCCAATTGGGAAGAATTGAGATCTTAACAATATTGAGTTGTCCTATTTATAAACTGCATCTCTCTCCAGCTCTTTGGTTTCTGCCTTTAGTGTATTATAGTTTTCACTGTATAGATCTTGCACATATTTTGCTAAGTTTAATCCTAGGTACTTCATGTTTTGGGAACCTATTATAAATGGATTGATTGCTCTGAAAGTTTTTATGTACATCTCTTGAGATAATTGGCTTTCTCCTTTATCAATATGGTAAATTTTTCTGATGAATTTTAAATGTTAAACCAAACTTGTATTCCTGGGCTAAACTGTATTTTATCATAAAGTATTATCCACTTTTTAATAATTGCAGTTTCTGTCAGCAGGTATTTTGTTAAGAATTTTTTTATTTCCAACCTGAGCAACTGATAAATGTAAAAATATACAAATTTAATATCATGGATTTTTTCTTCTGTAATTAGGAATTAAATGGTTGTTCACTCTGATCATTTCTTCTTTAAAAAAAAATATTTATTTATCTGAAAGAGAGAGAGAGCACAAAGGGAGAGAGAGAAGCCAACTCCATGCTGAGCAGAGAGCCTGATGCAAGGCTTAATCCCAGGTCCCTGAGATCATGACCTGAGCCAATAGCAGATAAGTGACCCAGGCTCCCTTTTTTTTTTTTTTTTTTTTTTTTTTTAAAGAAAGACCAAGAGCTCCTGAGATGGGGGAGGGAAATAGGGGAAAAGGATGGGGGGTGAAAGAGGGAGAGAGAATCTTTAGCAGGCTTCACGCCCAGTTCAGAGCCTGACAGGAGGCTCAATCTCAAGACACTGAGATCATGACCTGAGCCAAAATCAAGAGTTGGACACTTAACCAACTAAGCCACCCAAGTGCCCAGACTCTGACCTTTTCTATTCAATATTTTATTAGAGATCTGGACAGTACAATAAGGCAAAGACAAATAAGAGACAGAGTTAGAAAGAAATAAAAATAATTGTCTTTATTTCTAAAAGATATGGACATATACTAAGTAATTTATCCAGAAAAGCTATTAGAAGTAATTCTTGAATTCAAGATGACAGGATAATAAGTCATTAATAAAAATTAATGGTGTTTTTATATACTAGAAATGAACAATTGGAAATTAAAATTTTATTTTATTTTATTTTATTTTTATTTTTTTTTTATTTTTTTGGAAATTAAAATTTTAAAAGCAACATATTACCTGTGGTTTTTAGCAATTTGATAATGTGTCCAGATGTGTATGTGTGTTGATTTTGTCTATTATTTATTTGTTCATGTTATTTGCATGGAGTTCTTTGAACTGCTTGGACTTGTGGGTTTTTAATTTTTATTAATTATGGAAAATTATCAGCCATTAAGTTTTAAATTCTGTTGTGTTCTTTCCCTTGTGCTCTATTACTTGTATTTTAGACCATTTAATTCTTTTCCACCTTTTTTTATGTTGTTTTGTTTTTAACTTTCCCATTTTTGTGTTTCAGTTGGATAATTTCTATTGACCGATCAAGTTCATTGATTCCATCCACAGTTGCATGCAGTCTGTTCATAAGCCTGTCAAAGACATTATCCTTTGATATAGTAACTTTTATTTCTACCATTTTAATGTACTCAGTTCTCAGTTCCTGATCTCTTAGTGCAGTTTGTTCAATTTTTCCTTTGTATCCTCAAACATTTCAGTAATTGTTAAAGTCCCTTTCTGATACTTTCAACAAATGGATCATCTCTCTGTGCTTTATATTCCTTTTTCTCTTGACAGTGGTTTGATTTTCTTTTTGTGAATGTCTTTTATATTCTTTATTGCATGTATAGATATTGCATATATAGCAGTAGAGGCTGTGATAAGTATTTATATCCAAAAATGGGCTTTTGGGTAGTTGAATTAATCTTGTCAATTTTTGAGCAGGTTTGAGGTTTTGTTAATACTGTAGTTACCTTCACTGCATCCTTTCTGGTTACTCCTGCAGTGGAGTACAGTTTCTTTACGGTTGACCTGGGTTCTAGGGTGCTGGAGGGTTTCCGATTGATGTTTTTGCTTCGCTCTCAGCTTTCAGTAGTCCCTGCACTGCTAGGTCACAGAAGGACTCTGGTCATTCTTTTCCTCTCTTGCTTGTTATTCCTCTCTAGGTTGGGGGTAAGAATAAGATGTGTTTTTGGTTCTGCTAGATAGACTTCGGTCCTAAGCATTCTCTGTGTTCTTGTTCTCTGGGGTTAGGACTTTCTCAATATTTGTGTCTCAGTCCCCCATTGCAGCCAAATTCTGCTTTGTATGTATGAGTAGGGTTTTGACAAGAGAGAATTTCTAGCCTCTGCCCCACTATTAGATTTCTGTTTTGTATTAATGAAGGAACCTGTGTTTGAGTGGCATTTCTTCTGCCCTTTGTCCAGGGACAGATGGCTTTTGCTTCTATCCCTTGTCCAGAAACAGTGGATCCATTTTGAGGCTACACAGCAGGACGTTTTCCTGCCCTTTTCTCGAGGCACGTGGATTTTACTTACATTCTCCCAATAGAAGCAGTGCATCTTTTCCTAGATTCTGAAAGTATAAGACTTTCTTACCTTACCCGAATGACTTGGACATTTGCTTCATATGACAGAAGGATCCAGGGAAGTGGACTTGGTTTTAGGTCTATCTCTTGATGGCCCACTTGTGCTACCTGGTAGGGAATCTGTTATCTGCCATTAATCTTTTTCTTGAATACTGAGGTCTGTGGCTAAGAGCTTGCAAGTGAGGGTAGACTTTCCTGGAGTCATTGACTCTCAGATACTGTAAATTGTCATAGTACTTGCACTTGGCTCTTAAATTTGTTAGAGTTTTACTTTATTTTAACCTATTTTTATGACCACTACTTCTCTCCTGCATCCTGGCAAAATGAGAGTTTTGAGTCTCCAGTCTCTTCACAAAGGGGCTTATCTTTATCGCTCTTAGGGAAATTAAGTTTCTTGATTGGTTGTTACCTCAGTCCTCTGATGGACTTCTGGAAAGTTAAGTTTTTAGAGATTTTTTGTTTTTTCTTACTGTTAGGTGATAACATTGTTCTCTTGTGACTTTAAAAATCCTAAGCACAACTAGAACTTGCATGAAACTCTTGGGATGTTTAAAGTTAATTAATCGAGGGACACCTGGATGGCTCAGCGGTTTAGCACCTGCCTTCAGCTCAGGTCGTGATCTTGGAGTCCTGGGATCGAGTCCCACACTGGGCTCACTGTGTGGAGCCTGCTTCTCCGTCTGCCTATGTCTCTGTCTATGTCTCTCTCTCTCTCTCTCTCTCTCTCTCTCTCTCTCTGGGTCTCTCATGAATAAATAAATAAAATCTTAAATAAATAATCGAAGACTAATTTTTTTTTAAAGAATGCTGGCAACTGTAGTACTTTTTTGTGGTTTAGAATGATTTCCTTGGAGGTATGTTGCCCTCTGAGGTAGCTGCTTACCTAAACTTCTCTCATTATCCTTTTGGTTTATGGAGGTGACTTTTCCTTAGGAAATAAATTCAGTATTCTTGATTCTTAAAAGTCTTCCCCATATCAGGAAGTGGATAAGTAGAAAGAAGAGCATGATTTCTTATCATCTTCTCTGAGCCACTTATAATTTAAGAAATCACTACAGTAGTTATTCTCCATGGCACTCAAATAATTCTTTCAGAAAGTTCTACTCCTACTCCTAGAAAGTAATTGATTTAGATAATTTAACTGACTATACTAAAAAAAAAAGAAAAAATACTTTCTATACTATTTACATTTTTAGAGTTCTGGAGGCTGGAAAAGCAAATGTTATTTTACCAAAAAGCTCACAGAGTGGAATAACTCATGTGATTGCCAGTAATGCAAGAATCAAGGCTGAGCAAGAAAAAGACCATTTTAAGGCTCCATTTTATCCAATTCAGTATCTAGGGGATTTTCTTTTAGAGGTAAGTAAAATAAACAATAAACATTTTTGAGTGTTTATTTTATAAAAATACTGATATTGTGAAATACGTTAAAAATTAAAATACGTTCTGAAAAAAATTAAAATATGTTCTGAATTTTAAAAATACAATGATTAGAAGTACAGTTCCATAGATCCACTTAAAAACAGATTTTTTTTTGTAATTCAGTATAGTACTATATATGTGTTTTCAGGGTTTTCTTAATAACATTTTTTCCTAGCTTACCTTATTATAAGAATAGAGAACATAATACATGTAGTATATAGAATATATGTTAATCAGCTGTGGAGGGTGTTGGTGCCCCTAATCCCCACATTGTTCAAGGTCAGCTATAATTAAAGTGACATATTTTTAAAGGCAGTTGCTCTCAATTATTTAAACATTTGAGAATATTTTTGATAAACGTAAAAAAAGTTTGCTTGTTGAATTTAAAATTTGTCTTTGAGTCTCTAGTTGTCCTTTAGTGATGTTTACTACAAACTAATTTTAACATTTTAATGTCAGTATAAATAAAATAGCAATGGATTATAGTATATAGTATTGTTTAATAATTTGTGGGTAATTTTCCCATAAAAAAAATAAGCAGCTCTTTTTAAGGTTTTAGAAATATTTTCCTGTTCTATTCCTCTACCTCCTTTTTCCTACTTAGCCCAAATACCACTTCTTAAGTTGTTTGAATGAGAACAGCCCTAGAAGAACTTCTCTGGATGTAAGAATTTTTAAGAAGGTAGAAAAACCTCAGTATGTCTAAAAACTTGTTCTTCTAGGAAATACAGCCTCCTTAAATGTTTCCATCTCAATAGATGCTCTAATCTTTTATCTAATAATTTATGTTAGAGACCTGGATATCACCCTTGAAACCTTCCTTTCCCTCCCGCCCCCCCCCCCCCGCCATCTTGTCAATCAACAAATCCTATTGATTTTATTACCTTAAATAACACTTGAATCACGGTGCTTCTGTCTTCCTATATTAACATCATACTAAGTCGTCCTCTTTCCCCTGCCCTCCTGGAATACACTCTTAATTATTCTCTATCTTTTAACTCTTGGTAATATACTGATTATTACTCTTACCTTTTTCTTCTCTAGTCCATACTGCTTCATTCAGAAGGAGCAGAAAATGCACTGTGTAAAACAATTCTAATCTTGTCACTGTCCTACTTAAACCCTCCAGTGGCTTCCCATTGCCTTTAGGATAAAATCCTAAACTTCTAACGTGGCTTAAAAACTACCCACAGAATTCTTGTCAGTCCTGCCTTTCAGATGTGTCCTGCTCAGTTTTTTTCAGTGCTTGATTATACTATAACAAAATTGCTTTCTCCCATTTTCTTAAATAGGCTAAGCTACTTCCTGCCTCAGTCTTCTTAAAAGCTACATTTTCTGTCTTAAAAGATTCTCCTCGGTCCTCTCACTCTCTGTGCCTGCCAGCCTTCTGTTCATTATTCAAATTCCAGTTATAATGATGTCTTCAAGGAATCAACTGGCTGATTACTTAGTTAATGTCTGTTTTCCCCATCTAAACCAAAGGACCATGTCATCAAGATGATATCTATCTTTTCTATAGTTATATCTGAATCATCTTGCATAAAGCCTGGCACATACATGGTTCTCATTTTTTGTTAAATGGAGAAATTATGAAGTATATCTTAGTCTTCCAAGAGTAGACATAATATATCATTCTGTAATTACCTTTCCCTACTGAGTAGCAGCAATGTAGATTGGAAATTTGACCTTATTTCAAGAGATGGATCTGCTTGGACTACAGATCTCATTGCCCTTGACAACGTTTGGTCTTGGAATGGGCATATGAAATGGTTCTGATCTGTGAGACATGAAGAGTAATATGTAAGAGCTTCTGGGAAGTTTCTTTTTCCTTCTGAAGAAAGCCACTGACAGCTTGGCTCCTGCTAGATGTGAACATGGAAGAATATAATCTAAATTATTAGTAGCAGCCAGTTTTTGACCATGAAGATAAGTAGCCTTAAGATGAAACCAACCCTGTAGATAGCAAAATATAGAGACAGAATGTGGATCCTTGCAGAGATACTGGAGTTGGTGGATTAGCCAATCCTGAAACCTGTCTCAGCGCTGGACCACATCACCATGTTGTGAGATAATAGATATCCATAGTATTTACATTACTTTGAGTTGGTTTTCTATTACTTGCAACCAAAAGCATCCTCTCTGATCTACCTATCTGAACAGTTTAATTGTTAATAGAATAAAAGCCATTCTTAACTAGCTTAGTAAAAGTACCTGAATTTTCTTTTTTCTATGGAAGGAAATGAATAAAGTGTAAAATATGAAATGCTTTATCCATAGTCTTATTTTACTGCAATAATTGGACAGCATTCAGATTCATTTACTAAAATATTGGAAGGGAGCAATAGTATATCAAGTAAAAGTAGCAGGTACTCCGTAACTTAACATTTGTTTTTAGAATACATTGTTTTTTTTTTGAATACATTGTTTTAAAAGATCTGGATTAGACAGCTGGGAATTCGTGACTATTTATTCCATATAAAGAAGGCATTTTGTGATCACTTCTGAGAAGAAAATAGCTTCATCGTAATGTCTTTCTTTTCTTCTACCACTTTGGCATACAGTATATCAGTCCTCATTAGATGGATTCTGTAGTATCCCGACAGTTGCCATGTAAAATGACAGAGTTAAAATAAGAAGCAATTGTTTAAAAAAAGTTTTCTTTAACCTGCTTTTACTTTTTTGGAAAGCTACTAAGTAAAAGATTTGGTAATCTATTTTAGTTCAGGTTTATAGATCTTTATTGAAAACTTTTGATGTACTAGGTACTATGCTGTGCACTAGGCAAAATAAATAGACCACATGTCAGACTTCGAGGTGCTTAGTATTTAGTGGTGAAAGCAGAACATGAAAACTATTACCCTTTAGTGTGTGTTGTACATTGCAAAATCAAGCAAGGTAAAAGAATTAAGAGGAACAAATGACTAATGTATCTCAATTGTTGGTCCACAGAAGGCCTCACAAAAAGATGATACTTAGGAATGCTTAAAACTTCTTTTGACTCATCCATAAGAAAATAAAAGTAAACCACAGAAAAGTCTTACAGAAATACAGTAGGAATAATAGGAAAAAAACATAAACTTTTTTGTGGCAGATCAACTGATCTATGACCCAGATTTATAATAAATAAGATTATAATAAGATTTTAATAAATAATTTATAACTAATAAGTCTTAAGAGTCCTTTAATGAGACTGAATTTCTTATTTTGTAACATAGATGCTAATACTATCTTACTGTAGCTGTTTTGAGAACTACTACAACTGTTATTCTGGATTAATATTTATTGAGAAATTACTGTGTATCAAGCCCTCCGCTAAGCATTATATACCCTTAATCAATCTATTTATCTTTCTTTTCCTTTTTCCTTTCCTTTCTCCTTTCCTTTCCTTTCCTTTCCATCCCTCCATCCTTCCTTTCTTTCTCCACCCAACATGGGGCTTGAACTCATAAACCCAAGATCAACAGTTGCATACTGTCCTGACAGAGCCAGCCAGGCACTCCTAAATACCCTTAACCTCTGATGGTTCAACCAGGAATCATATCTTTGTATTTAGCTTTTAAAAAATTAAAAGAAACTGTCTACCACAGGGGGACAAAAAGTACCCTTAACCTTATTTTAAACATCATGTTCTTAGGTCTGTGTATTATAGCCTCATTTTATAGTTGGCAAAATGGGGTACAGTCAAGTTAAATTATTTGCCCATGCTCCTACAACTGCCATGTGTCAGACCAAAAATTTAAGGTCAAGCACTCAGTAACATTGATGACTTCACTAATCGAACCCCCTTTCCTGTACTCTCTTTTGTCATTATTAGGTATCTTTTATCACCTGGTCTGTTTCTGGGTAGTTAAAAATACCTAGTGCTGTAAGCAGTACTGTAACTAGTACTCAGTCATAAGATCTTGAGATACCATTTAAGAATTAGGGTATAGATACTAGTTAGAAACCATGTAAAACACTCTTGACCTCTCTGATTATGCATCCTGTGTCATGAATTAATTCAAGTTGTATGGAAAATGCCTTGGCTGAATCCAGGAATATGACCTAGAGACCAGAGTCTATCTATACTTAGTACAAAATAGTAAACCCTATCACATAGCTGAATTAGAGGCCACACCAACTATCATTGCCACACTCTGCTGCTCTACTCCTAAACAATAGAATAATTTACTGTATAAGTAGGCGTTTGATCATATATTTGGAACAAAGCATTACACTATATAATGTATTATTAGGAGGCAGACAAGGCCCTTTTTTTCATAGGTCGTGTAGGAGACAACCCAATGCCTATACACAGTTGTCACTAAAGAAGTATTTATAAAATAAGGAATAAGAAATGAATATTTACAGATAAATAAAATAATTTCTATATATTTCATTATAAGTAGTCAATTACTTGGGTGATTTGGAAAAAATAGACAATGATCGGGGATCCCTGGGTGGCGCAGTGGTTTAGCGCCTGCCTTTGGCCCAGGGCGCGATCCTGGAGACCCGGGATCAAATCCCACGTCGGGCTCCCTACATGGAGCCTGCTTCTCCCTCTGCCTATGTCTCTGCCTCTCTCTGTGACTATCATAAATAAATAAAATTAAAAAAAAAAATAAAAGACCCTTTAAAAAAAAATAGACAATGATCATTTAACTATAAAAAGTAGGTTATTTTATAAACCTTCTAAGTGTCATAGTTTGGGCAGTCCAGGTGGCTCAGCAGTTTAGCGCCGCCTTCAGCCCAGGGCGTGATCCTGGAGACCTGGGATTGAGTCCCACGTCAGGCTCCTTGCATGGAGCCTGCTTCTCCCTCTGCCTGTGTCTCTGCCTCTCTCTCTGTGTCTCTCATGAATAAATAAATAAAATCTTAAAAAAATAAATAAATGTCACAGGTTATATTTTTTAATTAGTTAATTTATGTAGGGTGTTTGCATAGTACATCTCTAAGTCACAGGTCAATATCTACATCTGCAATGGATACGTAAGTTAATATATTCAGGATTAGAAAACAATATGTTCTGGGATCCCTGGGTGGCGCAGTGGTTTGGCACCTGCCTTTGGTCCAGGGCGCGATCCTGGAGACCCGGGATTGAATCCCACGTCGGGCTCCCGGCGCATGGAGCCTGCTTCTCCCTCTGCCTACGTCTCTGCCTCTCTCTCTCTCTCTCTCTCTCTCTCTCTCTGACTATCATAAATAAAAAACCAAACAAAACAAAACAATATGTTCTTACCTAGTTGTTACTGATAATAGCATGCCCTTTTGTGTATTCTGTGTTACTGGAATCTATATGGGATTAACTCATTCTGTATTTTAGACCTTTCTTGATGATCTGGGTTTTTAAGGATTTTATCCTCTCATTGTCAACCAGGTTTAAATTTAAAGCCAGATACTCAATTATATCCCACTTCAAGTTGTCCTTAACAAAAATTGTTTGTACATTCATAGTATTTCTTTGATCTCTGGAATAGGAAGGAAGAAAAGTCTTCATTTTTCTTAGTTTTCAGTTTTACTTTCTTGAGTAGCTGAAGAAAGTCAGGTACTCGCAGGAATTATTCTTTGATTGGAAGATTGCAGCCTGCTAAAAGACCCTCATATCTACATAGGGAACCAAAGATGATACCATAGGCCTTATGTATTTCAGCTTATATCATCATTGTTCCCTAAAAGAACAGTGGTTCTCTGCTGTCTATATAAAGGTAGTGAGTCTCTGAATACCCTTCTTTAAGTACATTGTGGGATACATCATGAACTCCTCTTTACTTCCATCTCTTTATCTTACTGAACTTAAAGATTTCTTTGTTTAGGTACATATGCAAGTGTCTTTAACATCATTAGTAGGTGTTTTATAAATTCAGTTTGGATTTCTTGGCAAGAGAAATTTAAATATTTGAGATAGAGATAGGTGAAAATAATTGTTTATTGCTATTCAAGTAAAATAAGAGCTGCGAATTCATCTCTCAAGCCTCTTTTCCTCTATGTGTGTAGAAGACTTGCAGACAAGAAGTTTTATCAGTAAAAAGCTGAAAAATAACCAGAAGTAATCTATAATCTGAAACCTTTTTTTAGTCTGTATTGTACCTTTAACTCTGACAGGAACTGGATAAAATAATTCCATTCATGATTATTCACGAAAAGAACTGATTGTTACTAGACCAGTAGAGCATTTTTTTTTGAGGATACACAGAAATCACTTTATTATTTAGGACCTTTGTTTTGAATTATTTTTCTTGAAAGAATTTACTTCTGTCTAAATAGCTTTTGATTTAGAAGAGGGGATTTTTACCTACTTTTGCAGTTAGGTGAAGTTGCATAACAAAAAGTACATGTTGTTGAAATCATGCTTAATTGATTGTCTGAACCATTTATATATACGTACAGAAAGAAATTCAGAATGATGAAGATTCCCAGAGCAATTCTGTTTGGCATAAACATGGCAATCAGGAAAAAAACAAAGATTTCTGGAAAGATATGGGATTTCTTGAAATGAAAGGTGCCTTAAAAGAGACCATGTGTAGAACCCAGGTAAAACTGTTTATGGGCCAAAAAATGTACATTTCTGGTTCTTACATAATTGAGAGGAAATATATGGAAGAAATGAGACGAATTTTGAAATTAGAGCTAGTATTTGAACCCAGTTCTCTGTTTTATCATCTATGATTTGAGCTTATTCAAGATATTGCCCTATGTCTCTATTTTTGAGACTCTTACTGAAATAATGCATATAGAAACACACAGTTCCTAATATGTAGTGTGTTTTCAACACGAGAATTACTTAAAATTCCCCTGAATGTTTAATATAAATCTGTTTCTTATAAAGAATTCTTCTCTGACAGCAATATGTATGTTCATGATTCCTGATCTAAAGTTTAGTATTTTGCTGCATATAAAACAAAATTTTTTTGAATGACACAAATGAATTCTATTTTGATTTAATAAGAAGAACAAGAAAGACTGAACTTGGAGCAATGAAAAGGAGAATAAGAAAGCATATATGTGGCTCTCATGTAAAACTTACCAAATAGCAACCAAAAAAAGGCTAGAATAGCTAATGTTTAATTATACTGAAATTCCTACTGTGTTTTATACAATAGACTCTTGGAGTGTGTGAGTGGCTCAGTTGGTTAAGCATCTGCCTTCTGCTGAGGTCATGATCCCGGGGCCCTGGTATCGAGCCCCTCATTGGGCTCCCTGCTCAGCAGAGAGCCTGCTTCTCCTCCCTCTGCTGCTTCTCCTGCTTATGCACTCTCTCTGTCAAATAAATAAATAAATCTTAACAAATCAGACTCTTTAGTTGATTTACCAAATCATTTGCCTATTATTATTACCCTAAACTAAATTTTTAAAAATTTATTTATTTATGTGTGAGAGAGAGAGGGCACACTAGGTGGGCAGGGACAGAGGGAAAGGGAAACTAGCAGATTCCCTACTTGAGTGGAGCCCCACGAGGAGCTCAGTCTCCCGAACCTAAGACCACGACCAGAACCAAAACCAAGAGTGGTTGCTCAACTGACTGCACCATCTAGGTGCCCCTAAACTAAAATATTGTCAAATGTTAATAGAAAGAAATTAAAAATTCTGCTTATAGTGTACCTGTCAAAAATTTTACAAAGAGAATTTAAAGAACTGTTTGGAACTTGATAAACTCAACAGTGCTTTAAATTATATATGGAGAAATTAGGTAAAACTTTATAATAGATTAAAATATTAATGGAATTTTTTCTGGCCTTTCCAAAGTACAGTTGATATTTATGTGACTTACAAGACTGCTTTCTATGATGAACTACATGTATGTGTAAGTGGTCTTTATATGAGGCTTTTTGAGCTAATTTGAGAAAAATGAATCGTAAGCCACACATATAAGAATTCAGAAAGGAATGTTAAATGATGGAGTTGCTAAAATAAACTTAGGGTTTTTTTTAACATGGAAAAAAAAGAATCAAATAGAGATTACGTGAAAGATGTGGAAATTATGAAAATACATCGATTTATATTGTAGAACAATGAAATTGAAGTAGAAATTTCTGTTTTTTAAAACAAGTTTCATTGTACCAAAAAAGGCTCCTGAACCTAGAGAACTGATGGTCACCAGAGGGGAGGTGGGAGGAGGATAGATGAGATAGGTAAAGGGGATTAAGATCACACTTGGTATGATGAGACTGAGTAATGTATAGAATTATTGAATCACTATACTGTATACCTGTAACTAATAAAAATGAATATATATAACATAATGCATATATAAGTATATAATGAATAAACAATATGGTTTTAATACTCCTTACTCCATTTTTTATTATACCTATATGTTCTGTAAAATGATATTTTGAGGTGTTTTTATTTGATGTACCTAACACGGCAAGACTCTTATTTGATCTACAATCTAAAATTATTTTTAGAAATATTTGGAAAAATAAAATGAAGATAACCAAATTCTGTTAATGAAAGTACCTACATGAAATGTGTATGTGAACATAATATAAACCTTTCTGAACTAAAAATCTACATTTCTCAGCTTCATTTTAGCGTAACTAAGATGTAATACAACTTAAAGGGCTCTTTGCTATATAGTTAATCTTGTATATATGTTTTAGAAAACCTACCTTCCTGAGTGGGTTTTTCTATTGTGACTTGCACTGGTTGTGTTAAGGCTGTGTTTCATCCACAGTCTAACTGAAGTATTCTTACATGTGTGTAGAAAGAAATCCAAAATCACAATGAAGATGTTAATGTTAGTTCTCTTTTGACTGAACATCACAAAAAAGAAAAACTCAGAGATTCCAGGAAAGGTTTAAAATTTGTTAAAATGAGAGATGCCTTAAGAAGACACACATGTGGAACTCAGGTAAGACCTAAGTGAAAAATAATTTATATTTTAAAACTTTTCTAAATTTATCAAGTGGAATGATATTCATAAAATTGTTCCTTCTGAATTACATGTTCAAAAATTTATAAGGTGTTCATGCACAGTGTGAAAGAGAATACAAAAGAGTGCTATGTATGCACCAGCTAGGTTAAGAAACAGCATGACCAGTTTAAGATCCCACTGTGTCATTTCCAAACTATCCTCTTTCTCCCTCTTACCCGTGGGTGCCCTCTATCTTGGCATTTGTGTTGTTTTCTTGCATTTCGTTACAGTTTTGCCAGCTATGTACTTATCTCTAGCAATATATTGTTTAAATTTGTTAACAAACTTTTTCTAGTTTGTGGTGTTGATAGTGTTCTGTGACTTGCTTTTTTTCTTTTCTTTTTTTTTTTTCACCAGTATGTATATAATGTTTAATTGATCCATTGAGTTACAGCTGTATCTTAACCATTTTACTTAACTGATATAAGTAAATTTGGGATTCATTTTCTTGGTTTGTGTTTGCTTGGTTTTTGCAGTATGAACGTTGTGCCATGAACATTTTCTTCCTTCACTCTTGGTGCACATGTTCAAGAGTTGCTCTAGCATATATTCTTTGGGGTGGATTTGCTGGGTCATAATAAGGATTGTGCACGTTTAACTGAAATAGGTGATGCCCAGCTGTTTTCCAAAATGTTTTATTAATGTATATCTGCTTTAACAATGAATGAAATTTCCTCTTATATGAAACTATTATTTTTTTAATGTGGTATACTTACGTTGTAAGTCAGACTCTTGAGTTTTATTTGGATTTTGTAACCTGTCATTCATGTTGAGATTTAATTGTCTAAATACTTGTAGAAGGAAATTAAGAAAAAGGATGAAGATATACAAAGGAGCTATACTTTGAGGAAAAAACGCAAAAAAGAAAATGAAAGAGATTCCAGGAAAGACATCGAACATAACAAAATTAGAAGTACCTCAAGAAAGCACGTATACAGAGATCAGGTAAAATTTTATAAACTAAGCTAAACAGGTCATTTTCTTTGGCTTCCATATTATAGACATAATCTTATTTTCATAATTTATGCTTAATGTGTCAAATATAACCTATTTTCAGTTGATCTGTTATATTCATGACTAATGTTATAATTAACTTTGGCTTATAAGGATAGTATTTTTAACATGCATACATGAGGAAATGTGAATTAATAATCAGGATATTCAAGTATCTTATGTTTTGCCTGAATGTCACAAAAAAGAAGAAACAAAGAAGCTAAAATTTCTAAAATGAAAAATACCTTAGGACTACATGTGTATATGATTTGGGTAATGTATTCTAATCTAAATTTTAGTTTTTATCTTGCTCTTTCCTGGTATAATACAGATCATTTTTAATAGCTTGTCTTTTGAATCAAGAGGTCCTTCTTGAGTTAATTATTCTAGAGTATAACTTCATTTTATCTAAACTACAGCATGTTCATATACATATATTCAGAAGGATCTCCAGAAAAAAAAAGATAAAGATAAATAATGAATTGTGTTATATGGGACTATGTCAACAAAGGGGTTGGGGAATACTTCCTTCCCACCAAAGATTGGGAACAGGTTAAAACCTTGGGAACTTCTTTTACCCAGGTAAAACTGCAAATTAAAATGTTTACCTTTTTTTAAAACTTTTTATTTCATTGTGTAATTTAAAAAAAATTTTTTTTTATTGGAGTTCAATTTGCCAACATTTAGCATAACACCCAGTGCTCATCCTGCCAAGTGCCCCCCTCAGTGCCCAGTCACCCCAACCCCCCCGCCCACCTCCCCTTCAACCACCCCTTGTTCATTTCCCAGAGTTAGGTGTCTCTCATGTTTTGTCACCCTCACTGATATTTTCACTCATTTTCTCTCCTTTCCCCTTTATTCCCTTTCACTAATTTTTATATTCCCCGAATGAATGAGACCATATATGTGTCCTTCTCCGATTGACTTATTTCACTCAGCGTAATACCCTCCAGTTCCATCCACATCGAAGCAAATGGTGGGTATTTGTCGTTTCTAATGGCTGAATAATATTCCATTGTATACATAGACCACATCTTCTTTATCCATTCATCTGTCTATGGACACCGAGGCTCCTTCCACAGTTTGGCTATTGTGGACATTGCTGCTATAAATATCAAGGTGCAGGTGTCCTGGCATTTCACTGCATCTGTATCTTTGGGGTAAATACCCAGCAGGGCAATTGCAGAGTCGTAGGGCTGTTCTATTTTGAACTCTTTGAGGAACCTCCACACAGTTTTCCAGAGTGGCTGCACCAGTTCACATTCCCACCAACAGTGCAAGAGGGTTCCCCCTTCTCCACATCCTCTCCAACAGTTGTTTCCTGTCTTGTTAATTTTCCCATTCTCACTGGTATGAGGTGGTTTTGATTTGTATTTCCCTGATGGAAGGCGATGCAGAGCATTTTCTCATGTGCTTATTGGCCATGTGTATGTCTTCTTTAGTGAAAATTTCTGTTCATATCTTTTGCCCATTTCATGATTGGATTGTTTCTTTGCTGTTGAGTTAAATACATTGTGTAATTTTTATAAAATATGATTGTAAGGATCTTTGTTGTTGACAATGCTGCATGAATGTGTTCTTGTATTCTCTTGTTTTTTTATGGTACTTAACCTTTGTGATAATGTCTTTAATACACTGTCTAAAGTACTTTCACATGTATGCAGAAAGAAATGAAGAATTCTGTTTTTGCTGATCGTGCCAAAGAATCAAAAACCAAGGATGTCGAGACAGATGTGGATATTGCTGAAATAAAAAATGACTTAAGGAAGCACATATACAGAGCTCAGGTAGAGCTTGGCATACTAAAATTTTCTATAGTTTCCTATCCTTCTCTAATAGAACCAAAAAACAATAATAATAGTTATGACTCATTATCTTTAATGTATCTTAACATTTTCTCAGTTTATTAAATTGTTATGAACAGTAATGTATTTGTACATTTAATAAATATGCTGAATTCTCTGCCATTTATAGCTCAGTGAAGCTATGGATAAATTAGATGTTTATAGACCGTGATGATCTTTGGGTTCTGAGATCTAGCCCAGTGTCCAGCTCCATGTTCAATGGAGCCTGCTTAAGATTTGTCTCTTTACCTTGCCCCCTTTTCTCTCTTTCTCTGTCTTCCTCTCTAAAAAAGAATAAAAAATTAAAAAGTAAAATGCTTGCTAGCCTGATAAAAGAATGAGGCCCTTTTCTGTTTTCCTGGCTCAGCCTTCAGAGTTGGGGGGCGGGGGAGGATCTTCTCGGTGATCTTGCCTGCCCCCAGTGGTAGAGAATTGCTAATGATCTGGGACCATGATCTTTTCTTTCTCCAGTGATAAAGATTTTGTTTTCCTGTTCCCTTACTCAGGGGGTTATGGGTGTTCACTTCTACATTCTAGGTGGACGCCAAAGCTTTATCATTGTTCTAATTTGTGTTTCTTTGGCAGTAGCAAGTTTGAGCATATTTTATACCTTTACTTGCCATTTGTGTCTTTGTCACCTACTTACTTACATTCTTTTTCAGTTTTCGTTAGGTTATTTTATATCATTGTATCTAGAACTCCATATATAATGAGAACAATATCTCTTTTTATGTTGGTTACAAGTATTTCTCCAGTATAATCCTTTAAACAAATATATAATTCCAGGTGTATTAAGATGATACAGGAATGGGCAGCCCTGGTGCCTCAGCGGTTTAGCACCGCCTTCAGCCCAGGGCGTGATCCTGGAGACCCCGGATTGAGTCCCACGTCAGGCTCCCTGCATGGAGCCTGCTTCTCCCTCTGCCTGTGTCTCTGCCTCTCTCTCTCTCTCTCTCTCTCTCTCTCTCTCTCTCTGTGTGTGTCTCTCATGAATAAATAAGTAAAATCTTTTTTAAAAAAATGATATAGGAAGACTACATATGCATATGTTACTATATAGGAAACATGACTACATTTTTTTTCTTCTGTGGACTTTTATACAAAATATTCTCATTTATATTTCTAATTATTAAAATACTAAGGACAGTGGACCTCTTCAGGTCTTCAAAGTGAATATGACTGCATTTTTTAGAAAGAATAGAGAATGTTCACTCATGAGACTGCTATTTTAAATGATAGAAGAAGGGTATCCCTGGGTGGCTCAGGGGTTTGTCTCCTGCCTTCAGCCCAGGGCATGATCCTGGAGTCCCGAGATCGAGTCCCACTTCGGGCTCCTTACAATGGAGCCTGCTTCTCCCTCTGCCTGTGTCTCTGCCTCTCTTTCTCTCTATCTCATGAATAAATGAATAAAATATTTTTTTAAAAATGATGGAAGATACTAGTCTGAGTAAATGTTTATCAGTATCAGATCAATTACAGCTATTAAAGTGCTCCTGAGTCTATTGTGTAAGTTTGCCCACGGTTTTATTTTTTATATACTGAAATGTGTTTTTATATCTAAAAAGATGCTTAATTTTGGTAATATGGTTGCTGTTTTGTAGGCTATCAGATACAGCTGCATTAGAATAGATAAACAACCAGTGTACAACATCGAGGTAAGGGGCTTGGAGTAGGGTGGTGATGGAGTCAAAAAATAAGCTTTGTGTTTTGATGTTTTTAGTTACTTTGATATAAAGGAATATGTTGTCTGTATAACAAAGCTTCCTATCAAATTTGAAATGCACTTTCTCTAATCAGAAATGAAAAAGAAAACTATTCTGTCAAAGCTCCAGAAAAATTATATATGGTAGTGCAAACTGATAAGAATTAAAAACTTGTGCTCATCATGGAGGAGTTATGTACCACGGTTATCACATTCCATGGCTTTCACAATTACTTCTGGATTAAATTTTCAATATAATATTTTAAAAGTATATTATTTCCTTTATATCATTATTCATTTCTTTAGAATTTATTTCATGTAGTCTTTCAGAGTATTTTTGATTCTCCACTAATTCAGTTTAGTTATTTTTACTGTTCAAAACATTTTGACCAAGGGGAATGTATTTCATGAGTTATATTAATGTGCATCCTCAGAGTGATTCTGTGACACTATAGCAGTTGTAACCTTTTGCAAATACTGTGCTTAATAATATCTTAATATATTTAGTATAGTATATCTTAATGGATATAGTTTGCTTTTAAGTTTAAAAGAAAAAAAAAGACTAAAACATAATTTTGCCTCTAAAGAACTATGTGTAGCTATAGATCTCCCTGAAATTTCCTCATGATCAGCTATACTTTGCAAATGTCTTTCAAAGTTTTCTTTTAGTGATATTTCCCCTTACTATTTAAGGCAACAGAGAATAATAAATCAACTAATAATGTATATTTTGTAGCACCTTATAGTTACAGAACAATAAAGTAAGATAATCTTAACCACGTAACAATCGTGAAGTTGTGAAGACAGGAATTATCTTCATTTTACAGATAAGAAAATTTTAAGTGTCCTTATTCAAGATTTGCTCCCAGAATTTTTTCTTCTTTGAGCCATAGAATCTTTTTTTTTTTTTTTTAGGTTAAAAATGCTGAATTTCCCAGGGGTGTATTGAATTTAATTGAAAGTCTCATAGAAGGACAGTTTTTTAAAGAAGCAATTGAAGAACTTTCCTCTTTACAAGCACATTATATCCCTCCTGTATGCCTTCTTCATGCTCTACTAGAGAACATTCTACAGGTGAGAACAGACTTAAGGGTTTATAATTCTTGAGAGAATGTTAAAATGTGAACATTCTCATTTTTTATATATTTACAGCTTATTTTCTCTTTTCAGTATTTTTCCGTCATTTTAATAGAAATATAGTACCCATTTATTACAGTTTATTTCTTTTATTTATTTATTTATGGTATATTTTGTATTTGGAGTTACTATAAAACATTTACTAAAAAATCACACTTTATTAGATAACGGTCATATAGAACTGACCTCACAATGAGAGACAAAATGGACTCTTAATGGAGTTACAGAAATTTTAAGTTAAACAGCAAGGACTGGTTGTCACAAAAGAAAGTGTTGAGTGCTGTAGGGTCATCTCACAAGGGTTATTTTCCTTCGGTGAGTTCATGGAGATCTAGTCTGATCTTGGTTATGTCCCAGAATTCGTCCAAATTGAGGAGGTGAAATTATGCCGATTATATATTATAAGACTTAAAAAAACACAATTACCTGGTACAGGATGTCAGAAAAAGCAGGGCAGTACTGTCGGTGATCTTCCCTGTCATCACCAAGTGAACTATTTTATAAATGCACCAAAGAAATTGAGTCATTCTGCAATCCCTCAGACCCTGGATTAGAGTGGAGAAGTATATTCTACTATTGGGGAGGAGGAAGGTACAGCTTCAGGGCAGTTGATGCAGAAGAAGGTGCAGAGGGGAGAAGAGTCTATCTCCATTGGGTGTTCATTCTGAATAACCCCATCATGAACCTAAGAGATTGCACTTTTGTGAAGGCCTGTTTTCCTGTGTGTATCCAGGTAGGACTGTGGATCTCCCCCCCATAAGGATTATAGGACTGGACATCAACTCTCTTTGGTGGGTCCCAGTGAGGACACCTGAGATGCCCATTCCTATTTTTAAACTATTTTCTAGTTACTACTCTGAGTGATTTAATTTATTTTCTTAGAATCTCCAAGATAATTTTATCTTGGGAAAAATTTATCTGAATTTTTTCTGTGGCAGTGAAGTATCTAACATAAAAATCTGGTAAGAGTGATCTAGAAAGCCATTTATACAGTGATAATAATCATTTTTATTCACAGTACACAAAGATAATAAACATATTCCTTAAACTGTGAAAACTGAGAACAGCTTTTCAAAGGTAGCTTTCTAATTATGTTCATCACAGTGCCAATTTGAAGAAATAACAGGTGTAAGCTGTGTCAGACTAATGTTGGTGATAACATGAAGAGCTTCATACCTTTAATTCCTTTCAGATCACATCTGGGAACTCTTTTTCTTTTCTTTTTTTTTTTTTTTTTTTTTTAATCTGGGAACTCTCAATCTCACTATAATCATGAAAAGTAAAATGAACATTTCTTAGTAGTCTCAATAGCTGGGATTACCCAATGTCTTTAGAATGTGCCTTTCTCAGTTGTAGTATTTCACTAGCCAAATATTATAACTTCCAATTGATTTCTTTTGTCCAAACACATATGTTTGGCCAGAAAGGTAGGTCAGAGTTATTATAGTTTTAGACTGAATTAACTGGTGAAAGTGTACTTTTAGTTATAATTATTTATTTATTTTTAAATAATAGGATAACATAGATACATTTTCTGGCCGATACTTTCATATATTGTCAGCTCTCCTTCACCTACATCCTCCTTGGAAGTCTCCAGCCATGTCGCGATATTACCTGGAGCTGTTTCAGTGTCCAACTTGTATGAAAGGAGCATGGTCTCTAATTGAAGTGCTTATCAGGTAAGGAATTTGACATGTGAGGATACTAAATTTTATCTCATAATTGTGCTGTGTTATGTTTTAGATACAAATGAAATAAGTAAATTTTACTTTTGAAAAAAGTGTTTATGTTTGTGTATTATATTTATTGTAAACCTCTTACAAAAGGGCCAAATCCAGGGGCACCTGGGTGGCTCAGTCAGTTAAGCATCTGACTTTCGATTTCGCCTTGGATCATGATCTCAGGGTCATGAGATTGAGCCCCATGTTGGGTGCCATGCTGGGCATGGAGCCATCTTGGGATTCACACTCTCCCTCTCTCTACTTGTGCATTATCTCTCTCTCTCTCTCTCTCTCTCCCCCACCCTCAAAAAAAATAGAATATGAAAATAAAAAAAATTAAAAATGAAAGGACTAAGTCTAGATTGGTCATGTTTGTCATTTAGTTTATTTTGCAAAAAAAATTTTTTTTTAATTAATGAATACATGAAACAGGAAAGCCAAATCATTGTTTTCATTTCTTATTGTTTTTATTTAACAATGTGTGTACATATTATTTTAAAATCTAATTAAAATTTATTGAATATGGTTATCAAATTTTGATAATCAAAGTATAAACACTTGTATACATTATCTCTTCTGGTGTTTTTTGTTACATTTTTTTCAGCTAGAAATCTGAATTTTGAAGCTATTTCCTAGTCATCCCTTTCATGTCTCTGCATGTCATCTTCCTAGATTTTTCCTTTGTCTTGAAAATGTTTCTCTGGAAATCCTTTTATTTCTCTTCTACCAAAATCACAAATTGTTTTTCTTCTCTGATAGCTGCATGTATCTGATTCAGCCTGCTTTTGTCTAGAAAGTACTTTATTTTTATCCAAGTGTTCAGTTTTAAGGCTCCTAGTAGTGAGAGAAAGGATATTTGACTAGCTAGGAAAAGGCTTGAACTCTGCGTATCTCTTTGAGATGATAAAGATTCATTTTCTTTCTTGGTTATGATATATTTGAAGTGAGATAATCATCTGGGTAGCATGCATTTATTCATTCTTTCAACAAATGTTTATTGAGTACTTATTGGGAGCCAGGCACTATGCTACACTCTGGGGATAAAAAGATAAATAAAAAACATTTCCTTCACTTTTGAAGGTGACTGAGATATAAACACAATTTCTAACACAACAACAGTACTAGCCCAGCACTGGTATCGAATGTGAGGATATATGGGGTATGGGGCTGATGTGCTTCCTAATTTCCAAATCTGCTTCTTTTCTTTACTATCATCACCATTATTTAAAAGCCCTCATTGTTTCTTATTAAACTATTGCAATACCTGCTTTATTGCTCTTGATTCTACTTTTTTTCCCTTTATCTTCCAAAGTACCTCAGGATACTCTTTCCAAAATGATGTGTCATTTTCCAGATGACCATTTTCAGTTAACTTACATATCATGTATAAGAGACCCTTGAAACTCCTTAGCAAAACATGTAAGACCTTCCGTGATTTACGTGCTGTGTCTCCTTCCCATCTTCATTATTTTCCCAAAAGGGCCCGGTGACTGAACTCTTTTTCATTTCCTATTTCTTTGCTCTTATATTTTCTCTGCCTAAATATACCTCCATTCTGCACCCCACGAATATTTAGCCAACTCCTAATTAACTTGTAACTTATGCCAGTACAAAAATTTTGCCCTTTCTTTTCAGTTAAGTTTGTCACTCACATCAACTTCTTACTTTCTCAAAAGTGCTCAATTTTTTAAGCTTTTTAAAATTTTGATTAACATACAAGGTTCTATTAGTTTCAGATATAACAATATAAAGATTCAGCAGTTCTTCATAGTACTCATTGTTCATCATGATGAGTGTACGCATTAATTCCCATCATCAATTATTGCCATCCACCCATCTTCCTCCCCTCTGGCAATGACCAGTTTGTTCTGTATATTTAAGAGTTTGGTTTCTTTTATTTGTATCTTTTTTTCTTTGTTAGTTTATATGTGGTATTTGGCTTTCTCTGACTGATTTATTTCACTTAGCATTATACCCTCTAGGTTCATCCATATTGTTGCAAATGGCAAGATTTTATGTTTTTTTATGGCTGAGTAATATTCCTTTATATCTACCACATCTTTATTCATTCATGTCTAAATGCATACTTGGGTTGCTTCCATACCATGGCTATTATAAATAATGCTGCAGTAAACACAGTGCATATATCTTTTCCAGTTAGTGTTTTCATTTCCCTTGGGCAAATGCCCAGTAGCAGACTACTGGATCATAATTTTTAATTTTTAAAATTTTTTGAAGAGCCTCCCTATTTTCCACAGTGGCTGTACCAGCTTGCATTACCACCAGTTGCATGAAGGTTCCTTTTTCTCTGTGTTCTTGCCAAACTTGATTCATGTGTTTCTGATTTTGACCATTCTGTTATATGTGAAATGATAATCTCATTGTAGTTTTGATTTGCATTTCTCTGATGATTAGTGATGTTGAGCATCTTTTCATACATCTTTGGCCATCTGCATGTCCTCTTTGGAGAAATGTCTTTTCATATCATCTGCCCTTTTTTTTTTTTTTTTTTTTTTTTAATTTCTTGTTCGGGACGCCTGGGTGGCTCAGCGGTTTGGCGCGTGCCTTTGGTCCAGGGCGTGACCCCGGGGTCCCGGGATCGAGTCCCACATCAGGCTCTCTGCATGGAGCTTGACTCTTCCTCTGCCTGTGTCTTTCCCCCCCTCTCTTCTCTCTCTCTCTCTCTCATGAATAAATAAATTAAATCTAAACAAAATTAAAAAAAAAATTTCTTGTTCATTTGAGAGAGAGCACATTAGAGAAAGCAAGCACAAGTGGGTAACGGGGGGGAGAGGGGGAGCTGAGCAGGGAGCCCCATGTGAGACTCAATCCCAGAACCCGGAGATCATGGCTTGAGCCAAAGGCAGATGCTTAACTGCCTGAGCCACCCAGGCACTCCATTTTCTGCCCATTTTTAGGGGATTATTTGTTTTTTGGGTGGTGTTCCATAAATTCTTGATATACTTGGGCAGCCCTGGTGGCTCAGTGGTTTAGTGCCATCTTCAGCCCAGGGCGTGATCCTGGAGACCTGGGATCAAGTCCCACGTCAGTCTCCCTGCATGGAGCCTGTTTCTCCCTCTGCCTGTGTCTCTGCCTCTCTCTCTGTCTCTCATGAATAAATAAATAAAGTCTTAAAAAAAAAAATCTTAATATACTTTGGATATTTACCTCTTATTATATACATCATTTTCATATATCTTCTCCCATTGTTTGTCTTTTCATTTATTTTGATGCAATTCCCATAGTTTAATTTTGTTTTTGTTTTGCTTACCTTAGGAGACATACCTAGAAAAATGTTTCTGCAGCTGATGTTAGAGATTACTGCCTGTGTTTTCTTCTAGGAATTTTATGGTTTCTTCTAGGAATTTTATGGTTTCAGGTCTCACATTTAGCCCATTTTGTTTTTGTGTGTGTGTATGGTGTAAGAAAGTGGTCCTGTTTCATTCTTTTGCATATAGCTGTCCACTTTTCCCAGCACCGTTTGTTGAAGAGATTGTCTTCTCATATATTCTTGCCTTCTTTGCAGTGGATTAAGTGACTTTGTAATTATGGGTTTATTTCTGAGCTTTCTACTCTGTTCCATTGACCTATGTGTCTTTGTATCCATACTATTTTGATTACTACAACTTTGTAATAAACCTTGAAATCTAGTACTGAGATACCTCCAGTGTTTTTTTGTTTTGTTTTGTTTTTTTAAGATTTTACTTATTTAGAGAAAGAGCATGCAAGTGGGGGTGGGGGGTGTAGGGAAGGGGGAGAATCTCAAGCAGCTCTGTGCTGAGCATGGAGCCCAATGCAGGGGTTAATCTCATAACCTGGAGATCATGACCTGACCAAAACCAAGAGCTGGACACTTGACTGACTGGGCCACTAAGGCGTCCTGTGAAACCTCCAGTTTTATTCTTTTTATGCTATGGCTATTTGAGGTCTTCTGTGTTTCTGTATAAATTTCAGCATTATTTTTTTCTAGTTTTAGGAAAACTTTATATTCTCCTAGGGATTGTGTTAAATCTGTAGATTGCTTTGAATAGTATGAATATTTTAACAATACTGGTTCTCCCAATGCATGAGCATGGAATATCTTTCCATTTCTTTGTATCTTCTTCAGTATCTTTCATCAATGTCTTAAAGTTTTTGAAGTACAGGTCTTTCACTTCCTTAGTTAAATGTATTCCTGTAATTTTATTCTTTTTGGTGCATTTTTAAATGGAATTGTTTTCTTAATGTATAGAAATAAAACATCTTTGTATATTGATTTTGTATCCTGGGATTTGACTGAATTCATTCATCAGTTCTAGTAGTTTTTTGGTGTAGTTTTTCTATATATATACACTATCATGTTATCTATAAACAGTGAAAGTTTTACTTCTGCCTCTCAAATTTGGATGCCTTTTAGTTCTTTTTAGCTTGTTTGAGTACATGACTGGGACTTACAGTACTATGTTGTATAAAAGTGGTGAGAGAGGAAGGACATCCTTGTTCTTGATCATAGAGGTAAAGCTGTCCATTTTTTACCATTAAGGACGATGTTAGCTCTGGGTTTTTCATAAATGGCCTTTATTATGTTAAGGTATTCTCCCTCTAAATCTACTTTGTTGAGAGGTTTTTTCATGAATAGATATTGTAATCTGTGAAATGCTTTTTCTGCATCTATTGAAATAATCATGATTTTTATCCTTTCTCTTAT
The DNA here is from genome assembly GCF_003254725.2 of Canis lupus dingo. Lineage (NCBI taxonomy): Eukaryota > Metazoa > Chordata > Mammalia > Carnivora > Canidae > Canis > Canis lupus. Next base: position 14,713,953 of record NC_064245.1, on the reverse strand, counting down.
TGATGTGATGTATCATGTTGATTGATTTGTGAAAATTGAACCACTCTTGCATCCTGGAAATAAATCCCACTTGATCATGGCGAATTGGTTTGCTCATATTTGGAGAATTTTTGCATCTATATTCATCACTTAATGACCTGTAGTTTTCTTTTTTGTGTATGACGTCTTAATCCAGTTTTGGTATCAAGGTGATGCTGGCCTCACAATGAATTTGGAAGCCTTCCTTCCTCTTCTAATTTTTGGAATAGTTTGAGAAGAGGAAGTTTTGAATCCTCTTTAAAAGTTTGGTAGAATTCACTTGGGAAATCATCTGGTCCTGGACTTATTTGTTGGGAGATTTTTTAATACTGCTTCAACTTCACTGCTAGAAATCATTCTGTTCAGATTTTCTAGTTCTGATTCAGCTTTTGCAAGGTTGTATGTTTTAGGAATTTATCCATTTCTTTTAGGTTGTCCAATTTGTTGGCATATAATTTTTCATACTTCCTTATAATCTGTTTCTGTGCTGTCAATTATTATTTCTTCTCTTTTTCATTTCTGAAATTAAGTCCTCTCTCAATTTTATTTACTTGTTGTTATTTATTTATTTATTTATTTATTTTCTCTCAATTTTAACTGAATCTAGCTAAAGGTTTTTCCAGTTTTGTTCATCTTTTCAAAGAACCATCTCCTGGTTTCATTTAACTGTTCTATTGGATTTTTAGTCTCTGTTTGATTTATTTCTTCTCTAATCTTTATTATTTCCTTCCTTCTGCTGGTTTTAGGCTTTGTTCTTTTTCTAGCTCCTTAGGTGTAAGGTTAAGCTGTTTATTTGAGAGCTCTCTTTGAGACTCTATTGCTATAATCTCAGAACAGCTTTTGCTATCTCCCAAAGATTTTGGACCATTGTATTTTCATTTTCATTTGTCTCCATGTATTTTTTTTGTTTCCCCTTTAGTTTTTTGGTTGACGTATTCGTTGTTCAGTAGCATGTTATTTAACCTACATGTATTTGTGTTGTTTCCAGATTTCTTTTTGTGGTTAATTTCTAGATTCCTACTGTGTGGTTGGAAAAGATGCATGATAACACTTCAGTCTTTTTGAATTTGTTGAGACTTGTTCTCTAGCCTTATATGTGATCTGTTCTGCAGAATTTCTATGTACATTTGAGAAGAAGGGATATTTTACCGGTTTTGGATGGAGTGTTCTGAATGTATCTGTTAGATCCATCTGAGCCAATGTGTCATTCAGTGACATTCAGTGACACTATTTCCTTGCTGATTTTCTGTCTCATCTATCCAGTGCTCTAAGTGAGATGTTAAAGTCCCCTATGATTACTGTATTACTCTGAATTTCTTGCTTTATGTCTGTTTAATAGTTGCTTAATGTATTTGGGGGCTCCCATATTGGGTGCATAAATACTTCTAATTGTTAAATATTTTTCTTGGATTATCTCCTTTATGATTATATCTTTTGTCTCTTGTTATATAGTCTTTGTTTTAAAGTCTGTTTTGTCTAAGTTTTACTACCCCAGCTTTCTTTTCACTTCTTTTGTATGATAAATGTTTTTCCATCTCTTCACTTATTTTTTTTTTTAATTTTTATTTATTTATGATAGTCACAGAGAGAGAAATAGAGAGAGGCAGAGACATAGGCAGAGGGAGAAGCAGGCTCCATGCACAGGGAGCCCGATGTGGGATTCGATCCTGGGTCTCCAGGATCGCGCCCTGGGCCAAAGGCAGGCGCCAAACCGCTGCGCCATCCAGGGATCCCTCCATCTCTTCACTTAGATGCTCAGTTTTAAATATCTCTGTCCTTAATGCTTAATATAATATCTGGAATGTAATAAATGCTTAATAAATGTTTGGATGAATTCATTGATGCAACAGGGGGTAGAATTAAAAGTAGACTTTAATACGCAGATTTCATTTCAAAAAAACATGGTTTCACTGGGAGTCAGGTGTTAAGGGAAGTGGTGGGCATATAGATGAGATGGATAATATTAGTCTACTATTAAACATATATCATACATATATATATAATTTTTTTTTCATACATATATTTTTAAGATTTTTTCTATTTGGGAGACAGAGTCTGCACAAGCAGGGAGAAGGGGTAGAGGGAGAAGGAAAAGCAGACTCTCAGCTGAGCAGGGAGCCCCACATGGGGCCAGTCTCAGTACCCTGAGGTCATGACCCGAACCGAAGGCAGTTGCTTAACCAACTGAGCTACCCAGGTGCACTGTTACAATATATATTTAAAAAGAAAAAATGAAAGATAATATGGTATCCATCTCTGGCAGTTTTCGGATAGACTAACTATATAGATGTAGAGAATCTTCTAGGAGAGATTTGAGTATTAAATATTGTTAAATAGGGATCCCTGGGTGGCGCAGCGGTTTGGCGCCTGCCTTTGGCCCAGGGCGCGATCCTGGAGTCCCGGGATCAAATCCCACGTCGGGCTCCCGGTGCATGGAGCCTGCTTCTCCCTCTGCCTGTGTCTCTGCCTCTCTCTCTCTCTCTCTCTCTCTCTATGTGACTATCATAAATAAAAAAAAATAAAATAAATTTTAAAAAAATAATAAATAAATAAATATTGTTAAATATAATAGTTATTAAGAACCTTCCTCACCAAACAATGTGGTATTCAAAAAGAAGGTGGGAAAGGTGGAGACAGAGGTAGAAAGTTGCAAGTACATGGTTTATATAATTGATAATAAAGTTGGAAGATTACTATAGTAAGTATTGTTACCTAGAATTTCTTTTTTAGTCCGATTTCTGAGTAATTGTATGTTTTATTTATTTATTTATTTATTTATTTATTTATTTATTTATTTATTTTTTAAGGTTTTATTTATTCATGAGAGACACTGAGAGAGAGAGAGGCAGAGACACAAGCAGAGGGAGAAACAGGCTCCATGCAGGAAGCCTGATGTGGGACTCAATCCCGGGTCTCCAGGATCACACCCTGGGCTGAAGGTGGCGCTAAACCATGAGCCACCTGGGCTGCCCTGTATGTTCTCTATAAAACACACACACACACACACACACACACACACACACACACAATTTTGCTCTCCAGCCCAGTAGCCAGTAGCCACATGTAGCCACATTTAAATTTAAGATTAAAAAATTAAAAATTCAAATCCTCAGTTGCAGAGTCCACATTTCACATGTTCAGTAGAACATATCCATTATCACCAAAAGTTCTTTTGGAGGACTGCTATAGTAGATAGAAAGAAAATAAATATTTTTAAACTATTAGAAAACAGCCCTAATTGGGGGGGCCTGGGTGGCTCATTCAGTTAAGCATCCAACTCTTGATTTAGGCTCAGGTCAAGGTCTCTGTCATGAGATAAAGCCCCACATCGGGCTCTGTGCTGGGTGTGGATGGAGCCTGTTTGGAATTCTCTCTCCCTTTCCCTCTGTCCCCACCCCACAGTGCTTGCTCTCCCCCCTCCCCTCTCTCTCACACACACACATACACACACACACACAGCCCTAAATGACTTTCATTTTACTGAATAATAACAAAAACTCTTGCATAAGACGAGGACTGTAAAAAGTATTTATAAAATGAGAGTGTAGGTGGTCATCTGAATTGAAAGCATTTAATGTAATACATAATTTTTTGTTCTTTGTCAGTAAAATAATGAAGAGAGTACCATTAGGTTATTAATCTTTACAATCAGTGAAGAATAGAGAAATTAGATCTGTATTACTAAAAACTAAATGTCCTGAGATATTTGACATGTGTTACTTTTTAAAGGAAGAGAACATATTGATAAAATTTTGTTGATTAACTTTATATTTTGTTGAAGGAAATTTCATTCGGATTCTATACAAAAAAAGAATTACTTTGTCCACAGAGTATTCATTGAATTGCTTGTATGTCACAAATTACTGGCTGTATGTTTTTCAGGTCTTGTCTTTACAATGAAAGTTTTTGCCATCAAATTTCAAAAAATATTATTGGTACGAAGGTGCTCTACCTGACCCTGCTCAAATTCTTCTTTAATTTGGTGGAAAGTGAAGTGCGACATCTGAGCCAAAAGTAAGTTTAATCACAAAGAAAAATTTTTTTATGTTTATATTGTTTTATATACCATTTTTCTAATTCATGTACATACTTTTAAAGAGTCACTTTGTTTTCTAGTTTAGATTGTTTTTAAAACACAGTTGCATGCATAGTTCTTCAGTAGCAGTAATGGTTTTTTCGGTTTTTAGCAGTAAAGTTTTTTATGTTCTTTCTCTTTAGTTCACATATTTGTTTTTCACTAACTTAGACATTTAGATAAGTAGGATTTTGTTCTATTTTTCAGGGCTTATGTTTTTTCTTAATTCTTAAGTAATTGAATCCTTAAGTAAAAGTTCCATCAGGTTTGTTGTTTTTTTCTACTAGGTTTTTAAACATTGAATCTGTAATATCCATGATAAGTTTTGTGTATGCTCTAAAACATAGTTAGATTACTGTTCGTATTTGTTGGTCATTATATTGAATTGTGGCCATTGTTTATATTTTCTTTTTTTAACTGTAAGTTATAATCTTTATATATGATGCCTTTTCTATATCTAGAAACCACTGGATCTTTTTGTATTATGGCAAGAAGTATTATGCCTAACAACAATAGTGACCAAGTTGGCATTAAAGATATACTTTGATTCATATTTTCATTAGGTTGTATGACTGGTCAGATTCTCAGAGTCTGAAAATAACAGGAAAGGCAATTCTTCTTGAAATCTTTTGGTCAGGAAATGAGGCCTCTGGGCTTTTGACCAAACCAGTAAATATGCTTTTGGAGTGGACTATATATTCTCACAAGGAAAAATGCAAGTCTAATGATGTAAGTAGAATTGATTTGTAAATGAATAATGGCCTGTTCTGCCTCTTTTGTCTTTATTCTTTGAACAATTTGAATAAAACTAAAATCTAACCAAATGTATCATTGTTTTCTATTTAGTTTATTTAGTTTTATTGTAAAAGACGCTTAGAAGCTGGTTTCTTCATCATCACACATTTCAGTGTAGTAGCTGGGGACAGTTATTTGATCATTAGTGCTAAGAAGTCTGTATTCACTTATTCTAGATTTTTTTTTTTAATTTTGTGTGTTTCAATTCTTTTTTTTTTTTTTTTTTTTTTTTTTTTTTTTTTTTGTGTTTCAATTCTTAAGGAACCTATTTTAAAAGGTTTTTAAAATTGATTTTATGCAGGATTTTTTGTGTACAAAGTTCTTGTTTTTAAAAATACCTTATGGAAGTACAAGGCTATAAAATGCATGTATTTTTATATCGCTTACTAGGCCTTGGGCTATAACATTTATACTCCTTTTCCTCTAGGCTCCAAAAACCATGCTTCTGTATCTCAACTCTTTCTTTGGGGTCAGCAGATGTCCATAGGGCAAAGTCCACTAGTTTTGAGTGCCTGTTTGGCTTTTTACCTTCTTCCCAGATCTTGATTTAGCGATTCTTTATAACTTTCCAGAAGTTGTGTTTTACATAACAAGTTATCTTTGGGAAGATGTTTTACATATCTTATTCAACATTTTCAGTTTTCTTCTATAAGGTCATTGATTTGAATTACTTAGGCCTCCATTACCAGAAACAGAAGTCCTTAATGGTTTTTAAAAATTCTGTTAGAGGGGTGTCTGAGTCTTATAAAAAGAAATTTCTTTTGAGGGCCCTATGTTTTTTTAATTGGGCATTAAAAAAGGAGAATTATTTCTGTGTATAGCTACTCTTTGTGATCAAGTAGTTGAATTAGTGGCAGGAACCAAGTGAGTAGCCATTTTCTCATACATGTGTCTTGTTGAAAAAGAAATAAGGTTATACACATAGAATTCGAAAATATTCATCATAAATAGAACTATCTATACTTCCTTGCCAGTTGAGTTTAATACTTGTGTAATACTTCTAAGATAAAACTGATAACATTCTCATTAATTAACATGTCTTTGTATATACTTTTTAAAAAATATTTATTCATGAGAGACAGAGAGAGGCAGGCAGAGACATAGGCAGAGAAAGAAGCAGGCTTCATGCAGGGAGCCCGACATGGGACTTGATCCTAGGTCTCCAGGATCATGCCCTGGGCCGAAGGCAGGCGCTCAACTGCTGAGCCACCCAGGCGTCCCTGTATATACTTTATAGACCATAGAATCATTGGGGATAGAAAATATGTTCTCATTATGGAGCATTTGTTTTTTATCCATTTGATTTTATAAATTAAATTGCTTATTTGTAGCTGAAAACATTCACAAAACTGGTATCTTCACCGTTGTACTAAATCACCAAAGGACTATCAAAAATAAGAATTTACTCAGGAGATACTGATGTTTATAAAAACAGATTTATCCATGTTTAACTCGAAGACTTTTGTTCAAATTTATAAATAAACATATTTGGTGAATCAGTCTGCAATAAATTATAGCTTCAGTCGAAATATTAGAACCAGCTTTAAACTTAGCAAATCATGTTTTATTTAACATTTGAATTGTGTAAATTCATAAAAATTGTTTTGTGTGTGTTACCTTATCTGCTAGAATTATTCTTGTACCTAATTAAATCTTTTTGGCAGTTTCCAATTTCAAGAATTCCATGCATGTTCACAGACATCATTTTCTGTACTGTAAAGCATTTGTTTCTTGATTTGCTGAGTTGAAGCATTCAATTTAAGTCATTAGCTAAACAGAAGTCCTCAGTTTATGCTAATATTGTTTTGTCATAATGTCAATCAGCAAGCATTGCAGAGTGACACAAAGGCAGTGAATTTCATTGTCATTAATCTGAGAGAGCTTTGGGCTTTCCTTGGCAAAGAGCAGAGGTGAGCTGTGTCAAGGTTATGAAGGAGGTACAAATTTTGCAAAGCGTGGTGGTTAGTCCTACTTTTCTTTGCGATGTCCTTAAGTGCTATTTAATGATAACCCTACAATTGTAGGTAGAAATGGAAGCTACTTTGTATTTAAAGACAGGGAAATTGAGGCTAAAGAGTGTAACTAACTTGTTCAAGATATCACAGCCTGTTAGGGTAAAGCGCTGTGTAGAGGCCATCTCAACTGCGGTTTACTTTTTCTTGTTTCAAATGCCAGTGTTTTAAACTGCTAGAGCACATTATGTGTATTATGTTTGCATCTTTCTGACATTGCATAAAGCCCTAACCTGAGAGTCAGAAGGCCAAGATGGTAGTTTGTTCTTGATTATATACTAGTCAATTTTTTGGAAGATCACCACATTTATTAAATGGAGGTTATTTGTATTGGCAGATAATAGAGAACTCTATGAACAAAATGTCTGATAATAGACTTTAACACAGTAGGAAGGTGTTCTTACGTAAATATGTGTCATGTGCAACTCATGTCTTTCATTTCTTTGTTAATTCTCAAGGTTTTCTGTTCTTTCCACTTGAGCAAACTTCTCAGTATTCCAGAAAGCTTTCCTCTCTTTATGGTTTTTCTGCCATATTCTCACTAATCTAATTCTAAATTGTATATCTCCACTATGCTAGAAATAGTAGCATTATTTATACACTGTTAAAGTTGCAGTAAGTACAATCCATAGCGCGATGTCTTGGCCCTATGGTTATAGTGAGTGTCATAGAGAAGAATATATTATAAAAGGATCTAAGAACCTGATTTGAAAGTATTTTTTTTTTAAGATTTTATTTATTAATTTGACAGCACAAGCAGGGCCAGTGGCAGAGGGAGAGGGAGAAACAGGCTCTCTGCTGAGCAGGGAGCCCGATGTGAGTCTTGATCCCAGGACCCTGGGATCATGACCTGAGCTCATGGCAGATTTTTAACTAACTGTGTCACCAAGGTGCCCTTGAAAAGTGTCTTTTTATATAACAGTTTACTTTTCTGAATATGTGGTAGTATGGATATTTAGCTAATGTCACACAGATAAGAATAATTTTGACAGTTCCTTTTCATGTTAAAGAAACTATAGTCCCTCCTTGCAAATACTGCAAGGACCACCTATCCTGTTTAATAGCAGTAATAAGTAAATTGAGTAATAGGCAATATTGATACTAATTTGTAGTATCAGGTATGTATACATATATTTGTGTGTAAGGAAAGAGAAAGGTACCAACTGGTTGTTTTGTAGTTTGGTTTTGCTTTTTTAGTTGATGAGTGTTGGACTTTGGTTTATATGAGGCTTAGCTCTATGGGCTAAGCTCCTTTTTCCCTATCCAGAGTCTTAGGACCACGGATCTGAAGTGATCCTGATTTACTCTACTCTTGGAATGGGGAATATTTCAAGAAATCAAAATTTACCAGCCTCTTGCTTCCTTCCTGGGTAGGATCGTTGCTGATATTCAGATATACATGTTGTTGCAAAGAGCATTCTGTGACATGGATCTTGATAGGATTTATTTTTAGTTTAAATGTAGATTTTCACTCTCCTGTTTTAATTCTCTTGATGAATTTTGAGCCATGAGAAATAAAACTTGGTCGAGTGACTATCTCCATGTTGGCTTTACAAAGTAAGAACTTGGCTCCCTGCAAACCGCTTTGATAACTGGCTAAGACTCCATGCATAAGGGAGTGAGTTCTGGTCAGTTTATGGCTTAGACCCTATCAGGGTACTAGGGGGAGGAGTTGGTATCTTCCCAGCCAGCTGATAGAGCCAGTCCTGGCTGCTGGTGCTTCCCAAGTCATACAGCTGCATCTGTAAGACTTAAGCCCAGCTATTTAATCAAGGTGGGAGAGAGGGTGGTGCTGATGCCCATTTATGAATCCTGACCTGGAAGATTCAGGCTGTGGTCAAGGTTCTGTATCTTGGCTCCTGGTGATATTAGAGGAAAGGCAGTGCTTCCCTAAGCATGCAGCTTAAAATCTCCTCAGCCCCATTCTTCATAGTCCCTCTTTCAAAATCTAGTATCCAGCCTGGCTTAATGCAGTGAATTCCACACAGTGTGATAGAGCAGCGGGGAACTTGCACACCTACCTAAGCATCTTGCCTCTGGGTTTTTCCTTGGTAAAAACTTTCAGCAAGCCTAATCCATGGGCTGCTTAACCATTTACCCTTGTTTGGACAGCAAGCCAGGACTAGAACTTAAGTTTTGAAATCACTTAACTAGGGCATCCCTGGGTGGCTCAGTGGTTTGGCACCTACCTTTGGCCCAGGTCGTGATCTTGGAATCCTGGGATCAAGTCCCACGTCGGGCTCCCTGCATGGAGCCTGCTTCTGCCTCTCCCTGTGTCTCTGTCTCTCTGTCTCTGTCTCTCTCTCTCTCTCTGTCTAAAAATCACTTAACTAATAACTTCTTATAATGAATCCATGATGCCCTTATGAAATATTGTATAACATAAGAACCTTGTCTGCTGAGGGCAGGAGAAATAAATCCAGTAGTCACTAATGGGTAGAGATTTCTCTGTCCCTAATCCTACATTAGGCATAATATAGTTGCAGACTTAGCACTCAGAATCTATTCGGATGCAATATTTATTAAAATCTTTTCACGTGTTTTCTAACTAACTGTTAATTTGATGATTTTTTTTTCACACAGAACAAATAACCAAAAATAAAGGAATTTCAACTACTTTTAATGTCTTTGTGAAAAAGTGTTAATATTTAAATCAAAGGTGTCTAAAAATTATTTTTGTACCTCTTCACCTTCATAGTTTATGGATTAGAAAGATATTTTTCCATATTAGGGTCAGGCACACTTACTGTAATTAAAAATTTGTAAAAAATAAATAAATAAATAAATAAATAAATAAATAAATAAAAAATTTGTATGCTTGCTATATTTTTATAGGAATTTAATAATGCTTATTATAGAGTGATGATAGAGAACAGTATTCATTCTTTAAAATACATCCTTATACATTTCTAAGGTAATGACATTTGATACAATTTAATTGGAATTTGATCCAATCTGTTTCTTCATTTATAACAGAAAGGACAATCATATTTGTGAAAGTTTTTATTCATTGTGTTTTTTAAGTCTTTTTCTGGAATATGCCATTCGGATAAACATAGTCAATTTTATATATATATATATAAATTTATTAATCTATTTTATATATATATATAAACACCAGGAGTGGCTAAGTATCTTTTTTTATAATCCTGTATTCCTGTTAACAGAAATCCACAGACACCAACAGACGCCAGATACTTCCTCATTGTTCTGTTGGAATTACTGCCATACTAAAGCACTTGACACTATTGAATGTTATTTAGAAGTTTATTATAAGCTATCTGTATATAAGTCCTGGAGATTTTGTTTTATAAACTGTTTATGTCTTGTGTCTATAAGGATATAGATATGGACAGGAGGAGGAAGGAGAAGAAAAGGAAAGAGAAGCAGAGAATGAAGAGAGCTTGCCAGGGTTTCAGGAATACTTTTTAGTATGAACATACCCTGTGTTTTTAAATAGCTAAGTTTTGCCTCAACAAGTATTAAAAATAAACACTGATAAAGAAATACATATTTTAATATGTTTTACTAATATTTTTCCCATTGTAATATTAGGTCTTCAAACATGAATTAGCTTATTTACTGACTGGAATTCTTGGAGCAGCAATAGATTATTGGATCTTCCTTGGTCTTAAAAAGGGTAAAAATGTGATGCGACATATGTCTGATGACTTGGGAAGTTATGTTTCCCTTTCGTGTGATGGTAAGTGTATCTGTATTATGTTTCTCTTAGACCTATTGTGTGATTTTCCTTTAGGCAGTCTGTAATATTTAACATATATCCGCATGAAACGTTTGAAAAAAAAAATCCATATACACTCAAGTGTGTAGGTATATATATACACACAGACACACGTACAAGTTGATATATGAATGAACATGCACACACATAACAGACAGTATAAAGAAGGTAAAAAGTACTCCTAATGGATGCAAACAGATAAACACTTAACTTTTTCATCTTTTTCTTTTAGTAATTTCTAAGTATTTTTACATAGTCGAACTCATGTCTTTTGTATTCTTGTTTTCCTCTGTTACATGAGTCTTCACCCCCCCATACACATCATTTATTATTCAAAATATTATTTTGATGATTTCATAAAATTTGAATGTTAAAGTATAGAAAATTGTACCTGGAAATAAATTATTGTATATATACATATAATATTATTGTTTTCCTTAATCATATAATTAAAAATTTTAAGTAAACTACCCTATGCAAGTAAACATTTGTCTGTTTTGGTTTTTTTTCCATTAACTAGACAAATTTAAATCATTTTAATTTTATTCTCTTTTCATTGAAGAAATAGGGTTTTTTATGTATGGTGTTTTGGAATTTTACATAGTAACTATTTTTAGTCCCTTTAATACTTCTAATGGTTCAAGTTAAGTAGAAAGCATTATCTTATTATATGTGCTATATGAACAGTTCTCAGGTCTCTTCCTGCATAAATACTTAAAATGAAATTCATTGACTCAGAATACTATGTTATAAAGCCACTTGCATTACTTTGGGTTATATTGCTACTTAAAACACTTGCCCTGTGTACCTGTTGCTGTATAATTTTTCTTATAAAAAGCTGCTACTGATTCTTTCCCACTGAGTCTGGTGATCTAGCAAATGAACATGAATGAAGCAAAAAGAAATAACTTACATAAAATTTTCTCACTCTTTCTTTTTCCCCCATCATCTATTCTGATTTTAAATTTTTCTCTAAAATAAGTGGGATGAGGAATATCACTTAAGCGATGTGATAACAGAACTCATTTTCACATGCTCACCTTATATAAAAGGTTCTACTGAACTCTTGGTTTCCAGAGTGAAGGAGGCTTCCAAAAGAACTGAGGTACATTCCTGAACTTTAAAGTCAGTGTAGAGAACTTTGAATCTTTTTCTCTTTCTCTTTTGTACCCTAACTTCCTAAAGTGAACATATTGTTTAAAACAAGTGAGTTTTTTGTGGCCCTCCAATAAAAAAAGTTCATTTTTATATTCTTTAAAAATTTTAGACTGCCAAATACTCCTTTTTGTTACACATGTGTTTCAGTGCATTAGGTTTTATGTAAAAGAAAAAGTTCTTGAATATACTGTCAATCACTTTAATACTTTAAAGAGAGATTCTAGAATAGGAATCCAGGATTAAAACTGGGTTCAGGATTTATTCGATGATGCCCTCGGCAAAGAGATCTCTTTTTATACTACTGAAGTTAGAAGATTTTTATCTAAAGCATTTTAACTTTTTTTTTTTTTCTCATTGAGCTGAGGGGTGATTACTGTTCCTTTTGTGGAGTAGCTGTCCTTTGTTGGATGACTCTTTAACATTTCTTAGCTCAAATTCAATTTTCCTTTAGAATCTTTCATTATTTCTTTCACACCATTCATACTAGGTAGTTCTTTTGTTGTTTTAGAAAAAGCAAATTTCTTGTCATCATTTGCTAGCATCAGAATTAAACATTCAGCTGAAAGGATTCCCCTGTTTTTATCCCATAATGAAACTTCCTTGAGTTAGGGGACCCAAGACAGGATTAGCAGTGGCTTTAGAGACTTTAATGACTTTAGAGTAGGTATAGTTTTATGTGTTGTTTCTGGTATGTGTTGGTTCCCTTTGGGAAATACAATTTATCTTATTGTTTAGCCAAACGTAGCAAATAAGAGCCTGTACTAATAGGGTTTCACTATATATAAAACATCAGCTTCAATGGTTGCTTCTCTTGTATTCTGAATTTCCCATTATTAAAGAAAGGTACTGTTATCCACCGTTATTTCTACCTTTCACATGACAAGTTTAAACCCGGCAAGTTTTAGCCTGTGACTGACTTAAGCTAAATCTAGACCTGATGTTACCATTACAATCCTTATGATGTACCTTGTTTCTCCAGATACGTTTGATAACTATTATTTAAAACTCTGGTTGAGATTTAAACGATATCCATGTTTGAAATTATTTTTTACCCTTCTCAAAGCCCACATAATTGGTTCCTTAGATCTCTTAATTTTATTACAGATAGACAGTTTTTAAAATGTAACTTAACTAAAAGACAACCTACAGAATGGGAGAAGATACTTGCAAATGACATATAAGATAAAGGGTTAGTATCCAAGATCTATAAAGAACTTATTAAACTCAACACCCAAAAAACAAACAATCCAATCATGAAATGGGCAAAAGACATGAACAGAAATTTCACCAAAGAAGACATACACATGACCAACAAGCAAATGAGAAAATATTCTTCATCACTTGCCATCAGGGAAATACAAATCAAAACCACAATGAGATACCACCTCTCACCAGTGAGAAGGGTGAAAATTAACAAGATAGGAAAAAGCAAATGTTGGAGAGAATGTGGAGAAGAGGGAACCCTTTTGCACTATTGGTGGGAATGCAAACTGGTACAGCCACTCTGGAAAACAGTGTGGAGGTTCCTCAAGAAGTTAAAAATAGAGCTACCCTGGGATCGCTGGGTGGCTCAGTGGTTTAGCGCCTGCCTTTAGCCCAGGGCATGATCCTGTAGTCCCAGGATCGAGTCCTGCATCAGGCTCCCTGTATGGAGGCTGCTACTCCCTCTGCATGTGTCTCTGCCTTTCTCTCTCTCTGTGTCTCATGAATATACAAATAAAATCTTAAAAAGAAAAAAAAATAGAGCTACCCTATGACCAAGCAATTGAACTACTGGGTATTTGCCCCAAAGATACTGATGTAGTAAAACTCCAAGACATCTGTGCCCCAGTGTTTATACCAGCAGTGTCCACAACAACCAAACTGGAGGGAGCCACGATGTCCTGCAACAGATGAATGGATAAAGAAGATGTAGTCTATATACACAATGGAATATTACTCAACCATTACAAAGGACAATTACCCACCATTTGCTTTGACATGGATAGAACTGGGGGGTATTATGCTGAGTGAAGTGAGTCAGTCGGAGAAGGACAGTCACCTTATGATTTCACTCATATGTGGAATGTAAAAAATAGTGAAAAGGATTATAAGGGAAAGGAGGGGAAATGAGTGGGAAAAATTAGAGAGGGTGACAAAACATGAGAGACTCCTAACCCTGGGTAATGAACAAAGGGTAGTGGAAGGGGGAGGTGGACAAGGGTTTGGAGTAACTGGGTGATGGGCACTTGAGGAGGGCACTTGATGGGATGAGTACTGGGTGTTACACTATATGTTGGCAAATTGAACTTCAATTTAAAAAAATAAAAATTTATTTCTAAAATGGTTCGAGTTCCTATCTTCATAGTTTTTTGTTAGTGTGTCTTGATTTTTTTTTTTACCTTTGTCAAGAAACAAATCAGGTGAAGTTTATATTTAAGGGATCAGTAGCTTTTCTACAGCTATTCAGGATTAAAGTGTTTATTGTGGACTTTGTAGAATAATACTTTTATTTGTCAAATGGACAAGGTGTTCTAATATTGTCCTTTTTGTCAGTATGTTGATACTTTGGTGAAGAACCATTTCTTTTTCTCTGTAGATAACCCCCCCCCCCCCATTCCATCTCTCCCCTTTTTTTCCTTTTTTTTTTTCAGTTTTGGTTTTTTTTTTTTAGATTTATTATTTATTTAAGAGAGACAGCGAGAAGAAGGGGAGAGGCAGAAAGAGAGGGAGAGTCTCAAACAGATTCTGCCCCTAGGTGGGTGGCCCAACATGGGGCTCAATCCTACAACCTTGAGATGAGGACCTGAGCTGAAACCAAGAGTTGGTCACTTAACCCACTGAGCCATCCAGGCACCCTTCTTTGCACTATTCTTTAGCTCACTTACTATCTTTTGCTTTTCCTAAGTCACTAGTAAAGATGTTGTAGTTTGGCTGTTATATGACATCCAGTTGAAGGTCCATCTTTCTCGTTTATGGCCAACAGTACATTTTTGTTTTTTCTTAGTGCAAAAATACAAAATTCATATTGTGATACTACTCAGATCTATTAATTTTAGTTTAGTAAAACTGTGTTAGTTTTTGTTTTGTAGAATATTAAAGCAGAAGATATTTCAGTAGGTAAGTAAAATCCTTTCTCCTTTCTGTCAGATCTCCTGTCCATCAACCAACAGAGATGTCATCCTCTTATTTCTGAACACTTTGAACAGAAAGTTTTCTTATCTCTCTTCCTATATTTTAAGATCAAGCAATCTAAAAGGGTTTGAGGTATTTTTTTTTTTTTATGCCTAATTGAAATTCCTGGTAAATTGGCTTGAACTAGGGGTTGGCAAATTTTTGTGTGTTTGTGGTACCACATAGTAAGTATTGTTGGCTCTACAGGCTCACAGTCTGTCCCAGCAACTCAGCTCTGCATTTGTAGGAAGAGCAGCCATACACAATACATAAATGGACATGGCTGTGTTCCAGTGAAACTTTATTTATAAAGATAGACAGCAAGACAATGTTTCCTAATTTCTAACTTAAATTTCTCCTGTTTTTAGTGGGAAGAAAACATCTCATCACAATCTATTGTTTTTTTGATATCTTCAGAGAACCTTAATAAAACTTCCTTTGCCCTTCTCAGGCTACATCTTTATTTTTTCCTGATAGTTTTTCCAAACCTTTATTCACTTTTGTTTTTAAATCTTTAATCCCTCTGCATGCTTTAGACCTCTTCCATCAATATATTTTTATAATTTTACTAAGTATCTCATCAAAATTTTTCCATTCTCTTCATATATTCATCAGTTTTTTATTGCCACTCTACCATGCATTGATCTAAATGCCATGTATAGTGGAGGGTGGAAACAAAACATGGTCCTTAATTTTTTGGAGCTTTTGGTGAAAGAAACAGACTACAATTAGATTAATACAAATACATCATTTTAAAATGCTAAGTGCTTCAAATAAGAAAAACTAGCTGTTGAGAGAAGTGAACTTACTCCTCACATCAGATATTCATGGAAAGCAGTACCTAAAGGATAAGTAGGGGTTTCACGGAATCGGAATTGTCTCCCATTAGAAAATAAATACAACATTTATACTAAAACCGAGATAGGAAGAAGTGAAGCCTGTTTGAAAATTTTTTAAAAGATTTTATTTATTTATGACACACAGGCAGAGACACAGGCAGAGGGAGAAGCATGATAGCTGGCTGCTGACAAGATGCAAGAAGAGTGAATAAAGGCAAAGAAAGTAGAGATCAAAGCCATGTTGAAGAGTCTGAAGCCATTTTATTTAATAAGGGAGTGGCATGATGTGATAACTTTTTGAAAAAGATGATCTAGGCTTAGTGCTCTAGAGTTACTGCTATCTACCAGTCATTTATTCACACTCCTTTATCTTTCAAATACTGTTTGTTCTCTGTTAAGTCTGTGAGGGACACAAAAATGATCTTGCCCTTAAAAGTCTTACGGTCCAGTGGCTTAGTTTCTTGTGTTCTGTTGTTAATGTCTTTATTTATTATTCCCTTTAAATGTGTTACTAATCATGTGAAGATCTGTTCTAGTTAGTGTTTTCTATCTTTTTCAAAGCTATCAAGTGCACTTTCTGGATGAATAAAATTTGGATCATCTTTGAACTGTACAGTGCAGGTTATTTCTGCTTTGTTTTTGCCTCTGCTTAGAAGTGATACGTTAAGAGATCAATTGGTTGTAGTAAATCCTGTGATGATAAGCTTTTTTAAAAATCTGTAACTAGAGATTTGATATTCTAAAGAATTCTTTCAGAATAGAAAAATGATTTGCAAACCATGTTATCAGATGAGGGGTTAATATTCAAAATATATAAGGAACTAACAAAACTTTTAATGGCAGACAAGCAATCTATTAAAATTTGGGCAGAAGAACTAAAGAGACATTTTTCCAGAAAAGACCTCAAAATGGCCAACGGATGTGTGAAAAGATGCTCGGTATCACTAATCAAGAGATGCAAATCAAAACAAGATTGAGATAACACCTTACACCAGTCAGAATGGATATCATCAAGAAGACAAGTGCTGCCAAGAATGTGTTAAAAAAAGAAAAAAAAAAGGAAACCTTTATATACTGTTAGTGGGAGTGTAGAGTAGTCCAAATATCATGGACAATAATATGGAGGTTCTTCAAATTAAAACTGACCTACTACACAATTCAGCAGCAACGTCTTTGGGTTTATACCCAAAGGAAATGAAAACAGGATTTCGATGAGGTTACGCATGCCCATGTTTGTCATAGCGTGATTCACAACAGCCAAGATAGGGAAGAACACAAATGCCCATGATTAGATGAATGGATGAAAAAGATGTGGTGTACATATACCATGGAGTATTATTTAGCCATGATAAAGGATACCCTGCCATTCAAAGCAACATGGCTGGACCTTGAGTGCATTACATTAAGCGAGAAGTCACACAGAGAAAGACAAGTACTATATGGTATTACTTGTGGAATCTTAAAAAATCAAATCTGTAAAAACCATAAAACCCAGTAAAATTGATGTGATCTAACATTGGGGTCCTGGACCAAACAGTCAAGAAAGAATTCTTGAGACCTCTTTGGTGCAAAAAAAGGTAGTTTTATTAAAGCACAGGGACAGTACCTGTGGGCAGAAGAAGCTGCCCTGGGATTGTGAGAAGTAACTGATCATATACTTTTAAGTTGGGGGGGGGCGAGGTGTAAGTCTCTAAGGAATTTGGAAGCAAGGTTGGTAGGATATTGAGGGGCTAGCTGGTTTTAAGTAGAGGTGATTTACTACAGTATAGTAAAACCTTAGGAGACCCATCAGATGTTTATCTGTGGGCCATATGTTTAGAGGATCATTGTTACAGTACTATAATGATGCTATATAGTATTACTTCAGTGGTAATCACGTTACAATATATAAATGTATCAAAGTGACAGGCTGTACACCTTAAATTTATAAAATATAATGTTGATTAAAATCTTATGATCATTCTTCAGTTTACTGCTTGCACAGTTTCAATAATACTTACAGTCTATAGGTTGTGAGTAGTCAGTTGTAACAAAAGGTTGTAAATAACTCCTGTTTTCTAGTTGTTATAAATTGCATCGCAGTTGAGGCCATTTTGGAAAGGATTTTAATTCATCAACCTCCTGTATGTATGGGGCTAGGTGGATCTACTTAACAGCTTTGTGTAGCCATTTGCCTATATAGCAAAATGTGCCTCAGGGCAAGAACTTCAGGTCTTTTAGCAAGGCAGAGTTACTAGCTTAGCCTGGGCACTTTTTATATTTTGGGCTGAATAATTCTTTGTTGTTGGGGACTATCTCCGTGAACTGTGAATTGTAGGGCGTTTAGTAGTATCTGTGGCTTTTGACCACTGGATGCCAATAATGCCTCCCACCGTAGTTGTGACAACCAAATATTGCCAAATGTTCCCTGGGGGAAAATTCTCTACCCACTTAGTCATTCTTTATCACTCCCCATTCCCCCTTTACCACCCTCCCCTAACTGAACAAATCAGTTAAGAACTGCAGGAATACCATCGCTTAGCTTTTTGGTAAGACATCTGAGCAAGAAAGGACTTTAATTGGTTGCCTGGAATCTTTTCACCCTAAAGAAATTCAGCCCCTGAGTACAGAGGTCAAGTTTTATACTTTATATTAATACTTAGTTTATCATTCTGTTCAATTTTTAAAATGCATTTAACATGTTATGTTTGTTTTGCTAATTTTGCTGATTTTTTCTAGTTATTTTTCCAGTGTTAGTAGTGAAGGGAAACATAATGTGCCACTCCAAAATGTGCCACTCCAAAATGTGCCACCTTAGATTATGAGTGCATGTGGATTGAATCCGTGTGGATTATTTTGAGCTAAAGACAGTTGAGAACCAACAGGCTTTAGGGAAGAGCTTTTTACCTTAACTTCCTATAGAATTTAAGTAACTTCTTCCTGGACCAGGCCTTCTATACAAAGAGTATAGGCTAGGAGTAGTAAACCGGGGCTAGCTTGGCAGTGCCTATTTGTTGAGATTTCTCTATGTGTCTCATTGTTTTTGCATAGCATGACAAACATTTGTTTACCAAACATTTGCTTTTCCCATCTTCCTGTGACATGGCTTCTTTCTCTTTGAATCTCCACTCACTACTCCTCAGTTTCCTTAGCTCGGGATACCATAAAAGCCTCAGTTGAGCCTCAACCGCTTCAGTGTCTTTGAACCTTTTCTGTCTGTGTTGAGGCTCCTGTATGCAAGGAATTTAACTTGTTTTTCTCCTGTTAATCTTTCTCATGTCAATTTAATTAATAGACCAGCCAACAGAATCTAGAAGGGTTAACGGAAAATTTTTCCTCCCCTACAGTTGATCACAGAGAGTAATTTTACTGCTCTCTCTGTGGCTCCTCTGTCTGAGAGATCCTGGGACCATTGACAGAAAGCCAGCAGAAGATCATTCTTACCATGTCAGTGTCCCAGATCTCTGCCTACAGGGTCCAGTGGAAGCAAGAATGTTGGAGTTCTCTTTTTCTTTTTCTAAATTTATATTAGCAGGAGAAAATATTTGTGAAACTAGCTCTTCACATATAGTGACTCTGTTAACGGTCTGTTATGAGTAGCCTTGGTTTTTATTGATCATTTTCCTCCCAGAGATGGTCACTTTTTCTTTGTCTCTCTGTTGTGTTGCTGTAAGTTGGAAAACCATAGGGTATAACACAGGCATAAGCCCTCTAAATCTGCTGTTTTGAGCCGCTGGCTTCACAGACTGGTGAGTTCATGGTTCTCATCAAATAGGTGTCTGTTTTAGACAAACTTTGTTGTGGGTTAACATGCACATAAGGTAAAAGGCTTTTGGAAGCCAAACCTGCAGATTTGGTGGGGATGGGTCAAGCATTTAAAGACTATTAGACTACAATTAGACTATTAGGCTACTGCTCACTACCTAATTCAGTGACTCCTATGTTAGGATAAGTTGGTCCTAGAACAGGTTGGATTGACACTAAGTCATGCACCAATCTCAAGACAATTTCTATGCAATGAGATACTTTGTAAAAATAAAACAAAACCTCGCAATCCCCAACTGAGCCGCACATCCCTATTAAGTAATCTCTGGCTCTGAAAGACCCAAGGCTCAGTTAGTGTACATATAAGAAAAACTAGATGAAGTTTTCCTTTTGTCTTATTCTGTGTCTTGAGAGCTTGGCTTTGTGACCAGTGAAAATATTCTCCCATCGTTTCTGCCAGCTGGTAGGTGCGCATACCAGCATGCATCTTGGTGGCCATTTGAATAGACTGGGGTTCTGAGACATGAGGTCATAAGCAGCACTCTCTTTGTCTGACTGTGCAAGCTGTGAGGGGAGTTTGTCATGAGAGGTCCAGTCCATAAGGGGCTTTAGTCATCTCAAGCCTTTGTTGTTTTGTTACTGCTAGAAAAGTCCCATTCCAGTAGTGTCTGCCCATTGTGACAGATTAGCGTGTCTGTGACCAGAGACACTATTTTCACTATACCATTTTTACTGTAACAACCTTTGTAGACTCTCTGAGTGATCTTGGATCACAGCGGCTGCATCTTCTGTACCCACTTGTAACAGGGATGTCTCTTGTGTCCATGGTGAAGATGGATTCTAAGTATAGAAAGTTTCCTTTGGGTCTTTCCACAAAAAGACTTACTGGTTTGAGTATAAGATCCCTCTTGTCAATGGCAGGACAATAGATCGTACAGTGCACATCCCATGTAAATAGTGCACATCCCATATAAATTTCCCATCTTAAATTTCAGCCCCATTTCCTCAGCAAATTCCCTTAACTCCCCAAATTCCTGGGCTCCCCCAAAATTCCTTAAACACCCAGCTACCTGAATTAACTTTCCTTTTCCTAAAAATCTTTTCCTAAAAGATTGACCTAGAGCTTTCCAGCCTGATCTGTAAGCCCTAGAGTGTTTTGGTTACTAGTGTAACCTTGCTGAAGGCAAGGAAGTAAATTTAAATAGAAGTGCCTGTGATGGGCAGTGGGATTCCCTTGGCTATTTCTTAAAGTTCCTCCTCCTTCACAGGGCTCTGTAATCAGGCCCTGCCAGCTTCTAGCCTTCCTATACAGTGTCCCTTGAAGATATGTACTGGACCCCTACTGCAAAGAATTCGTGACCCATGAACACCAGCAAATCTTTTACGTGATAAAGCCCTCTTATGTCTACTTTCAGAAGACTTACTAATTTAGAGAACAGAAACATGAGTGGCCATTTACAACCCCACTACAGAGGACCTTGATTAGCTGCAAAAGGGTGTTCTCTCCTTCCATAGTTGTACTGTAGTTAACTGACAAGCCAGGTGGATCTTTGATGAAAAATATACCTCTCTGAGGAGACAGATGACCAGAGTATCTCTTAGACCCTCCTACAAAAGATCAGCAGATGGCCTGAAGGCTGATGTTCAGGGTCTCATAGAAGCAATAATAGAGACTTTTTCTCCTAAGATGAATTGGTGGAAGGTTGAATTGTGCAATCAGAAAGAAGCCCTTTACGTTTTAAAACGCGTTACAGAAACTTTACAGATGTGTATTGCGCTAAACCCTGAATTTGTAGATCTAGAAATCTTTAGGTTTCTATCTTAGTTGGAAATCTTTTCCATCATGTAAGTCCTTATCTTACAGGTCTTTGCCAAACCAGAAATGAAGCCCTAGAAACAATTACCATCCCCAGATCTTCTATATAAATCTTAAAATGCTTGTAGGTATTATAAGAGATTGGGACATTGAAAATAGAAAAGGAAAGAAAAATTTAAATAGCAACCACCCTACATTTCTGCTAATAGGCAAATATGCCCCAAAAGCTCCATCTTTGGAGAAAACTTGGATACTCGCTTCTCTGATGTAAATTTTCTACACCCATATACTCTAAGACCCAAGAGCCATTCTTTGAAATGCAAACTTTTGGGAGAAGTTTTTTGTTTTTTTGTGTTTTTGTTTTTATCAGAAGTAGTCCACAAAGGAACTGTTTGGAAATAAAGCTAATAAAAAAATCTTAAATGTAATTTCCATAAATACTGAAGAGCTTTAGCCATCTGAGCAGGTGAACTTATTCCACTTGTCAAAACAAAATTTGGATCTAACTGCTCTTTTATAAACTAGTGAGTTTTACATTATACCCATCTCCTGGCTAAAATTTTAAAACATAAACTGTTAAGGGTGTTTGCAGGTGTGTGTGTGTGTGTGTATGTGGTAGATGTATAACATTATTCTATCTCCAGATAGTATTGCTAAAATTTTAAAAAGAAGTCTACTTAATTGGCTTAAAGCAAAAAGTCCATATAAATGGACTTTGTCTAATGTCTTATGACGGTTTTCATAGGTAATCTAAATATAATTGTTGAGATTAAGTGCATTAGGTAGATAGATGTAAGTAGGATAGAGTTTTTAGGTGAATTTTTTTCTACATAATTATATTTTATGGCATATGTACTTAAATAGCTTTCCAAATCTCTTTGCTAACTTCTTAAACCCTACAGAGTTTTTCTCAATCAAGTTAAATGGTGGAAATTCATTAAATACCTAGATCATTTCTAAATTGATGAAATACATTACTGTATAAAGGTTTATCTACTTCTGGTTTCCTTTTACAGAGGAACTAAAGATACTTGGTGTGTTGGTAAACTTGTCTTTTGTCACTTTTGCAAGTTTAGTATGAGGAACAATATGCTTTTGGAGATTGTAGAATATATTCAAAATTTACTGGTAATAGCACAATTGTCTAGTTTCTAATTTTCACTGGAAATTAAATTTTCTAAGGGTTAAGGATTTTAATTAATGTATGTAATTAAGACTACTGGAAATAATAGGAAAAATAACTCCACATGCAAGGAAAATAAATTGAGTTTTTGGCTAAGAAAAGGTATGAGGTATGGAGATGTGTTTTTGATAAGGGAGAAATAAATAATTTAGTCTTGATTGTTTCATAATGTGAAAGAGAATTTTACCTTGTGTGGTCAAGTTGGCTAGAATTAAATGAGTTTATTATATTTTTTTAAAGAATAACCTTTGATACCAGTAATGTACTCATGTTTAAGTAAAACAAAATATTTTTTCATCTGCTAAAGTTTTCTTAGAAGATCTGTTTGCTTTTGATAATGTAAAAGGTATTTCTTCACCTTTTAAATAATCAGCCTAGAAAACAAAGATTCTCTGTGTTATCAAAATAATTTCCTTCGTTGTCTTTGTCAAGTCTTTGATTACCTAAGAAAACAGGCTTCTCTATTAAAAGAGCGAAGATTTTGTTTTGTTTTTTTCTCAACTAAATTTCTGTATTTGAGTGCAGTCTTTGTCACTTTCGTTAAATTATTTCGCAGTGGCTTATGATCCTGTTTGACCAAGGATTGTAAAATCTTTTGATATTCTTGACAAACTTCCCAAAATTAAATTCTAAATGAAGTCTTTTTTGACTTTTAATTAAATTTGGGATTTTGCAGATGTCTGGAATATTGTAAAAGAATGTTCTCTCTCCTTGTCATATGAGTGATTCTAAACTAATTAGGTTTAAATCATATGGGAAACACTGTCAAATAAGAAGTAATACTTAAGGCTTCTTTATGTTGTATTTGTATAGGTGTAATGAATGAAGTGTTCCAAAAATAATAGAAAATTCCCAGAAATCTGATATGTCCTGGTATAATGTTATCACTTGTAATTCTAGCTATGGTCTTAAAATGTGTGCCATAGAAATGACTGAATTTTCTTGTTAATTACATTGTAATGAACTCTTAGCAGACCCTTAAGCACAGCCATTTTTAAGTCTGTCATTTATAGAGATTTATTCTACTCTGTTGCCTTTGTGAATACATTTCATACTTCAAATTAATGGAAAGGACTGTGACAAATACTCTAGAATATGTTTCTGATCATTTTAAGATTTTAACATTTACCTGGATATGGATTTGCAGAGCTCTGATGGAGAAACATGGCTTCATAAAACTGCAAATTTAAGATCAAGAATGAATTTTATGGGACTGAATAAACTAATGAGACCGATTATGATTTTTATGAGTTTTTGTTTGAAACATTGCTGGGTCTTTAATGTTAAATTTTTCACTTTCAAGGAAACTTTACAAGTGGGTGAAGTATACCTTTGTAAACAAAGATGAAACTCATACTTTTTCTCCCTACCTGATCTCTCTGGAAGTGAGAAGCTTCTTATTATTCTTATTTTCATGACAGTGTAGTTATTTGCATAAGTTGAATAAGAAACTGTTCTCCTTTAACAGGACACAATTGGAAACATTGGTTGTGTTGCCAAAACTTTGGCTGGAATGTCATATTTGAGAATGTGCATAGAATCAGATATGACCAGACAGCTTTAAGGAACTAAGCCTGATTTCATGGAGCCATTAAATCCCCTTGGAAAAACAGCCTGGTACCTTGCTTTCAGGGTTCCCAGCAGCCTTACCAGGTAAACAAGGTCACTTCCTGGCAGGCTCAGAAACCTGGATGTTTTAGAGACCTCGAGGAAAGAATTTACCCACATCAATAGCATCTATAGGTATAAAGCCTGATGGCAGGACCTTGGCTTGGCTTCCTAGTCTTAAAATCTTCTAAAAGTTCAATCTGAGATGTGCCTGTCTGGCTCACTTGGAAGATTATGCAACTCTTGATCTCCGGTCTTGAGTTCAAGCCCCACGTTGGGTGTAGAGATTATAAAGAAAGATAAACAAAATGCAAATAATAATAATAATAATAATGAAAGTTCAATCAGAGATTCCTTATGAAAAGTTCCAAAAAAGCAAATCTCGAAGAGCCTGTATGGTCAGTAACTATTCTGGCTGCACTTATGTAAATAACCAGACCACATTTACTAAAACAAGACTTGATTTTCGAATGACATAGTTTTATTGTGGTTATAGTTGATTAAATGGAGGTGACTGTAGAGAGAAAAATTGTTTTAGTAATACATGTTTATGGATATCAAATTCTGTTGCAGCTGTTGTCTTTGAGGTTTTGTTTTTTGCCCGTAAACTGGACTAGATCCTAAATTCATCTAGGTCCCTCCAGTATTTGGCTGTAACTGTCCAAACTGACCTTTCTAAATTTTCTCCCACCTTTCTGACTTGGAAACTTTGAGAACTGAAACTGCCCTTTTCTTGAAGCTGTGGAGGCAAAAGCTAGACAACTTGATATAAACTTTAGAGAAACGATCACAGCAGCTCATGCATGGACAGTTTTCATGCTTATTGCTGTGTGGCCACTCAGAAAACTCACCAAAGACCCTGAAACTGCAAACCATGAAAATCTTTCAGTTTGCTACTGCCTGCCCTCATTACATCTGAAGATGTTTTGAGTCAGGCATCTAGAAATCTTGACTGACTGCCTTCACAACTTAGTGATTTAGATTATACTCTACCGCAACTCTTAATATTTGCTATTCTTTTGCTTCCATACAAATAACAGTAAATTCCTGATATTTTGTACAGTGTAGACCTTATTTGGGAGCCCACCATCATCCCTCCCTCCTGAAATGAGTCACAACTTTTCTAATTAAACTGATCACTTCTCAGGGCTAAGATACTCGGTCAGTGAGATGGTGCAGTCTACCAACTCAACTTTTAGAATGTGAGGTAGAACTAAAGGGGAACAGAATATGCTACCCTAGAATCTGCCACTTTGGTATGTGGGTTAGTTTGAGCTGAAGCCAATCAAGAATCAAGAGACTCAGGAAGAACTTTTCATTACTCCCTTAACTGCCTAAAAGAACTTAGATATAGGGACTGGTCCAGAAAGAGCTATCACCAGGGATAACTACACAGCATATACGATATAAGCTAGGGCTAGTTTGGCAAAGCTTGTTCGTTTAGGTTCCTCTCTGTGTTCCATTGTCTCTTCACAGCATGTCATATTTGTTTACCGAACATTTGCTTTTCCCGTCTTTCTAAAAATTGACTTCCTGGGGATCCCTGGATGTCTCAGCAGTTTAGCGTCTGCCTTCAGCCCAGGGCATGGTCCTGGAGTCCCGGGACTGAGTCCCACGTCAGGTTCCCTGCATGGAGTCTGCTTCTACCTCTGCCTGTGTCTCTGCCTGCCTCTCTCTCTCTCTCTCTCTCTCTCATGAATAAATAAGTAAAATATTTAGAATAAATAAATAAATAAATAAAAATTGTCTTCCTTTCCTTTGAAGCCCCAGACCCCACCCCCATTCTCCTTAACTCAGTATGGCTTATAAACCTCAATTACCTATCTTGAACCTCTCACCTCTATGAAGCTCCCATATGAAAATAATCAAAATTTTCTCCCATTAATCTGTCTTAATTTAATTAGTAGACCAGCCAAAAGAACTTAGAAGGCTAAGTGAAAAATTTTTTCTCCCCTACAGTAGTAAATCTGCTGTATTGTATAATATAACTTTTTTCTCCTGTTTTAATTTTAGCTCCTGAATTGTTCTTATTCTTTATATTCCACATTATCATCCATCCTGTTACTTATACAGAGTATCAATGGAGAATTCATAACATCAAATAGATTATTTTACATGGGAAATAGTTATTTTCATTACTTTCAGTTCTTTTGTATATTTTTGCAATTCCATATTGTTGGAAAACGAGGTTTTTGGAAGTAGAGATTGGAGGCTGTTGGTGTTTTTTTTTTGGTTCCGTCATTTAAAATTATAGTTCCCTCCCCCCATATCCTATAATGGAGTGGGTACAAACTTCTAAGGAAGTCCTTGTATGTTCTCTTGTCTTACATTTTCCTTTTCTTTACATTTATTTCTCTGGAGTGATAGGATTCATGGATGTTGTCAAGGGAAGGGGTCTAATGTCTTTCTTCCTGTCAGCTCAAATTAAATAACATTCATGTCCATTAAAAAAAACAGGTACTGGTTTGCCAAAGGCACAACCCTATTATAGGAAAAGATCCTTAACATTAATCAGAAAAGATAGTGATAAAACCCCATACCTATCTATTTATATATCATCTCACTATTCATCTGTGTATATACCTAATTTCAAGATCTTTATTTAAAATAATAAAAAGTAATGATAGTTTCAAATATGAGAATATATGCCATAAAAAAATTTCTTGAAAGGCAAGGAGTAGTATTTGGTTTTTGTGGTTTAAAATTATATGGATAACTCTTACTGGTGTAGGAATCATCATTAGAATGAATAAAACCCATGCAGAAAATATTCTATAGACAGAACTTTTATAGGGTATAGCAATAACTAGACTTACTTCTCTTGTTTTGTACAGACTTTACTTCACAGGAATTAGAGATTTTCATTTGTTCCTTTTCCTCCTCCTGGCTTCAAATGTTTGTTGCAGAGGCCGTCTTTAAAAAGTTGTGTTTACAGAGTTCCATCAGTATTTCTTCTGAGCCACTCTCTCTTCAGAAAATGGTAAGACCACTCTGTCCTAGTTCTTCTAATTGCCAAGAAGTGAGTTCATAAGTTCCATTTTATTTTTTAATTTTTTTATAAGTTCCATTTTAAAATTGTCTTTTGTTATTTCTAATAGTTGGACAGAACTTGTTAATCTTAAATCTTTCAAATTTACTTAAATCTATGTAAACTTTCAAATCTATTTAAGAGTGGGTATTTTTCAGCCTCAAAAATGAAGTGTGATGAGTGATAGAAATTTTAATTACTTGAGAGTAATTAAAGGTTGATGACAGAAAAATAATACAAAAACCTTTGTTTCTTTATCATTTGTCCCAGCACATAAGATAATTATTTTGGAAAAACCTCGATCCAAAAGAATTTTGTGTAGTATTTAAAAAGCAAAATTTGTCAATGATGCCAAAGGTTGTTCCTTTTTATTTTATATATACACCTATATAAGCTGCATTTGATTCAAGGTTTTCCAGTTTTGTCTTGGCTTTTTCTTTCTTTTTTTTAGATTTTATTTATTTATTCACGTATGACACAGGGAGAGGCAGACATTAGCAGAGGGAGAAGCAGGCTCCCTGTGGGGAGCCTGATCTGGACTCGATCCCAGGACCACAGGTCCTACTGGGGTCACTCCCTGAGCCAAAGGCAGAACCTGAGTCACCCAGTCGACCCTATCTTGGCTATCTTTAGTTAATATCTACTGTCGTCAGTATTTCTTCAACAAATAAGAAATATGCTAGTTTATTGGTCAGATTGGACAAATACTGTTTTGCAGTAATCCTTATCCTTAACGACTTTTGCTCTTCTTATTCCACTTATTCCAGACCTGTCTGTCAAAGGAAGGCATTACCAAAATGGAAATGACAAAATACCGTTTGTACATAAACCATAAATATTTAAAATATGCAAATGAACCATAACAACTTGGGCATTAGACTAATCCAAATGAGAACTTTGTTAAAAGAGTATCAAAAGTGAATTTGAAAAAATAATTATTTCAAGAAGATATTTTTCGTTTTGCGTCTGTCATGTTAATGACGTAGAACTAGAAGCTTTCTTTAACATGTTCAAATGAGAAAGGATAACAGCCATAGTGATAAAACCAAGATCATATAACTAAACGTAATGGTAAATGAATTTGGTAATTTCTTTTGACTGCTTTCCAGGTCTTTATAGTTGAGAAAGCAATATAATATTATTTTGCAACAGGTGTATTCCTATTTGCCAGCTCTGGGGAAGACTGGTGTGCATGGGACTGGAAAGATGCAGATACCAAAGAAAACGGGACAGCGGCCTTGCCTTGAATCTCAGAGAGCCTTATTAATGCTAAATGGTACAAAACAGAAACAAGTTGAAGGGCTGCCAGAGTTACCGTAAGTGATGCTTATATAGCAACTTTTTTTTTTTTTTTAATATAGCCCTTTTTCGGACAAATTCCTTAAACTTTATCCTTACCTATATTGTTGTCTGAATATATAATTCAAACTGAAAAGTGAGTTTGAGATGTATAGGTACATACATATGATCAACACCATTGCTTTCTTTAATTCAAGGTACATATTTTCTTTGGATTAAGATCAAGTGCTTTTCAAAAGAAAATGCAACTGTTTTTTCAAAATCTTTAATACTATTTTTGCCTGTTTTTAAAATTATTATTTGTATATACTAAAGATTGGATTTCAAAATCCATAGGCACATAAGATACTCTGAATTGTTAGAGTAGCTTACCCCACACGCGAGACCTTTTCTAAAAGTATGCTCTAAAAAATTCATAAAACCTTAAAATGTTTTTAGGAAGAATCGGATCAGAATATGAAAATAAGAATGGGGAGCAGGAGCCTGCATTTGGATCTTAGCATTTTGCTGTTTTCTCTTTGCCAAATGTAGTTTACTTGGTCTCTTCCTCTACATGACATTCCATATTCATAAACTTTTCAGTGGGCAGTTGGGGGTATGAGGTTAATAAAAATGAATGCATAAAAATTTGTTACTGCACATTCAAAATAAATATAAAAACAAGCAGTAAATATTTGAATGAATAAGGGGGTTTAAATGAACAGGAGGCTAGATTTTTAAAAGTACTCACTATGTAATGTACACTGCCATGCCTTGGTGAAAAACAAGCTTTCATTTTTTTTCTTACTTTATTTTCAGAGAGCTGAACCTTGCTAAATGTTCCTCATCGTTAAAAAGATTGAAAAAGAAATCAGAAGGAGAATTATCATGTTCCAAGGAGAATTGCCCCTCTTTAGTTACAAAGATGAATTTTCACAAGACTAATCTAAAAGGTATTCCAAGTATCTAAATTAATTCATGCTAGGAACTTCTCATGATTGTAGTCCGTATTTGCAAATTGTATACACTGGCCCCGATGAATCCTTGAACTTGACTATGTCCAGAAAATACCTTCTTGGGTAGCATATTATTTTTTGAACGGTCATGTGTGCAAAGAAAGTGATTGTTTAATACCCAGTAAATAGAATATTCCTCCCCTTCCTTTCTCCCCCTCCTCTTCAGATATTAGTTCATATTGAGCTCATTCCAGACTTGCCCGCCTTACTTTTCTATTCCACCTCAACCTGTGCAGCTTGGGATTAGAGTCTTTTGATTTGAAAGTATAATTCAGTCTTCATCTCTTTCAGTCCTAGACATTTTGTGAACAAAGAATGAGGAGTAGGCTATGTTACATAGCTGTGTTAAGCATATGGACTCTTTTCTCCCAGGCATTGAGCCCAGACTATGAAATGTGTTTGGCTTTTGGTTCTAACTATACTGGAACCTAAGTACCTAAAGGATGGAGTAACAAGAATAGTGCTGTAATAATTCACTTCTGCACTTCTTTTACTTAGTGACCTCTTAACTCACAAATATAAGTTAACCTTCCAAGAGTCTATACTTGGCTATAAGAAAATTGCTGAGTCTCTTGTTAATGAGCTGTATTGTGCTTTTAATACAAAAATTATCATTAGGACACTAATGTAAGTAGTAAGAGTGAAGCTCTTAAAATCTTTCAACATGATAAAACTTCATAATTGCATTTGATAAATTCAAAATAGCTGCCCATTTAGCTCAAAATGTGAAAAATGTATTAAAGTAGAACTCTGATATTAACCAC
Source organism: Canis lupus dingo (assembly GCF_003254725.2). Lineage (NCBI taxonomy): Eukaryota > Metazoa > Chordata > Mammalia > Carnivora > Canidae > Canis > Canis lupus. Next base: position 14,683,724 of record NC_064245.1, on the reverse strand, counting down.
ACAATGTCCTTTTTTTTCTTTGTTTATTGTGTCAGAAGTAAAATGAATATGAATGACTTTAGTCTGAACAGCAGAGGGAACTGGGAGGGAGGAAGAGAACTGAGAAATAGTAGAGAAAAAACTTCAAAAGCTTTTCCTTGCATGTAAAAGAAATGTTTTGGTAGAAGTTACAGAGATAATCTATAAAATTGAACGCTGTAAAAATGTGCTACTTAGTATTTTATAGCAAGAAAGTTTGATTTGGTATTTCATTTGTTTTCTAAGCAATTGCTTATTATAAGTTTTTTTTTTTAAATTCCCTTTACATCAAATTATCACTTACATCTTATTAATCTTGGTTACAACAGAGATAGATATAAACCCTTTTAGCTAGCAGGCACTAATTGCATCCCTTGTAGAAAAACTTTACCATTTCATTTGTCACTCTTATTCAGCTTTAAATGGTACTAGGGTTTTTTTTTTTCGTGTGTGTGTGTGTGTGTGTGTGTGTGTGTGTGTGTGTTTATATTAAGATTCCCCCATTTCTCCTTCTCTGTGCTGCTGTAGCCAAGCCAGACAGCCTATTGAGAAGCAGCAAACCATCTGTTAATGGATTTGAAGTTCTGAATTATACTTGAGTGTGTAGAGGCACTCGTGCTTAGCCAGAAACATTCATTTGAATTAAGCTATAAATGCTGTATAAAAAAGAGCCATACATTTAACGTAGGTTCATGAATAAATTTAAGAGAGGGCAATTGCACTCTAAACTTTTATTGCTGCAAAACCCAGTATTTTTGGTGTTCTCTGATCATTTGGGGCTTTTATAGCAGGGTTGAAGCTTTAAACCTTGAACTAGGGGGAGACAATGCCTGTATTAAACCTTTTGCAGTAGAATTTTCATTGCTGAATTGCTGATAGAACAGAAGCTCTATGGATTGGTGGGTATCCCTCCCCCCTCTTTTTTTTTTTTTTTAATGCAAGAGATGTTTAAACCAGTCAAAAGGAAAACTCAATAAATAATTTTCTGGCATGTGGCCAGATCTCCTAGTTCATGCCCTTTGATTATTTTCTTTAGTTGATATCTTGTCTTCTCTGGAATAATCTATTAATTTTTTATGGCAGGAGAAACAGCCCTCCATAGAGCTTGCATAAATAACCAAGTGGAGAAATTGATTCTTCTTCTCTCTTTGCCAGGAATAGACATCAATGTTAAAGGTAAGTTCTACATTTTTGTAGTCTGATCCAGTGTCTTAATATTTGTGGCATTAAATAGTTTTGTGTCAACATTAAGAAAAATCATTTAAGTATATTTATCTAGCATAGCTTTCAAATATTACCAGTCGCAAAACCAAGAAATTCATCATATATTGATTTATAACTAATAGTGCAGAAACACTTTTGTCCATATTTTGATAGATCTCAAAATCAATATTTTTCAGCTGTTTTAATTTATTTTTCTTACAATTAGAAATAAGACTGTGCCTTAGGCATTTTTATCAAGACACGCTATTTCTGTATGAAGCATCTAGAAAGTCACACTGTTAAAGGAAGCAGAATATTGATACTTTACTACCAAAAGTCCTACTTTTGCTGTTTTAAAACTTGCCTTGATTTCTAATTTAGACAATGCTGGCTGGACGCCTTTGCATGAAGCCTGTAACTATGGCAACACAGTGTGTGTCCAGGAAATTTTGCAACGTTGTCCAGAGGTAGATCTGCTCACTCAAGTGGACGGGGTGACTCCTTTGCATGATGCACTGTCAAACGGACATGTAGAAATTGGCAAGCTGCTACTACAGCATGGGGGTGAGTGCATTTATGCTAAACGGGATTTGATAAATTATCCAGCTTTTTGATGAATTCCCTCAAAGGTAGATAGCATTTTTTGTTTAAGATCTATGAGGAGAAATGCCTTTATTTCATATTAGTGAAAAAGATAAAAAGTCTCCTAGAATGAAAGCACCTTTTATTTAATAGGGATACCTTTTCATAATATGTAAATATTTATTTTTATTAATTATAAAGCCTATTTAGGTTTTGTGTATTTAGGTTTGTGTATTTTGGATTGAGTGTGTTACGGTTTTAAATATTAGTACTTTTACTTAAAATGTGTAATGTCTTTGTGAACCAGCCATTTCTGAAAGCTTATTAATAAATGAATGTAAGTGTTCCATTGTGGTTACTTGGGTTTTCCATTCTTGTTTCATTTCTTGTATATAACAGCTAACTCGATTAATCTTTTTTTTTAATGAATTATTTCTTTACAGACTATGAAAAAAAAAAGATATCCTGGAATACCTTTTCTTCATTCACATTTTACAGTCAATTAAGTTACAGTGGGAAGAATTTTTTCAAATGGTGATAACTGTTATGCAGAGATTTTGAGATGGAGATAACTTTAGCTTAATATTCATCTGATGCTTTTTTTGATTTTTGATCTCTGCATTTCAGAAAGCACCCCACCCCCCTCTTCAGTGACATTCTTCTTATATGTAAACTGAATAATATAAATGTTATGTTAATTTTTTCTGATAAGCTGATTTGTGTTTTTAAAAGAGAAACAAAGGAAAAGTGATGACTAGCTTATAATGCAGAAATAAAAATTTGTGTAAATTTTCTGTTACTTTTATTTGTGCTGATTTTAACTTGAAATTAAAATTTTTTTTCTATAATTAAAGCTGTTTCATTCTGCATAAACATAAAATGCATATTTTCTTTAGATGTTCCCCCTCCCCCTCCTGTGTGTATGTGTATATACATACATATACATATATACGTGTGTGTGTGTGTGTGTGTGTGTGTGTGTGTGTGTCTGTGTATGTGGTTGTACAGCTTGGAAGTTTAAGCAATTTGGTTATTTATAGTCTTCTCCTGCCCCCTAAAGGCCTTAGTGTGTCTGTTTTACTGACACCATTTCATAATCAGTATATTTTTCAGTTCTTCCACTTTTTGAATATTCTATGTTTACTAAACCATGATGTTCTGTCTCCTAAGTGTTTTATTTTTCTGCTCAATCATGTATGTGACATTCGAAGCCCATATTTGGCCTTACTTCAAATGATCTAAGCAATATAAGAGCCATTATTGTATTAAGTCCAACTCTTTAGAAAGAGAATGGGATTATATTGATCAAAGTGAATTTTTCTATGGCTCTTGGTGAAGAATAGTATATGTATGAGTTCATTGCATTAGAGAAGCAACACCTACCTGTAGTTGATTTTATTGAGGTCCCTTGGCAGTTGTGCAGACTTACCTTTGCCTTACTCATATTCTGAGTTTGGACCTGTCAAATGGTTTAATACCATCATTATAGTAACTATATCATCCCTTCTTTGTGAATTAGTCTTGAAACAAGTAATTTCAGAAGTTTATTTATGTCTCTAGAACCTTTGCTTACTTTTGGTATCTTGTCCATAATTTTGTTGTTGGTTTTTAAGAAGGGTCACTTGGCGCAATTTTTTGAAATGTAATGAAAAGAGGGCAGCCCGGTGGCTCAGCGGTTGAGCACCGCCTTTGGCCCAGGGCATGATCCTGGAGACCCAGGATCAAGTCCCATGTTGGGCTCCCTGCATGGAGCCTGCTTCTCCTTCTGCCTGTGTTTCTGCCTCTCTCTCTCTCTCTCTCTCTCTCTCTCTCTCTCTCTCTGTCTCTCATGAATGAATGAATGACTGAATGAATGAATAAATAAATAAATAAATAAATAAATAAATAAATAAATAAATAAAATCTTTAAAAAAAATACAATGAAAAGAGAGCATTAATTTTTGTTTAGAATTTTCTTTTTTCCATAAAATTAAATAACATATTATTAGTGGTTGGTCATTTATATTAAATACAAATTATAAACTAGGCCATTATGTATATTTCATCAGATATATCATTAGGAATTTTTAACTATGATGTGTTCTCTGACAGTATGCTCTTATCTTGTATGTAGGTTCTTATTACTTCTTTTAGTTGTAAAACCTTACATCTCTGATGTTTTTTGTTTTTTTTTTTTAAAGATTTTATTTATTTATTCATGATAGTCACAGAGAGAGAGAGGCAGAGACACAGGCAGAGGGAGAAGCAGGCCCCATGCAGGGAGCCCGACGTGGGATTCGATCCCGGGTCTCCAGGATCACGCCCTGGGCCAAAGGCAGGCACTAAACCACTGCGCCACCCAGGGATCCCACATCTCTGATGTTTTAATGGCAGAGTGCATAAATAATAACAGTACTTGGCAGACAGAGGGACACAAAGTACTCAGTGCTGTGTGACCAAATACTGAGTCATTGTTGTTCCCCTCTCCACCTCCCATATTATCCTTGATTGCCTAGGGGGATAAACTCTTCAGTGTTTGCTAAGTAGATTTATAGGTCTAGGTAGGACAGAAAGATGAAATCTGGCTTTTGACTCAAAGTAGTTAACACTTAATTTTTTGTGAATCAGTTACCTATACTAAAAATTGAACATAAGCAAGGATAATTGAATAGTGTGATCTGTGTCTGTGCAAGGTTTTTACGGTCTTTGCTCTGTGCAGTCACCTATTAGCAGTGGAAGGAAGTAGTACTTTTTTCCTCTTGGTGAAATTATAAGATAACTTTAGAATCTTACACAGATTGAAGAAGAACATATTTTGTTAATATCTTCTGTGAACACTGAAATTCTCATTTCAAGATGACAACTTTTGAAGTTTTATATGCTTTTTAAAAATCCGTAATTAGGGATGCCTGGGTGGCTCAGTGGTTGAGCATCTGCCTTCAGGCTCAGGGCGTGCTCCCAAAGTCCTGGGATTGAGTCCCGTATCGGGCTCCTTGCATGGAGCCTGCTTCTCCTTCTGCCTGTGTCTCTGCCTCTCTCTCTCTCTGTGTCTCTCATGAATAATAAAATCTTTAATATTAATTAATTAAATTTGTAATTATATGTATTCTTTATTGAACTAAGGCATGTGCTTTAGGCAAATCTAACTAGACATTGACTAGAATTTGGGGGGTTTTTAATGCACCTTTATTAGACAGTCAATATGTATGACCAGTTAATTTTGTCAACGTGAATTAGTACAAAACGTGATTGTAAACAGAATCCTATGCTTTGGGAAAATGCAGAGAAAACAACTGTAAGCTACCAAAATAAAAATGTTTTAACATTGTGCATTTTCTTTTTTCACAGGCCCAGTGCTTTTACAGCAGAGAAACTCTAAGGGAGAATTGCCCTTGGATTATGTGGTATCATCTCAAATCAAGGAAGAACTATTTGCTATTACAAAAATAGAAGATACAGTGGAGAACTTTCATGCCCAAGCAGAGAAACATTTTTACCACCAGCAACTTGAATTCGGCTCATTTTTACTTAGTAGGATGTTGCTAAATTTTTGTTCAATTTTTGATTTATCTTCAGAGTTCCTCTTAGCTTTCAAAGGGTTAACTCACCTAAATGAGCTGCTTGTGGCTTGTAAGAATTATAAGGAAACTACCAGTGCTCATGCTGACTGGTTATTGGATCTCTATGCTAGAAATATAAAGACATTGCAGACGCTTCCAAATATTCTTAAGGAACTGCCTGAGAATTTAAAAGCGTGCCCTGGAGTGCACACTGAGGCCTTATTGGTGACATTGGAAATGATGTGTCGTTCAGTCACAGAGTTTTCATGATGATTCCAAAAAATAAGAGTCAACTTTCTAAACATACTTCTGGCTTGCTTTGTCATTTCTTATGGACTTCATAGTTTATTGATAAATATTTGATTTATTTATTGACAGAATTTGCAGCTTTGCTAAATTTCAAAAGCACTTAAAGAACTTCTGAAAACCCATAATGTATAGGCATTATCTTTTTCCTTGTTGTAGAATTTGATTCAAAAAGAGTTTCATTTGGTATACACTACTTTCATTAATCTTTATTATTTCTTGATCTGAAAGTGGTATTTATTTATATTGTACATGTAAAACATTTTAATTTAAATTTTTTTTTTTTTTTTTTTTTTTTTTCAAATCAAAATGTTCTCTCCTCTATTCCAGGGATTTTAGGTCTTAGAATCATGGCAAGGATATTCATGCAAATGTGCACCTATAAGCATGTAGCTCCCTGTTTATTCTCTGTAGGCTCTTGGACTAAAATACTCATTTTAGTTTTGTGTGTTTGTAAAATAAACATTTCTAAAATTTACAATAATACTCTCTTGGTTTTTAAATGAAGTGAATGTGCCAAGTTTGACAGTTTGATCCCTTGATCTACTTTCACAGTTTGTGTACAAAGTTTATTTCTACTCCATGTAACCACTGTTCTGTAAGTGAAAACATACTGGTGCATAGTAAGTCTTGCCAAATATTAAGATTATAAGCGGTAACTAAGTAATAGATTTGAGATTATCTAAAATCTTAATGTGTAGTATGAATTTACGTTTCAATTTGCAGTTTTTTTCCTAACATCAATTTATCGTAAAACTAAAAGAAAGGGTGTGGATAATAACCACTTTTGAAATTGGAGTTGCTTTCCTAGTGGGAATAAGTTACATTGTGGTACAGCTGGAAAAGAAACATTAAAACTTCCATTTAGCTTTTATGTAACTAAAGTGATGATCTCACAGCAATTAATCTGCTAAAGAAGCACACTTTAGTTTTATCTTGGAAATAGATCTTTTAACAAGATACAAATTCTGAGTGTTTTATTACTGGGTTTATAATCTAAACTGAAAACTGTTACATTAGTATATCAGTTCTGAATAAAAATCAAGGGTTTTTTTTCCTATATTTTTAAGTCAGTAATTTTTTACACATACTATAAGAAATATTAGTTGTGTCTAGTTAGCCTTCAAATGTGAAATCCTATAAAGTCTCATTAATATTTACTCAATCTAAAAATATATATATATATATATTTACTCAATCTGCCAGACTATTAGAGAAGCCGTGTGACGTAGCAGAGACTGAGGAACATTAAAATGCTCAGATTTAGTAAAGTGTTTCCTAACATGATAAGAACATTTTTATTCCAAATAGCCACTTTATTACTTCACTTGTGAAAGCATCTGGAATAATGTTTACTTGGTAAACTAACACAAACTTAACATAGTTTTGACATTTAGCAGGCATAGTTACAAATGCCTAATTTATTATCTACATTATAAGGCAGGTTCCTTTTTTCGAGCTTTTGCTTTCTCACCTGTCAAGTGGAAATAACACCAGGTATTATCTGTGTCATGATAGAATTGTTAGCCTATCACCTTATATGCTACTTAATAATTGCTGCTGCTTTTCTAATTCTTACCTCCTTTTTATAGTTACTACAAATTACCTAAGCAAGTTAATAATTGCCCAAGTTGGTAACAGTTCTAAGTTAATAAGGTAACCAACATCATGAATTAGGGTTTTATAGTGCTAAGAAAAAGTGGTTTTCTGAATTAAATGTTCTTAAGAAATATTTATTTAGTTGCAAGTAGAATTAATGTTTCATAGCTTCTATCAGCCAACTTCTACAACTCATGATAATACGATGTTTTAAACACTAAAACTTATACAAAAGGACCACTTGGCAAACAGATTACTATGTTCTATGTCCTAGTTAACAATACCAATATATTTATGTGAATTTAGACAAACGTATATGAATTTAAACCTTCAATGAGAAACTTCTAATATTATTGCTTAACTTTTATTTTAGAAAATATAATAATTACTTCAGCTAGAGGAAAGAGAAATATTAATAAATAAAATCCATAGGCTTTTTGAGTCCTGGCTTTTAGTTGTAAATGGCTCAGAGGTCCAGCAACCTAAGGCAAGGCTGAGGTATGCTATTCTTCTTGTACTTTGCTAGATTTCACATAGTCCAATAAATTTGTTTAAAAAAAATATATCAAGGCCCTTATTTCAAATGTAAATGAACCCTGGAATAAGATTTCTGAGCTGTTATGATGCAGCTTTCCCTATATGTAATCCCTACAAAATATTTGGAATATGAAAGAGTTTAGAATGTTTACTGGCAGCTCCTTAGAAAGGGTCTTTTTGAAGTTAGAATTTTCTACCTTGTTATTAATTGCCCTATGCAGAATAAAGTGGTTCACTTATATACATTTTTCTGTCATTTCCTTAACTCTAGGATGACTAGGAAAACATTTATCCTTGTATAAATCAAATGTGAAACCAGTGTTTTTGTTTTGTTCTGTTTTTTGTTTTTTTCCAGTGTTTTTGTTGCTTCTTGAACACCTACTATATTCCACACAATCTGCTTAACAGGGGCTGACTACAATAAAAGAAAAAGCTTACAGTCTAGGAGGTAAATTAGGTTGAAATATTGTTACTTTTGCGTTCTATATAGGCTGTTGAAAAAATTTTCAGTTTTGTGTGTTTCTAAAGTTAATAGTAATAATTGGTTTTCTTAGTTTTTAAATGTGAATTACACAGATCTGATAGTTAAGTCCTTTGATCATTATGATTTTAGCAATTCTCTTTTAGAGTGAGTAGAATGTGGGGGGGGGGTGCTTTTGCAATCTTAGCGAACTAATACACATTCCCAGGTAAATACAAATGCATTAATGCTAGGATACTTTATATAAATGCCAAGAAACATTTGCCATTTTTGTCTATGCTGTTACAGAAAGTTAAATGAATACCTTCACATGAAACACCATTGCTGGAATGTGCAATCCATATGCCTTTTACACACCTTTCCAGTTAAGTTATGAACTTGATGAGAACCTGTCACTGTTGCTCCTGAAGCAGTAGGAAAGGGTCATCTTTGAGTGACATGAGGCACTCTTTCCCTCAGGCATTTTTCACGTAGCTTCCACGCCAATCGCACCTCCTGCTGACGTGGAGCTTGCAAAGTTCTGAATGATAATTGTTTTTATAACAAATGTGGATTGAGTTAGAAAGGTCAGCTATGGCATTATTGGAATTAGGCTGTGCCTGGTGTTGTCAAAACTGCAGACATCAGTTCCATGGAAACACAGAATAGTTAACTCTTTCTTGTAAATCAAATTATGTTATCAAAAAATTCACTTTGTAGGTTGAAATGAATTGTGGTGGGAGGATATACTCTGACAATTGTTTGCCCTGGTACAGAATTAGAAACTATTAGACCAAATATAGAGAGAAAAGGGTGTGGTATTGTTTTTGCTTGGTTCCAAAGCATCCATCTTTCAAAGTATTGCAAATTTTACTAAAAGAAGACCTTTTCAGATGAAACCAGCAAAAGATAATTTTAACATCATTGATCGCTAGATTTTTTTTTCCTCTAGTAAATGCTAGTCTTCAAATTGTGCTTTCCAGTTTATGAAAGCCTCAGGCAACAAAGACTTATAAACATGAATTTATGTGAATTGTTGGGGAAAAATATGTTAAATTACTTGAAAAAGAGGCTTCTTAACATTTTCCAATCACAAATCCAAATGATTAGCTTTTTATCACAGGGGAGTCTGCTATTTGGGAGTACTTTTCATGTTAAAAGCAAAATTATAATTTGTATACTTGAGGTACGAATATTTTCCAATATCTTATATATTTGTAAGATATTACATGTTTGTAAGGTTTACATAATTATTATAGGCCTTTTTTGTAAGTGTAGATATGTAGTTTTGTTATGAATACACTTAAACTATGTTAAAAAAACTAAACTATAATTCTTAGTACTAAGTGCAAGTGATTTTTTTTATAATGTTTTTGTACTGTTGAATATACATCTACTTTTTTCTTTTTAAAACAAATATAATAAACTTTTCTGGGTTTTTTAACTACTTGCTGAATTAAGATTCAACAGTATTAAATCAGCAAAGTAACCAGTAATTGTTACAAAAACAATACTCCTCATAAGTATATATTATTATTTATATATGTAATTTATAATATGTAACATTACCCTTAACACAGACCAAAAATATAAAAGTTCCTTATTTAAATATTCATAATTAGCTGTCTCTAATAGAATTGAAACAAACATTTCCTCCAATTTTTTTTTTTATTATGGCCCCCAAATCTTTTTTGAATGGTAAATCCAGATTTGGTAAATCTAATCTCCTTCCTCTCAAAAGCATCTGAATTGGAGTAAATGAACGTTTATGCATAATGGGTGTTAAACACTAATAGAGAATGGCTAACTGCTCTTTGGAACATAGGATTTAGTTCTAGAGAAGAAAGGTAGTTTTTTAAAAATTTGCTGAGCAATTCCAGCAAGTAAATTGCACTGAACATAAAATCTGGAATCCAGCTTTGAATTTACACCTATTATACTATCATTTATCTTAATAGTAGATGAACTAAAATTTCCAAGGATTCTCCATTTTTCTGTCCTCAAAATGAAATAAATAGGTTGAAAAAATCATTAATCTTAAAGTGGTGACAGATAAAAAGAACTTAGTTTGTTGTCAGGACTTCTCAACTTAAAGGTTAGGTCAGCAATGGTTTATGTCATGACACTGATAAATTTTTCTAATGACCAGAATGGTTTGATTTATAATAGTTTTTTTTTTTTGTTTTTGTTTTAACAATATGTATCCTTGGTATCTGACCTCATCCTAAAGATGCATTTCTGTTTTGCATTGTTTCCTTTTTAATACATAGAGATGAAATTACAGAGCAGTAAGTAATACTCGGTAAAATTAAAATAAGGAATTTAAAGAGCTCTTCGTGAAAGCTTACAAGCAGAATTGTAAAGATTAAAACTGGGCAAATGGTTGAGAGGGGAAATGGTTAGGAGTCATTCTGGTTTAAAGAATCAAGAGGGTAATTAATAGATTGAAAAATTAATAAAGGTATAAAACCAGACAATAGGGATATAGGCAGATTTCCTAATCTGAGGAATAAACTAATCTGTCTTTGAAAATTTTAGGGATGCCTGGGTGGCTCAGCGGTTGAGCATCTACATTTGGCCCAGGACATGATCCTGGGGTCCTGGGATTGAGTCCGGCATCAGACTCCCCATATGGAGCCTGCTTCTCCCTCTGCCTGTGTCTCTGCCTCTCTCCCTCTTTCTCTCTTTGTCTGTCTTTCTCAGTGTCTCTCATGAGTAAATAAATGAAATCTTAATTTTATTTTATCTTAATTATATTTTATCTTAATTTTCTTAAATGAAGAAAAATTTTAAATAATGTTCAGTAAACCAAAGGGTTGAGATAATTGTTTTAGGGAAGGTTGTTTTAGTTGAAACTCAGTCAAAAATAAAAGAGAAATATGCCAGTTTTACTGGTAGTAGCAGAAATATAGACTATGGGACAAGTAATATTCAGCCCTTTCCTCAAGGTTAGGCAAATCTACTTTCTTTCCCTGTGACTTAATTCCCTTACTTCTCCTCTCAAACTACATTTAAGTTCAAGTCATGTTATTGAAGGAAATGGGCTCAGGGAGAGTTTGAGAGCCATTTAGAAAAGTAGTCAGACTGGCTTTCTCAAAGCCATTTTTCTTGACTAATTCTAGTTCTTTTTAAAAAATAAGATGTCCTTAAAAATTTAGGTAAAATTACATAAGGGGAAAGATTATAAGCAAATATGTTGCTAATAGTGGTTATATTTATGATAGAATTTCGAATATTTTCTGTACTTCTCCAAGTTTCTCTGTAACATGATTTATATTTAAAATGCCAATAACTCATGTATTTTTGAAGATTTTTGAAAGTAATTACCCTAATGTAAATGAGAATGAAGTCTTGAAATTTTTCTAAAGCTCTTATTTTTTAAATATAAAGTACATTTTTTTTTAAAATGCCATTTCTCTTCAGGGAACAATATAATTAAACATAGCACCATCTAACGCGGATCTCAAAAAATATATATACCCACACTAGATGCCCATCCTTTGAGAGTGCATCTGGCTCATCATTTTACTGGCAGGCTTCATCAGTCTTTTTTTTAAGTGGCTTCCAGGTAGTGTGTCACCCTGTTGGTTGGCATCATTAATCTAATCTAGGAAGACTCTTAAATTCCTAAAAATTAAACTTTCTCATGTAATTACCATGTGGAGTCATGAGAACATAGCATTACTATTGGCCTTTTCTGATTTTAGAAGTATTTAAGAAAAAAAAAAAACTTGAAGAATCTGGTGGGTTGTTTGGGGTTTTTTGTTGTTGTGTTTTTTGTTTTTTTCCAGATTTAACACCAAAAAAGCAGAATGCTCAAATTGAATGAAGGCTACATTTATCTATTATTTGAAGGGAGGTTATACTGTGTTACTGAGAATTTTTTCTTGTATCATCACAGACCTGGAAAAAATTCACTTTTTACTATCAATTTTATTATTTACAACAATAATGCAGATACTGGCAGCCAGCTGTTCACTGAGAGAATTCTGATTGAAAGTGCCTTGTCACTGTTCTCCACAGCATATTATTTTGCACCTTTTGTGTGAAAGCGAGGAAAATGGTTTCTTGTAAGGTACTGTTTTAAGTAGTAAAATTCAAAATAGACTATTTTAATTATTTTATTATTTTATATCAACTCATTGGATACCTGTAACGTAACCTACCGTGCACTGGGGAATACCACATTAATGTGTTTTGGGAGGGGACCTGCTTGTCAGAGTTGTCACAGTCACGGGGGATCATGGGTTCTGTGTATTAACATCATAGAGCGAGCGACAAGAATGGTATGTACCTACTGTCCCACCCCACAAGAGTTAGTGTGCCTGACTTTGGTTATCAAATGCTAGATGTTTTGTGATAACAGCCCCCCCAAAAAAAGTTTTTCTGTTTTATCTAAAAATGCATTTTTGTAAGTTTTTTTAATGTTCAGCAACTTCAAACTAATAAAATGGACCACCACATTGATCTATTTTAAAGCCACTTCTTCATACATACAAAGTATTTGACTTTTCCCAGTGGGTTCCCTTGTGCTTCAAAGACCCTGTTGTAGTTTGCTGGTTCTCTGTATTAACAGAATTTGCTGTGTAAGAGTTCCAGATCTAAGGTAAGGGGTCAGAATACCATTGTGTAAGATTGGGTCAGAATTTGGGGTAGTTACCTCCCATGTTATACAACAAAGTCAACAAAAACACAAACGTTTATCCCTCTCTGTATAATAGAAAATAGACACTTAAGTCTTGATGAAAATTTTTAAGAGTTTATTAATTCTCGACAGCAATAAACTGTTTTCCATGACTTCAGTATTGTAGGTTACACACAGATTTTGGCTTGTAATTGTCATAATCACTGCTGTACAAAGGGAAGAATGTTTTGAGGGAATGATTTAGAGTATAGTTGTAAGGTTTCCAGTTCCCTGGATGGCTTTATTAAAAGATTTCTGAACTTGGGACAAATGATGGTTATTTCCTTCCTCTCAGCTCCCTTACGTAGTCCAGCTGTCTCTGTAATTACTCTTGACTGTTGTCTCAGGTGGGTCTCCTGTAATCAAGAGGCATTGAAGAGTGGTTGGGGCTGGGTCTGCATCTTTCTGTGTGCAGTGTTTCCCCTAAACTTGTTACTATTTGAATTCTAGCGAAATAAAATGTTGCCTCAAGTTGCCTTATGCCATTGCTAAGATTCTCTTTGACAGGAAGTGGAACTGAGCCTATAGTACCATCTTGCCATGGCAGCAACAAGCCAGATCCCAGGATCTCTGATACATTCTTCCTGAGAAAATAAGAGGTGATTTGCAGATTCCTTCTTTGACTCAGGTTGGTCACTCCTTTTCTCTTGAAGGAACACTGAAAAATCTGCAGCAGGGGAGAATTAGGCTGCATTTTTACTTTTGCTACAAACTGAGAAAACTTTGGCATAGCTACTCACCTATTTCTATTCTTAATACAAATAAAGCTTTCAGCTTAATATAGTAATGCTATTAATTGCAAAGAGCAGAACAGCAGTGCCGTTACTTTTTTTTTTTAAATGAAGTTGTATAATTGTTCAGTCACGTGGAGATACAGCCATCATACAAATAAAAAACGTGTCTGCAAAAATACAGCTTGTGCATTTGAGGGACCACTTTGTTATTAATTTAAAATGTGAAGAAAGGACTATCATAAAATTGAAACTCATTTGAGACCATTTATGTGTTTAATTGTTGGAATTTTTTTGGTTCTCAGCACAAATGCCCTTGGGAAAGTGCGTATATAATCATTAACTTCCAGCAAACACTGGTGTTAGTTCCTGCAGCATGTGACCACTTTGGACATTTAATGTTTGCCGGGGGGGGGGGGAGGGGGTTGCACAGTATTCTTACATAATGAGACATTTTCTTTGGTGTTTCTTAAAATCTCAAAGACTCAGCTGATACAGCTTTTACAATGTGACTGCCACTGTACAAATGTAGAAACTGAGGCATTAGAGCTAATATCTTCACTACACAAAAGAAAGTCTTATGTTTTTTCTCTCAGTGAGTTACACAAGTCATCCCAGAAAAGAGAAGTATAATTGAAAAGGAATGACACTATTCTAAGTATTCATTACATTTTTTTTTTTTAAGATTTTATTTATTTATCATGGTGGGTGCGCAGAGACACAAGCAGGCTCCATGCAGGGAACCCAATGTGTGACTCAATCCCGGGTCTCCAGGATCAGGCCCTGGGCCAAAGGTGGCACTAAACCACTGAGCCACCCCGGCTGCCTGTATTCATTACATTTTTTATGTGGTTTTAATTCATACTTCACTGAACAATTAGAAAAGCCTGATTCTAGATACTCTAATCAAACAAATGAATTGGCATACATACACATACTCACACTTGACATTTAAAGCCCCAGAATTTAAATAAGCATTACTTTAATAATACCTGAAACTTCTGTAAGTAGTGTAATGGTGGATCTCTTTACTTGTATTTCTGGAACATCAACTGCCTAATATGCATTTTTTTATTTGTTTTTAATGCTGAGACCCAAACTCAGAAATAAATATTGGGGTACATTTAACAAGTGTATAAACTAAGGCCTCTGAGTATGACTAGTTAAAATTTTTGTTTTAAAAAAAGATTTTATTTGTTCATGAGAGACCCAGAGAAAGGCAGAGACACCAGCAGAAGGAGAAGCAGGCTCCATGCAGGGAGCCCAACATGGGACTCGATCCTGGGTCTCCAGGATTATACCCTGGGCTGAAGGCAGCACTAAACCGCTGAGCCCCCCAAGCTGCCCTGAGTATGACTAGTTAATACAAAATTAGATCATTGACAGCATTATAGACATTTGGATATTAAGATCAAAATGGAAAAATACGTTGCCTATTCCTTGGATAAGAGACAGATTACAGAATTTTCTTCACTTTTTTTTTTCAATTCTCAATACTTTATTTTCACTTTTAAATATAGAATAAAATTCTATAAAAGATACTTTCAGAAACCTATCAATTAAGTTTTGTTTTTAGTCTCCTTTAGCTCCGGATTGGATTTGCGTATACTGTCACTGGTTGTTGGACCATTGCCTCTGACAGGGTAAGTCATAAAATAGTAATAGGTATTCAATAAATGTATCACAAAGGAAAGTCATTTTTTAAAAAAATCGTTCAATTTGGGGTCCTGGCTGGTTCATTTGGTGGAGCATGAGACTCGTGATCTCAGGGTTGTGAGTTTAAGCCCCACTTTGGGTGTGGAGATTACTTAAAATCCTGAAAAAAAAATATTCAGATTATCCTAGTATATAGTATGGTTCAAATATAATCTGGAATCCCTATAGCATCTGTCAGTTTGAATCTGTGGAACAGTACCAAAATGAGCAAGTATTCTTTAAATGAAAAAAAAGTTTAACATGCATTTCTTAGGAATTACCACAATTAATAGCAATAATAGTACTTTGCCATGTGAATGACCTTTAGTGAATTTACTCACCAAAAAACACTGAGGAATATATTTAATAGTTGACAAGATTACTGGATTTAGCAGTCTCACCCCTATTGGGAGTGACATTTGAAATACGTGGAAACCTCAAAACTAAATCAAGTTAAACAGCTTTCAAAAGGCAAAACTGTACCTATGTGAGAGGGGGAAAGAAATAGTTAAAATTTTATTAGACACAGTTTTTCAGTCTGTGAATGTGGTGGTCTTGAAAGCAATGAAGATGCCTCTGAATATCCTTTCATGCCTCAAGATAGTTCTTACTCTTATGTCAACTTCATTGCATGCTCACTCCTTCGAAGGTGGGTAGTGAGTTTCATACAATGGTCAAGGTTTTAGGGAAGGCCTTATTTGCCCAAACCAAACTAAGTTTCATTTATAAGAATATGCAAACAATCCTCCAGCACTCACAACCAACCACCAAAAAGAGAGAGAGAGAGAAGCAAAGAAAAAGGAGTACTGAGTATACTTAGAAAAGATTTTTTTTTTATTTAATGCAGTGAATGTATAGTCAACATTACCACTGAACTTAACATCTGAAAGTTGGTAGAGTGAAACAAAAATTAGGCATCTGTTAATGGTTACTATGCACTAGGTACATCTGAAATTGTACAATATCAGGCTTGTAGACATTTGAGTAGACACTGTCAGCACGGAACATAAATCTCACACAAGGTATAATCAAAAGGTATTTCAAACAAATTATCCCATCAATAAACTTTCTGTGGCAACATCAACTTTATGGAGTATTATGTCCAAGCAACAAACAGTGATGGTATGCGGATATAAGCATGTCATTATAAACATGGTGAGCTAAATAGAGCATATTGAGGTCAAAGCCTTTCTGTAGAAAGGGAATTCAATTGACATTCTCTTTCAAGCATAGTGTATAAACAGATCAAAATAGTTCTATAATAAGAAATAGTATTTAACAACGTCGCTTTAAAATAAAAATACTTTAAAAATTAGCTTCGATGAGATTAAATTTATCTTTAAAGAATCTTCCTTTAGAGTGAAATATATATTTCTGGCTTCTGGTTTTTCTGTGTTTTTCCATCATAACCCTCCCCCCCTTCACCCTATCCCACTCTATTAATAAAGTAGTGCAAAACATTGTCTACAGCATTTCCAGCCAAGCTTAATCCCCTACCCAGTCAGGGAAGTAAAACATTCTCACCAAATTATTTCTCTCTCCAGAGGTATACTCCCGTGATTTATCAGGGAGTTAGGTACAAAAACTATCATAAGTCTTGGGAATGCAATTTTTAAGTATAGATTCTATGGTAAGTAGTGAAACAGTTTTTTAAAGGCAAACTCCCCCTTCCCCATAAGCAGTTGTGGTTTGTTTTTTGTTTTTTGTTTTTTACAAAATAGGTTTCATGCATTCGTATTATCAAGAATGATTAGTTTTTTTAGAAATGAATGTAATGAAACAACTGGCATATCACTTAGCACACTAGCATTCTTTACATTAAAATTCACACTAATAACAAAAATCATACTCTGCATTAAAGCATTTCAGTAATTTAATGAGAAAGCAGATACTTTCTGCGTGAGAATACTTTTGAGTATTAAATATTTTTAGATGCACAGAGACACCAAAAGCAATACGGATTTAGTTTGCTACTATTTTTGATGACTGAACTGGGTGACTAACTTGCTAACTTGGTACAAATTAAAGTAGTGGTAGGTATAAAAATTCAAATAGGCAATCATGTATAAACCTGGCAGTATTTATTTGTAGTCCTGTAGAGATTTTGAGGTTTCAGATGGAATGATAAGGAATGATAAAAGGTTGGAAGTTTTCTTTGTAGACTGTGGAAGAATTATCTTGACGGAGTGACTGTACCTTTTCTCATTAGTGTAAAATAAGCCAAGTCATAGCTCAATAATTTGCACAGGAATAAAGTCAGGATCTGAAGTCAGAATCTATGTTAAATTGAAATGCATCTGTTCCATAAGTCAGATTTTGGGATTTCCCCCCTTCCCTTTTGAAATGTATAAAACATAGAAAACTGTAATGGATTACTTTTCAGATAAAAAATAGTCACATTAAAAAAAAAAACTTTAAAAATCAAATTGACATTTACATTTTATGTAGATTTAATCAGAGCACAGCTGAGCATTTAATGTAATACTCTGGTTCTTCCACTTGTAATTAGAGAAGTGTATATCTCCCAACGTTACCATTCTTGTATTTGTTGTTTCAGTGTGTTATATTATTATCCACAGCCAACAAGGCTTTCACACAGCAACAGCTAACCCTTTATCAAATGGAGTCTGTACAATGGAAGTATATTTTCAAAGACATATGCCTTTGTACACTATTTACAAATTCTCTCGATCATGATAAAAAGGCAAAATAAATAAAAAGCAGGAAGAAAGGAAATGCTGCTGAGGCTGAAGGCTTTTTCTTTTATCTTCCTGAACAGATGCTGGTCTCCTCAGTGCTGGGAGCTGGCTAGCCAAGATTGTTTTTCTTCCTTTTACACGGGCTATGGGAAGGATCTGGTTTCAGTTCTTGGTATTGCACCTGTTTAAACAGAGTTCAGAGAAAGACTGGTCAGGTGGTCACTTTCTGGCAAAGGCAGGCAAAGCAGAGGAATGAGAGACTGCTTGGAGGCAGGGGTGGGAAGAGTGCTCACCCTGGAAGCTCTAGGAGAACTGCAGCTGGGATGCAGAAAACAATAGAATGATAGAGCAAGAATCAGGAGGGAAATCCTGCCAGAAATTACGTGAGAGCGGTGATGTGAACTTTGGTAACAGGCGCCTCTTCACTGTCAATAACCGAGGACTTTAAAGCAAAAACCATCTTTCTCTTAATTTTGAAAGGCTGGATAATGGTTCCTTGCAATTTACTGTTTGTTTAATTTAGGCTTAATCTCTCTCCAGGCCACTCTCCTGTCAGATACTAAATCAAAAACTCAACTGAAACAAAGGAAGAAAGGTATTGCCGGAACATAGCTTCCAGATTTTGATAAAAACGTTTTTCATTTATTCTGAAAATAATTGATAATTAATAGGCATTAGCCTCCAAGTATTTTAAAGGATGGAGGTGTGCCCGTCTTGAAAAAGCAGTTACTCCTCACCCCACCTCACCCACCAAGGTCTCTAAAATGTACATTTTTAACACTCACTTAATTCCTCCAAATTATGCAAAGAAGTGTTTTTCAAATGTTCTCTGGCAGATTTTGCTTTCATCATCTATATTCCTGTTTCCTCCCTTCAGGTAATGGGGACTTCCCTTCACAAACTCTAAGTGAACCTTCTTTGGAGGAAAATTGCTCCTACAAGCCCTGGTAGGTTCTTGATGCAACCCTCTCTCATTCAACATTACCCATTCTCTATAAAGTTCTTCTTGCATAACACCCCGAGTGGGCTAAACTGCCAAGGGCCTTTTTAACTTTAAGTGGTTCTTCTAAAACCTTTGAAATTAAACGGATGAAAAGCAAAAACCCAATGCCATCCTACATTAAATAGCAGGCATAGTGAAACATACATACCACTTGTACATCTGAAGGGACTCTGGAAAGGAAGTCAAGTAGTTCGTTGTTATCAATTGCATATGGACTCCGAAGCTTTTTTGTGAATTTATTGATGCCTGAAAAAGTGACAGGTTAAACATGAGTGAAATCTCCAAATGTAGGAATCAGAGAAATCACATACTTTTCCATATGCTGCAGTGATTTGAAGATCTAGATTAAGCTGCTCTTCAGTCTTGACTGAACCAATACACCCTGTTTTCTCCTCCCGTCTTCCCTTCCTCCCTCCCTTCTCCCTCCCTTCTTCCAGTTTTCTTTCTTTCTCTCCTTTCCTTTGTCCCCTTCCTAGCTCCATCCCAACTCAATGGTTGCTCTGGTTTTCTCTTTTATTTTAGTGGCTTCTTCCAAGCAGGAAAGGCTTTTTATTTGGGAAACAAAAGGCATCTGGCAAGAATGCGCAGTGCTGTATCTTGCTTTGCCACTCAGTGTCACATTACTTAGAAGCCTTGCTTTAGTGTTCCATCTATGGTGAAACTTTGCAAGGCAAAAGAAGTCTGATTTACTGGTTTTCCCTTTTTTCAAAAGATAAACCTTAACTGGTTTTTGTTTTGTTTTAATGGGAAGAGGTGTTAATGTTATACGAACTAAATGTTTCGAAGACAGTTGTCCTTTTTGCTTTTTCTCAGAATGATCTGAAATGAGAGAGTTTACCACTGGCTTTAAAGATAGATAGATAGATAGATAGATAGATAGATAGATAGATAGATGATAGATAGATAGATAGATAGATAGATAGATAGATAGATAGATAGATAGCTTTAAAGATGATGAAGCAAGAGGACCCTAAACTCTCTTCCTACATATCTGGTGCTGAGAGAAGACTCACTTTGAAGCAGGTAGGAGAGGCCTGGACATAATTTCATGATGAACCTTATCCTCAGTGTGGCAACCTGCTGTCAGGAAGGAACTTAAAAGCTGTAGTAGTTTCTTCTTGAGGAGTGAAAGGTTTGAACCCCACATCAGGCACCCCCCAGCTTTTAACACACGCACCTGTGAGATGATGACCCTCCAAAACATCTACCTTTGAAAACCAATGTGGCTCACTTCTACTATGAGACCAACGAGGCTATAGTGATCTGAGGAAATAGCCCTTAAAGGGCTGGCATGCTTGGAGTCACCTCAGGGCCCCACATGGAAGCAGGTAATTGAGGGGTGCCTGAACTTTGGGAGAGGCTCGTTTACTTGTGTTGGGGCATCAGTCCAAGGGGTAGGCAGGCATCTGAGGAGACACACATTCAAAGGACGGCTGTGGTGCTCTCTGGAGCCAGAGACTGGAGGTCCCATCTTTGCACTTTCCCTCTGCCTTGCTCCAGCTTTTGGATGCTATCTCCACACATTCCCTTTGCCTCACTCCACAGAGTGTCAGTATCTCCGCTACGGAAGCTTTTACACATGTATGGTGCCCCAGTTCTATGTCTGGTTTTACATCTAGGAGGTGGCTCAATAGGGCAGTGTAGGAAGATCTTGAACTCCCCTCCTCCCATGAACATACCAAATCTACAGCTACATATGGAACAGTTCCCTCTGAGAAAGACATGAAAACTAGCTGAGCAACTTCTTCACATTGGGTAAAGGAGAAAAACGCCAAATGGAAGTGGGGAGGAGAAGCTGAGACAAAATCTCATTGTAAACCCTAGCCCAGCAAGGCAACCGACAATCATGACATAACTCACAAACATGGAGCTTCTCTCTCTGAGGAGCAACAGGTTGTACCCTATATCAAGCACCCCAGTTTTTAAGTCCTGTACCTGAGAGATGAGCCCCCAACACATCTGGCTTTGAAAACCATGAGATATAAGGAACTGTAGTGAACTGAGAAATGGCTCAAAAGGCTCCTGTGCAGATTCACTTGCCCCAGGGTGCAGCATAGAAGCAGCCTTTAGAAAAGCACCCAGACTTTAAGCAAATAAATCTCTTTCACATAACTTTAAAACTTCAGCTGGAGGGTTAGGGGCCTGCTGGGATACTTTCTTACTGGTGGGTGACATATTCGTATCCTGTTTGCCTTGTAGAGCTGATGGGTGCCATTTTTACCCACCCGCCCCTGACTGGGAGTCATCATCCTCACATTCTCTCTCTGCCATGCTTCAGAGCACCAACATTTCCTGGAGGGGAGTTTTTACATACATCTGGTGCCTTGGTTTATGTGGCTGCCAGTAAGGGGAACACCTCTTGATTGTTGGGCTCAGTAGGCCAGTGTTGCTTCCATTACTGAATTATATGGGATGCTAACAATCAGACCATTCTTGGCAGACCACCGTCCCCAGTACACTGTATCAGACAGCAGACTGAAAGAGACCCCCAGTCTTTCTGAGAAGAAGCCTATTTATTTATAGAGGAGCTTTGGGCTGCTGTGCAACCCTCTGCTGGCCCACTTCTGAGAGTTTATGGAGTTCTCGTGGAACAGAGTCCAATGGATGCACTCTACACTCTCTGCCTCACTATAGCTTATATGTTGCATCTCCCAGGAAGGAGCTTCTATTCTTGTTTGACACCCTTGACTTTTGTAGCAGGACACTGTGTATCACCTGACTGTGATGGCCCATGGGGCTCATGTTCACAGATCCCACAGGACTATAAGCAAAGAAAACAGAGTTCTCAAACAGCTACCACCCTGAGGACATAGCTAGAGGCAACAGACTCAGATGTTCAGTCTTGGTCACAGACAAAGCTTATCATCATAGTTGCTGCCTGAGGGGTGGGCTTCTAATTAAACATATAAGGGACTGACTGTAAACTCCAGAAACCTTGGAGAGTAGACACTGTGCCATGCTTCAGAGCAGCAGTATCTCTCAGAGGGGAGGTTTTATGTATATCTGGTGCCCTGGTTTTTACAGCTGCCACTGAGGGAATACCCTTTGATCTCCCAGCACTGGTAAGCACGAGGCTTGTATTTCTGAGTCCCACAGGACTGTAACCATTAGAGAGGCAGGCTACCACCCCCCAAGGCAGTGCACAGACATCCAGCTAAAATACATTCATAGTCTATCAGTGAAAGAGACCTATCTGATTTTCCTAGAGCTTCAGGCCTGCACAGCATACTTCAAGTTGGAAATATATCTAGAGGCTTAGAAAAGTGCTCTGAGGACATGTATGCTGCAGGAAGCCATCTTTGTGTTATTGCTACAGTACACTGGCATCTCCTTGAAAGGAATTTACTTACCTACTCATCTGGAGCCCCAATTTTAGCTACTGTCTCCCAGAGTCTAGTGACCAGTGGGGCTTACACTTGTAGTCCTATAGGACTATATATATTTGCATTCTTTAGGAGCTGCTGTCTATGGGTTTGGTTTTTATCCAGCCTAAACCTAGATAATGACTGGTCTTGGCATACCATCAACTATTGGGAGCTATTAAAATAGGTTATTCAGACAATCACACAGGTTAGACAACCAAGAGCTAAGGCAGGGTTGAACAATAATGTTCAACTCCTAAGCAAAGCCAGGTCTTCAAAAATGGGAGAAGGGTTATTTTATCTAATGCATAGAAACCAACACAGACTTGAGGCAAATGAAGAAACAGAGGGATGCGTTCCAGAAGGAAGAAAAAAAGAAAATCTCTGGAAAAAACCTTAATGAAATAGGTAACTAATTTACCTGTTAAAGAGTTCAAAGTGTGGTCATACTGATGCTTACCAAACTCAGAAGAACAGACCACAGTGAGAGCTTCAACAGAGAGACAGAAAATACAAGGAAGTACCAAATAAAAGTCACAGAGCTGAAGAATCCAGTCACTGAACTGAAAAATATGTTAGAAGGGTTCAACAGGAGACTAGATGAAACAGGACTATTGAACTCAAAGATCTGGCAGTGGAATTCAGCCAAGCAGAACAGCAGAAAGGAAAAAAAAAAAAAATGAAACTAAAGACTACTTAAGGGACATGGGGCAAAACTAACCATATTAACATTCACATTATAGGGGTCCCAGAAAGAGGTGTAAAAGGGGACTGAAAACCTTCCTAACCTGTGGAAGGAAATACATGCAAAGCCAGGAAGACCAGAAAGTTCCAAAAAAGGAGGTAAAAAGACCCACACCAAGACACATTATGGTTAAAAAATCAAAAGGGAAAGATGACCAAAAAAAAAAAAAAAAGAATCTTAAAAATAGCAAAACAACCAGGTAAGTACAAGGGAACCCCCATAATGCCATAAGCACATTTTTCAACAAAAACTGCAAGCCAGAAAGAGTGGCACAAAAGTTAAAGGAGTTCATCACCATGAAACTGGCCTTACAAGAAATGTTAAAGGAAGGGACTACATTAAGCTGAAAAAGGGAGGATGCTAATTATAATTAGTTAAGAAAACATTATAGGTCTCATTGGTAATGGTAAATATATAGTAAGGGTAGTAGATTAATCACCTATAAAGTTAGCATGAAGGTTAAAAGACAAACGTTACAAAAATGTAACTATAATAATTAGTTAAGGAATATACAAGATTAAAAGATGTTAAATGTAACATCAGAAACAGAACATGTGGGTGGAGAGTTAAAATATAGAGCTTAAGAATGCATCCAACCTTCCACTGTTGCCAACAGAATAGACTGTTGTAAGTTGTAATATGTAAGCCTCATGATAACTATAAGGCAAAAACCTAAAACTAGATACACAAAAGATAATAAAGCAATCAAAGCATACTACAAAGGAAAGCCATCAAATCACAAAGGAAGACAGCAAAAGAAAAAAAGAACAGAGGGACTACAAGACAGAAAACAACACAATGCCAATAGGTACATACCTATGCAGTAATTAACTGCAAATGAGATAAATTCTCCAGTCAAAACATATCAAATGGCTGAATGGATAAAAAGCAAGACCCATTTATATGTATGCTGCCTAGAAGAGATGCACTTCAGATATAAAGACACAGACTGTGAAAGTGAAGGAATGGAAAAAACATATTCCATGCAAATGAAAACCAAAAGAAAGCTGGGGTAGCTATGCTTACATCAGACAGAACATTTTAAAACAATAATAAGAGACTACGAAGGGGGATCCTTGGGGGGGCACGGCGGTTTGGCGCCTGCCTTTGGCCCAGGGCGCGATCCTGGAGACCCGGAATCGAGTCCCACATCGGGCTCTCGGTGCATGGAGCCTGCTTCTCCCTCTGCCTATGTCTCTGCGACTATCATAAATAAATAAGTGAATGAATGAATGAATGAATAAATAAACTACGAAGGATATTACATAATGAAAAAGGGGTTAACCCAACAAGAGGATATAACATTTTAAAATATTTATACAGCCAACATAGGAGCTCCTGAACTTCTAAAGCAAATATTGACAGATATAAAAGAAGAAATAGCAATATAGTATTACAGTACTGTACTTTTTTTTGAAAATCTTTTTTTTTTTTTTAAGATTTTATTTATTCATGAGAGACACAGAGAAAAAGAGAGAGAGAGGCAGAGACACAGGCAGAAGGAGAAGCAGGCTCCATGCAGGGAGCCCGATGGGGAACTCGATCCCAGGTCTCCAGGATCACACCCTGGGCCGAAGGCAGGTGCTAAACTGCTGAGCCACCCGGGAATCCCCACTAGAGTACTTTAATACCTCACATCAATACCTAGATCATCCAGGCAGAAAACCAATAAGGAAACGTCAGCCTTAAATGACATGTTTGACCACATGAACCTAATGGACATCAATAGAACATCCCATCCAAAAGCAGAAGAATACACGTTCTTCCAAGTGCACATGCAACATTCTCCAGGACAGCTCATGTGTTAAGCCACAAAACAGGTCTTAATAAAGAAGACTGAAATCATATGCATCTTTTTCAACCACCATGGTATGAATACAGAAATCAATTACATGGGGAGGTGGGCAGGGGCATTGGGTGACTGGGTGCCAGGCACTGAGGGGGGTACTTGACGGGATGAGCATTGGACGTTCTACTATATGTTGGCAAATCAAACTCCAATAAAAAGCATACAAAAATCAATTACAAGAAGAAAATTGGAAAATTCACTAGTATGGGGAGATCAAATAACATGCTACTGAACCAATGACTCAATGAAGAAATAAAAGAATGCCTTGAGGAAAATGAAAACAAATACAACATACCAAAATGTATGTGGATACAACCAAAGCAATTCTATGAGGGAAGTTCATAGCAATAAATGCCTACCTCAATAAAAAAAGAAAAATCTCAACCTAATTTTATACCTCACGGACCAACAAACAAAACCCAAAGTTATAGAAGGAAGCTGGTTCTCTGAAAAAATGAGTAAAATGGCAAGCCTTTAGCTAGACTTGCCAAGAAAAAAAGGAAGAACCATATAAAATCAGAACTGAAAGAGGCTATGTTAAACCTGAAACCACAGAAGTATAAAGGATCATAAGACTACACACTAGATACATATAATCTTCTAAGACTGAATCATGAAGAAACAAAATTTCTATTCAGACTGATTACTGGGAAGGCAGCTGAATCAGTAATCAAAAACCTTCCCACAAACAGGACCAGTTTCACTGTTGAATTCTACCAAACATTCAAAGAATAGAATATTTCTTAATCTTCCAAAAACTAGAAGAGAACCCCACACACACACAAAAAGAAAATACAGCCCAATATTCCTGATGAACAGAGATGGGAAAAAAATCAACAAAATATTAGCAATCTGCATTGAATAATTAAAAGTCTTATTTACCACAATTAATTTGGATTTATTCCAGGGATACAAGGACAGTACAACATCTGCAAACCAATCAGTGTCATATGCTATGTTAAGAAAATGAAGGATAAAAATCAGATGATCATCTCAATAGATGCAGAACAGCATTTGACAAAATTCAACATCCATTGATGATAAAAACTTTCCACAAAGTGGATACAGAGGAAACGTACATCAATATAACAAACGGCCATATATGACAATCCATAGCTAACATAGTGATGAAAAACTAAAAGCTTTTTCCCCTAAGTTCAGAAACAAGATAAAGTCCACTCTCACCACTTTTATTCAACAGACTAGTGGGAGTCCTAGCCAGAGTAATCAGCCAAGAAAAATAAAAATACCCAAATTGCAAAGAAAAACTCAGTATGTGCAAATGACATCATGATATATATAGAAGACTAAAGATTCCACCAAAAAACAAAAAACCTAATAAGTGAATTCAATGAAGCTGCAGGATTATGGGGAAGATATAATGAAGAGGATATGACCTACGGTTGACTTGGTTGCTGAACTCACAATTAGAGGTTCCTCACCCACTTTGGTTTTTGAAATGTACATTCTACATTTCAATGAAATGTACTCACAGTGGGAACTGCTCCAAAGACGTAGCCTTGATAAAGTAAGGTGTTACTGAGACCATGTGGACTGTATATGAGACTGAGCCCAGCTAACTCCTCTATGTAAAATTTTAAGATTCTAGTGAGCAAGGGTGGAGATTTACTTGCCTGTGGCCACTCCGGAGAAGCCTCATAAGTCAATTCCCTTGTATATAAAATATACCACCTACCACTCTGAGATGGTCTGCCTCTTTCTTCAGTCTATGCATTCTGTGTACGGGAACCAACTTGCAAACCCAGGATACAAAAATCAGTTAAAAATCTGTTTTGTTTGTATATACTAACAAAGAACTATCAGAAAGAGAAATTAAGAATAATTCCATTCACAGTTGCATCAAAAAGAATAAAATACCCATGAATAAGTTTAATGAACTGAAAGACTTGTATACTGAAAACTCTAAGACATTAATGAAAGAAATTGAAGACAACCTACATAAATGGAAAGATAGTCCATGTTCATGGATTGGAAGAACAGTGTTAAAATGTTGAGGCTACCCAAAAGTAATGTACAGATTTAATGCAATCCTTATCAAAATTTCAATGGCATTTTTTCACAGAAGTAGAACAAACCTAAAATTGGTATGGAAACACAAAAGACCCCAAATAGCCAAAGCAATCTTGAGAAAGACAAAGCTGGAGGCATCATGCTCTCTGATTACAAAGCCATAGTAGTCAAAACAATATGATATTGGCATAAAAACAAATGGATCAATGGAACAGAATAGAAAGTGCAGAAATAAACCCACACATATGTGATCAAGAAATTTATGACAGAGTAGGCAAGAATACACAGTGGAGGAAGGACAGTCTCATAAATGGTGTTAGAAAACTGGACAACCACATGCAAAAGAATGAAACCAGACTATCTTATGTGCAAAAATTAACTCAAAATGGATTAGAGATTTGTATTTAAGACTGGAAGCCATAAAACTCCAAGAAGAAAATAAAGGCAGTAAGCTCCTTGACATCAGTCTTGGAAACATTTCAGATTTGACCCAAGAAGCAAAATCAACAAAAGTAAAAATAAATCAGACTATATCCTACTAAAAAGCTTCTGCACAGCAAAGCAAACTACCAATAAAACAAAAAGGCAACCTATCGCATGGGAGAAGACATTTGCAAATCTTAACTCTGCTATGGGGCTAATAGCCAAAATATATCAAGAACTAATACAACTCAGTAGCAAAAACAAAAACACAATCCAATTAAAAAAATAGGCAAAGGAGAGGATCTAAATTGACATTTTTCCAAGTAAGACCTACAGATAGCCAACTAGTATGTGAAAAGATGCTCAATATCACTATCAGGGAAATGCAATTCAAAAACACCTTGAGATATCACCTCACAACTGTTAGAATGGCTATTACCAAAAAGACAAGGAATAACAAAGTGTTGGCAGGCATTTCTCCACAAGTGTGGAGAAACAGAAACCCTCATTCACTGTTGGTGGAAGTGTAAACTGCTGCACCACGGAATACAGTATGTATAGTCCTGAAAGAAAGAAAAGTGGTACTGCCCTACATTCCTGCAATTCTACTTCTGGACATTTATCCAAAGAAAACAAAAACACTAACTCAAGAAGATAAATACACCCTCCTGGCACATGTTCACTGCAGCCCTGTTTATATAATAGCCAAGACACGGAAACAACCTAAGTGTCCACTGACAGATGAATGGATAAAGGAAATATTGTCTATGTATATACAGTGGACTATTAACCATAAAAATTAAGGAAATTTTGCCATTTGCAACAATGGAGGTGGGCCTTGAAAGCATTATGCTAAGTGAAATGAGTCAAATAAATAAGCCAAACTCATAGATCCAGACTTCGCATTTTGTGTATGTTTAGTTACCCGAGGCAGCAAGTGGGAAGATGGGTGAAATGGGTGAAGGGATACAAATTTTCAGTTACTAAATAAGTGACAGGGATGTAATTTATAGCATGAGGACTACAGTTAACAATACTGTATTGCATATCTGAAAGTTGCTAAGAGAGTAGATCTTAAAAGTTCTCACCATGGGGGAAGAAAATGTTTCCGTTTCTACATCTCTGGCATTGAGATTTTCAGGAAGCAATTTTCCTTTTAAATTACACAAAATTTAAATTTAATGCTTGCAAAAGATGCTGTGATTGACTTACTTGGATCACTTTTGGAATAGAACAGCCAAGAACCATTACAGATGAGCCATATCTACCCATACTAAATTATTCAACAGTTAATCCTCTGCACTACCTGAAGAGCAAATGTGACTGAGGGGTACATATAGATGAAATTGGAGCTATTATAGAAACAAAAACTTTAATGAGATAGAGGTGTTGAAACAATATATAAAACCAGAAGCATCTATTCTACACATTGTATGATATAAGGTAGGATTTCAATGGGATAGGTCTACTCTTTGAAATTTATATTGCACTTAATATATGACCAAGCATATTCACATATGAAAAAATAAATTAACAGCTTTATATGAAGTCAACAGGCTCGTAAAGACTGGACCATAAGTTAGAACATCTTGGCTCTTCTTCAGGAAGCCAGCAGAATAAACATCTTTTGCATTCTTGATTTTGGTCCGTCTCCCCATGTGAGACCCATGTCTTAAATTTCTAGTTAATATTTCAGCAATCACATAGCACTGAAGAAATACTGTTCTTGTTTTATTTCTTTTGGTGAAACAAGAGGCCCGGGCACATTCTCTAAGAATTACATTTAAGACAGAGCCAGTGAGGCCACCCCAGGTTACAGAGCCAGATGTCTGCCATGGGTTCCAGTT
This sequence comes from Canis lupus dingo, assembly GCF_003254725.2. Taxonomy (NCBI): domain Eukaryota; kingdom Metazoa; phylum Chordata; class Mammalia; order Carnivora; family Canidae; genus Canis; species Canis lupus. The sequence goes on along the minus strand of NC_064245.1, from coordinate 14,654,411 downwards.
TCTAAGAACGCTGGGGGAAAAAAACCCAGAAATTCATCAACTATCACAATGGAGACAGCAGATCTGACCCTAGGAAGGTTAGAGATAATAAAGTGGCACACCTATTGCCTTACCCCGAATTCCTTCAATAAAAAGCATCTGTTTTATACATCAAAAGAAGGAATGAAAGTTGAGGGTTTGAATACACCGAGGGAAGAAATGCCTCCGTCCTTGTTTAACTAAACAAGTGAAAGTACTATCTTATTTGAAACTGTTCAAATTATAAGAAGGGAAAAAATAATCATTATTCCTCCCTCCCCGAGCTATAAAGGTAAGGGGAGTGATGATAAAGGGTAAGAGGGCTTACTCAGGACATGACAACATAGGCCAAAAAGAACAGAGAAATAGGAATCTTAAAACTGTAGGGTGTGGGGACCTCAGACCCCTCTGTCACTTTATTCACACATCTCTCTTAAAGTCTTAAAATAATAAAACATTCCTTCTGACCTTTTTGCTTTTAGTGTAAACATATGTTTTCTGGAATTAACACCCAGTTTGGTTCTTTGCATTTTGTGTATGTTTAGCAATCTTATGTGTGTGCAGGCCGGTGGTTAAGTAAAGAATCCTACTTCTAGCTGGTCTTGTATATATATGTATATCATTAATGTAGTTTTATAAATTAGTCCATTGTAGACACTGACCATTTTCTTCAAAGCACAAATTTTCTCAGATAAGGAAGAGGAACCCGAAAACAATGCAGAATGCTGAAACTATCACCTAAGTGGAATCTAGGGCCACAGGAACTGTTGGCATTGCAGCATTACTGCATTAAAAATTAGGACTGGAAAAATATCACCTTTAAAGTGGGTTTTTGCAGAAGCACTTTTGTTTAGTACACATAAAGCAGATTTCTTATTCCTAAGCAACCTGTCAGTGCCAAGGACCCTCTTCCTGCATCCTAAAGGTGACCTCTTAAATAGGCGGCCATATATAGTCCCATGTTTACGGACGCTTCTACAAGATAAAGTACCACAGCACAAAAGCATATTGTCCTAAATGCACCATACGGATCGAAATGCCTCTGTTTACGTATAAGTGGTAAAAATAAATCAGAATGATATCTAGACAAAGCTACACTTTGATATATGAAGAATCTGCACAACTACATGTTTACAGTATGATGGAGCCTATGGTGCCAGATAAGAAAAATGCATTTTGTAGGTAGACCTAAATCTTTATACTGTTGTGATTTTTAACTGACCTGTCTCTTTTCATCATGGAGTAGCTTCATGATCATAAATATAGGGAACTACTGACAGTATAACTCATCCCTTAAAAATAGTTCGTTCCTAGTATCTAAGACAGTTTAAAAAAAAAAAAAAAAAAAAGGCTTTACTTACCCCAGACAAGGACAATGTATCTCAGTGGAATGAAGTACAGGATGACTGTGAACACACAGAGGGCTACAATGGCCAGCCAGCTTAAGAATGGGACTGTCCAGTTGAAAGTACTGAATGAGAAAGTAACACGTCAGCAATCTGAGCACTTCATATACTCTTTTCAAACAAAGATTAAAATAAAGTGATTCTGACTCAGACTCTGGACGAGGGATCTAGTAAGACTGCATTTCTCTCTGGAATAGAAGGCAATTGTAGTAGCCTGTCAGAGGACACAGGTTAGTCAGTGTGCTGTTTCATGAAAGCAGGGCCCATGTGAAAGGTCTGGCTTCCAACCCTTCCAGATTGTCCCAGGGGACTTTACGGTCTGAAGTTGCACTAGTTGGGTGACTCCTTATGTGGCTCAAAAAAAAAAATTTTTTTTAAATGTGTTTTTCTACCTCTTTGTGTGTATGTGTGTTTTTCTACTTCTAAAACTAGTAGCCAATCTTGTTTTCTCCAGATTTTCATAGAGGAGAATGCCCCTGGGCCTACCATTCATTCTTTTTTCAACTCACACTGGATTGCAGACACTGGAAATAAAATGTCAGCAATTGTCTGTAGAGTTAACGCTCACACTGTTGTGTAAATCCTCTCAGGTTTAGAATTCCTTTGAGGAATACTCACTTTTCACTTCAGTTATGTTTCAATGGATCTAGAAGTCAGGAAGGGGAACAGGGTAGTTAGCCTTGTAAAAATTTACCTGCCATCATTGCCTTTCCCAGAAATACAGAGATAATTAAGAAATAAAGTCAGTATGGACTACTATTCTCTCTGGGTTATTTCTGGCAAAGGAGAGCACGCGCAGTACATATGTTGGAAAGACTGTGAAAATGGAGTGTAAGCTGGCACAATGGGTCATAGCAGGGCCTGGCTGATGGGTCTGCAGTGTTCCCATACTGCTGATGATGGATAATGTAGAGGGTTGGGGAAGGCTGCAAGACTATGTGTTGACAGTGAGAAAACATCAGAACAAAGAGCCAAAAAAAGGGATCAATGAACAAAAATGGGGGAAGGGGTTACCAAAAAGACAGTACTAAGAAGATGGGAAGGAATGTAGTGGAACAACAACAAAAAAAAGACAGAAAAGGTAAAAATAGGTGCCAAAAATCAGGGAAATGGGACATGAAAAGACTGTAATGATTTAGCAGCTTTTGTGTAGATAATCTGTAGTGAATCTCATAGTTTTTAAGAGAGAGAGAGAGTGGCAAAATAATAAAACAGAACCATTGCATGGAGTCATCAGTGTCGGGTATATAACCATGTCACCATGTGTGGGCGTACAGTTGGCTCAACAACCAGCCTCTCAGGAGCATCTAACACATACCACTGGGGGACCCTTCATCGTTTAATGAAAAAAGAGCAGAGGAAGTATGTGATCTGCATTCAAAGCCTAGATTCTCCTCTGTGACTTAAGATGAATCAACCTTTCTATGCCTCAACTTCCCACTTGAAAAGTGAGGACAACTTCTATTGTAACAAGAGGGACTGGTAGTGATGTTTATTGGACCAAAATGATGTTTTTAGAGCTAATCAACTCTAGGAGTCTATTGCAGTGACAAGGGCCACAAAGACACTTCAAGAAAATATGAAATTCCATGTGATATGGATATATGACTATTTTTAATGTTCTCTCATTTCCTGGTAACATATGTTATGTGCACCTGGGTGGGGCGGGGGGAGTTATCCAGGGCAGATTTTGATCCACTAAAGGATGATTAAGGGGTCTTCTTCCTATATTTCGCTTCAGCATAACACTTAGGAGTGAATATTTAGCTCTGTGGGCCAATAGCTTGCCTTTTGTGTCCATTTAAGGTCCAGTGTTTTCTAAACATGTGTTTTCTAGTAAAAGAGTCAAAATTAGATCAGTCTCATCTTGTTTTCAGTAACTCTTGGGGTCTGGCTTTCCTCTTTGTCTTTTTCCTCCCATGGCCAGAGTGAGCACCCTGTTTAACTGTCACCTGTAAAGGATCATGCCTTCCTTCCCTCACTGACACCTGTGCTTCCCTTGCTTCTGCCCATTTGTGGAGAGAACAGAAGGCTGAGGGTCTGCTTGCTTTCCTGGGGCTCAGCTCAGAGCCATCCATCAACACTCCTCAGTGTGCAAGGGCACTGGCTCTTCAGTCAGAAAACCCTTTTTCTGGGCAGCTTCCCTGAAGGGCTCCCTGTGTTCTTCTTTCTCGTCTTGGAAGGATAAATGGCAAGGAATCCTTACCAGTGTAGCTAATGTCAGAAAAAAAAAAAAAAAAGACTGCCCTTTTCTATTTCCACAGTGCATCATGAAAACTAAATCTAGACTATGATCTTCCCCCAAAAAAGATGCAATTCAAGAAAGTTCTGGAATGATTATTTAGTAACAAGATGTGGTAATTATAGAGGCTTTTCACTTGGTACTTAATGATTGCTTCTGAATCTGCTTTCTGGGTAGATGCATTTTATCTCATGTGACCCCAGGGGACTTTCTCCTTTTTAATATTCAAAAAAATTGTGCAGAAAAGATGGCTCATGTAAGACTCACTGGATCCTATGCAGGTTCTATACATCACCCTATACCTATACCTTTGTCCGTACCTGTTCTACAAAACTCAGTTCTTCCCAAGGCTGGTCCACAGCCAGGATCTGATCAGATACTTCAACTGGCTATGATGTTCTCCAGGCAAGCACCTGACGCCCCCTACCACCCGGAGTTAAAAAGAAACCTCTTCCCCGCAGGCATCAATTTGCCTGACCTCAGAGCTGACCCAGCACTTATGGTATAAATGGGATACTTCCATCAGGTATCAACACACAGCGTACCTCAGAGACAGGACAATACTCAAAAGGGAAATGCCCTATTTAGGACGTACACTATGCTTTAGTGGGCAGGGTGTGTGGAACAAAGGAACATTCTTAGAAATGTAAATAACATGGAAAGGAAGAATAAAAGAGATGTAGGAATCAGTCTTCCGAAGTCAGACACTGAAGCCTGCTATACACGTGGAGTGAGAGGGAGGCTGTTCTAACATGATATAAAAAAGTGGAAACTCAGCACCAATGCATATGTGGAAATGTATTTAAAAAGTATACAAAGTAAAATGCATTATTCCCTGAAACATGAAAAGCACTAGGTGAATGTCTCACACCTTTCGTTTTAATAATTTACTCCTTTCAAATGTGTATGTCCAAGGATTCAAATCTGCAGAACACTTTTGTGAATAATAATATAAATAAACAACAATGAGTTAATACGTGAAGCAAGGAATGTAGGCTTAACTGGATCTACAACACCCCTTCTTGAATGGACTGTAGGAATCATTACACAGGCCAATTTTCACACTTTAGTAGTATGGGGCCATCATATATCTTTTTTTTTTTTTTTTGCCTTCATATATCTTAACTGATCGTCAATCCTTATAAAACCACTTTATTGAATTTATAGAGAGTTGTTTTTAAAAGTTCACTAGTAAATAAAATTCAAGTAAAATGCAAATAACCTAAAATTAAGACTAAATTCTTATATTAGGAACATTCTTACAGTCTTAATTTTACATTGGCTTTCAACAAAACTATTTTAGATTAGGAAAGGGAATGCTTTTTTTTAATTTTTAAAAGGGCATTAGTTTATTTCATCTGTAACTATGATCTCAACTATTTAAATACATAAATTTGAAAATATTTTTGCAGGGAGCTATATAAAATACTATTTAAAAAAATTTTTTAGAGCTCCTTGACAGTATAAGTCAACCAATAATAAAATGAAGATGTGTCTTGGTTACCTGAAATTCTCATCTAGCTTGGTTTATTTTTTTCCTATCACGATTTCATACTCCATTTAAGAACAAAGTCTTTCACTTGAAAATGTGCTAAAATTTAGGACGGTGTTATTTCTTCAAAGCTACAAGTAGGACTTCTTTCCAACCAATATGTTCTAAATTTCAGGAAGGAAATTGACAGAACTTTCATAAAACCAAAGACTGGCAGAAACAAAGTAAATAATGAAGAAACTGAGCAACAGATCACCCAGAAGGAGTATCCCCTGCCAAAAAGAATGTGGCATTTCACCCTCTGAAAAACAAACGGACACTCTGTCCCACAGAAGGCCAGGGCTCACATGTCAGCATCACTCACTCACTTCTTTATCCTTTCGCCAAAGGAAGCCACTTCATCTAGGATGTTCTGGACACTGATACAGACCTCCTGGATGGCATAGATTTTATTTATAAATCCCTTTTTTTCACTGTCCTAAAATACAATTAAGAAAAAAAGAGAGATTCTGTGTGAGTAAAGATATTCTTCAGTGCTTGAATTCTTTGAATTGTCCCTGTCACATTTTTAAACTTAAATAAACTTCGCCTCTGTAGTTACATACAAATGGATGATTAGAACCCTTGAAATTTTCAGAATATAAAGGGAGATGGAGGAGGAAGGGCCCCCAGCATCGTGGACCTATGTCAAAATAAAGGTGGTTGCAAAGCAGGAGACTCAGATTGTGTTGACATTGCCCTGATGAACAGAAACGTTTTAGCCAGCGTTGGGGCATGGGGAAGGATGTAAAGGTGTTAGGGAGAGGGCAAATCTCTGAATGACCAAATCTGGAAGACCTGTGAGCAATTAAAATGGGGCGAGGGAGCCGGTAGGAAAACAAGGTCAACTGACACTCATTAAGTAGACACTTCCTAAATAGTGGCTTAGGAAGACCAGATACAAGGTAAGCCTTGCCCACCTCCTAAGTGTAATAGTCACATACTTGACACAATAGCATACACTATTTTCGGGTTCTAACTAAACATTTTTCTCTCTTGGTAGTTAGTTCTTCATTTTAAAACTTGTCCTGGATTTTAAGCAAAGCTGGTGTGCTCCAGGGAATGGGTGGGTGGGATGGAGTATAAAGCACCCAGAGAATGGTGTGAGCCTGGGGGAAATGTGCACATTTTGTAATTTTAGACCTAGAGGAAGAAATAGTGGTGGCCTTTCACGATTGAAATTTCTGCTTAGTAGCCTGGCACCACAGGCACTTGCCTAGGCTGTTTGGTGGAGACCATCCAACCCTGATTCCATGACTCCATTCCTCCATGCCAGCTTGAATATCTATGGAAATGTAGATCCAATTTCATTACTTTAACTTCTTTTGAACACTTCCGCACTGTGCCAGAACACTTGAGACCTCATGTGGCAGTCAGTGCTTGCTGAAAGCAGCCAGAAAGCTAGAATAATAATGTCGTCATGTTGCACATTTACATACTGACTTTCACTTCAGAAAAGTCTAAAGCACTTTGCACTGTGAACATGGCTGGGCCTGGCATCCTGCCACCTGAGAAACTGAGGCCGAGTGAATGACAGGTGTATATGCAGCCTCCAAGAACACCAGTGGGACTGAAGACATGGAGGCCAGTTTCAAACACAATCTTTAGGTAGAAGTCACTCAGAGTCTTCATTTTAAATAGAAGTCCCATGGGAGATACTTGTCTACATTATTCATCTTGCTCATGCCAAGTTGGACCGTCAGACAATGAGGTAGATGAGAACATAAGGCTCAAAGTATACAGAACAGTTCTGTACTCTCAGGGTCCCCATTAGTCACCCTTCACTTGTCATTATAGACATGGATGCATCAATTTCTTGTCTTTTTTCCCTCCCTAGCAATAAAACAAAGTGCATTAATTTCACCTATGCAATCGTACACTTTAGGGGAAAAAAAAAGGGATATCCAGTGGCTGCTTCTGTTCTTTCCAAATTACAAAGCTGGTCTGTTCTAATCTCATGGCCTTCAGTGTTTTCTCTCTCGAGCACTGGTTAAATTCATTTACGTCTATGAAGGAAAGTACTCTTAACAAATATGTTTTCTACATACAGAATAAATCAAGCTGGAGTCGAAAACGGCTGGTTACACAATCAAAACTCATTGAAAATAATGCCTTATCAGTTTGAAAGGATCACGTGAAAAAATATTTTCACAATAGCAATAAAACCTAAAATCACACACACACAAAAAAAACCTATAATCACTTAGGCATAACCATAGTAAGAAATGTACATAATCAACATTAAGAAAATAGAGGTATGGTGTTTCTGCACCAGAATGCTGATTATTAAAAGGATGTATTCTTTTCTTCTGGTGAACATATAGGTTTAGTGCATTTTCAAGCAAATCCTAATTTGTTTGGAATGCAGTGAAATGGGGAGAATTTGATAAATTTGTTTGGAAGAATAAATTGAGTACCATAGCCAAGAAATTTTTGCAAAAGAGAAATAATGAGAAGGCATTTATTGTACCAGATATTTAAGTAATTAAAATATAAAAGAGGAACATTGAAAAAGAGATTGTTTATGATAAAGCACCATCACAAATCCACCATAGAGATGAAAATAGTATGATACTGGGTACTTGTATTAACTCTTTGCAGAAAATTATGTTAAATCCTACCTTAATAGGTTCTCAAATCTACTTGACATAGCCCAATTCTACCTCAGATCTACCTCACATACATAGCCCCAAAACATTCTAGATTAATTAAAGAGCAAAAAGCTAAAGGTGAATTATAAAAATAGAAGAAAATTTAGGTAGGTTATTTAGTGATCTTGGAATAGGAAATAACTTTTAAACATACAAGCAGTGAAGGAAGTCACGAAGGAAAAAAAATGGATAGCAGGAGTTACATATAAAAAACTCATGATGTCAAAAATCCTCATTTAAATTTATTTTTTTCCTCATTTAAATTTAAATTTAAAAGGGTGAGTGGGGAAAAAATCTGTAACAAATACGACAAATCAAGGGATGGGATTTCTGATATATTCAATTAATATCCGAAAGAACATCTCTGCAGTTTTGTTCATAACAACAACAACAACAAAAAAAAAAATCACTGACACGTTGGGTGGAATTATGGTACATACAATGATAGACTATTATGAAATTGCAAAATATTTTTTTATGATTTTATTTATGTATTCATAGAGACACACACAGAGAGAGAGGCAGAGACACAGGCAGAGGGAGAAGCAGGCTCCATGCAGAGAGCCCAACATGGGACTCGATCCAGGGTCTCCAGGATCACACCCTGGGCTGCAGGCAGCGCTAAACTGCTGCGCCACCGGGGCTGCCCGCAAAATACTATTTAAAGAGAGTAATAACAAGAAAAATACTTATGATCTAACAGAAACTGGGATGGAGACAGGAGGCAGGGGGAAAACGTAAATGTGAGATAGAATATAATCCAAACGTTTTTTTGAACTGGGTAGGCTAGAGAAAAGATGAAGTGAAGGTGTCAAAATATTAAAGGTAATGAAAGTTTATTTTCTTCTTCATATCTTCCTATAATAATAATTCTTTGCAGTTAACATGTTTTACTTTTGTAACCAGACTATTTCCCTGAATTTCTCCAATATCATCAACTGAAGGAACATGAGTAGAAGAAATTAAGGAATTGGCACTCGTTGATCATATTAGGTTGATCATATTAGGTGGTTTGTCTGTTTTTTTCTTAATGTATTTTTTGTATTTTTATACCTATCTAAATTTTTTTTCAGAAAGTAGCAGAATATAAACAGATACGCATTGAGCTTTATAACATGCGTTTCACATGCTCTTTTGGTCTTCACGATCATCCTACAACATAGTTATTTTTTTGCACTCTACAGAAGAAGAAACGGAGGATCCGAGAAAAGTGACAGCTTAGATTAGGACTATGACAGGCCAACTCCAGACCCTATTCTCTCCATAACATACCATGTTACCTTATCATCCTACCCAGGAAGCTTTTCATTCCCACCCAGAATCCCTGTGTGATCAACAAAAACAAAAGACTTGAAAACATTCAGAAACTTACATTGTAGCCACCACAATCAGCAAGATAATAAAATTTGAAAACTTGATTCAACAGGAGGAAGTGAAAGATGTGTTAGAAACCACCAGATGTAATGTCAATAATGCAGTGTGCGAATATTAAATACAGGATCTTCTTAAGATGTGTCACTGACGGCATCTACAAGAACTATTTTTAGTAGAGACTTTAAAAACAATGTGCTGATGTAGGATTACTAGCTGAGGAATTTTTAAAATTTGCTAACTCCTAATTTTCTATTTCTTTTGTATTCCCACTCCATTACCCAGCCCCTCACCCCCAAACACCAAAAACCAAAATAAGATGGTCTGTAATGTTGACAAAGTTTTGAAAAGCAAATGCTTGGGGATAAAATTTTTATTTTAAAATCTCTTTCATCAAATCCTATATTCCTCCACTGTGGTCCCCAACCAATGAAGTAATTACTCTTTATATACAGTATACGACCCAAAACTGCAATGGGTAATGGAATTGCTCTGTGTTGCATTCCAATATTTCACACTTTTTTCACTAATGTTCAATACTTTATTAGTAGAGAATAAATTGGTACATTTCTTTTATTGTCGTTTTTGCTTTCCTTTATAAACCAGCTTGGATGAAAGAAATATCATAGGGTAGTTAATCATCCAAAGGCTTCGTAGTGACACTGGTTGGTTGGTTTTTTTTTTTTTTAATGCATTATTAAGGTTTCTTTTGAAGATGTAAAAAAAAAAATTTACCCATAAAAAAGAGCTATAACTGTAAATCTAAGAACATGTGAGATTTATATCATACAACTTTTTCTAATGGCTCTAATATAATTTTTAAAAATCTTATTATATTTTAAATAGTCCACAAAACATCAATAACTGCAAACTTGAAATACAGTGATTCTTTCCTATTCACCTATTTTACGATCACATATCACAACAGAAAATTAACTAGATTTTTCCAAAGAAGTATCTACTTCCTAGCTTTGATATATTTAGGAAAATCTAAAGATCTAAAGAATCAATAGGAGTACCTTACATATTTAGAGCATCGTCCATTGACTGTCAAACCAAAATAACAAGTGCCCTATTCATTGGACCTGTTCTGAATGGGAACAAAAACCCAAAGTGATAGGTGTCAGGGGGTGCGTATTGTGTGGCTGGGTTCCTCATGCATCCAGCTGCATCCCGCCCTGGTCTGTGAATGGTATTTAGGGGCCCTGCCAAAGTAGTCACTGTCAGCCCCATTCACATGATAGAAAACAGATCTGTTGGACACCTATATTGTTTTGATCACAACAAATATGTAATATATGTTCCTTCCCCATATTTGTTCTAAAATTAATATTATTTCAGTTACTTTCTAGAGTGAGAGAATATCTTAAGAGTGCAAGAAAGAAAGAAAGAAAGAAAGAAAGAAAGAAAGAAAGAAAAGAATGGAAAAAAGAAAAGAATTGCAAGGAAGCAGCTGTTGACTCTTATGCCAGGAGAAGCATAAAATGAAAGTGACCAAGCAAACCAGGGCATACGATCACCTTACCTATTATTTCCTAGAGGAAGCATTCAGGTTTTCCACCCCAAAGAGCTAATCTTGATTACAATTTTGCTTTTCCTTTAAGGTCTTGATATGTAACCTCTGGCAAAGTGTAAGCACTAAGATTGATACTTGCTATGAGACATAATTGTTATAGTTTACTATTGACTATAGCTCTTCTGTGAGCAAATATAGTCTCACATAGCACAGTGTACAATTGTGTTTGGAATATGTCTAGGTTGCCTGTGATTTATTTTTTATGCTAAAGATGGCTTTGGTGCACAACTTGCTTGGTTCATTCACTAAAATGCCCTGCAAAATGAACTCCTCTCAGAGCTATACTTCTAACCTAGGGAAAATATATTCGATATGAGCTAGAGATTGAATAAAGGCACACAAAGTGGCGAAATATTTTCTCTGTGTCAGTATTCCTTTATTTTTTTTCAGACAGAGAAAAACTACGTTTCAGCCCCAAATCTAGAATACTGAAATTCTCACAGCACCTTGGCAAGTCACAGAGACCCTTGACCATTGAATCGTATCTCCGGGTCTTACTCGGTTCTTGTTCTATCAGATTTTACCCAGGTTACTTAAGGCCTTGGTTCTTCTCATATTAACCTTAATAATAAGAACCCTCCATTGAGACATTAAAGGATTCTGAGAGAGAAAAAATAAATAAATAAAATAAATAAAAATAAAAAATAAAGGATTCTGAGATAATACTTGAGGTTAAGGGGACAGATGTATACCAGTTAAGACAGAGTATTTTTCTCTTAAAAAGTAAAACAGTTCTCTAAAACATTTACGTTTCATAGTTATAAAGAGGTCTAAATTAAATAAGACACAGAGAGCTCTTAGTACAATGCCTGGTACAAAGAAACTGTCTATAATTATTAGTGGTGATAATGATAATAATAAAATTATGGGCACAGTTTCTTATTTAAGAGGATTCACGTTATTTTTATCTATTTTTGCTTCTATTAAAAACAAAACTTTGAAATATTAGAATTCTCCCCAATATGCAGCCCTTTTATGCATGTTTAGTTTTGCCCCAGACGACTTAGTGTTAACTTGTCAAATTTCATTTTTGAAAACGATCGGAGATTCTTTATAATGTTATACTGAGAAGATCTTTCTCCCCCACCCCGTCCTTCTGCTGACTCGGCACATGTTTTTCTGCAGAATGAGCATTTACCTGGTCTTGATTTTTTTTTGCTTCCTCTCTTGCAAGGTAGTCCTGTGCTTTTCAGGATTCGTTTTCTACAGGGCAGTTTTTAATCGCATTTAGTTGTGCCTTGCCGTGGTAGCTTAATGTTATGCATTTTGCATGAAACTGTAAAAGTGACTGCAAAGTAACAGACATTTGGAGAGAAATGGCCTCCAGGCTAGGCAATGTCAACAACAGGCATTTAAAAAATGGCTACTGGCACTCCTAGGAATTCTGATGAAAGCCAGGAAGGAAAGTAAAAAGAGGGAAGAAAGAGACGAGATAGGGGGGGATAAATAATGGAAGAAAAAGGAGAGAGAGAGAGAGAGAGAGAGAGAGAGAGAGAGAGAGAGAAGGAGATTGAGGGCAAGAGGAAGAAGAGGAGGGACTCAGAGATACTCTGAAACCAGAAGGCAGCTGGAGCAAGGGGAACAATAGCTCCTGGGGGTGGGGGTGGGGGGGTTGGGGGGATATGAAGAAAGGAAGGGAAAGGTCTCTGATCGCAAACACAAATGACACAAAACCCAAGCACATACACAACTGTCGGCTGTCTTAACTCCCAATTATTCAAAAATAATCATTTGTAGACGCCTGTAAAGAAATGTTTCAATTCCATTCAATGCGAATGTAAATAAACCTTACAGAAAGCCCCAGGGCAGGTGTGGGCAGGTGCACTAGGGTACCTGTGGTCAGGAGGGGCAGCTGCCCGGAGCCAACCCCACATCAGCAGGCCCTAAGGGCCCTGCAAATCTCCCTCTTCCTAATGATTTAAGAAAATTCCTTATAACTGTCCTGCTAGTGCTTGAAAGCTCTTAAAAGATTAGGACTATATATCAGTATCAAAACCTTTGGCTTAATCTCCTTGCCAGCAGGCAGGAAGTGCACTTTCCAGAGAGTGGCTTTATAGATTATCCCATCTCAGGCTTTGGTCCCGTGGGAAGTTCTGCTTTCAGATGGCTTCCCAAGCGAAAGGGCCAGAAGGCCTGGCTCCAGGCTAACCTTGATAGAAGCCACATCAGAGGCAGCGAGGTTGCTGTTCCCAAGTAACCCGACGGGGAAAATAGGTGACAAAGGATACTTTCACCCGGGACAGTACAACACAAGTTTCGAGATAAAAATTTGTAGGCCTCACAGGGTTTTCTGTAAAGTCAAAACCAACAGATTGTGGAAAGGTCTTGAAACTGTGACCACATGCTCAGGATTACAGCGGACCAAGCCCTGTCCTTAGACCTCATGAAAAACAAAAACATCAAACAAAAAACCCCCAGAAAAGATGGTCAAATAAAATGTGTCCTAAAATCACCTCTGGTTCAGGAACTAGCCATTTTTACAGAGAGGATAAGGGCTGTGAAATAGCTTCTGCCCCTCGGAGCCATTTGAAAGCTGATGCAAGGGCCTGGCTGGTGGATGGCACTGCTGCTCTTTCACTGGTTCATGGTTGGAGCTTAAGTGGCAACAGGGAACAGAAGCACCCTGCTTGCTTCTGAATCCAAACAGCAAATGCTAGGCTACTTTGTCTTGACCCTCACTTGTTTTGAAAAAGTTGGGTATATGTGCGTGTGTTTTAAAAAAAAAAAATCTCTTTTCAAATCGTTTATTTTCAAATGTGCGCTTAAATACGGTTGGAATTCAAATGCAGAGATGAGAGGGCTGCTGAGAATTTAGAGAAGGCTGTGAGCTCTCTTTCGTTTACGTGCCCCTAATCTGATTTAGAAGATCAGACTTCTGACTGACTGGCTCCACTGCTAAGCCTGGTTCAAATCTGCCTCCAGTATTTCCTTAGCTCTGTGGTTCTGAGCAATTTCCTTACCTTCATCTGTAAAATGGGGGTAATGATGGAACCTACTGTAGTGATGGTTGTAGAATTAAATTAATTTAATCCATTTAAAGCACTACTAATATCTGGAACATAGGAAGCGCCCAATACATATTAGTCATTAACTTGTTAACAATTTGAGGGGCATGTGGGTGGCTCAGTTGGTTAAAACATCTGCCTTCAGCTCAGGTCCTAATCTCAGGGGCCTGGGAGAGAGCCCCACATCGGATTCCTTGTTCAGCGGGGAGTCTGCTTCTGCCCCCTTTCCCTCCTCCCCACTCGTGCGTGCTCTCTCTCTCTCTCAAATAAATAGAAATCTTAAAAAAAAAAAAAAAGTGTGAAGATTCTGACAAAATACTGTAAGACTAAAAAAAAAATACTGTAAGACTTTCAAATGTTAAATTGTATTAAATCTTAATAAGGATGGGGACGCCTGGGTTGCTCAGTGGTTGAGCATCTACCTTCGGCCCAGGGCATGATCCCGGGCCTCCGGGATCGAGTCCCACATCGGGCTCCCTGCATGGAGCCTGCTTCTCCCTCTGCCTGTGTCTCTGCCTCTCTCTCTCTCTCTCCGTGTCTCTCATGAATAAATAAAGAAAATCTTTAAAAAAAAATCTTAATAAAGATGAATCTTCTCACTTCTTATTTATATCTCCTGTGTTTGTACAAATCACCTAATATAACCATAGATTATCTTAAATGTCTCACCCTGCAGTGTCCTCATGACAGTCACCAGAGGATGATGGGTACTACTGTTCTCATTCCCTCTGTCAGGAAACCTAAAGCCAGTTGCCTAACATCCCAGCTCAAACCTCTATCTGAATCTGTGCTCACTTTCCTCTGGGACCTCCAAGCCATATCTGTTCTCATCAAAGATACTGGATTTTTTTTCTTGTTTATTTATGAGAGAGAGAGAGAGAGAGAGAGAGAGAGAGAGAGAGAGGAGAGAGGCAGAGACACAGGCAGAAGGAGAAGCAGGCTCCACGCAGGGAGCCCGATGTGGGACTCGATCCTGAGCCCCCCAGGATCTCACCCCGGGCTGAAGGCAGCACTAAACCGCTGAGCCACCCGGGCTGCCCAAAGATACTGGATTTGAAAAATTAGCAGAAAGTTAAGCAGTTTCCTGTATTACTCACCCACTGAAAGCTGTGTATCCTCCGAAGGCCAAAGCTAGTCATAGTCATGCAGGACACATGTGATTCTTATCTGTCCATGTTTATGCAGGTAAGACTTTCCTTAGAACCAGTGACTGGTTCTTCAACAAACCTCATGGCTCAATCAGGGTCAGAATTTATTACTTCATCTTAAATAGCACAAGCTTTTGTTGCTCATCTACCTACTAGTACAGCTCCTAATAATAATTTAAAAATTCCTTTTATTATATATACAAAAAGGCATATCCATCAAAGTGTGGAAGTCACAAAGATTTTTTTTCTGGAATAGATTTTTCCTTAAAGTATTTTTTAAAATAATTATTTATTTATTTATAATAGACATAGAGTGAGAGAGAGAGAGAGGCAGAGTGTGTCACAGGCAGAGGGAGAAGCAGGCTCCATGCCGGGAGCCCGATGTGGGACTCGATCCTGGGACTCCAGGATCGCGCCCTGGGCCAAAGGCAGGCGCTAAACCGCTGAGCCACCCAGGGATCCCCTTAAAGTATTTTTTTTTTAAGATTTTTATTTATTTATTTGACAGCGAGATAGCAAGAGATACAAGCAGGGGGAGCTGCTGCAGAAGAAGAGGGATAAGCAGGGAGCCCAACAAGGGGCTTGATCCCAGGACTCCGGGATCATGACCCAAGCCAAAGGCAGATGCTTAACGGACTGAACCACCCAGGCACCTCTCTTGAATAGATGCGTTATGAAAATACTCCTTTACCTTTAGGTAGGACTTTATGGTTTACTACGCATTTTAAATTGATCTTCTCACTTGGATGGTAGGGGTAAGTGAATCCCCCATTTTACAGATAAGCAAACTGAGGCTTGGAGAAGTCAAAATCTCATAACTAGTTAAAAAGAGTTCCTAGGACTTTAACCCATGCCTCCTGAGTGAAATTGGGCTCTTTTCAGGTCACTGTCAAGAAGCCATCAAGTCACATATGGTATTTCTTCACTACACTGTTTTAGATATTTAAACTTGGCTCTTCCCAAAAACTAATCTTGACTTATAATCAAATTGTGTGAGAAAAGAATTATATTAGTATTATAAAAACAATGCTCTTTGTGACATCTCCAAAACCAAGTAAGGATTACTTTGTGAAATCCGGAGGCTATTTTTCTTTACAAATATTTTACAAGACAAACTTGTACCTTTCTAAAAAACCACATCTGTTGTAAATTACACCCTTACAGAAAGAGAGAGAATCACCATCCTTTCTTTCCCATCTGAGCTTAAAAGAGATTTGTTGACATACTCGAAGGCCAGCATAGACAAAACAGCACAGGAAAGAGGAGGCGGTCAGCAGGACCAGGGCTCGGCTTTGCTTAAACTAATTCCACATGCCCCATGAACCATTAGCTGTTTTTTATTTCCTGCTCTAAAGATCTGTAGTGAAAATAATCTGGGGTAGGGAAAAGCTGCACTTATTATTTTTTTTCCCCCAACAAGATGCTGTGTTAGCAAATAGAACATATGAGCCACCTTCAGCAAACCAAGGTCTTTAATAATCCATTTTTCAAACACTACTGGTATTTCCTTTCCAAACAAAGATAGACTGTAACTGGAATCAATTTCATTATTTGTATGGTACAATTGCCAAGTTTCTGTAAATAATAGCCATTTAAATACTAGATAATATTTTTTATATGAATCCGACAACAGTTTTATTGCTACTTAATTTCCATGATTTGTTTGTTTGCTGTAAGTTATCAGTGTTCTGAGAGCATGATGTTTGGGGATAAGGAGAAGTCTTAAGAACGGCTCAGGGAAAAAGTAATTGTCAGAGTCCTGTTCAAATACTTGGTTCAACCAAACAGGGGAAATTCAAATTAGGAAAAAACAATTTTCTCTACCATTTGGGGCTTATCTCCCTCAGTTTCCCTATAAAGTGCATAGTATAACATCACCCACCATTTTCAGACCTTGGGATAATATAGGAAATCAAGGACAAGACTGAGAACAATTCACTCGTCCCAACTAGGAAGATAACGGGACTCTTCAATGAAATTCGATGAAACAGAGGTGCTGGTACAAATAAAGTCCTGGTGGATTTGAAGGGAACTGGGCCATCTTTCTCTATTGATGCCATATGTAGCACATACCTGAATAACAACTTCATGCTCTATGGGATGCTGCTGATATATGGGGTGGGCCTATCCCCTAAGCCCCTTCCGTCCTACAGACTAAATCAATAAAACAGGCTTATTCTGAGGTCAACTTGGAAGAAAATACCAAACGTCCACTTTAGTGGGCGGATGGCAATATTTTTATTTACTTACTTGTGTAGATCATGGTGTGCCTTTCGATTCATTTAGGGAGGAGGGGAAGGGAGTAGGAAAGGAAGAAAAACTTGGAAATCAATTTGAAAAAAATCTTTCAAATTCTTTCACTGGGGATGGCCATGGGTTTAACTGAATAAAATAAGAGCTTCAGAAATAGTTTACATATCTGCATTTACATCTTGTGCATTTATGGGCATGGACTGAAGCTCTGGGCAGGGATTGAAGCTATGATGTACTTTCCTGGGCTGGGCCTAATCAGACAGATTGGGGGCTTGATCCTATTGTACCTTTTACAGCCTTATGATTTTAAGTATAAGTTAACCTCTCAGACGCTTAGTTTTCCCAACAGTGAAATGGAGATACTGTCTCTCCCCAATACGGTGATGTCAGAACAAAATGAAATCATGTATGTAAAGCAACTGGCAAATTAGTAGGCATTAAAAAAAATGTATGTTTTCTTTTCCCTAATAATTGTATAGTAATCGTAATTGTCTCTCTTGCCAAAGGGTAACGCTTTCCTTTTTTTACTTAATATTTTTTCTCTTTTACTTCTATTCCTTTCTTTTTCGTGGATTTTGTATTTAGAAGTCTGATTATCATTCATTCGCATCACCTCGCCATTTGAGCAAGGCTCAGCTTAGCCAAATCTCAGTCCATTCTTTTTATTAATTTTTACAATAAACACTTACAGAAGGCCACCTACATATCAGACACTACTCCAGGCTTGGGGGACATCACGACACAAATAAGTAAACAAAAAAGTAGCAGAAAATGAGAAGTGCGATGAAGAGTCTCAGAAGAGGTGTGTGGGCCAGAGAGTGACCTGATGGTCAGGGAGGGGCGCTCTGAGGTTGAACCTAGGGGCTGAGAACTGAAAACAGAAACTACTGGAGACCTTTCACACAAATGAATGTATTGGAAGAAGTAAGAATCAGTGACAAAAAAAAAAAAAAAAAAAAGAATCAGTGACAGACATTAACAATGCAGGAAGCCACCACCAGAGGAGGGGATGTTACTGGGGCCCAGATGCTAGACCACAAAGACTGCTGGTGGCAGGAGCTGGAGCCATGGACAGGGCTTCTTGGCAGTATTTGTGACTATGGAGCAGAGGCTGCCTCTGTCCAGTGGGGCACTGAACCACTGAGGGGAGCTAGCACCCAGTTACCAGAATAAAGAGTGGGAATTTTTTTTAAAAAAATTTTTGAGTGGGAATTTTACTTTAAGTGTGATAGGGGAATAACATGATCTAACTGACATTTTTAAAAGACCACTGAAGCAAAAGATACTGCAGAAGAAAAGAGAAGATTATTGTAGTAACTGACAAGAGATGATAGCTTAGCCCACACCAGACATAGGCAGAATGTTTTCTAAGGAAATTCACCATAGACAAGTGACCTTGTCCTTACCTCCCAGACACAAAGAACTGCCTCCATTTTTGGCTTGAATGACTGGGTAAACGATTGCTGGTTTCACTGAGCTACAGAAGAGCAGAGGACGAACAAGTGTGGGCAAAGAGTAGATGAAGAGCTGCATTAGGGTCATGAAAAAGTATGAGCTGCCTATTGGACATACAGGAGGTGACATCAGTCAGTGGGCGGATTGATGAGTCAGGGCTGGAGATACAGATGTGAAAGCCCCTGGCATTTGGAAGGTCCTCCAAGGCACGCGACTGGAAGGGATCACCCGGGGTAGGACCATGGGCGAGAGGAGGCCAGAGCAGAGCACAAAACTTAGCAGTGGAGAGGATGAGGGGGAGCCAGCTAAGGATGCTGGAGAAGACGGAGGTGAAAGAAAAATGAGGAAGAGGCACTGCGGACGTCAAAAGGAAAGTGTCTTAAGGAGGAGGGAGGGTAGCCTCTCTGAAATTCTGCTGTGAGGTCAAGTCGTGCCAGTGGGCTTGCTGAGTGCTGCTCACGGACAAGGGCATTGCAGGGCCCTGGTGGGGACAGAAACTGTGGACGTGCGAGCAGAGAACTTCAGGGCCCACTGGATGCATTGCCCGCAGCCCCCCTCACAGAGCATAGCTGTAAAGGATGCGGAAAATGGGAAGGGTGGAGAGCAGAGGCGGGAGATCAGAAGAGGGGACTGTTGAGTCAACCGTGGAAAGCAGCCTGACTCCTCGAGAACGATCTGCACTTTGGCCAAATCCCCGGGCGTATGCGTGATGAAGCTGGAGAAGGGCCACATCCAGTGTGTCCACTCGCTCTTGGAATGATCTAGGGCGGAGGAGAAAGGGATGGGGCCGGCAGGAGCACTGACCCGCAGGGGCCATGTGTTCGGGGGGCGTGAGTTGGAGTCTGGGAAGTGGAGGGAAGAAGCAGGGCACCCCCTCCATCCCCCCTTCCCCACCCCCCCTCAGGGACCTCAGGAAAGGCAGCAGAGCAGAGCAGAGGAAGGAGGCCTTAGCTGGGGCAGCAGGAAGGCAGAGGGTGGGCAAGGGCCTGACGGCCTGTCTTCTCGATCGTTCACTGCGAGCGAGCAGGGGCCGGGGCTGATGGAGCCAAAGCAGGTGTGAAACTGTCTTAGCCCTGGAAACACGCCGTCCAAGTTCCCGGGGCTGTTCACAGGCCTGCGACGGTGATTTATAGGAGCTCTGCACTGTCCTACTTGCTATTGATTTTGCATTTCATTCTCTTTCACTGCCTTAATAAAATTAGGAATTTTCCCAGCTTGCCTAGCCAGTCTTTTATTTAGCCCCTTTTTATAAAGCTTAAAAGGATGTCACATAACTTACTGTTAACATGTCTTAGCCAGAATTGTGTTTAACGGGCATGAGGTGCTCCTCAGGAAAAAGAGAGAGAGAGAAAGAGAGAGAGAGAGAGACCCTTCTGTTGGACAAAGACCACCTCTCCTGGCTCTGCTCCAGCAGACCCAGGGACCCAGCCTGCACCTGCGCCAAAAGCTGGCACCTGAGAGCAAGAGCATATTGTGGTTTCTTTCTCACCCGTTCCTGCTTCTTATTCCAGGCTCCTTTGATTTCTAAGGGAGACCAAAGATGGTTCTTGGCTAAGTAACTGGATAAGCAATCTAGAAACAATCTAGAGCGTAGCCAGGTCACAGGTAATTGAGGTTTGTTTCATTATGCTGGAATGGTGCAGGAAACGAATTTTTTTTTTAAGATTTTAAAAATTTATTTATTCATAGAGAGGGAGAGAGAGAGGTAGAGACCCAGGCAGAGGGAGAAGCAGGCTCCATGCAGGGAGCCCGACGTGGGACTTGATCCCAGGTCTCTAGGATCAGGCCCTGGGCTGAGGGAGCACTAAACTGAGCTACTGGGGCTGCCCTGGAAATTAGTTTCTTATACTGTCTGTTATATGGTCTGTCCGTCTGTCGGGGAGGAGTGTTTGCTGTTACCTGAGGGCTCTTTGTTGACCTCTAGGATCTATCTGCATCCAATTGCTCATAGTAAAGAAAAACAAACCAACAACAACAAAAACAATTACTATCATCCCACCACAAGATGCTGGAGTTTTCGGAAAGTGTGCTTGCTATCCCTGTCCTGGCTTTTTTTTTTTTTTAAGATTTTAAAAATTTATTTATTCATGAGACACACAGAGAGAGGCAGAGACACAGGTAGAGGGAGAAGCAGGCTCCCCACAAGCAGCCCCATGTGGGACTCGATCCCGGGACTCTGAGGATCACACCCTGAGCTGAAGGCAGGTGCTCAGCCACTGAGCTACCCAGGTGTCCCTCCTCATCCTGGCCCTTTAGCCAAACATCCCTCGAGTCAAAATTCTGAGTGAACCTTTCATCCCAGTCTCGTCTGGGCCAGAGTTTCCAGCATCAAGGAGGAATTCCTTTGGCTGGAAGCTGGAAAGAGCTGGTGGCCGAGAAGGGCCTGCACTTGGTGGTGACCCAGAGGCAAGTTTCCAAGCCATACCCTGTGGGAGGAGGAGCTCCCTGGGCCTGTCACAATCGTGCTCCTGCCAGCTGCCCTTAAGCACTGCTCCTGTCATGTAGTGACACCTGTTCTTCCCAGCGAACTCCCATTCCCAAAAGATCCAGAAGAGAAGTAGAGATAGATGCTCATCCTCCCCTGGGAATCTGTGCAACACAGTCAGCGATGCTGAGTCCTGGGGCGCCTCGGTGGCTCGGCGGGTGAGTGCCTGCCTTTGGCCCAGGGCGTGATCCTGGGGACCCGGGATCGAGTCCCACACTGGGCTCCCTGCAGGGAGCCTGCTTCTCCCTCTGCCTGTGTCTCTGCCTCTATGTCTCATGAATAAGTAAAATCTTAAAAAAAAAAAAAAAAAAAAGGCTGAGTCCTGGACTATGGCTACAGGTAGCGACTCCAGCCAAACCTACACAGCTAAGTGTAGGAGAACTTGGCCAACATAACGTCAGGGACCTGTGTCCCACCTGTAAGAAGACCTCCGACAGGAAGGTCGGGAAATAAGGACCCGGCACCAGGGAGTGATCTGACTCCAGGCCTGTTCACCGAGTACACATTCCAGGAGGACAAAGAACATTATTTTTGGTATGTTTTCTTGGAGAGCTTAATAAATGTCTACATACTTAGATGGATTTAAAATTATTCTGACTCTAATACAGTAAATTAATCCCGAATTTGCAAAGCATTTTGCCCACTGCTTGGTATATGGTAGTTCTCAAAATCTCAAAATGTGACTTATTTATCACTTTGTTTGTTTATTTATTTAGATTTTATTTATTTGTTCATGAGAGACACACAGAGAGAGAGGCAGAGACACAGGCAGAGGGAGAAACAGGCTCCATGCAGGGAGCCTGATGTGGGACTCGATCCCTTGTCTCCTGGATCAGGCCCTGGGCTGAAGGCAGGCGCCCAAGCGCTGAGCCACCCAGGTGTCCCTTATTTATTTTTTTAAAATTTTATTACTTATTCATGAAAGACACAGAGAAAGAGGCGGAGACACAGGCAGAGGGAGAAGCAGGCTCCATGCAGGGAGCCCGATGTGGGACTCAATCCCAGGACCCTGGGATCATGACCTGGGCCAAAGGTAGGCGCTCTAACGCTGAGCCACCCAGGCGTCCCCTTATTTATCATTTTAATATTATTACTTCTATTTTTGTTCCTCTCACTGAGTGGTAGAAGACATATATGTTGAGTGTTCCTACCTGATTTTTCATGTTTTTAGGATATCAGATATACACAAACATTTAAATGTCTCTGTTTATGAATGTGTTCTAATTGTAAGCACGAGAGTTACAACAATCTGCTCTTCCTCCAACACACTATGCAGAGTTGATAGAAATTATTTTTAACCTTCTGGTTTGTGTGACTTTTTGGCACATCTACCAGTATTATGAATTAGAAATTTCATCAGAGCCAAACTGCTGCTATGCAGAAATACAAATAGAAGGAGCATTCTCCAGCCAGAGAGCTGGGGTGGGGGTGGGGGGTGGGGGTGGGGAGACAGTAAACATGAGTAATTAATTGATTTTTAAAAGAATTATTATTCACCTGGTTAGTCCAAACGCTGAAGTTTTCCTCCTAATTTCTGCATTCTTGTTTTTCTATTTGGGAGAATCTTTAAAACACCTTTTTAAAAGTAAATGGGCATTTATTTCTTTTAACTTAGCAGAGATAACCAACAATACCAGTTAAAA
The DNA here is from genome assembly GCF_003254725.2 of Canis lupus dingo. NCBI lineage: Eukaryota > Metazoa > Chordata > Mammalia > Carnivora > Canidae > Canis > Canis lupus. The sequence continues at coordinate 14,631,627 of NC_064245.1, read as the reverse complement.
ATATAAGGTTAGTGATGCCCGGCAGCAATGGAAAGTCCTTTCTTGGAAGAGCCCCCTAGTGGCAAGCATCCCGAGCTGCCCCAGGGCCGGGGAGGAGTGAGTACTCAGGGACCACATTCGAGAAACAAGGTTTTAAGAAATAGTAAAAGGTACCATTATCACATTACAGCAAGGATTTGTTGACAGAATATTCTTTTACATTGCCAATGGCTATGATTTTTTTTCCCTCCCAGTATAAAATGTTCATCCATCTGCAAGTTTGTATATTTCTCCTTGGTACACTATTAGCTGGATTAAGAAAGTGAATCAAAATTAGATCATCCAGGTATGGTTTACATAATGGTTTTCATACATTAACGTTTTATACCTAAAACATTGACATTTAAAGTTGACTTTTGCATAATTACTTATAATTTTTTCTAGTCCGTCTATGAAATTTTAATCATTCCCATCTACTTTGTTATTTAAGCAAGCGCACTGTTAGAGGGTGTTAAAATTATTTGAAACACACAATGAAAAATTGTTTTGTGAAATTAGTATTTCAAAAAAAATTTTCTAAGACAACTGAAGTTGGAGAGCAAGAAGGAGCAGAGAATTTTCCATTAAAAATCCTGCTTTATCTTATTTGCAGGAATCATATGGGTGATGAGGAATTTCTCAGGGCTAGAAGGTGGACATCAAAAGGTTTGTGGCTTTAGGCAAACATCCAAAACCCATACTAATGTAATAAGTTCTCCGGTGTCCTCAGGCACAGCAATACGATCAATAGAGGATTTCCATCTTCTTTCCTTAGAACAAATTCTAGAGGTCATAGAAAAACTCTGTGAATATTGTGTATCAGCATATCATAGGTGCTAATCATTAGGATCTTAGGATGGTTACAGCTTCCCTGGCAATACTCCCTCAGAGGGAAATGGGATGATTCTTATCTTAAAGGAGCAATGGTAGGATTATGTAAAATGTTTGCTTAAAAATTTAGTACCTTCCTCATTTCTAAGCCAACTTTTTTTTTTTAATTTTTTAAAGATTTTATTTATTTATTCATGAGAGACACAGAGAGAGAGAGGCAGAGACACAGGCAGAGGGAGAAGCAGGCTCTATGCAGGGAGCCCAACGCGGGACTGGATTCCGGGTCCCCAGGATTACACACCAGGCCGAAGGCAGGCGCTAAACCACTGACCCACCCGGGCTGCCCTCTAAGCCAACTTTTTGTTCTCCACTCAGGCACACACACACTGACAAATGTGGGAGAAGCAAAAAGGGGAGGGAGGCAGCCAGAGAGTCTAACTGAGCTAACCTCCTCAATTGCATTAGGAACGCACTTCATGAGCAACCCTGCAAAGACCATGCTCTTAGCCTCAGCTTGCAGATGGAGATAGATAATCATAGAAAGATCACAGAATGTGTAAGTGGCTGAGTGGGAACCAGACCTCGATTTGCCTGTAGTCAAAAAAACAGGGAAAAAACAAAAATCAGGTCTAACGTTACAGAAGAGATCTTTTTTTTTTTTTTCCAGAAGAGATCTTAATGCGTATATAACTCTGTTCAGTCAAATAACTCCAGCCCCAGTTCCGTGATCCCTCCTAAATGCAGAGTGATATTGTAATTAGCATTCAAATTATCCCCTCATGTACCTCCAATACTCACTAAATGTACCAGCTGCCACTTACACACCACTACCATCCTTTCCAGAATTTCTGTAAGCACTGCTGAGCAAATGCAAACACTCACTAGTACTCATTTAAATAGCTGTTCGTTCCTCCATTGATAGACATGACACCAAAAATATGAATTTCTTTGTGGGATGCAGTCTTATGACACTCATTGTACTTCTTTCCAATCATAAAAATGGTACATGTTCGTAGCGGAAAATTTGGAAAAGAAAAATCATAGAAGAAAATGAAAATCTCCTGTAAACATTGTTAACATCTAAGAATAAGCAGCCTGGGTGGCTCAGCGGTTTTAGCGCCACCTTCAGCCCAGGTCAATCAATCAATCAATAATTATTTTTCATTTTTTATTATTTTTTATTTAAAAAAATTTTTTAAAGAATATATTCTGCCAGCGTTTTTTCTATTACTTTTTCTATAATTATTCATCACGTGATTATGTGTCAAGCATTGTGTCAGATGTTGTGGATCTGATGAACAAGACAGATTGCTCTTAATCCATGATAATGAGCATACAGTTTGTTGCATTTTACATAGGAGGTGTATAGTGTGCACACTTAATGCATTTATTTCTTTTATTTTTTATTTTATTTTATGTTTAAAGATTTCATTTATTTATTCATAGAGACACACAGAGAGAGAGAGAGGCAGAGACACAGGCAGAGGGGGAAGCAGGCTCCATGCAGGGAGCCCAACGTGGGACTGGATCCCATGTCTCCAGGATCACACTCTGGGCTGAAGGCGGCAGTAAAACGCTGCACCACCAGGGCTGCCCTATTTCTTGTTTTAAATTTCCAAATGCTAATAACTATTTTATTTAATCCCCTCTTTATATTTTACCATTATAAATAATGATGCAAAGAACATCTTTGGACATAAATCTTTGGTACCTCTTTTACAGTATCCTCATGCTAAAGTCCTACAACTTGAAATGCAGTATTTAAAGATAGACACGTGGGATCCCTGGGTGGTGCAGTGGTTTAGCGCCTGCCTTTGGCCGAGGGTGCGATCCTGGAGACCGGGGATCGAATCCCACGTTGGGCTCCCGGTGCATGGAGCCTGCTTCCCTCTGTCTCTGTCTCTCTCTCTCTCTCTGTGTGACTATCATAAATAAATAAAAATTAAAAAAATAAAGGTAGACATGTTATTTTAAAGGTTTTAGAATTAAAATATAAGGTTTTTAAATTTTTTTATAAGGTTCTTTTTTAAAGAAGATTTTATTTATTTATTCATGAGAGACACACACACACAGAAAGAGACACAGGCAGAGGGAGAAGCAGGCTCCCCTCAAGGAACCATATGTAGGACTTCATCCCAGACCCCAGGATCACGCCCTGAGCCAAAGGCAGACACTTAACCGCTGAGCCACCCAGGTGTCCCAAAATATAAGGTTCTTTAAAGATAGAAAATACATGTTCAAACATATGGAAAGCCCTCTTTTACCCCCTGGCTCCCAGCTAGTTTGCTCCCTTCCCTGGACATTTACCAATGTCACTAATTTCTTGTATATTCCTCTAGAGATTATATCCATAGTCAAGAAAACATAGTCATGAATAGGTGTATGCATTATTTCTTCCTCTTTTTTTAAAGATTATATTTCTAAGTAATCTCCACCCAATATGGGGCTTAAACTTTTAACTTTGAGATCAAGAGTCATCCACTCTACTGACTGAGCCAGCCAGGCACCTCTGCTTCCCTTTTTTCTTAAGACACAAACAGTACCATCTTATAACATTGCCATGCCCTTTCTTTCTACTTAAGGGAAATATATATATGTATATATATAAATATATACAAATATATATAAATATATAATAATATATATAAATATATATACACATAATTGTTTCATATCAGTGCTAAAAAACCTTCCTCATTCTTACAGCTGCACAATAGTCCAACATATCGATGTACTATATAACCTATTTGATCAGTTTTTTTATAGTTTTTTTTTAAGATTTTATTTATTTATTCATGAGAGACAGAGAAAGAGAGAGAGAGGCAGAGACACAGGCAGAGGGAAAAGCAGGCTCCATGCAGAGAGCCCGACGTGGGACCCGATCCCAGATCTCCAGGATCACACCCTGGGCTGCAGGCGGCTCTAAACTGCTGCGCCACCAGGGCTGCCCAAGTTTTTCTTTAAAAAAAAAAAAAATTATTTATTTATTCATGAGAGACACAGAAAGAGGCAGAGACACAAGCAGAGGGAGAAGCAGGCTCCATGCAGGGAGCCCAATGTGGGACTTGATCCTGGGACTCCAGGATCACGCCCTGGGCCAAGGGCAGTCGCTTAACCACTGAGCCACCCAGGAGTCTCTTGATCAGTTTTTCTTTAATGAACGTTTAGGTTCTTTTTCTTCAAATTGAATTATAATTAACATATAATGTTATACTAGTTCCAGGTGTACAATATAATGATTCAGTGATTCTTTTTTTTTTTTTTTTTTTTTAAGATTTTATTTATTTATTCATGAGAATACACAGAGAGGAGAGAGAGAGAGGCAGAGACACAGGCAGAGGGAGAAGCAGGCTCCATGCACCGAGAGCCCGACGTGGGATTCGATCCCGGGTCTCCAGGATCGCGCCCTGGGCCAAAGGCAGGCGCCAAACCGCTGCGCCACCCAGGGATCCCTGATTCAGTGATTCCATACACGACGCTTAGGTCTTTAATCAATATTTTGCTATTACGAAGAAGTAAAAGCAAAGAATACCTTGTGTATATGATAATTATACACATGTGTAAGTATATCCGTAGGAAAAACTTCTAAAAGTGGAATTGTTTGGGCACAGGATTTGTGTTTTTGTCATTTTGATACCTACTGCCAAACTGCCTTCCAAAAGAGATTGTACGGTTTCCACTCCCACCAGGAAGACATAGACATGCCCGATTCCTTGCCAGGCTGTGTCAAAGATGTGCTTCCTTTCTCCATGTGTTTCCAAGACTATCTGGAGACCCAGACTAGTTGCTGTGGGGGCCTCAGAGTATCAGCTTTTTTACATTTTTAACCAAGTATTTGCCTAAATTATGTTTTTAATTAAGTGATAATCACTTTGATTTACAGGAGTATTGCATACATTTCCTGTGGCTACACAAATGGCCAGACCAGTTGAATACTTTACAGTAGAAGAGGGTCAGGAGTAACTTTCAAACTACTAGTCAATACAATTTTTCTTGTTAATGGCAATTTCCACCAATTTGATGACCTGAGATTTTAATATTATTCACATATTGTATCCAATGTATTTAACCCCATAAGTATGTTTGAATAAATATGTTTCTTTTTAACTGCTTTGGATGGGTTTTCAACCAGGAAAATTCAACATAGTAGTAGAGACAGGAAGCAGACAGCATCCTGGTGAAGGATATGGGCTGTGCTGCCAAATAGCTCCAGGGCTGGACTCTGCTCTGCTATCTACACGTCCTGTGTATCTGATTTATACCATCTGAGCTTCAGCTACTTTAGGTATAAAATATGGCACATAATACTTGGTTATTGCAAATGTTAAATGACATATGCTAAATACTTAATAAAGAGCTACTACTACTACTTGATATACTGCTGTGGAAGCACAGTCCCAAATCCAAAGATTCTATCCCATTGTGAATGTGTTCCTGCATTTACAAAGATAAATATAAGCAATAGAAGTACAGGTTACCCTGAGAATTAAGCATACCAAAAGCCTAATCTTGTTGGGCTAATCTGTTAATCTAGAAAGATTAATGCCAAAGTGCCAGGACTCTTAAACACACTACAAGTATGTGTATCCACATAAGTATTTGAAATGAGGGCAGTCCCAGTGGTTCAGTGGTTTAGCGCCGCCTTTTGGCCCAGGGTGTGATCCTGGAGACCTGGGATTGAGTCCCACATCAGGCTCCCTGCATGGAGCCTGCTTCTCCCTCTGCCTGTGTCTCTGCCTCTCTCTCTCTCTCTCTTTCTGTCTTTCATAAATAAATAAATAAATAAATAAATAAATAAATAAATAAATAAATAAATATCTTTAGGGGAAAAAAGTATTTGAAATGAAATACTCCAAGACACAAAGAATATCTGACAATCTTTCTGTGAACTTCTTCTGAATCCTTCTTGGAAAGTATGGGAGGTAAGCTCTGATTGCCTCATTGGCAAAAATACACTATGCAGTGGTATTTGACTTACTGAGATCAAGGGGAAAGGCCACTGCATTGTTTTTTCCACTAGCAGAAAAAGGTTCATTAACTCACTGAGGATCTATTCTGTGTGGCACACCATGTGGGCACTGGGATGGGTGGTAAGGCCAAAAAACATGGACACCACCCCCCCCCCCCCCGTCCTGATGCTTATAGTCAGCAAGATATCCTGAGGGACACAGGAGAAGTGAGCTACATCCTCACTGAGCTTCCTGGTGTAGCAGAAGCACCGCCAGATAAGGGCACATGTAACCCTAAGTAGAAGGAATAGGTGATAACCCAGAGCAGTCAGCTCAGATATTAGAATGTAGAACGATTTCCAAATCTCTAAACACCCAGATAGTTTGATGTCATTCATTACCAAAGATAACTTGCTGCTATTTGAATACTAAATGAAGAAGTTTCCCGAGTGGGCAACTAATAAGAAAAATTAAAACAAGATGGGGAATCCTGTAGGAGCTTTATTCAGATAGCTCTGATTTTGTCCACAGGTCCTTACATGTTTGAAATAACTACCACTGAGTAATATTTCAGTTTCCTCTATTGGCTAATAACTAGTTAGAGAAGTTATATTTCACTAAGAGAAATCTAATTTGATTCAATTAGAACTTGAATTCTCAAAATTAGCTAAGCCCCTTCCAGCAGAAGGGAAGCCAATGGCTAATCCAAAGCCACGAATAATGCACGTTCACCACCTAGCGGCGCCGTTAGCAAACTGCAGGCACCTTACGCTTAAAAGAGTCTATTCTGCTAATGGAACTCAGAAATAACAGCGGGAACTTTCCACATAACTTCCATTTTCCAGATCATTTATGATGTTTCAGCCTCCAGCAACCGGGCAGGGTATCTTCTCTTCTGACTCTCAATCCCCACTGCACGGTCTAGACTGGCCAACACCTTATCTTGGCATTGTTCTAGTAGCCACCTGTCTAAATGCTCCAACTCCTTTAAAATACTGCCCTTTACAGCATTCCTCTGCTTAAAAAATATGAACAAATTCCTCTGTAACACCTCCAGTAGAAGCACCCAGGCCTGATGCAAACACAGTGTACTTGCTCAGCAAGGGTAATTCCAGCAAGCGACTCGAGTGTGACTCCTGCATGAGCTCCCTTGCTTCCCAGCCTGTCCCCTTCCTGAACTCAACGACCTGAGGCCTCCTTCCACCCTTCCCTCTACCTGGAGAATCCCTCCCTGTTCTTTCAAGGTTTAGCTCAAAGACCAACGCCTGCAAAAAAGCTTTCATGATGACTGCAGTCCATTCATCTCTCCCCATGATGAATTTTAAGAATGACTGTGGCTTGAGATTTACCTTTGATTGTTTTTTGCTGCCCTCTTACTAGTGTCCATTGTATCTGTGGACTAGTAGACAGTTTCTCTACTGATCTGGGAAACATCTTGCGAGCAGAGATTAGTCTTTTGTGATTTTAAATGCCCCTGTCTCCACTGCACCCACCTCAGGGAAGAACACAAAGCTCAATAAATACAGTTGCATCCACCAATCCTTACTAGCATTGCATTATTCTGATCTGTTAGCCTACAGATGACTCCCAGGTGTGGCTGCTGATCACCCTGTCATCTTTCACTAGTTACAACACATGTGATCTTTTCAACAGCCGAGGTACCTTCATGTCAGCATATCTGCATATTCAGGGACGAGGAGAACTGGCGTGATGTTTCCTAGTAATTTAGGCCAAGAGAACAACTCTTCTTTGATTATGTGGGTATTTAAGGTAAAGTTAGGGCTCATACCGGCAAGGATTTGTCTCATTTATTCATTTCACTTTATTCGCAGGTCAGTTGTAAGTGATTTATGAATACCTTTCAAAGGTCACTATCCATCTTTAAGATACATCAATCTTAAATAGCAACTTTCCACTTTGAAGAAAGAAACTTACTGTTTTACCAACACGTTAGACAAGAATGTGGTCTGATCAACAGGGCACAGGATTCATGAAATCAACATTTATTCACATGACATCACCTGAGGCAGCCAGGACTTCTGGTTCTGATTAAACCCACTGCAACAACAACTGGATCTAGGAGAACACTTTGTTCTTAAATGAATTTAAATATATCCTGGAATAACAAAAGGTATTGCACTTTGCCACATGTGCCCCCAATGACATGGCATTCTAATCAAAAGGCTTGTTGGTCTTAATCAAACGGATAATCCAGGGAGTGCACAGCCAACCTGCCGGCACCTCTAACCTCCAACTTAACCCTGTAGTCATAAGCAGTACAACAGGACCTTAATATTCTTTAATTTAGAGTAAGGTTTAAGATGGTTTTAAATATTTTTATAAGGCTCAAATCTCTTCATCAGCATAAAATGCTACAGCAATTACTTGCCAGACACAATATTTTCTTGAATCACACACATATTGAAAATATATGTATATATACATTACAAAAAATAAAATTCATGTTGACTTATCATTCCTAAAATAACTCTCTCTACTCATATCCATTTATCTCTAGACAAACAGTCATTGAAAATATGATTTGCCAAGGATTTGAATTTGTGTATCTACAGGCTGCATATTCTTATAATGAAAAAGTAGGAAAATCTACTTCCATGCCTTCAGTTATCTTTGTTGAATTTGATTTTTTAGATATAAATAACCAAACTCTCTCAATGTAAGCCTGACACTGATAATGAATATATTTCAGATGGCAACAGGAAAACATACTACTGCCGCAATTAAATGCAAATGTTTTGAGTGCAGGCAGTTTTAAAGTCAAGTTTAAGCCACTGAATGAGGAAATTCAAAAGTTAAGTGGTTCAAAAGGAATAATTTAAACCTGCTGAGTCAGGTTTTCCCAGTGAACAAGCTGCCCTTTGGGAGCATATCTGGCGTGCCTGTATGCGGTAGAAATTCTGTTGGATTCCATAGTTTTAATATAAATGAAGAGGTTATCCCTGATGTGTTGGCAATTTTTATGCAAAGTCCATAGGGCTTCAGTCTGAGAGAGGCCTTGCCTCTGTTTATCAGTCAGTCAACCCATATTTCCTGAGTATCCATCGTGTGTACAGTGTCACAAACCCAGCATTCAAATAGATACTGGGCTTTTGTGCCTTTGGAGGAGCTGAACAGCCTGTGCATGAAAATGCCTTCAAATACTTGAGAAGGGGATCTCTGGGTGGCTCAGTGGTTAAGCATCTGCCTTTGGCTCAGGGCGTGATCCTGGAGTCCCAGGATCAAGTCCCACATCGGGCTCCCTGCATGGAGCCTGCTTCTCCCTCTGCCTGTGTCTCTGCCTCTCTCTCTCTCTGTGCCTCTCATGAATGAATAAATAAATTAAATCTTAAAAAAAAATGCTTGAGAAGATCGACTCCATTACCTCTAGGGACAGTGATTCATCATCACATAGGATTAATCAAAGGAGACTAGGAGGAGGTGAGGACACAGGATGTACAAACATACAAGTAACTGTATGATGACAAGGAGAGGTCAATGGGCTGAATTAAAGCTAAGCATCTCCATCAAGGAGAACTGAAGTTAGAAGATGGTGGTGGGGAAGCTGCCGAGGGCACCTGTTCAGCCATCTTGGTACCATCTCCTTCCTCCCTGAAGGGAGAGATGTTCGCTATTAATCTCTGATCTGTGCATAAGGTGAGAGAATCCTGATAAATATATTAATTACAGTCTTAAAAAATAATTATTGTCTTATTTGTAACTCTATTGCCCTAACTTCAAGTTTCAAAGAAAATACTTGGCTTCTGGAGACACTCTCACATAACACCCTTGTAAATAAAATTATTAAATTAAAAATAGGAAATAATGAGTCTCAGAATAGGAGTATAAAAATTGGACCCCGGGTTATGCATTTCTAATTGTACTTTCCTTCTTAAGTCAAAGTACAGAAGAAAACATTATGAGACAATCTGGTTTCCAACATTCAAATATTTGCATCTGTTTTTGGTAAATAAAATCACTTTACTCTCTTCTCGTATTAATAGTTATAAATTCAAGATGGAGTCCAATACAAAAGCAAACCTAGATGATACAAAGGAAATAATGCAAGTTTGAAGACTTTTCTAATGCTACTACTCTGTGCCTTATTTAAAAATGAACTTGGGTCTAGCTTCCTCTCAGGTGCTACACTAAGAGTTGAGTAATGGCAGCCCATGCCACCCAATTAGGAACTTCCTCTAGTGAGGAAGCATTTTCTGGATGGGGAATTTCTGCAAAGCTGCCTGTGAGGAAAGAATGCTGGGAGAGCAGAGGGGCAAATGCTTCCATGGCTTGAAGTGGAATTCCACTCTGTGGTTTTACCAGGTGAGACTATGTCTGAGTTCTTTACCCGTCTCAACGTCAGTTTCCTCAAATTTAAGACCCAGGGTAATAGTATTACCTAATCCTTTGGGTTCTTATAAGAATCAGATATAATGATCCAGTTGGGATGCTGGTCCAAGGCGTGGCCCACAGCAATATTCCATAAATGTTAACCCTTATTTTATTGCCAGAATGTTTAAATGACGTCATGTAAGCTGTGGAGCTTAAGGCAGAATCTTGAGTGTCATTAAAGCAATAAAATATTAGAGTGAAACCCCTGGAAGTGGAAAACTATGACTCTGGAACACTTCTACTACAGCCCAGAGCAGAAAAGTGAAGAGAAAGTATGTCTTTTTTTTATTAGTAAGCGTCAAATATTTCTACTGGTTTTTAATTTCTTGGGCCTGGTGATATTAAGAAAATAGAGTACCATGGCTGTCATTTGCTTTGGTCAATGAAGTCAGAGCTGGGCCTGGAACTGTAGCTGCTGACAGATCAAACACACAGGCCCTCCACGGGGTCTCAGGGCGGGCCCCGGAAGGCTATGGTAAAGAAAAGCACAGACTGATGAACCCAATTACTGCCTGTTAAAACTGCTTCAAAAGAAGAAAGAATGAGCAATTTCTGAAGCCTTTTGATTTTACCAAGAACTCCACAACAAAATATCCCTTTGGTGTTTAGGAATTTCGTGTTAAGATTTTTAACTGGAGGGAAGTATAAAGGAAAATACTATATTAAATTATCAATACGATTGATTAACTTGAGGAGGTAGTGCCAATGTCTCTTCATGTTAGACTTAGAAAACTTCAATTGAGATCATCTATCCATTGTGCATGTACTTCAGGCAATAATTCAGTCAATGAAACCGTATTGAACACCTATTACACGCCAGGCAGTATGCCGAGTATGAGAGGTACAAAGATGAATAATACTCAGTCCCTGCCAGTAAGACAACAGGCTAGTAAACAAATGCTTAGGATTCTGAGAAATTCTACACTAGAGGCAGAGTAAGGTGAGGACATGGCTAACTGGTGGAGGCAGGGATGACTTCATAGGGAAAGCAAAATGATTTCATCATCTACCAATGAGCACAATCAGAAGCAAAGATCTAATGAGAATCTAAAAAAACAACTCAAAGTAATCCAATGTAACAAACAAATGAACAAACCTCAGAGATTAGTCAGTGGTTTTTCAACTCCTACTATGTTTTCTACGAATGGGACTAAGTGAGAGTTGGGTATACAAAAATTAACCCAAAGGCTGTATTTAGGGAAGTATTCACTGTTGGGCTTATTAGCAAACCCGCAAACTTATGCATATTCAATTTAACAAAAAGACAATTGGGGGTCCCCAACATGCCAAGCACTAAATTCATGGTAGGGAGAGAAAACACAGAGTAAAGAAGATAGGAATAGAGGGGAAAGCTTGCAGCCTTGGAAAAGTGGAATGAGATAAAGGAGCGTTTGAAAAATGCTGTATGACAGGTGCCAGCAAGGTGCTGTCAGGGACACAAACTCAAATGCCTGCCTTGGCCAGACTGGGGGAGAGTACGAGTCCCATGTGGAGGGGCATGTATGACCCAGCTCTCCAGGATCATGGCCATGTGGGAACCCACATCCAGTGTTGCCAGAATTTCTTATTTTTCAAGAGAAGCTCAAAATCAAACTTTTCTGATCTCCTAATTTCTGAAGATGGTTTTAAGATCCTGTCCATAACTGGCTTCAACTCTTTGGCTGCCAGTTTGTAGCTCCTGTACTTCCAAAATGCACAAGGAACAATTACGGTGGATAATGGGACAATTGCAGGCGGGGTGAAGGCAGAGGCTTTAACACTGGATTCAAATCCTACCTTGCCTGTGCTGTGCAAACTCAGACAAATCCTTAAAATGGCTCTGAGTTTCAGTGTCGCTATCTTTAAACTGGGGATAAATACATCTGCCTCATAGGGTTTTTGTGAGAAGGAAATGTGAGCTAGCACATAGTAAGCTCTCCAAAAAACTGACATGTTTATTATTATTTTTAGAAAAGCCTTCAAGGAGGAAAGTTCTCAAGGGAGAGGTGGGATTTAGGACTTGGATTGGCAGGGATGGCCCACAGGGCTTTTCGGGTATTCCAGGGAGAGGGAGGAAAGGCTCAGAAATTAAAAGGAGGCAAAAAGATCCTATCTTGGAAAAGTCACGTCACCTGGTTTGGATGCAACAGAGAGTAGATGATAGAATGTAGAGGAATAAATACAAGGTTGTCCGACTATGGCCCAAGTAGTTCTGGAGCTCCTGAATGCCACCCTCTGGGGGGCCCAACCTGATATCATGGGAAATGAGGAGACATTAAGGTTTCAGCAGGGGATCAAAATCAGATCAGGGTGGGGCACTTGGGTGGCTCAGTGGGTTAAGCATCTGCTTTTAGCGTAGGTCATGATCCCGGATTCCTGGTATCAAGCCCCAGAGCCCAGCAAGGAGCCCACCTCTGCCTCACCCTCTGCCTACCGCTCCCTCTGCTTATTCTCTCCCTGGGTCAAATAAATATAATATTGAAAAAAAATCAGATCAGGGTTTTTCTGTATGATGCATTCATCCAACCAATATTTGCTGAGAGTTAACTATATGCTAAGCACTGTATTCCGTCCAAGGAATGCAGGGGTGAACAAGGCAAACAAAAAAGGCCCCTGCTCCATGGAACGTACACACGAGAGGCCACTGGAAGCTGATGTGGGTTGGATTCAAGAGACTGGGGTTGAGGAGTCTAGTTGGTAGGCCACTGCTAGTTTCAGCAAGAGGTAATGATGGCCTGATTTAAGGCAATGGCAGTGAAGTGAGCCAGGAGGAGTGGAGTCGAGAGACGGCAGGGAGAAGGAAGCAACAGATGTTGTTGGTGGGACTCAGGTGCTTGAGCTCGGTGACGGGGCATTTATAGTGGCATTAGCAGAAATGAGGAAGGTGAGAGGAGACAGGTTTGTTGGAAAGAACAATGAGTTGAGTTAATCCTAGCAGAGTTTTGGTAAATGGCACACTGGTCTGTGACTGGCCTTATCCCTACAGCATCTTAGCCACATGATCCTTTCTGAAGCAGTTGGGTTTTCTTACCAAAAGCTGATTCTTGATTGGATTATATTCAGAGATTTGATACCATTTGATACTATGTTCAGCTCATTTCCCTAAATACGGTTTCAAAAGGAGAGACTGAACCCAAAGCATTTCCCAACAGATAACCTTTGCTTTTAAGATGGTGAAAAACGAGACAAGAAGGAAGACTCCAGAGCATTCCTGTGATTTACTCCCATCTTTGTAGAATAAAAATGTTCTCCAGCCATGTCTCATTTCTTTTTGCACATGCCCGAGCAAGGCAAGGCTCAAGAAGGAGTTTAGGGACTTGGATTTGAGGACTCGCTTAATGATAATCTTTCTTTCTGGGAGCAGTACACCCACATGTGACTGAGCCTTTTCCCAAATGGGTCTGTTACAATGTTCTAGATGAAGAACCCATAGCCATGCTAGAGCTCAGAGAGTGCTCTTTCGGCCAAGATATGATGGAGAATAAAGGAGTTGTCCCGCCTTTCTTGACCTCTTCTTACAGAGTAGTCATTTCTCTCCATTTCTTCTGAGGGAATGGGGACACGTCATGTGTAATATACACATAAATATATTGGATCCTCTGGCCTCATTTTCACTTTGTACCTTTTTGTTTCTTTTGCAAGGTAAAGACAGAGAGCGGTCCAAGAGATACGAAAGACAGAGATGGAGAGCAAAGAGGCCTTCTACTGTTCTCTACCTGAGTATCTTCAATAGAATGACCAGGTATTCTTTTTTTTTTATTTTTTATTTTTTTTTATTTTTTTTTTAATGACCAGGTATTCTTGCATGGGAGAATTAAGGGTAGATTCATTATATTTGTAATCCCAGTCTCTATCACAGTACCTTGATACATAGAAGGTGCTTAAAAATACTTGTCGAAGAAATACAAAAATTGGAGAAATAAATATTTGTAGAAGTGAATAAACACATAATCAACTTTCCTCAGTGAATTTCCTAGGGTTCAGTTGTCTGCAACATAACATTCAACGAACAGTAGTTTAGGTCATAGAACTAATTTTCCTCCTATAACAGGAACTGTAGAAGTCAGTCAGCGGTCACATATGTTGTTCCAGATGTTCAATGGTATCACTGAGGCCCCAAGAACTTTCTATCTTTTCATTCTATCATCCTCTTATTGTCTCATGGTGGTAGGATGGCTGTCCTAGTCCTAGCATTGCATTCACATTCAAGACTAGATGGAAAGAGGAAGAATGGAGCCAGCAATATCTGTCCTCTTTTATCAAGACAGTAGAAAGTCTTTCTAGAAATCTCCAGAAAAGTTCTCTTCCAGATCTTGGCCAGAACTGTATTATAGAAAGCCATTCATAGCTGTAATGAAACCTTAGAAAATGAGTATTTAGCCATATTCTTTGTTGTGATATATAAAAAAATCAATCATCTATTAGGGTAAAAAGGGGAAATGGACATTGGGTAGACAATACTGTCTACAACACTTTTAGAACCCTTCCTGCTCCCTTGCTCCTTCTGAATACTCAAATTTCTTATGGCATTGTATTATTTTCTTTATGTCACTTATTTCCCTCCTAGATTGAAGACAGAACCTGTGTTTTACTCACTTCTCCCTATCTTTTAAACAGTAGGCCCTTAGTACGTATTGTTGAATAAATTGGAAACATTACACATGTTTTTTTGAAGTACATGCAAGATAATGCTTTTTAAGTAGCATTTTTAAAGAAAAAATATGAATTCATTTTTACATTTGTGCATTAAGCTACAACTCCATTTTAAACACACTACATAAGGTAGGCTTAAGTGAAGTTTCAGAAAAGGAATATGAGAACAGAAACAAACATAAAACGTTCTTATAATTATAACAACAATGCAGACAAAACTGAAATTTATTGTTATAAGATGAAGTTAATTCCCTATTTCTTTGTCCTCTGATGCATTCTATACCATAAAGATACATTATTCTAGAAATACTAATTCTTTCAGGTTCAGAGACCTTCAGTGGATCTCAATGCACCTAAAAAGAACTTTCCACATTCCTTGCTCTAGTGCTCAAAACTCTACAACCTGGCCCCAACCAACCTTCCTAGCTCTGTCACATACAAATTCTTGTATCAGAGTATTTTGTTCCAACCAAATTTTTCTACTTGCTGCTCCCCATGCCTCTTGGGCATTCCACTTCCCTTGACCTTGAATACCTTCAACTCCTCCCTCTTAATCATAGCCTTCCAAGGTTGGCTTAAGTACCAAGTAGACATTTACATAATTTGTGTTTCTAGTACTCTTCAGGCTAGAAATATAAGCTTGTCTATGGCCTATCTTTTGACTGTGTTGGGTTTTGTTACTCCAGCTGTCCAAGTGTCACATGTGTCAACTGCCATTCTTTCCTTTCCATGAAGTATCTGTCTCAGCAAAGCACCGCAGTAGCAACTATTTCTTCTGTAATGGGAAACTGCTAGAACTCTGAAAGTGATTATACCCACCACTTAATTAGCAATGATACAATTATGTTAATGAACATTTACTAAAAAGAAACTGTATTAAAAACTATCATTTGAGTCTTATAATCTTATGAGGTACTATTTTTATTTCTACTTTGCAGACGAGGAAAGAGAGGATATAGATAGCTTCCAACCTAGGAGCTAGTAAATTTTTCTGTAAAGGGCTGTATAGTAAATATTTTCAGCTTTACAGGCCATATGGTCTCTGCTGTTAACTACTTAACTCTGCTGTTGTAGCATGAAAATAGTCATAGATACTAAATAAATGAATTGATTTAGCTGTGTTCCAATAAAACTTTATTTACAAAAACAGGCAGTAGGCTAGATTTGGCCCATGGACTGTTATTTGCTAACCTCTGCTCTAATTCAAATAATTATATATTCAATATTCAAATATTATATATTAGGCCAAGAGAGGTAAATCCACTTGCTCAAGATAGCATTAGAGACAGATCCAGAATCCAAGTCTTCTGATTGGTTGTTTAGCAGTCTTTGATATTCAGTGAATTGGATTATTTCATAATAAATCAAGCTTTTGAAGTTATAAAGCAGATCTGATACTATTGAAAAACTAGATAATTTTAACCCGGATGATTAGATTCATGTAGCTGATGTGGAATTCATTCTATTTTCTGGATCTCCTAAAGGTATATGAACTGTTAAACCCAGTTTCCTTGTTTATCTTGCAGAAGAAAGCATTTTCCAGACCAGCTAAACCCATGACATAATTGCTTGTATAGTTAGGGCTTAGTACTTCTTGAAGAGCAGGGTTTGGTGGGTTTGAAACTACTGAAACATTGTCAAGACAGAAGTCTTTTGACAAGATTCCTCAGAGTGGTTCTGAATTTACATGGCTCCCTGCCAACTTTTTAATTTGGTTTCCTATTTTTGCCAGGGGACATTCTGACATGGTTAGAAGGCATAGGAATATCCTTTGTGGCTACAGGACAAAACCCATGACTGCCTGACCTCCTTAGCCCCGTGCCCTAAGAAATTTAGTTCTGCATTGTTGATTCAAATCTTTGATGGGAAATAAAATTTATGTGGGGCAAGCTGTTATTCTGTGACTTTTATTCCTTCTATTAATAGCCTTGTAATATCACAGAAAATATAGTTAACATCCCCTTGCACATCCACTTCTTGAGCCCTGATATCAGCAAAGTAAATATAAGATGGGATGCTGTTACCTTGACTGTTCACAGTAGACTAACTATTAGCAGACTGGCCGGCCTATTCAGGAGCAGTCAACACAATCTGAAGGCTTCAAGATGAGCTGACTCCACGAGGTCAAGAAGTACATGAAGTATATCCTTCATGCTTCTGCTATAATTGTGGCCTTACAGCGTTCTTGTCCTTGACTTATGTCATGACCTAGGGTTATGTTTTGATTCTGAGCATCTGTGTCTTATTAGGTTATGCGCATCATATTTAAATACTTAGATCAACCTTGAAAGAAGGTATCCTTCTTCAGTATCCTCACCAGCCTCTATAAATTTTGCTAGTATAAATTATCACCAAGGTGACTAAAGGAAAAAATTCTTTGAGTAGACAGAAGTATTTACTGTGGCTCACTCATCAAAAGATACCCACAGGGGTGTCTTATTTGTTGGCACCTCCTAGCTCTTAAGATACATGCAGCCCTGTACCTTGAAACCTGCTTTTAAAGAATGAGGAATATGGAAAATATTTTATCAAAGCAGTGGAAAAAGAGCTAGTTTTGTCAAATTTCAGAATCTTTAAGTATTGTATTAAGATAAACATAAAAATTGTAAGTGATCTCCTGTTCAGGATAATATTTATGGAACCCTGGGCCAAGAGCTATAAATGTATTTTATCCATGCTATGAAGTAAACACTATTATAATATCCATTATGCCAATGAAGAAACTGAGGCCATCATGGAGAGGTTAAACAGTTTATCCAAGGTCTTTTTTTTAATGTATTTTTATAATATTTCATTTTTAAGTAATCTCTACACCCAATGTGGGGCTCAAACTCACAATCTCAAGATCAAGGCTTGCATGCTCTACCAACTGAACCAGCCAGGCACCCCAGCCAAGGTCTTTTAGCTGGTAAATGATGGGGCTGGGATCCAGATTGAGGAAGTCTGACTCCAGAGCCTGAATAAACCGTTACTCTAATGGCACTGTCACCTGGTAAAATCTAGATCCTTCTGTGGAGACTTGCTGAATGAGAGAAGAGCAGAAGAGTAGAAAGAGAAGACCACCTATTCCAGTCACCTTGTTCCCCAGATCATTGCTGGGGTATTGATCTGTTTCCCAGTAGTTACCAAGGTCTGCACCTTGCTTTTGTAATGTTTTTGAGGTGCAAGCGGAAGCACCAAGTTCTTCATGGCTCAACTTATGTATGTTGTGGTAGACAAAATTCTCTATGGTCATTCTCTTTCTTTGTTATTTTAGGCTCATGAACCTACTAGATGCTTGTAGCAGTCATTAAAAACATGCACAAGTATTCTGGCTCTCTCTTTTGGGCCTGCACTTTTCCAGCTACTTGAAGTGATTTGCTTTGGCCAATGAAAGGCCAACACAAGTGGTCTGTGTTGCTTCCAGGAGGAAACTTTGAGAGTCAATGCGTGCTTTGCCATCTTTCTTCTTCAGAGAACTGGTAACTGACAATATTCCACATAGCAGTTGCTCTGTCAGCCTAGGGCCCAAGGTGAGGATGACAGCAGAGCTGCGCAGCAAAGCTCCCCGTGGGCCACAGTGGATAATGATTATAAACAAGAAATAAAGCACTGTGGTTTTAAGCTACCGAGATTTGCATTCCTTGCTGCAGCAAAACCTAGGCTATCCTGATCGGTCCATTTTTACAGAAAATATTAATGCCTATTTTAAAATAGCAACATAGAGAATATAGTGGAAGAAGAGGATCAGGCTTCTGGCTGCCACGAAAACCCCCGATGTTGCCACTAACAGGCAAAATCCAGGCATTTCCACAAGGACTAGAGATAGCAGTACAGAAAGAAAAGGTCCTCATCATCCAGGACTGAAACCTGGCCAGGGTTTCTTTGGATGTAGAAATATGGGAATCTCCAATTCCTGCAACTGACCCAAACTGTCAGGAGCACCCAAGGAGCCCCATATCTTCCCCATGGGCCCTTATGCATGAACAAGCATACCGTGAAAGCAAGGTGGAGTTTTTAACTAAAAACTGGCTGGGCTGAGGTAACCACTTGGAAACATGCTATTTTAACTTTCCTGACAGATATGATCAGTCAGTAGTGCAACGAAGGGCTTTTCTCTCTCCTTTTCTCCTTTTCAGTAATAATCGAAAAGAGCAATGCTGTGAGTTAGAGGTTTAAACAGAAAGAAATTGAAATCCATGACAGTGATGACTTAATAATATTGCAAATTATAGTTTTTAGTTCAGGTAATTTAGCATACCAAATCACAGTTTAATTTCCTTCTACGGAGCCCAGGCATGCAAGATAGTGTATGGGAGAAGGTGCAAGGTGGGGTGGAGGGAGGGGGCAAAGATGAGAGTGACGAAAATAATTTTTGAGACTCCTTGAATGCAAGTGTCCTTGAGAGACTAATAAAAGTGACCGGAGAAGGTAAGTGGCAGTTGGTTAGTAAGTGTGAGGCCCCCAGCCCTGATCTTGGGGGAGGCCAAGAGTCCCTGCTTCCTTTTGTTTGCCTGCTTCTCCTGCCTGGTGGAATGTGAGCATCAAGTGCCCAGAAGGAATGCATAACGTGTGCAGAGCCCTGACAGCTGCGGAAGGAAAGAATGACTTTGAGAGTGTCAGCAAAGCAGAGCCACTGCTGAATGGCATGTGTCCTTGACTGCACACAGCACAATGCCTGGTGAAGGAATGGAGGCCGGGGGCTGCTCACTTCATGATTTCTCTTTTGTTCTAGGAACCACCTTCCAGAAACAAACCACGATTCAATCCATACTCACCACTCACCTTGCAAAATATTCAAAATAGCTTCCTCAGGGATGTGTATTAGCTCACCTAGCTGAAGCTGTTGTCTGTGCGCTGGGCCAGAGACTCAGGAAAGGGGTGATGAAAGTTTCCTCCCCAACCATCACCTGAGTTCCAGGCACGACAAGGTAGTGGGGACAAGCCTTCCACACTAGCTCCGGAGAGAGTGGCTGTTCCAGCCCGTCAGCATCATCCAGCTGGACTGCAGCTGGCCAGTCGACCTTACACTCACCAGAGAGTCTCAGAGTAGTTACACCCCCTTGTGTGCACCCGAGTTCAGAGTGTAGGGGGTCAAATGGCCAGGCTGAGTTTGCTGGTGCTTGACACTAAAGTTCTCGAAATCCAGAATGCCTAAGAATCACCTATGTTTAAAAAAGAAAAATCCTGGGCAGCCCGGGTGGCTCAGTGGTTTAGTGCCACCTTCAGCCCAGGGTGTGAATCTGGAAACCAGGGATCGAGTTCCGTGTCGGGCTCCTTGCGTGGGGCCTGCTTCTCCCTCTGCCTGTGTCTCTGCCTCTCTCTCTCTGTCTCTATGAATAAATAAAAATCTTTAAAAAAAAAAATCCTGTGAACACCCTATCCTTACTGAGCAGGAATTTCTTGAGGTGGAACTGAGGAATCTGTGTTTTAATATGGCTCCTGGAGTTTTTGGATGAAATCTAGGATCTTTTTTTTTCAACTCCTCAAATTTACCTGAGTAGAAGAAAAAAAGTAACCCTTCATGAACATAAAAAGTGCAAACACAAACACATCTAAAGAACTCATGTAAATAGAGAGATCATATCCTTTATCATCCAAACCAAGACATTTCTGAAAGAAAAACTGGCAATACCAATAATCACAGCAGGGTAACAGGTGTACACTGGGACTCCACTAGGCCAACGGGGACTCATGGTCACCTGAGTTCTAAGACTAATCCGACATGAAAGCTGATTAGGATTTAGGCCACCAGCCCAACAGACAGCCCTCATCCAAGCCTTGAAGCTTACCAGTCACAGCAAATATTTTAATAGGGAGAGTTTTATGAGCCCTAAACCTAGAAGATCTGGTTCAGAGGCTTGTATGAGCTTGGACAGGCTGGATGAACCTGCAGGCCCCAATTACGCCGACTAGGAAGAGACCAGTAGAAATCTTGACCTCCCAGTGGAAGAGTGCATACAGCGGGAACATTTATCCACAACAACTTCAGAAGCCAGTCTCATGAAACGTAAAGGATTATTCCTCAGAGGCAAAGAGGAGGAGAAACAAACCAGGCATTATTCTATTTGTTACATTCATCTTCCAGTTCTAGGAAATACCTTTCCCCCAAGTTTTTAGTTTTACTCTCACGTGGTCAGCACAAACCACCTAACAATTACTGTCACATGGATTTCCTACTGCTTTCTTCCTTGGGGATCTATTGCAATATTCTTGGAGGACAAAGGAAGAATGCATTGTGCAGTTTCATTATTCAATCTGTGCAAAGACATCAGTGTGTAAAGGATGTTCTAGAAGTTCAGAATAGCTAAATGAGAAAGCATTTTTTTTTCTAGGAAATCTCATTTATTTCTTTGGTTTTAATAATGATTGTGGTATACAGTGGTTTTGCAAATAACTACCAGGATGTTATTGCATATTTCCTTCCAGATATTCCTTCCATTTTTAATACAAGCTCAAAATACAGTGTTCATTCAATTAGGCATCTCTCAGCAAAAGAAATTCTAAATTCCACTTGTGCTCTATGGGTAAATGCCCCACTATTGGAACTCCTTCTTTAAGATCTTTTGAAAACCAAAGAAACTGTACACGAAGAATCTGGATCTTAAAAGTAACTTCTCTTTTAGAAATTACATGTAGGGTAGGCTATGCCCCTTCCGTGTAGAGTTGCCAGTGCATGCAATGGAAGGAAAGCATAATTGGTGTGCCGGCCCTGAGAGAAAAGCAGTATCTTAGGAAACATTGAAATAATTACTAAATATGTGTATAAAAGAGGCATGGTGATAGTTACAGGAGAAGGGAAAGAGAAGGAAAGGAGGAGAGAAATCGTTCTTAGATGATTATAAAATATATCTTATTTACCTGAGAGAGTTAAAGTGCATTGGCTATGCTTTTTAAAAACTGGTCTTAATTACCCTTGAGACCAGAATTCCATATGAGGTAAATATGTTTTTAGATAGTTTTCTAAAATATGTATAATTTACTCAAGGAAAAAAGGACTGTGTCCTCTGGAGCCAATCTAGCCTCACAGGTAAATACAAATTTAAGTAGATTCCTAAGAAGTATATTATGTACAGTGGCTGATGGAGTGGAATGTCTATGAAGAAGCTGGGAAGGTCCGTCAGTTAAGTACATAATAAAAATGTATTGGAAAAATACATCATTTTCTCAGTGGACTATAATTGGCTATGCATAGTAAAAAGTCTTATTTTCAAAAATGTATTCTGCATCCACAGAGTTTTAAATCTCAATAACTGCGTTATTTTTAAAACTCGGAAAGCTAAGCAATATTAGTGAGAGTGACAGAAGAACTGCATGGTAGATGTCATTCTATAATTTACAACTCTTTTTGACATCTTTTTCCCCCCTTCTTCTTCCTTTCAAGCTGACTTCGTCTAAAGCCAAAGGTGAAAAGTTACAGAAGGTGGAGAATAAAATTCCACTCCCTTTACCAAACAATTTGATTGATGCCTCCAGAAGTGTCCCAGTACATTTACATTAAAAATATGTCCTCTTGTATTATCTTGGAAGAGTTTTCTATTATAAACAAAATGAAAGAAAGAGAGAAAGAGAGAAAGAGAGAGAGAAAGAGAGAAGGAAGGAAGGAAGGAAGGAAGGAAGGAAGGAAGGAAGGAAGGAAGGAAGGAAGGAAGGAAAGAAGAGAGAGAGAAAGAAAGAAAGAAAGAAAGAAAGAAAGAAAGAAAGAAAGAAAGAAAGAAAGAAAGAAAGAAAGAAAGATGGATGAAGGGAGGGAGGGGGAAGGGAAGGAAAGGGGGAGGGAATGCAGAGTGTCTACAGTAATGCAACAGTCTAGTTCTGTCACTTACATCTTCATTTGGTGGGAAAGCCTTTCCCATCCTGCTGATTAAGAGGCCTCCTCCTTCTAACATCTCACCCTTCTCCCAGTCCATCAACTCAATTCTAGCTTCACTTGTCACCTTTCTTTGCACCTTGTCCTGTGTCCTTTCTGTGGTATCCTGTTTGTGTACAAATCACAGTTGCTGAGCTGTGAACTGTTGTGCTCTGGTCATTACACACTCATGTTAGGTCACTTAGCCCCAGTTGAGCTTTCAACCATTACTTGACCATCTGGTCACTCTGGCCTTGACTGGCTATCACATTTCTTTCAAGTACTCTTCCCCCAATTCCCCTTTTCTCCAGAGCCTCCTGCCATAACTCTCACCTCACAAGTGACCATTTCTTCCACTCTGCTGAAAGAAAGAAGCCACATGTGCTTCCTCAACACCCACTCTTCCACTCTGCATCTCACCGTAGAATTCCATCCCTTCTCTTGTGCTCTTTCTTTCACTCACCCTAACTCTTCCAAGACCTTTGAGCACTCTTTCAGCTCTGTAAACCCACCTTCCCCCACTTGTTCCTTCTAAAATAGTATGAGCTCCCCATGACAAAAACAAACCCCAAGATCCTGCCAACACCCTTCCTCCCCTTCCTTCCAGAGGCAGACCCTTCTGAAGGGCAGTCCTTGCAAGCTGCCTCCGATGTACCCTAAGCTTTCTGCTGTCACCACTGTAGGGGAACGACAAGGACCAGGGTCATGACTGATCGAATCATCAATGTTCATGACTTTTTTTCCTCAGTTCTAATCTTCCATGAGCATTTGCCATATTTATTCTAGTGATACGTTTCTCAAAACTCTTGGTTCCCATAACAGCAACCCTTCTGATTCCCCTCCTACCACTCTTATGATTCCTTCTCAGCCATATGCTCTGTTCTTCATCCTGTCTTGCCCCTTAAATAGAGGCATTCTCCACAGAAGTGTCCTTGGCCCTCTTCCCCGCACTTTCAACAGCCTCTGCTTCAGTAATCAGTTTTATCTCTAATTAGTACTGCTCAAATTTAACTCTCTGGCCATAACCTCTTCTTTGAATTCCAGATTTATATTTCTTGTATCTACTGGAATACCTAATTTGATGGCCTGGTAACACTTCAAACTCAACATGTTAGAACAGAAGCAATTTCTTCCCCTCTAAGATCTAACCCTACTCAGACTCTCTGCTCCATTTCATAACATGACAATCTTCCTGGGCACCCATGACTGATTGATGCTGCTGTTGCTGCTAACAGTAACGATAATACCATTCTAATAATATTTCTGAAATTTGTTCTATGATACAGACATCATTCTAAGCTTTATACATATTTATTCATATTATTCATTTACTCCTTAAAAGGCAAGAACTATCACCACCCCATTTTACTGATGAGGAAACAGAGGAATAGAGGTGAAGTATTTTGCCTAACATCACACAAAGGCCTGGCCCCAGAACCAATACTCTTTTTTTTTTTTTCCCAGAACCAATACTCTTAAACATGTTGCTATCCTCCCTCAGGAAATCTAAAGGGAATTTTGGAGGCATTCATAAGAATGTGTGACAGCTGAGAGTGGCTGGAAGGTGGTTCATCTGAGGTGCGGGGGACTTGATATCAAGTGGCGGTTTTAGGAGTGGAAAGGAGAGCAATCAATAGGAACTCACTGGGGCTCTGTGATGCTGCTGTGATGGCAGCAACTGCACTCAACTCTGTATCATCTATGGTACCACAGCCAATGACTGGGTCTCAGGGACTGGTGAATGGGGATAGGAATGAATTCTATACATAGGGAGCAGAAAGTTCCTTTTTCTATCATGTTGGCAAGGTAAACCCAATTCTGTTTCCATGTGGGAGGTGTCAATGTTAGACAAGGCATCAGAAAGATGCTGGTAAAGCGAAGATGAGATGACAATCACTTTTCTTTTGCTAAGTACTATCCAGTATACAACATGGCTAGTTGGACTAGTTATGGAACTCTGATACCTGAACTGCTGTTTTCCATTCATACACATATAGCTTTCTCTTCACTATCTGACCAAATACTTACTATTTGTATACCATTGTGCATAATACATGTTATACTTCTCAATTTTCATCACTAGAGTTTGTAATGTTATGGTGGAGACAAGTCATATTAAAATTAAATAAGATCATGGATTGATCATTAATATGTAAATGTCCTAAGGATGTGGTATAATGGTTTACATCATGGGCTTTGGAGTCTAGATAGAAGTGAGTTCTAGTTTCAGTCCTTATCTGTGACTTTGGACAAGTCATTTAGCCTGGCATAGTAGACGATAGAACCTATTTGATAGTGTTGTCATGAACAAGAAATGAGATGATGCATTTGAGGTGCCCAGCACAAGGTATGTAATTCCCCTCCAAAAAAAATGGGAGGGGAAAAATAAGTGACTATCAACTGAGGAGAAGAAATACATTATGATGTTTTGAAGTACAGTTCACTATTGGCTGAAGAGTTAATGGCACGAGGCGGGGAGGGGAATGGATTCCAGTTGCATTTTAAAGGATAAATGGGTCTTAAATAAACAGAAAGGGCATTTCACGTGGATAGCAAGGTGGAGCACATCAAGAATCTAGGAGGAAGGTACAAAGTAAGGAAGAGTATAACTGTCAAACCTATGGAATTTTTATTACACATTAGAGAGAACCACCAAAAAATGGTTTGGGTTTTTGCACCTTCCTGAGTAAAATACTGTGCTACTTGTAGAAATCCATTAGCTACAAAAGGAAGTTATTTTGAGAGGAAGAATACAAGTTCAGATTGAAATATACAGAGTTTGGGCTTGCGCTGAGACAACTTTCAGTGTCCAAAAGGGTGGAAAGACACAACACAGTTGGGACAAGAGGCATCACCAGAAACGTTTAGCTCCTGGAGCACAGGAACTAGGTCTCATTTCTCTTTGTACCCTTCAGAGCACATAGCATGGTGCTTTGAGCATTACAAGCACCTAATACTTATTGCATGGATGAATGAATGAAAATAAAGATTTTGGAGTTACGCTCACTGAAAGGCTAGTTAAAATTGTGGACATAGATTAGTTCTTTAAGAAAGAACAAAATTGGGAGATACCCAAACACTGGAGACAAAAGATGAAAAGTCAAGTGTTAGAGTGAAAAAACCCAAGCGCACAGAGAGAAGGAAGAGGATATTAAATGGTGGGTAAGATAGCATTGAGGTAAATGCACTGAAAAGGTGGGAGACCCAGTGAAGTTATTAATGTCTTCAGGGAAAAAGTCTAGTACAGTGTTATAAGTGGAAGCTGCAAAGGAAAGAATTAAGAATGAACAAGAGAGGGGAATAAATGGACACAACAGATGTAGAGAATGTCTGAGACTGATGGTGAATGAAGGAAAAGAAATCTCACCATTTTCCTTTTTTTTTTTCTCACCATTTTCTTAAAATGTGTCCACATAGGATGCAAGAACAGACATTTGTCATAGGTACACAAATATCTATTACATGCATACTTGCATGACTATGTGAATGAATGAATTGAATAAATCATTCATACTGAATATGAGAAAAGTACCATATCTTGTTTCCTCTTTTCTTAATCAGACTATTTCTCCCTTCACTTCTGTGCTACGAATATGTAAATAGATGCAAACATACTTACAGGTGACAAGGCTGGTCAACCCTTGTAAAAGTAAAACTGATCTCTTTCTAGCATATTACTTTTACTTGTTGTTATGGGAAAGATTCACACAGGAAGTCCTATCGTTAGGATTTAGACTGTGGGAAGGGAAATATTTAGAAATAAATACAAGGAATTTTAATTTTCATCTCAATTGTTTTAGTAGAAGCTATAACCCTTTCTAGTAGCTCCCATCTGGTTAGTCTCTTGCATGAAAACTAATTGTTTTGGGGGATCCCTGGATGGCTCAGTGGTTGAGCGTCTGCCTTCGGCTCAGGGCGTGATCCTGGAGTCCCAGGACCGAGTCCAACATCGGGCTCCCTGTGTGGAGCCTACTTCTCCCTCTGCCTATGTCTCTGCCTCTCTTTCTCTCTCTCTTTTCTCTGTCTCTCATGAATTAATAAAATCTTAAAAAAAAAAAAACTAATTGTTTTGTATGTTTGAAAAATGCACAATTTTATCACCATGGAGAAAAGTCTGTATAATAAAAACAAACATGACTGATGGAAACAAAAAAACACACCTGAAAACAGTAAGCATCTGTTTACTTCATATAAATGAAAAAACAGATATCAAGAAAAGATTTTAGCTATGGGTCTGCCTTTTTTTAATGCTACAAAATTCATGCTGAGTGGAGAAAACTCATGCTTGATACATTCAACTTATAGTACATTTTCAAGGTGAATTACTAAATCCTCAGAACCTGACCTTCTAAGGAAGGCACTGAAGCAAGCACAGAGTTGGTGAAGAAAACCACAAAGATATAAAAATGCATAGATATATGATCAACGAGGGACACATTTTGATGGAATTATCACCAGATCTCTACAGACAAGGTCTATCTATCAAACATGCCTACCATAAGCTTTGATTCCATCAATTTCCTGAGAAAAGACATCAGGTAAAGTTCTGGATACCAGGTGTGTAAACACTAAGAGATCCTGATATTACAGTATCTTTCGTGTAGAAACCCGAACACAACCCAACCAGATGCAGAAGTCAGTTTTCACTGGGAAAGCTACCCACCCTTTTACTACTGGTACCATTATTTAAGCATTTAACTGAAGGCCGAAAAAGAACACGCTTGCACTTAATTTCAAGTGACAGCTAATACAGTGCATTAAAGGTGTAATACTATACACATGGTAGTTATATATAAATAGTAACATTAAAAAGGGGTTACAACATCCCTAAGACATCTTAAGTCTAAAACACTTAAAAAGCACATTTGCAGTACAACTTATCTTAAATTATTTTAATTGGTTTCAAGATGACTTCAGATTAGTGATGGGCTTTGACTTCTTCTGATTATAAAAGAGAAACACAGATGAATGCTTTTTAGGCAGCCTAACATCATTCCCAAGTAGACTACCACCTAACCTGTGTTACTTAAATGCCATTAACTATCTACGAGCGTTATTTTTACATAAGTGTTTTATGTAAATTTTGTTTTCCTAACGTTGTTAGTTCTCTTAATAAGTATAGCTAATGCAAAAAAAAAAAATTTTTTTTTTTTTTTTGTTCTTTCTTGGCATTCATTATCCAGGAACTTTTTCAAAGAAAAATGGGTGGGGGAGGCAGAGTGACAGAGCTGGAATACTTAGCAACCGTTTTACTGTTGAGAGTCTTTTTTTTATAGTATGAAAAATAATCCAGTTACATTCTTTAGCTCGATTACTTACAAATAACTTATCTGAAAAAAAATCAAGTAAATCTGTCAGTTGTGGAAGTTTATTTTTCCATGTGTTATCTAGAGATAAGCTAGCCTGTACTATTAGATTTCCACTGACATAATTGTGCATGAATTCTGATCTGATTTGGTATTACATGGTGCAAAAGGTGACACATTTTCTCTAATATAACCCATTAGAAAGGAAAGAAATTGCCAAAGTATGAAATCTGAGGACCTTGATTCAGAAACTATGTGACTTTGAGGTCAGCTCAGTGGAAAAAAAGAACTTGTTCAACTACCCCAGGCACTGAGGGTTGTGACAAGCAAGTCTAATATCCAGGGTAGTTACTCTGTTAGATAATCAATAAAATCTTACATTATCAGACTGCCACAGCTGTATATTCGTTTATTATATTGCCTTGTATGTATCCAAAATATTCTAGTGTGGAATCACAGAGAATACAGATGCTGTCCCCATTCCCAAATCATTGCCGATCAGAATTCACCGTCAAGATACCGGAACCAAGAAATAGCATATGTATGTATAATGTGCTGCATATCGATTTTAATATCCACATAATGCTACCTCACCCCAGCAGAAAAACATTAGCTCCAGTCATCCTGGAAAGGAGTGTTGACTGAGCTACTTAGTGTTTGTACAACAAAATTTTTTAGAGATATTAGTGATCTCTTAAATCCTCTGAGAAATGACCTTGAACAAATTAGTAAAATACCAGATCTGAACTGTGGGCAATTTCAAAATATATTTTCTGAAAAGGAGAACCCCCCCTATGTTTTAAGAAGGAAGTATTCTTCAATCTCTTTTCCTCACTTGACTTTTGATTTTGGGCAGCCAGTGAGAGCAAATAAAGCCTGACTTCCAGGACACAGGACACTGGTGTCTTGTCCTCCTTCATTGGTGGAGGACAATGGATGTTCATTACAATTTGAATAGGAATTTTAAAAGGATTTTTTTTTACAACTCTTCCCTACTCACTAACTAGCTTCAATGGAGAGTTCACAGCCAGATGGTGAAATTTCTGAACTGAATCCTGATCAATGGACAAAGCAGAAAAGAGGTTTAGGTAACACTTGGAGATTTTAGTGAAGTAGAGAATGATACTTCAGTCTTTTGTTGTTTCTCAACTGGTAAATAAAAAAAAAAAAAAAAAGAAGAAGGGAAATAAAATTATATGGGTGTTAAGATTTAGATCTACCTGGCAATTTGGAGGCATTATACTTGTTCAATTTTTGGGATAACCTAATTGAGTATTATGTGCTGATAAACTTTAGATGAAGTCTCCTCTTAGGCAACAGGGTTCACATTCCTTAAAAGGACATCTTTTACAAGCCTTTATCTCTTTAGAAAGGGTGGCTGATTTTATTTTCCAAAGATGGCCACATTATATCTCTTATCCCTATGCAATAGGACCTTGACACTCCTAAGAGGGAGAACTGAATTCATCCTCTCCTTGAATCTGGACTGGCCTTAGTGACTTGCTTGACCAATAGAACAGGACAGAAGGGACATTCTGGGACTTCCGAGTCTATATCTTAAGAAGACTTGCAGCTTCTGCTTGGTCTCTTAAAACACTTTAGGATTGCTTCTCCCTCTTAGAACTGAGATGCCACGTTAAAGCAACAACTTCCAGTCATCTGACTGAGCCATTTTGAATGTCCAGCTAGGTTTACCCTTAGAAGACCAAAGCCCCGGACATCTCGCTCTACCCACAAGAGAGATCCGAGTGAGAACTGCCCAGATAAACCTGAGTAAATGGAATAATAAAGAATGGTAACTTAGTGCTTAGGTCACAAAATGGGGTTTTCTTGGGGGGAGGAGGTGCACAGGGAGACTGTTATACCCAAAATGATGGGCTTTGGAGGCTGACTAAAGTTTGGAGTTTGGTTGTTTTGCTTCTTTTGTGACTGTGAATGAGTTACATAATTTTACTTTATGTCTCAGAGGTTCTGGTCTTTTCCTTTTAAAAATGGTAACAAAAGAAGGGGTTTCTCCACTGACCCATCATCCTCCTGCCTCTTATTTTCCTTAAGACTCTTAGATCAAAGCCAAAATAAATATAGTTACTATATGCCTTTACCTCTGAACCAACTTTTGAGGCATCAAAAATATTTTGACTCCTTTTACATGGATACTTCTTGCTTCCACTTTGGGTCTATGCTTACTTAGTGAAAGCACACTGATCGGGGAAAAGGTACTGAATCTGGACCTGTTGCCATCATTTTTCCAAACGCTCTCTCTTGAGACCTAATACCCAGGGAAAAGAGGGCAGGGCAGGCACAGAAGACACTCTCAGTCCATACCGACTAGAACACGCAATGCTATGCAAAGTTGCATCTCAAATGACATTAAGTGTCATCTCTAGGTGGGTCAATGAACTTTGCTGCGACATGACCAGGAAGGAAAGTTAATTAGAGGGTTTGACTTCTGATCTCAGTTTCTCCATCATCAGGCAAGTCCCCTAATTCCTAGACTTAGCTTCTTCTTAGATAAGCTGACTTGGTTTTAGGCTCAATTACTTTTCTATTTTAGTCACATTACCTGGTTGCTAACCCTAACTACTTCCCCACTAGCCAAGTTAATATTCCTGATACTGAAGCATGGGAATGATATGTGATAAGCCAATACACAGAATTATTGTGAACATTAAATTAAGGTAAGGAAGGGGAGGTACTTTGAGACATGTGAAGTGCTACACAAATGTAAGGATACCTCTGTCAGGTATCATAATTTCCTTTATTTTATACAACATAAATTGTTTCAATAATCTTATTACATTTATTATTAAAAATATCTTCAAATTTGTTTCTTATTATCATGATTGCTATTTTAGTACAGGTTGCCATCATTTCTTGCTGGGGCCCCCTGGCACCTCCTAGCATATTTCTCTACTTTAAGAGGCTTATTTCCTCCTTATTCCATCACCTGCCCATTGCCAGAGTTTTCTTCTAAAAGCACAAATATCATCATGACAATTCCCTATTTTAGAACTGCCTCTGATTCCTCATTGCTTGAAGATAATTCAAATTCCTTAGATGGTGGCTAAAGCCTTCACAATCTTAATTTTACATTTCCCAGTGTCATTTTCCTCCACTTATGCACCTACTGCACCACATTCTCCCTGACTTTACATACCACATTTTCTTGTACATTTTCATTCATCCTTCATTCATCAACATTTCAATGAAATGCCACCTCCTCTGTGCAACATTTGTTGCCAATTCTATGAAGACAGTCATCTTCCTGTTTTCCTGAAACTCTTTATAACTTTATTATAACATTTTTTTCTCAACATATTCTAATTATTAGTTTACATAATCATGGGTGCCATCAGACAGTGACTTCTGAAACGCCCATATCCTGCCATATTTATCTTTGTCTACCCAGTGTCTTGTCCTTGCTATCAGCTTATGGGAAAAAGAAGTCATTTTTCAAGGAGAGAGACATAACAGCAAAAAGGTTCAACCTGTATCTGAGATTGGGCCTCAAGGGTTACAATTGAATCTGTGAATTTAGGAAGAAAAAAGTATTTTAATTTTTCCTTTCTGAGATCCTGATTAGTTTTATTGAAAAATTCATGTTTTACTTCAAATTATAATATTAACACATTGATTCACACAGAATAACATGGGATGAATGCTGTACCCATAAGCCTAGACTAAATTATGTTACAGCAACAAAGACCTCAAGTTCATAAAGGCTTATAAAAACAGGGTTAGGTTTATTTTTTTGTTCATACTCGACGTAATATGGGTTGGCTCCACATCATCTTTGTTCTAGAACTCAAGCTAAAGAAGGATCTCCTATGTGGACAGTTCCAGCTATGCTTCAGAAGGAAACGAGAGATGCAAGAGCGACGAAAGCTCTTGAGCCTTTGGCTGGGAAGTGACATGAGTCAGCCAGTGAGTTACATGGCCATGCCTGAGATCAGTAGGCAGCAATGAATATTGTGAACAGAGAGCAACCTCTGCTATTGAGGACAAACAGGTCATATTGTCACTACCAAGTTAAGACTTCTGGAATAGTTTGCTTTTGATAAGAATCTGAGAAAACACACCCTGCTAACATGACTGCAGCCATATAGCTTTGCTTGAGTCAAGCTTAAGTTGGAAAATTTCAGAGGAAAAAATAGTACCATGAGGTTTTTATATCTATTGATTTTCTATTAATCCTGGAGTGTGATGGAACACAGAAAGTGCAGGATTCTGGCTAATGGAAGCATGTAACCAATAAAATTAAAGAGAATAGCTCAGGCTACCTACTATGAAAATCTATTAGACATTATGGATTTTTTTAAAAGAAATTATTTATTTATTCATGAGAAACACACACAGAGAGAGACAGAGACACAGGCAGAGAGAGAAGCAGGATCCCTGCAGGGAGCCCAATATGGGACTCGATCCCAGGTCTCCAGGATCACACCCTGAGCTGAAGGCAGACACTCAACTGCTGAGTCACCCAGGTGTCCCAGATTTTTTTTAAATATATAAAGACGGGGCCTTTACCTGCTTTAGATTTGCCCTAAGGGAAAAAAGACTTGCACTAAAGTATTTTTTGTGTTCATCATACCACCAAGCAAAATAACCCACATCACTGGAAATATTTTGGTGAAGCTACACATTTCTTCAGGTTGTATTCTCATCAAATGATGTCACCACTACAGAGCTTCTGACATTTTTTAAAATATCTCCCCTTTGCGTGTAACAATACAAATAAGTACCTCAATTTGCATAGCCAACTCCTGTCCTCAAGTTCTTACCATCAAAGAATTCCTACTTTGTGAACTTCTTTTAGAATCTGCAGAGTCAATGTCTTTAACATGGTGAAGAATTTCTTTGCCAAACGAATTTTCAGGCAGAATAAAAATCTTGGCACTCTGGGCTCAGATAGAGCATCTGTGATGCTTGGCAACACATCTGGTTCTGCTGCTTTGGTGAAGAAACATTCTCCTCATCTCAACATGCAGTGGTGTCAGCCAGTGTCAACGATCCTGCCAGGGTTCCTGAAAAAAATTGTGTCTATTTCTACGAATGCTGTCAACCCCTTGAGAGCCAGGCCCGACACACTATTTCAAGAGGTTTTGTCAAGAAATGGGAGTATAATGGTAAGTTCATTGCTGCAATATAGACGTTAACTAGCTTTCCAGAGGATCTGTCTTGAAACATGATTGACTTTCAAATACAAGTTCTGCTTTTTTGAGGCAAAGAAAATCCAATGATTGGAATACACCAACAGGAAATAGTCCATTCATAGTTTGCTTTACTTGATGGTTATTCTTGCTAAATGATCCAAGTCAATCTTTCTATTTCAATTCTTTTTTGCTCCACTGCCACGCTGGGAGGGCATCTTGGGGCATTTACCTACACATTCCAAGGCTGAAGAAGTGCTTCTGAAAACTGGAACAAGGAGTGACAAAGCTTTCCAATTTGTTTACAGGTAGAAATCCACAGACACTTGGAATCGTTAGATAACTCTTTAAAGGCTAATTCTGTCTCCAATGACTTCACAGAATTGTGAACATCTAATCTTTTTTTTTTTTAAATGATGAGGCATTAATGATGCAAATATGTTAAAAGATTAGCTTCTCGGCACAAGAGAATAGGAATTCAACAAGGACTTTGGAGAGCTCGAGGAATTCCTCTGTGCTTAACCCTCATCTAATAAAGCCACGGCAGTTCCCATTCTGTTTGCTACTGTTTTCTCTTGCCAAGTCAGTGTTTTAAGCACGTATTGCCATGCAACTGAAAAGTCATAGTCAAACAGATGTCAAAAATAACAAGCCTCTTGCTGTGTCAAAAACCACTCCATAATTTCAATATCAAAGCCGAACATCAGCCTTCTTGTAGAAGCTTACTTTTGAGCTGAACTAAACTTTATTTTTACTTGGAAAATTTGCATTTATCTCAGGTATTTGAGGAAACTAGGCATTAATGTGAAGAGGAAGGTAGTAAAAGGCACAGAGATATGACTTTATAAAAATATTTTATAGTTTCTGTGAAATAATTCAATTTCCATTGCAATAAAAGAAAGAGACATGAAAAAGTTTTTTTGTGTACGTGTTTATGTTTGTTTGCTTTTTTTTCTAGGGAAAAAAATCTAAAGCTTTCTTCAGATTTTGAAAGGGTCTGTGACCTGAGTGGGGCTAATACCCTTTGCCCTCATGCTTTATAAAGTGAAATGTTTTGAGGAATAGAATGAATATTGAGGATTATTCCAGAAGTGAAATTCTTCTGTGGATACAACATCAAGTTAATGATGACTTGATCCTGCACTCACCAATGAATAATACAGGCTCCTAAACAGGAAAGTAACCAAGTGCATAGACATGGGGTGCAAAACCACTCTCATTTTTGGACAAGCTTTTCTGAATAAAAACTAAGGCAATCTGGATAAAAACATTGGCTTTGTTATACTGTTCCTAATTTCCATATTGAATGAAGAACTGTGTAGCCATATTTACATAGAAAAGTAGGATTAAGTTATAAGGAAAAATTAGGAGCACAGATCTAGTGCTTTAACATGTAATATTATTTTAGAAGTGTGGAAAATGCAGTGGGAAGACACCTGTATTAGTTCCATTGCTGCCATAATAGATAAATCCAGTGGCTTAAACAACACAAATGTATTATCTTACAGTTCTGTAGTCCAGAAGTCAGAAATATGTCTCACTGGGCTAAAATCAAGATGTGGGCAGGACTGTATTTCTTTCTGGAGACTCTAGGGGAGAATCCATCTCCTTGCCCTTGCCCTCTCTGGCTTCTAAAGGCTGCCCCCGTTTCTGGGTTGGTGGCCACCTTCTTCCATCTTCAAAGCCTGTATAGCAGCTCAGTCCTCTAATCCCACCCTGCTCCCCATTAGTTTGGCTTATTAAGCCAGTGCTCTGGCCTTGACTCCATCCTCCCCCACAATGGGTGCTGTACACCGGCTCCTTCTTCTGCAGCTTCTCTTTGTGCTTGTTGAGCCTACGGTACAGGGTGCATCCTTTCTTGGACTGCAGAACTCCCTGAGGTTCTCTTTCTGAATCTGGTAAATGATGGTGAGAACAGAGTGATGGCTTGCAGACAGCTCAGATCTTGGAGACCTTGGACCCTGCACTGTCCATCATGCTGGTGACTTGCAGCTGGAGGACTCTACCTTCGGTTCCTTCAGATGTGTCAGCAGTTTTCCCTTCTTGTCAGACTGGTCCCGAGCACTGGTTTGGGCCATAGTTGTGCAAGGAGTGGCCACGATGATGGCCTCTTTGACTTTTTTTTTCAGATTTTATTTATTTATTCATGAGAGACATAGAAGGAAGCAGAGACATAGGGAGAGGGAGAAGCAGGCTCCCTGAAGTGAGCCTGATGTGGGACTCGATCCCAGGACCCCGAGGATCATGACCTGAGCCCAAGGCAGATACTCGACCACTGAGCCACCCAGATGTACCCAGCCTCTTAGACTTTTAAGGACACTTATTATTATATTGGGCCCACTCAGATAATCAAGCATAATCCTCCCATTGTAAGGTCAGCTCATTAGCAACCTTTCCCTCATATGCCACCTCAGGACCTCTTTGTGACACAGGTTCCAGGGATTAGGACGAGAACATCTTTGAGGGGTTATTATTCTGCCCACTATACCACTGCTTAGCAGGAGTAGTGAGAAAGGGTGAAAACACAGGAAAAAAGTGTAAAGAACTGGAACTTAGAACTAAAGAGCTCCTAGCTGGGATAGATGGTGTACTCCCTGATTATGCCACTAGAATACCTGAAAATCACGTCTAAGGTCATTTGCACCTGTTCTTTGATTTTTATTCTCCTGGAAAACTTAGTTTTAAGGAGCAGTAAAGATGCCAAACTTGGAGAACCTGAGGGTCAGCCATGGATCTGCCACTTATTGTCTATATCACCTTTGGCAGCACACCTATGTTTGGTTGAAGTATAATTTCCTCATTCTAAAATGAATTTAAACTAGTGGGTCTAGATGATTGTGGTAGGCAAAATTCTAAGATGACTGCCAAGACTCCCACTTCCTGGTGCCTATGTCCTGTATAATCCCCTCCCCTTGTATGTGAAGGGAATTAGGAATACATGGGACACCTGGGTGGCTCAGTGGTTGAATAAAATCTTT
The DNA here is from genome assembly GCF_003254725.2 of Canis lupus dingo. NCBI lineage: Eukaryota > Metazoa > Chordata > Mammalia > Carnivora > Canidae > Canis > Canis lupus. The sequence continues at coordinate 14,595,546 of NC_064245.1, read as the reverse complement.
AAAAAAAAAAAAAGGAATTAGGAATACAATGGAGTGCTCATCCCAATTTTAGGTTACATTACATGGCCCAGTGGACTTGAAGAAAAGATGCTCTTTGGTAGGCCTGATCCAATCAGGCGAACCTTTAAAAGGGACTGGACTCTTCCTGAAGAAAGAGAGTTGAAAAGTTAGATTTTCCAGAAGGGAGATTCTCCCTTGGTGGATATAAAGATGGAAGGGACCATGGAAAGTGACCACTAGGAGTGAAAAGCCAACAAGGAAGCAAGGGCTTCAGTCCTCCAAATACAAGGAACTGAATTCTACTAAAAACCTGAAAGAGCTTGCAACTGGATTCTTCTGCAGAGCCTCAGATGAAAACTCAGCCGGACTGATACCTTGAGTATTAGACTCTGAGCAGAGAACCCAGTTGAGCCATGCCTACACTTCTGACCTACTGAATCCAGAGCTAATACATGTGGCTTGTTTTAAGCCTCTGAGTCTGTAGTCATTTGTTGTGTAGTGGTAGGAAACTAGTAAACTAATACAATGACATTTCAGTTAAATGTGAGTTAAGATTTCTTTGCAAGCATTTTTTTTCTTGACTCTTCTCTCCCTGCCTTTCTCCAAAGCATTGATCTGCTTCCCCACCATGTAATTATTTCATTGACTATAACTAGAAAATGCCATTTTGTCAAATTAAAATTTTCTCTCCTATCACAAATCAGAGTTATCTCCTTCCTCCCCCACTCCCCCACCATCCTTAATTTGAGACGCAGAGAATTATGCAGCTTGGGTATATTACATACATTTTAAGGCTAGAGAATCAAACCAGATAACACAGATTTTGAGAATTAAAGCAAACAACCTATGTATTTTGAAGTAACTCAGACATGTTTCACCCATTGCATCTAGTTATCTTGAAACACAGTAACCTTGACATAATGGCTGAAGAAAAGGGTAAAGCAACGTAAGTATAAATGCCTGAACATTTTAATATCTTTTATCAATAAACATTAGTAGTGTGCCATGCATTTGAATCCATGCTTATCCTGAGGAAAACCTGCATTCTATCTTCTGCTTCCTGAAATTGCATCTGGATCCCATTACAAGGGTAGGACACCATGGGAAGCATGCCTAAACTTTTTAAGCTACAAAATGAAAGCTGATCTTCATTAATTAGATGTCTAGATTATGCAGATTGACCACTGTATTATCATAAATAACAAGGTCAAAAACACTATTATATGGCTTATTGATAACTCCACCCAGGTAATTTCACTAAGCCTTATTTACTAAGACATTCTATTAACCACAAAAGCAGGATTTGATGTCAGGTCAAAAATCAGATCAAACTGTGACTTTGTGGTTGATAGCGGAGAGAATGCTCTACAACAAAGGGAATGGAGAACACAGTGTGATGTCTTCCTAACATGCAATTCGGGAGAAATTTCATCCCCAGCATAGCTTCACCTACTACATTAGGCAGATAAGTGAGAATATTACAAGTCAATGATTCATAATTAAGACCCACCATTAAAGCTCATATTCCCTGCCTCTGTGAAAACCCTGGAATTGGATTAAGAGAGAGAAACCACCTGATTTTAGATTCAAGCAAATGTGGACAATGGATTCTAGAACGAAGGTGAAGTTTGAGGATCACAACCCCTCACCTGAATAATGATCAGCTGTTTTAATAAAAAGGGAGAACACAAGGAAAAAAAAAAAAACATACTCAAAAGGCCATGGTGTGGAAAGGCTTCAAGATCTGGGGATTCAGGTGAATCATGACTTAGCTTTTACCAACTTTAACCAAAGTCTTCCCAGGTGCTGAAGTTAGCACCAAAGGAAAACTCTCACAAAACTATTACGTGAAGTAATTATAATCTTTGTCTGCTTCACCTTTTTGTACCTGTGTCTTTGCCATCCATATAATTATGTTGAGGGAAAACACTTCGAGCCAAAATGAAATAAACGACTTCGGTTTATGCCCACACGGACCTTGTCAAGTAGCCAATGACTTGCCCTTTCATTGTGAGTGACTAATATCAATGCTGGCTCTAAAGAAAGACACTTTTCATAATCGCCCAACAATCTGCTAAGTGAAAACATATGGATGGGCTTAGGCAAAGCCTGCCAGGGGTCTTTGCTGAATGGAAAACAGGTGCTCTCATTCTGTGCCACGTAATACCCCATTTACCCCCAAGTCCAAAGGTTAGAGGACTAATAGCTGCCTTGTGGTAATCAGGGAAAGCCAAGAAACCAGCCCTGGTGAAACATCTGGGACATATTTTACATACTTGCAACATATGCTTCAGGTTCAATTAAAGTGAGGCTTTGGCACATTTATTAATCTTTTTTACTTTTATCCTATAAGAGGACTCACTGACCTGACCCCACTATTATACCAGATGAGAAAACAGAGAAATAATGAGAGCTAGAGGTCAGTACCTGCTCATATGGCAAAAAACACATTTGTTTTCTCCTGAAATTCCATTACGCATGACTCTATACACAAACTTTAAACAGAGGAACCAATGAATTTTTTAAAGTAGGAAATTACCCTTCTCCCACTCAGACACACTGATAGCCCAGACTTACAACCTTTACCACTCTGACAGCCAGTCAAGAGACGGAAGCTGGTAAATGGAAACTCGAAGGATCCCTTCCTATTTCCATTGCTTATAGTAAAAAATTCATATTTTAACGCATCCACTCTAGGATTCTCCCATTATGCAAGCCCCTAAAAGTATTTTGTAAATTATTAGACTTGAGATTTTCTTTTTGTTCAGATATGATTTTTAGGCTATCAATTGCATTATGCGTAGAGAAGAAAAGCCTCCTTACATATCACCTGAATAAAGGGTTGGATTTATGAAAATCAGCTCACAATCTTTTCATATGGAAAATACACTGTTTGTCAGCATCCTGCACACAAGAATACAGTTGAATTCACACAGTAATTTAAGCACTCACTTTCAATCAACTTTGGTAACTAGATCTCAAAATGTGTTAGAACCAGGGTGTCAGTTTCAGCCACCTAAACCCTAGATTACGATAGATGCCACTCCAGCGGCTTAGTGCTGTTTCCACCTGGCGTGTTCCACTTGACATCTAGCTTTTGGTGAGCTGGCTAACCAGGTGTGTTATTTGTTTCCCACTCCTAACATCCTCTCTATTAAAAAAATGACCATCGAGGGGAGAAGAGTGGCTTGGAGTATCAACAAACTGGTTAAAAAAAAAAAAATACAGGTTGACTTCAAGCAGGGACACTGAAGTACTAGACTTCACTAAGGGTTTCCATTTATTAACGTTTCGGAGGGAACGCCTGCTGCTGGAATGAATCTTTATGGTGGCTTTAATAATAAAGCAGCAACAAGCAAGGGAAAATGGCCATAAATGGATGGCAGCTCCGTGTTTATCAGCAGAGAAATGATGATTCAGAGCTGGCATGTTGAGTTAAAATACAAGCTCTCTACAGCTCTACAACTGACCTTAACAATAAATCATATCATTTATTGCCAGAAGTGTATGTTCATGTTATTTAACATTAAAAACAAGCACATACGTGTTTGTGTAGAAAGGAGATTTTGTTAGCGTCTCTTTGGTGCTGTCGCTAATGACTGAATGATGTGCAGAAGAAAAATTTCACCTAAGAGCTCTACCAATTTCAAAATGTTTGGAATAGCATGAGAAGGGAATAAAGTGTGTGTGTGTGTGTGTGTGTGTGTGTGTGTGTGTCTATGTTTTCATTTTCCTTCTAGCACTGAATATTAGTCAAGAGAAAATCATTTGGGAGTTTGACTAATCACTGTGTATGGGTTTTTTTTTTTTTTTTTTTTTAACATTCCTAATGCTTGCTTCCAGCATGCAAATTCTTATACCAGGATATAACTGTACATCTTTACTAGAATCAAAGGTCAAGGGCATAAATTAAGATACGGTGTTGTTCTCTTTTATTCAAAAAAAAATTCACTGCTTTACTCTAATAGCAATCATTCCAGTGAAGGTCAAAATCTGGTTTTAGGTGCCAAACAATTTGGAAATAATGAATGATATTCTCTCTTCCCTCCCAATCTCACTCTAGGACTTTTTAGATTTTTGATCTAGAGATGCCCAAGGATTTTGATAAACCAGCATATCTATCCTCCTTGCCATCAAAAGCCTTTCTTCTGACCCCAGACATGGCTACAGTGGTGCAAGGTCATTTCTGATTCATCTTTCCAGTTGTCCCTTCTCCCCAGGGGACAACCAATCCAAGCAATCCCAGAAACAATTTTTTTTTTTTTTTTTACTGTGATCACCATTCTCATGCCAACCAGCAATCAGAAAATAACCTCTCAACAGGCTTTCCTGACCAAGGAGCCACAGAGCCATTCCAAGTCAAGCCTAGGCAAAGGCCGTGAGCACTGGGATTATTTAAATACCCTCCGGAGCGCTCCATGCACATGTGTTCTTTTGCTGAGCAATTCCTCGAAAATTACAGATGACAATATCCATGTTCGACTTAAGCAGGCTGCTATTTTTTCCCTTCTCTCTTCCTCCGAAGTGTAGCCCGATTTGTAATACTCAAGATAGGACAAATTTTTGCCCTTCAAAAACAGTTGTCACTGCCGTTATCTTCACGAGAGCTATCAAGTTCCAGACAAGCTGAATTATTTTTTTTTTGTTCCTGGCAGAAAAATATTTGACCCAGCTCTGGACAAAAGCGAAGAGGATTTATAGCCCTCTCTCCTTCTTTGCAACATGCAGTGGCATTGTTAGGATGATAAACAGCACTGTCCAATTTTCTGGACTCGAACACTTCAACTCCTTTTTTAACTGTCTGTGAAAACAGTGTCATGTCTACATTTCCCCATCCCCTGGTACCCAAGTGCTGGGAAAGATAATTACCTTGTCATCTTTGTCATCTTCTTCTTCCTCGTCCTCCAGCATGTCCTCCACTACCTACAGACAGAAACAGAAGTCATTTTCATGCTCATAAAGGAGAGAATTTTGTTCTGTCATTTTGAACCTTTTGGAAATGAAAACTTTATGAACATTTGAAACAGATGCACAGAGAGGGAACATTTGATCTAGAAACAGGGATTAGGAAAATGCTATGCCTTTAATTGATTGGAACCAGGGAACCGAATCCCAGTCAGGGGAACCCTATTTGTGGGAAATGTTCTGTGACAACTTAAAAAATCTGAAATCTGCGTAAGGTGAGCTAACATTAATTTGAGAGGTGCTTCCAATAGGAGATTTCCTTTTACCTGCTCCACTGTCTGTATTAATCAGACACTCTAAGTCTGGAACCAGATAACCAAGCAGAAAGCAGCTCTGCTAGTTCTAATTTACTTTTCACCAAACTCTAAGGTAAAGGATCCTATCTGTCCATTGATTTATGCTGGTGATCTATGGCATAAAGCTGACAGCTTTCACGACTCAAATTTTACTTATTTTTAATTTTATTGAACAAATTTGATTTGTAACATTGCGTAAGTTTAAAGTATGCCACGTGCTAATTGGATCCATTTATATATTGTAATGTGGCAATATTTACCATCTTGCGTAATTAGAGCACATTTTTAACGTCTTTGTTCATTGTACTGTGTGTTAGATCTCTATGGCTTATTTGCTACCTGTCATGTATTTGTACCCCTAAACACTGTCACTGCTTTCCCTGCCCCCATCCCCTGGTAACCATCATTTTGCTAGCTTCTTTTCATAGGTTTAGCTTTTTTAGATTCCGCACATAAGTGTTATATTACCCTTTCTTTGACTTATCTTGCTTTAATGTTCCCAAGGTGCACCCATGTTGTCACAAAAGGGATGCTATCCTTCCTTTCTTGTAACTAACATTCCCCTGTGTATATGTACCACGTCCTTTTTACCCATTCCTCCACCAATGGGCATTTGGGTTGTTTCTGTATATTGGCTTTTGTGAATAGTGCTGTGGCAAACATGGCAGCGCACATAACTTTTCGATATCCTGTTTTCATTTCCTTTGGGTATATGCCCAGAAGTATAATTGTTGGATCATATGGTAGGCCTGTTTTTATTTTTTTTTTAGGAAACTCCATGTTGTTTCCACAGCATTTGGACCAATTTACAGCCCCACTAACAATCTATATGGGTTCTCTCCTCACCACAAACTCAACAGCATCTATGGTCTCTTCCTGATGATAGCCATTCTAACAGATGTTAGCTAACTCAGTGGTACATTGACACAGAGGTCATATTGCGGTTTTGACTTGCATTTCCTTGATATTAGTGATGTTAAGCATCATTTCATCTATCTGGTGGCCATTTCGATGTCCTCTTTAGAAAACTGTTTAGTTCTTCTGCCTATTTTCGAATTGGATTGCTTTTTTTTGTTATGGAGTTGACCGAATTCTTTAGATATTTTGGATATTAACCCCATATCTGATATATGGTTTGCAGAATTTTTTCCCATTCTGTAGGTTATTTATTTTGTTGATTATTTTGCTGGGCAGAAGCTTTTGAGTTTGATGTAGTCCCATTTGTTAATTTTTTCTTTTGTCATTTGTCGTTTGTAGTTTTGGTGTCACCAAGGCTCAAAGTTTAATTCTTGTGTATAAATGTCAACTTTTGACTGTCTCTGTGTTACTTTTTGATTTTGTGGATTATCAGAAACTCTAATTCTCTGATTTTATACAAGGGTTACATTAGGAGAATGGACATTGAAATAAAATTAGAAATGTATCCAATAGTCAAATGTATATAATACATATATATAACCCATGTAGGTGGGTATGAATGTACTTTTTAATGACTCCTAGTTTACTTAGCACAATGGGCTGGTCATTTTGGATTTGCTCAATATTTACCCTTTTCTTGATTAATGTGTAACTGTGGCATTACAAATGGGACTTCACTGTTTCAGGTATTTTATTATGGTTTTATATGCCTACGGTTTCTCTCTCTCTCTCTCTCTCTCTCTCTCTCTCTCTCTCTCTCCAGGGAAACCAAAAACTTAAAAAAACTTTGGGGAGGGTTGCTATTCAGTTAAGTGCCAACCTCTAATTACATTCATGCCATTTCATATAATTTCTAATTCTTATGGTGTTTTTTTATCCAGTCTGTATCTCTATTTCTGAATAAACTTGATAGAATCACGGTTATTAAATATTTTTAAATCTTTCTTTCAAAGCTCATAACTTTAAAAGATAGAGACAGCTCGTGCTTCTTTCATGTGGCTTATGATACAGGCAGGAATATGTTATGAGTGAAAACTTCAATAGCTAAGACTGTATTATGCAAAGAGCTACACAAACTGAGATAACATGTCGGGACTCTCAGTGATCTAATAATTGTTCTCAAGTATTCTAAAAGCATTAGCTGATTTAAAAGAATAGCCCAAATGCAAGCCTCCATTTCTCACAAACCAGTATATTACCAAAGCATCTGACAACCTGTGAGGTTGTTCCTAATTTAATGTCATACTTCAAATCTTCTATTATATGGAGGAATTTTGTGGTCTTTCCTTTGGACTTTCAGCATTTCAGAAGAAACACAGCAGCACAATGTGCTGGTTCCAATACCTGGTGAGAGTTTACACTTGTTTTGAAGACATATAAAGCAATTCAGCCTCAACTAGAAAGGAGAACTCTTAACATTCACTCTAACTGTATTCAGCAACTCCATAGGCATTTATTGCAAAGCCCCTTGGCCAAGAAACACACTGCTAGGTACTATGAGGATGCAAAGATGACTAACTCAGATTTTTCATCTATACTCATGTCAGCCCTCAAGAGGTTTATAATTCAGTAGAATTTAAAATGAGACTATAAGCTAATCTTTCACATAGGCTTTTACTTTCCTGAGATTTTAAGTATTCAGAAGTATGTAGACAATAACAGTAACAATGTATAATCAAGGTGTTATATGCCAGGCAATTCCAAATTGGTCTATTTTTGATGAGGGTTTAAGCGGGAGAAATAGCCACGCTATTTCAGCACATTGTATTTCTCCAAAAGAACTTACCTAACACAGCAAACAGCTGAAACCCAGACAGTGGGACAACACAGAGCCAGTTCCACCCTTTGCCCAGTTCTTGGGGGGGCGGGGGGAGAAGGAATTTACCTACCAACTCTCCTAACTTTTGTTTAAATGACTATAATTTTGTATCTCTAATAAAATGATTGATTTAGATTAAGTAATTTTTCACATTGGTCATTATGATCCATTTTATTTTTCAGTAAAAGTTGTATGTATTTGAGGTATAAAACAGGATGATTTAGTTAAGCAATATTTTACTAAAATTACCCACACACAGTCATTTATCAAATATGCCAAGGAAAAAGAAATGAACACTACAGCATACTTTTACTCCTGTGCATAAACTCTATGTTTTTGCTAGTTATTATTAAAAATACGTGCCCCTCCTCTTCAGTACTTATGATCATACTGCAGGTGCTAGGAAGTAAGAATGGTGGTGGATTTTGCAGATTGCAAGGTGCATAATAGATGTTCAAAAAATATTTGTTGATAGAATGAAGAGATGAAAGCGTCACCCATTCTTCATAGCTTTCAACACACTTTTACGTAAAAGAACTGAGCTAGCTTATCTGGAAAGACGTATACCTAATCAGTAATGCTGATTAATGAAAGCAACTATTCAAAATGTCTTCAAATATTTGCATGGAAACAAGAACCATAAATATTTAACCTTTAAGATCTGTAGATTTCACTACCTTCAAGTTAATCTTCAAAAATTCAAAATATCATCGTAACATAAAACAAGCCAATAGCTTAATTTACACATTTTCCAAGTCGGCTGCGAATCTTATGTTCAAGAACGACTCAAAGAGGTCTACGGAATCAGGCTCTTCATTTGCAAAACCCAAACTGTTCTTACCCTGCACAAGTGGGTAATTGGCTACGCACAATTGCTCTACAAATGTGCAGCCAGAACCACCCAATACAACCATTTGCTTTTACATTTGGCAGAAAAGTGTTGTGTTAGAGAGAGGCCTTTGTGTTGTGTTTTAGCGCTCTAGCGAGGGCTTTTCCCCTCTTCCAGTGCCTTTTTAATGTTATATCATAAACATCTACAAGTGAGGATTTATAATACAGATGCTTTCCTACGGATGCCTTTAAGCTGTTTCAGAATGTATCCCACTATTGCTTTTTGCTCAGGTGAAGTCTAAGGTGCCTTGGAAACTGGAGATAATGGCACCTAGCCCAGTGTTGATTAAGGATCCAATGAAATAATGCATGTAAAGTACTTAGCACACAGTTCCTGTATCAAAAGAAGTGTTCAAAAAGGTTAGCTATTAGTGAAAAGAAAAATAACATGAGCTTAGTGATATTTTAAACATTAATTTTTAAAAATTCGATTATGTCTTTTTTTTGTTCTGGGCAAAATATTCGGTATTCTTTATGACATACAAAATTCCAATTCATGTTTTGCAGACACCAAGAAACACATAAAGGGACACAGGTAGAGGCGTTGATAAAGACTCCCACTTTTGGGCAGCCCGGGTGGCTCAGCGGTTTAGCGCCGCTTGCAGCCCAGGGCGTGATCCTGGAGTCCCACGTGGGGCTCCCTGCACGGAGCCTGCTTCTCCCTCTGCTTGTGTCTCTGCCTCTCTCTCTGTGTCTCTCATGAATGAATAAATAAAATCTTAAAAAAAAAAAAAAAAGACTCCCACTTAAAATGATAATGTGTTTACTAATTTTCAGGCTTTAACAGACCAAAGAAATGGACGGTTATGAAGGCAAGAACGTCTCAGAAGTGGGGCTGTGCTTGAAGACATGAGCCCTGGTCAAATGCAATGAATATAGAAACTGCAAACTGGGGTTTTTACAAACGAACTGCATGTATCACTGAAGTGCATTTAATGACTGCACAGAACTGCAACATTTTGCCCGAGAACTCAAGTAACACCTACCATTCAGAAAGAGAGTGGTGGAGTTTAACACTTAACAAAGGAAAACAAATAAAATAAACGAGTCCTCATCTCAAATTCCAGCTCTTCCCTCTTCAAATAAAACCACATAAGGACTACATAGTTTTGTTTTCAAGTATATGAAGTCCAGTTGCCCAAACATTTGTCAACAATAATTTAATAACACATATGTAGGAATTCCTTGAGAAAAAAAAGTGTTGAAAAAAATGCGTGTGTTAGAAAAGATACATTTTTCCAAAGTTTTTTTTTTTTCTTTCCCTGTTCTTGAAGGGGGCTATCTCAGTTAGGCTCTAGAATTCTCTTTCCAAATTATGCTTTCTGATACCTTGCTTGAAAGCAAGTAGTATTAATCAAACAAAGGAAGGGCACGAGGGAAATCAGAAAGATGTAATGCAAGCAGTTAAAAGTGACATGACCTTCTGTAATGTCGCTCGTCACAGACTTATATGCCACACACTGGAGGAAGGTCTTGAAAGAAACTGATTCTTGGTACTATTCCTTGAATGTAATACTAATAAAGATGACATTTTTAAAAACACACGTAGACAGCCCCAAATGCAGCATGCCAGCTACATTACAGCCAAAGAATAAGCAGATAACATTATCTTTAAAAGCATAATATTTCTTCTTTCATATTCTATATTTGCTGAGCATTTGTTATTAACATATAAAATATAATATGTAGCTGTACTTTTTAAAAATCCATTTTCAAACGGAGCAAAATTGCATCTGTAGAATATGTATATTATACAGTTGCACAGGAGCTCTTTTCATACTATGACTTTTAATTATAATTCAACACAACTTAAATGCTTTATGACTTGCAAGGAAATAAAATTTTATTTGGCTGAAAATATTAATAATGGTGTTGGTAATCTGAATAAAAGTATGACATGTTTAATATTACTGCCCCAGACAATGATGTATAAGGGAGGGGACCAGAGGATGCAGAATAGGAAGACCAAGACAGTGAAGGGATGAGATGAAGTAGATTCAGGTAACTTTATTGTTAAAGTCATCACAGGGCAGCAAATACTAATTATTGCTTTTTAATGCCAATATTAGGTGTGTATTTTAAAACAAAAGTGACCAAAGGGTGTTAAAAGGCTCACCAATAATTCTTAAAATACTTTCTATTGTGATTTGTCCAGGAATAAAGTCCTTCACTTCTTTATAGCTCTTCAAAGAAAAAGGAACCAAAAGAATCTTGGTTATGTCACCCTTGTAAGAGAAGTATTGAGTACCACAAAGCCAAAAACCCTCAAAGCCAAAGCTGACACAAACCAGTTTCTTTCATATGTTTACTTTTTTCCTTGGAAATAATCTTTGAATTAAATAGATGTTTTGCTATGTTCAGAATGAATAGTTGCACAATTCAAATTGCTTTACTCAAACACGGTCTATAAAAAAGCAACACATTTAAATTAAAGAAGAAATCACTGCTGTCCAGATGTGCAACTGCATGTTAAAAAATTAAAGAAAGAAAATTGTCACAAAAGAAATAAGTTTCATATTTAATTTCATATTCATAGAACATCCAAATGTGTACAGATGCTTATATTTGGACACATTACAAACTAAATGCCTATTTCCACCCTAGAGATACAGAGGAATTTGGAGAGAGCAGTATTCTTCAACATGGTCTGGAGTTCATTTATACCATTTTGTGTATGCATAAACCAAGCAGAGCATGCATCTGTGTGCCAATGAATTTATTACATGTGTAAATATCATATGAAATTATTGGACGTCTACGGATTGAGAAGATGCATATAAACCCTCAGATGATCTCAAATACTGAAAAGTACGAGAGTTGACCTCTGGTCAACCAAAGTTAGCTAAAGACTTTTGTGGTCAATAAGATCATTATAGGTACACTCGTGCTGTCAGTTTTGCAACAGCACATCTGCTTCTCAAGAAATTTTTGAGAAGGAACTTTTGCAAAATGAATGGCACAATTAAGCTGTACATATAATTTACTCCACGTTTGGAAGAACAATAAGACTCATAAACAGGTCTAGGATATACTGTTTCATCTAGTAGATCTCAAAAGCAACTGGATGTATGATGGCTGCTTAGTTTGATTCACGCTATTAAAGATTTGACCTTGGAGTATTTCAGCTACAGTAGTCATCAAGATAACTGAACCACTAGATGTAATAATAATTAGTGTGATAGGCTTGCCAGTGAGGTTGAATATATTGCAATACAAAAGAAGGCAGACTAAAAAGAAAAGCATTATTACTTACTGCTAAAAGACTTCCTGATTTTTACAGAGACACTCAAATACAATTATTTCTTCTTGCAGAATGCATTTCCTTGGCTCATTCTGGGAAGTGCCATGTTGTAATTTAGTCTGATTCTTAATAGGAAATGTGGCTTTAATGTGGCTATCAGATGACTTTTGATGCATGCCACTGATTACATATAGCCTGTATGCTGCATCATCAACAACAACATTCTTATTTGCAGTATAATATGCTTTGCTGTAAGGTGCAAGGGCAGTAAATTTACTTTACTGGCCAAGAATATGTAACCTTTTAATTTTTTAAGTGTCAGCTTAATATGCAGAAAACCTCTTCCATTATGAAAGACTAAATATAATATAAATTCTATAATCAGTATAAGCATCTTAAATGAATTTCTTTTCCTATTTCCTTCTCAGTATTCTTAAATGTTCATTCTTACACTTACACAAAGCAGTGTGAACAGAATTCTAGTGTTTATTTGAACTATGTCTCCATCTAAAGGCTTCACAATGTATTGTATTTTGGCTGGCAGGGAAAATTCTAGCTTGGTGTCTTTTAGGATATTGCATATTAATTTGACTGAACAGGGGAAAAAAAGGTCAACTATTAACCTACAATGTGCTTTTTAAATAATAATGCTTTTCTGAAACTATTTTATTGTCAGGTTAGAGGAAAAAAAGTATACAAAAAGCCTAAAAAAACCACACAAAAACCCAAACGGAGTTGTTTAATGTGCTTTTGCAAAGTGAAAAGATAACTAGACTTACCACTAATGTATTACATAAAATTTAGTATTTTCAAAGGAAAATATTTTTGTCCATTAACAGTAAACTGATTTTGAAAAAAAAAAAAAAGAAAAAGTTATGTACTCAGGCCTCTCTACATAAAATCAGATTTCCATTCCAGAACCATAAATTTGTTTTTTTTTTTTTTAAAAGGTAGAGTTTTAAATGTTTAAAGTTCTAAAACAACCTTAGGAATTTTTATTCTTTAAGTATCTCATGAAGAGTCCATGTTATTTATTTAAAACATGTTCCGCAAAGCAAGAGGAGGAAGAGGTGTGACCTCTGTGCAAGTACCATCCTCCAATCTTCTTAGAAACGTGCATTGCTCTAACCCCTGCAGATATGCTTGGGAGCATTAAAGCTGCAATAGTCAGGAAGTTCCTTTCAGGCAAATGTATAGTTTATCACACGAAAGAGGGGAAAATGCTATACTTTTGGAACAATAGTATCTGAAAACAAAACAAAAAATCATTTATATTGGAGATTAACGTTAGCAAACTCTGGACTATACTGTTCTGATAGGTTCGATTGACTTTTTACAGAAATTCACAGCTACTCATGTTAAGCAGTATGCTGGGGATAATGGAAGGGTGAGGGGAATAGGTGGACGTTTGTAGAGAAAAATATTCTGACACTAATTTGATTTTCTCTTTCTTTTGTTCTTGTGCCTAGAATATTTTGAGGCCTGAGAATATTATGTGAGAAAAATTTAAAAATAGACTGAGTTTTGAATGTCAAAAAATCATATAGTCAGAAAACTTTAGTTTTTTTCTTTATAGCCCTTTGCTATAAATAATAATGATAAAATATATTTTCTCTCTTTTTTTGTAAAGAATAATCACCTCACAAAAGAAAGCCCATGTGGGTTTAGACCTACATTTGAACTGGAAAGAATGTCTATGGTGAATGGTGAATTGTAGCATAAAAGCCTGAATGAAAAGAATGTTCACGAAACCTCACACAAAACCTCCGTAACCGTTTTATCACAAGCTTCCCATAATATAACACAGCTCTATATTCTAGGAAAAGCTTGCCCGGTCCACTTATCATTTCTGCTTTATGTAGTGTACTGTATGATTGCTAAATTAGTGCATAATGCATTTATAATATTTATAGTACCAACATTTAGTTAAATAACCTTTATGTAAGATTTATGTTGATATTTTTTATTTCTCATTTAATGGCAAATTATGAAGAGCATGTTTCATAAAGATAATTCTCCATTTAAATTCATCAGTCCATTAAATATTAAAATTATGTTTCTGATGCAATCGAGAACAAATTTGTCCAGCTTCAGTGATTATTTGCACTCATAAAAATTAGGCTTGATTAATAAAATTTAAATGCTTGATTAAGTTGACATTTTCATGTTCTATTCTGATTTATTAAAATTAGTCCCTGTGCCCAGGCCTGGTATGCTAGTGTAGGTTTACCTTTCTCCTTCTCTTAGTCGACATCCAGAGAGAAGCTGTCAGGAAGGAGTATTGTGTTTTGGACTCAAAGACGGTTTCAGGAAAATGCCCTATTCTTTGCTCAGAGTGCTGTCGGCCTTTGTCTTTATGCACTGTGCATGGTGGAGGTTTGTATTACAATAAACAAGAAAAATGTTTCTTTCAAATATCTATTGATATGATCTGGAAAACGGCATTTATTTATGATATTTCTGTAAAATTCAGTTACCAAGCAGCTCTCATCTGTAGAGGACTGGTCAAATTTCTTCATCTGCTTTTTTTTTTTTTCTGATAAAAATATAGTTTTTATTTTTGTGGGACTTCCATACACATAGCAGGGGGGGATTATAGACACAGGAAATCTTTCTGCCGCAATGCTACTGTCTTTATCTACAAGCCTAAAACCAAGACTGATGGTCATGGAAAACCATCCTCTTCAAGAGCACTTCCAAGGGAACTTTTCAAGAAAGGAAGTGACATACAATGTCTAAGCCCTCATTATTCCCACACTGGTTTATCCTATTTTCTACATGGGCAGGTGCCTAGCTGTCATTTACTGAGCCCTCACTATGTGCTTAGCACAGTATGTTATCTCTTTAATATCTCTTTAATCGTCACCAAACCTCAACAAGGTGGCTATTATCCCTGACTTATTGGTGAGGAAACTGAGGTTCAGAAGAATGAATAAATTTGCATGGCTAACAAGGAGAATGTTTGGAATTAAATCCCAGGTCTTCCTAATTTCAAAGTTGGGGCTTTTAACCTCTACCAGCTAGAAATGAGACATGATAACAGTTTTTGAGGCTGCCGGTGGGGGGGGGCGTGTAACTCACTTGGAAACTTCGTTTAGATGAACGGACTTTCTCTCATTTAAGCATACTACCAAAATATTGGGTTATTTAAAAAAAATAAATGATATGGTATGATAGTTATTTTTTTCTTGCATGATGGAATAAATTCAAATGGCAGGAAATGCCCTTGAAGGCCTGTTTTAGTTTGGCTGCCTACATGTACCATTAGAGTTCCACATACAAGATGGTGGAAAGACTTTAAAGTTGCATGCTCTTGATAAATGCATGTCATTTAACACTAAAAAAAAAAAAAATACAAAACTCTCAGAGTTATTGGACCCCTATCAGAGTTCTAATTTACAAACATTTTCCACAAGCTGATAAAGACATACCATTTGGTTTCCACTTTTAGTTTGTTAATGGAGGTCTTGCACTTTCTTATCACCTTTCTGAACCAGGGTCAATAAATCTCCACAAATATTATAGGAAACCTAGTGCCAACACCACTCACTACAAGAGGCATAATGCTCAGGACTAATAATGCACACTAGTCATGGGGTCATGAGTCAGCCACAAAGTGCTACTGTTGGCCCTATATCCTACCCTACCCTCACCATCAAGTTCGAACAAGTTTTGGCTAGCTACAAGGAGAATGCAAAATCATTCAGAAAGAACAAACAGGCTATTACTAAAAAGAGTAAGAACACATCCACCCTGAGAACTGAGACCAAAACTATGAGCATCCTCTTTTTTTCTCCTCTTCTCCATCTCCCTCTTCAATTACAGAAATGACAAAATTGTATGTGTGGGGGCAGATCTTTCAGAAGAACAGAGATAATAAAATCACTTGGTTGACTGACATACAGGTAAATGCTTAGGTTGGACACTTTGGAGAATCATCTAGGCAATGAATTCTTTGGATCCAAGGAAGGCTTTGAAGGGAATTTAGAGTTTTCAAGGAGTTTCTGGGGGCTCCAGGGATC
Source organism: Canis lupus dingo (assembly GCF_003254725.2). Classification (NCBI taxonomy): domain Eukaryota; kingdom Metazoa; phylum Chordata; class Mammalia; order Carnivora; family Canidae; genus Canis; species Canis lupus. The sequence goes on along the minus strand of NC_064245.1, from coordinate 14,579,394 downwards.
ATCTGGGGCCCAAATAAGAGAAAATTAGTAATTTGGGGGGCGGGCATGATCTTCAGGTTTCTTTCAAGGTTGCCAAGACAATTCATTTAGTAGAAAAGGAGCTAGATTTTCAGGGTAGAAATCCTCTAGAAAAATGAAGCTTACCTCTTTACCTTGTTACATTCTCAGATGCTTTGGAGAATCTGAGCAAGTTGGGAAGGATTCAGGCAAAAAAACAAACAAACAAACAAAAAACAAAAAAACAAAACAAACAAACAAACAAAAAAACACAAGAGTAACTGGTAAGCATCCCCTATGCTGGCTACTGCTAACTTTAAATTCTGTCTTCCTTTGGAGTCTTCATAGATCCTAAGCAAGAAGGATGCCTTCCAGTGAGGAGGATCTTCAGTAAATTGACTTTTAAAAATAGAAATGTTTTCCTTTACATCTTTCTCTGCATGAGCTGACATGTCACGTACAGGTAACACTCATCTTTTACTGTTCTATACTTTTACCTTGCCAATTTGAAGTTTAGCTGCAGTCTGAGAATAGAGTAAAAGGATAGCCAATAAACTGAAGAAGTATTAAAGGCAAACATGGAGTTACTGAATGAAAGGCACAGACTGAAGAGTGGCTGCGGTAACAGTTGTGGTCACAGAGAAACAGACCCCTTTTCTTTACATATACAACACATACATATACATCTGGGGTGATCTAATATCTCTTGGTTGCTCACCCAGCTTTCATATACACACCTCCATAACCACACCTATTATATTCATGCCCTTGAGTTAGTGGTCTGTTTCCCTCAGTAGGCCATAAACTGTCCTGGGCAAGGACCCTGTCTTAATCACCTTTGAACAACAGCACTGCGCCTGTAGACATTCAAAAAACTTTTGTTGAATGGAAATATTTATGCACAAACATTGGACAATTTTTTAACCCAGAAGGATTAGACTAAAATATTTATTCACTGGGTGCCTGGGTGGCTCAGCAGTTGAGCATCTGCCTTCAGCTCAGGGCATGATCCCGTGGGGTCCTGGGATAGAGTCCCACATCCGGCTCCCTGCGAGGAGCCTGCTGTTCCCTCTGCCTCTCGTGAATAAATAAAATCTTTAAAAAAATAAATAAAATATTTATTCACTCATCACACATTTTTTGAGCAACTACTACACTGCTATGTCTGAGACATCTTGCTGAGATTAAGTACACAAATGTAGGATACAATGAGAACAATTTTAGGCTAGTAAGGAAGACCCACAGTGAGGTGACTATTACAATACAGGGAGAGGGACATGGGGTCTTAGAGGAGTGAGTTTATTTACCCTCTGAGGGTATGTGTCAGCAGGGGGAGGCAGGTGGGAGGCAGGTAGGAGGAGTCAAGAGTGGGAGGGAAGTTGGGGATGGCTCTCCAGAGAAAATGATAAAAATGCTAGGTGGTTACCCAGGGACATATACATAAATGATTAAAATCATACTGGGTGGCAAATTAGTATTAATTACCAAAAATATTCAAAACGCACACAAATTTGACCCAGAAATTCTCTTACAGTGATTGCCCCAAAGGCTGTTACCAGAGACCTGACTGAAGATTTGGTTAGTATTTTATCTATAGCGTTATTTGAGATGGCAAAAATCTTTGAAATATTTCTTTTCTTTCTTTTTAAAGATTATTTATTTATTTATTTATTTATTTATTTATTTATTTATTTATTTATTTATTTATTTGATATATAGAAAGAACAAGCAGAAAGAACAGCAGGCAGATGGAGAGGCTTGATCCCAGAACTCTGGGATCATGACCTGAGCAGAAGACAGATGCTTAACTGACTGAGCCACCCAGATGCCACTCTTTGAAACATTTATAATATGAGTGTTTAAGAAAAAAACTAAGCATGTACATGGTGAAAACAATGCAGCCACTAAAAATCATGTGGTTTTCCAGTGATTTAAGGAATATTTCTAAATAGGCTGCTGATATAAAAAGTAGATGTACTAACAGTACATTTAATGTGATCCAATTTTTGTAAAAAAAAAAATATGCCTGATAAAAAAATATACATTTACTTCAGTAAACTTATTTTTTTAAGGAGAGATAAAGCAGAAAGAGATTGTTATCATTCTTTGGGAACCCAGCTGCACCAGATAGTGCTGTTCCCAATGCAGCTACTATCCTGGCCATCCTCCATCCCCTCTCTCCTACATCCATCACCCCTCAAAACTTCCCTTTTCTCCAAGGTAGAAGGGGAATTGGGGGGCGGGGGAGGGTGGTGGTGAGGCCTTGACCTCCATGGCCAGGCCACCGCCTACTCATCAATGCCAACAAGGTTCCCTACAAGTCATGGTGCAGCATAAGGAGGAGCCTTGGAGGCTACCCCAGAATGAGGCACCTGAGCGAGCCGGCCTTGGTGGCTGCAGAGCCACCATATATCACACCTGGACCTCCAGGCCTCTATGGGCAGCTCCTTGAGCAGGTACCTCAGGAGCTCCAGCCACCTGTCACATAATTGCATCACACACTGTGAAAACCTGCACGTCCCCTCCCCATCCCCCAGAAGTGCATGTGCTTTTCAGGACAACTTGGGGCTGGCATGGCACAGGTGTTTCCATGAGGTTGGAGACCTGGCCTGTGCTGCCCCTCCCTGGGCCACCACGTCTGTCTCTCACAAATTTACTGGCTCTGCAGAGATTACCAACTTATCCTTGGCCTCAGTTTCCACATCTTTATGATAAAAGCATCATTCCTTCCTTCCTGCTTCTGTGTTCTATGGACCAAGTCTTTGGTCTCTTGGGCCCTGCTGAATGGGAGCCTGTGGAATTGGAGGAGAGAAAGCCAGCCTGGGAACCACTTAGAATTGGGTTCTGGTCCAGCATTGCTGGACGAGCCTTTGCAAGTGGCATAACCTTGGGTTACTGTTCTCCCAAGTGGTGAACAGTTGTTTTGCAGGTAAAGAGATGACAAAATTAGCAGGAGCACCATCTGGTACATTTTTGTGACTCCCCCCTTTCACCCAGGACTCTCATTTATTGTTCAATAAACATTCTGCACTTGAAAACAATTCTGCTAGAATACAGGGGAGGTAAAGCTGAAGCTATGGTTTGGGTGGGGCCTGCTCACGAGGCAGTCTTCCATACATGCTTGGAGATGCTGGAGAAAGACCAAAGTAGCCAATCAGAATTTTATTTCAGAACAGATCACCTTCCTAAAGTTCTTTTTTTTTTTTTTTTTTTTTAAAGATGTTATTTTATTTAATCATGAGAGATACAGAGCAGGAGAGAGAGAGGCAGAGACACAGGCAGAGGGAGAAGCAGGCTCCATGCAGGGAGCCCGATGTGGGACTCGATCCCGGATCTCCAGGATCATGCCCTGGGCGGCGCTAAACCGCTGCGCCACCCGGGCTGCCCCTTCCTGAAGTTCTTGAGGTAAAAATCCAAGGTGCAGTTGAGATATAGTCGCCAAATAAATACAGACCATCTAGTTACATTGGAATTTCAGATAAATAATGATTATTGTTTTAGGTAAACATCTTTTTTACCTGAAATTCCAATTTAACTGGGCATCTGTATATCTACTTGCTAAATCTGGCAACCCTAAATAAATTGGGGGTGAATTCAGAGAGCTTCAGGGGCTAGAGATGGAGAGAAATCTGCAGGGTAGAAAGCATTGTCATCTACTGAGACTGAGAGGATAGTAAATAGCAGGGTGGTCAGACGGGACATTTGAGCAGTGTGGAAAAATTGTGGAAATCTGTTGGTCAATGTCCAGAGCCTGACGAGGTGATGATCATTGATGTCTGGGGACACCAATCTGTACGGTGAGTGATTATCTGGCACAGCTAAGCAGTTGGTGAACAGCTTTGAGAGGAGTCATAGGGGATAAACTTTTCTATTGACATCTGATTGGCTGTTTTTTTTTTTTTTTAAATGCTAGTGACTGTGTTGGAAAACGAAAGGTCTTTTTTTTTTTTTTTTTTTTTTTCCATGGTCTTCCTCAAATTTTTGCAAGCTGGTGACCTTCTGAAAAAAATTGAGAAAATTGCTGTTGAAATAAGCAGGAAGAAGAAAAAAGTGATCATCCATTTTTAGATGTGTTTACAGGCTGTATGACTCAGTGCTGCTTCTGTTAAGAGCAAGTATGTGGTCTTTTTTGGTACTGAGATGCAAACAGAGGAGGCTTGTGGTCTATGCTACTTTCCGTGAATGATCAAGTATTGAAGTAGAGAAGATCTAACTGTACATTCAAAGTGCTTTGCTTATGGAGTCTCTCTTCTCCACTCCACTTTGGCCAGCCACTAGGTTCTATTAGGAATATTTCACTTGTTCAGTATTCTACTTATCCAAATATTGCACCATGGACTTCTTTGAAGCCAGCTGAGAAAAAAATAAATCTATTTGATTCACAGGAACTCTGGTCAAACAAGCAGACTTTCTTTGCTGGCTTGTACTTGGTGGGCCATCCCAAATTGTCCCATCACCAGCATTTCTAGCAGCAGATAAAATTCCCTCATCGTGAACTTTATTCCTAGAAATAAGTGCCCTGGACCCAACTGGAACAGGTACAACAAGAAATAATATTCAGTACTATTCTAAACGGGAAAAGCAGAATTGAGGGCTTTGCCATTTGAGGAAGCTAAGGAAACATTTTGCTATTTACTGAAGTATTTTAGCAAGGCAGACTTTGGCTCAATTTGTGTCACAGTCAGATCATGAATCAGAGAATGATTTCATTGATTTACCCTACTCTTCAGCCTTTTAACGTCTCCATTGATTAGGCAACTGAGATTGCTATGTGGGAGGAATATCATGACAGTAAAATTGAATGTTCTCTTAAAGTGTAATTAGAAAACACCTCTTGAAGAATTTTTGTATGTCAAAAATATTCAAGGACTTTCTTCACTAATATGAAGGCTTTTCAGCTTTGGTTTACTCTTCCCATCCATGCTCACCTGGGTTGACTGAAGGTAGTTCTACAGGTCATGAACAATTTTGAAATTAATGGGGTCACCTGGGATTAAACAGGTGACCAATGCCAATTCTTGATAGGTCACTGGGAACCTCATAAGGATATTGGGGTTACCTGGGATTCCATATGAGGCTCTCGACATTTAGAAAGTAAGCCCTTGGGAAAGGCATGCCCCAGAACAGACCATGAAAACAGCCTGCAGAACAAGGAAAAGCTGAGTTCATATCCCACTTCCTCTATGGAGCTCATTATTTGTTTTCTTTGGTTTTGAAATTTCCTTATTGGGAAAAGGATAAAACCATTTAGAATAATCTACTTGGTAAAGTGATTGTAAAGAATTAAATAGATAATGTATTTTAAAAAGGCTTAGCAGGATACCGGATACACGAAAGTTGCTTAATATCTGTCCCATTTCCCTGAAGGCAAGGAGGATGTGGAGGATGGTAGAATGGAGACACTGAGGGTTTTCCATCAATCTGTGTGCTTGAAGGTGAAGGTAAGGCTATTGGCTCTTCTAAAACTCAAGGAGAAACTTGCTCTAAAGGTGACCAGGGTGGCTCAGCCCAGTGGTTGAGCATCTGCCTTTTTCTTAGGTCCTGATCTGGGGGTCCTGGGATTGAGTCTCAGGTCAGGCTCCTTGCATGGAGCCTGCTTCTTCCTCTGCCTATGTCTCTGCCTCTCTGACTGTGTCTCTCATGAATAAATAATTTTTTAAAGGTGACCAGGGAGTCATGGGATATATCAAAATATAGTCTCAAGTATAATGTACTTGACCCGTGGTTAGGAGTACACACTTCAGACAGATTGACAGACTCTAATACCCATTCTGCTACTTTCTAACTGTGTGCCTTTGGATAAGCTATTAAACTTCTCTGGCTGGTTTCCCTATTTGTAAAGTAGTAATAATGATACCTGTCTCCTAGGGCGTGCAAGAGACCCCTGGTTTTCTTGGTCAACCCAGCTCTTTCCTCCTGAGACTTGATTCCCTCTTCTCAAGGAAGTGCTCTTGTGGCCATGCTTATTCCACCCAAGCATGTTCCCTTGAGACTGGGCAGCACTTGATTTAGGAAGACCCAACCCACTGGCTGGGCTGATAGAACTAGCTTTTCTCTCCTTGGGGCAAGATGAAGGTCATGACAAAAAGTAAGTGCCTAACATGGTGCCCAGAATGTAATGAGGATTCAGTAGGTTTTAAACCCAGAGCAGAGGCAACTTTGTGGTATCTATACTTTAACTTACAAAATTTCAGTCCACAGCAGCTATAATGTAGATACTTGGTACAAGCCTAATGGGCATTACGGGGGAAGGGGAAATTTTCCTTAGGTTTTGGAGTGACAGCTCAAACCAAGACAAGCATGATATTCTTGTCTTTATAACCCCTTCATGACAGAGACATTTCTGAATGAAGCATGCATTTATTAATGTTTTCTTTCCCCCACAAAAAGCCTAACAATTCCCATGCCAGAAATTTTAATGTCATGATGTGAGTGTAGGTAGTAGATTCAGATGTAGGAGTGCTTATTTTTAACAAGTCCAATTGGGAAACAGCAGAGGTGAGATACCATTTCTAACCACGCCTCTTTCTCATGTACACCTCTCAGTCTATAGCATTAGCCTCAGGACTAGCTGTTTCCTCACCCCATTCTCAAAAGGTTCAGCTCATTAAATGCAGCAAAACTTACTCGGCAAGGACTACACCTCATTTTTCTCATTAAACCAGAACAGGCACCATGGTTAGGAAAAGATAGGGGTCTTAGCTCCTATGATCATAAGTAGGAAGGGTCTCCATTCCTCATCTCCAAGAAAAGAAATGGTCTCCAAAATAAACAAATACAAAGAAATCCTTTCCTATTTTAATATTAATGTCAACTATCAACCCATATGGTGAAGACAGAATTTTTACCCATCTATGCATTTTTTATCTTTCATAGTACTTTCTCTTTTATTTCAACTTATGTCATGGACATGTTATTTCCTTTTTCTCTCTTGCTATTCAAAGCTCAAGGTCAATTTGTTTTTCTTTTATAATTTTTATCCTAATTTTTTTAAAATTTTTATCCTAATTGAATGTTCTCAGCCAAATGTACCAATGATTTGATTTTTTTTTTCATAAGAAAATTTGCCTGCCCGCCCACCCTTCCTCCTTCTCTCTCTTTTAAAACAGGAAACTTTCTAGAACCACACAGTGGTGTGATTAATGCACTTCAGAGATAACCTAAAGTTTCCACACATGCTGAAAGATTCTGCATGCTTTGGGGGATAGCAATAAGGACTTAGGGCAAAATACCACTTCTCCAGGGCTATGCACTATGGCGTAGAGTCAATTAGACACAGCATGGCAGTCTCTGTAAACACTTTCCCTTGAGTTACATATATATGTATGTATGTGTGTATAAATGTATAGGTATATGTATAGATGTGTGTGTGTTTGTGTGTGTGTATAATAATCTGTAACCAGCAAGGTATAATCCAGGCTTGTTTTCAAAGGGAGCAACAAGTCCAAATATATAGCTAGGTGTGGCAAAAGACATATAATTAGGCAAAATGGATTTAGGAGTTACATAAAGTCTCAACTGAGCCACTGTGTAAAAAACTAAATGAAGCATTGTGATTGCTGCTCTGGTGTCTAGGAAGAACAGAATATGTGGATAGTGTGTTCTGGGCAAATAAAAGGTAATTGTTGACAGTTATGGAGTATAGCTGGCATTCCGTGAGACTTGGACTATGGACTGTTTCACAGTGGGCTGTGCTGAGGAATAAAATGTCAGTGGCTAAGGGTCGATGGAGCTCTGTTAGAGATGCGCACAAAGGAAACGATTTGGTAAATACTATTTTGGAATTATATTTTGAGGAAAAGAAGCGCAATAGAGAAATTCATATAGTCTGTAACTTTTCTATAGTCATAAAAATTCTCAAAGAATTGTAAACACAAGAGGATACATTATATATTACTATTTTCCCTCTACAAGTGGACCTTTCCAGTCAAGGCAGGTATATTCTGGAGAAGATAACAAGCAAAGTCTATAGTTTACAGAATTTTTCACTAAGAATACTCAAACCAATGACTAAATATTGACGATAAGCCCCCTCATAGGATTAAGACGCTGAAACTAAATTACCACTTTTTCCTATTTGCAAATAATCTTATTTGCAAATTTGTCTCAAGGCAACTGAATGAAAAGTAGATATTCTTCTCTCTCGACAATCTCCCTGAAATAAATGGGACAAAAAAGCAATTGTCTGAGAGAGTTCCATTTTCTTAAAGAAAACATCCTGGATTAATTGACAAAAGTACCTATTAGTCCCCATGACACCAATGCTTATGGCGTCTGGGGTTTGTCTCTCAGTGTGCAATTTAAATATGTATCCATAAAATCCTTGCCAATAATAACTTCTTGTCTATTGATACTGCTTAGCTATTAAAATCTCTATTAACAATCTCATGTTGGGTTTGATAAACCTTACAAAATATGTTTTCAACACTTCAGACTTACAAGATACTTGCTAGGTAAAGTGGCAAGGACAACAATGAATAGAGTCCCCACCCTTAAACTTACAATCATACAATCACATGACAGAAACAAATATATACCAATAAAATAGGAAAATAAACATGGTTGTTTTGTTGGCAACTTTGCATGTACTTGGTGACTATGCATCAGGATTTTTCCTTTATTTTGATGATAAAATTATTCTGAAGAAGTATATTCAGATTGTGTTACCATTTGAAGTGTATTTGGCTTGAATTATGTATTTGTTAATTAAAGATTTTATTTATTTGTTTCTTTCTTTAGAGACCATGCATGTGCATGTGGGTGGGGATAGGGGCAGAGGGTGAGGTAGGGAAAGAATCTCCAGCAGGCTGAGAGCTGAGCCTGGAGCCCAATGCTGGGCTTGATCTCACGACCCCGAGACCATGACCTGAGTCAAAATCAAGAGCTGGATGCCTAACTGACTGAACCACCCAGGCACCTCTACTTGAGTTATTTGAAAGGGAAAATGTTTTATGTCACAGGTATGCCTGTGCAGCTATTAAGATGCTATTATAATGAAGTATTATATAATACTATTAAGCTGACGATCAGATAACTTTGGTTCCTATACCATTACAGGCATGGGATACAGCAGAAACTCCTGATTATAAGTCAAATGTAGACCCTTAATGTCTCCCCTCCAAAAATCTATGTAATCTTTTTTTTTTTTAATTTTTATTTATTTATGATAGTCACACAGAGAGAGAGAGAGAGGCAGAGACACAGGCAGAGGGAGAAGCAGGCTCCATGCACCAGGAGCCCGATGTGGGATTCGATCCCGGGTCTCCAGGATCGCGCCCTGGGCCAAAGGCAGGAAATCTATGTAATCTGAAGAAGATAAACAGCTACCAAATAGATTCTCACATTTGACAAACCTTTAAATTCTTCTCAGTAGCTATCTATGAAGTTATCAAATTGCAAATGTCCTGTCTAGAGAAGACACCTCCCTCCCATTTATTTATATATATTGGAAAGCTTTTTGAAGTTGTATGTTCACTAAGGGTGTGGTGACTGAGATAATCTAAGGGGAATGAAAACTTGCAGGAGAACAGATATGATTATAATGTGGCTAGCTTCCGCTTCCTGCTCTAAAACTTTTTTTGAGAAAGAAGTTGTTTCACAGATTCTAAAAACTTTCGAAAATGTCAGAGAGGGCAGGTGGGTTCAGTATAACTTTCCCTAGGTTAAATGAAAGCTCTTTATCCTTGAGCTGGTAATCCTAATACACCCCTGACACAAGACAGATATTTGCTGTTGTTCAGTGAATGTTTATTGAATTAAGGTACTTTATGCACTTTTCTAGGTCAACAAACCATTCCTCTTTCCTTCCTTCCAATGGCAGACTACAGAGAAATGTCTTAAATAAAATACATTCATTTGATCTTATCATAAATAATTTTATGACATTATGTCTTAACTCAAGATTAAGACATAAAAACAAACAAGGAGAGTAAAAAATACTCATTTGAAATAACCCATTTATAATTAAAAGTCAGAGCTCATTCTATGGCATGCTCTTGATTTTAGTTCCTACCAAGATGAGACATATTAGAAAGAGGTTAGTACTTTCTATTACGTTAGGACCAAAGAGTTGTTAGTTTTGAACTGATTAAAACTTTCCTCCAAACTCGAGTATTTATAAACAGAAGTTCTAGTTTGTAAAAATAAATCAATGTTGATCTTGTCAAAGGGACTAGGAATAAGAACAAACACGCAATCAATAAGCAAGTAGAAACTTACTGTATCACGTTGCCTGTTATCTTTCCCTGATATTATCAAGAAGTAGTTCCATGTCAATAGTAACAACAAAACCAGTGGTATCATGTAGAGCTCAAAGTTCCAGACAACAAAGAGAAAGAGCTGGAGGAGGAGAAGAGAAAAAAAGATGAGTCAACTCTGACTTTCATTAAATGGACGCTCTTATCCATACTCCACTTGAAATACACAAAACTAAATGCTTCAGAATGGAAAGATTTATCTTGAAAACAAAGCCTTGAGAACCTGTGAGGCATTTTTCTAAAAGCACAACTGACCCCTGGCAAGTTACTGTTAAGATTTTTACTTTAATTTCTGTGAAGGAAAACTGACATCATTACATTGCCAATGAGGCATTTTTAATTTTTCTCATCTAGTGAAATTATTGTGAGGTTGGACAAAATAAAGTTAAGGGAAAAAAACGGCTGCCAAATAAGCTTCACTACATTGTCAGACATAGCTGATCTATCTGCCTTAATGATAAAGAATGAATCACTGTTTAATATCATGGACTTTTTTTTAATCTCACAATGTAACATGCATAATAGGCAGATGAAAATACCAAGTTTGCACCAGAGAGTCAAACATCTCACACAATGAATAAAAGCACTGCTACCAATAAGTGTAAAAATAGACTGGCTTAATGCTTAGCATTACCAGAGAAATCAAATAGCTATTTAAAAAATAGAATAACTTTGTCAAAGGAAATTTTTAAATGTCTATGTCTATTATCCTTGAAAACTATTGACTCTAAGTATATACATTATTTTTTAAATGTAAGACAAATATTACATTAAGAACTCACCTAGCCTGGCAGGAAGAGCCATTCTAAGAGCATCTGCATTGTAAAGTAAGCATCATAGTGTACAAAGTGTGACTTGCCCTCACCCCCCCCAACCCCCACCATTCTCTTACAATCCTGAAGAGATCATCTAAATTCTCTGGATCTGTGGCTCCAGCTGCCAAATGAAGCAACGTTAAGTCAAGTGATTTTGTGAGGGTAGTGAAGAGCAGGATTCTACTCCTAATGCTGACTAGTCCCGTAACTTCTGGCACCATCCTCCCCTAAGTTTCTGCCTCTGAAAAACGGAGTGATGTGTATCCACCTGACAGGTTATGAAAATTAAATTGCTGAAATGTGTTAAGATGTCAACACACTGCTTGGTACCCAGTAAGTGCCCCCCAAATATTTGTATTATTGTGCAAATGCTTATCAATACCTTACAAAACTCAGATTGTTAACTAATATCAATTAGGGTCCTCAGGTAATACTTATTCTATTACTGAGAAGTGGAAAGTCATCTGCCTGCCAAGATTTAGGTGAGCCATAGTATAAGTGGGAATTTGATCCAGCTGGTTGGGGTAACAGATATCATGCATTTGACAGGCCAGGCGGGTTAAGAGCAATGCCCTGAGAACATTCACGTCAGGCACGGCAGCATGGACCATTTGCAGCCTTCTTAATACACTTCAGCCAAGTCTACAGCCTAACAGGATGGCAGAGAAAAGGAACCTGTATAAAGTGGTAAAGAAACCCACGGCCTAAAGGCCAGCAGACAGATTCCAGGCCTCAGAAAGTCATTCTTCCTCAGTGTTTTCACTTCTAAACACAGGTCTGTAGACCCAATAACCTTTATCATCCCTTCCCTAATATTTAAAACAGATTTATGGCATTACTGTGCCATCTTTTTTTTAAAAATGTGACATTAAATCCTGATTCTTGGGATATTCATAACCCAGATACACACCAACAAATAACGATTTAGTAGCCCAAGAAATGACTTGGACAGAATTACACGGTAACTACAGATTCAAGTTCCTGAATAAGAAAAATTTCAAATATATCAATGAATGAGACATGAACCTCATCTTTCCTTTCACAAATAGAAGGATTTCCAGAAAAATAAAATATTTCTATTTAATTTTTTGAAATTTATGTGATATGTATAAAGAGGATACAAATTATAATGGATGGTTATGATTATTCTATTAACATGTAGTTTTAAAAAGATAATTCTTTATTCAGGAAATGAATTAAGGCAAATTTGACAGATATGAACACATGTAAAAGGGAAAATTATTTTTGGCTAGAATCCATATTAATTCTTTACACATTTATTTGTAAAATTTAGGCAGTTAATAGAATATAAGCTCTTTAAGGATAAGGACTTTTTCTTTTTGATCACAGTTCTATCCCAGAGTCCAGAACAGTGCTTGGAAATAAAAGGTGTTCAATAAATACTTGCCACATTAATGAATAGTTACTAGGTTCCCAAGTTTTTTTTTTTTTTTTTTTTTTAAGATTTTATTTATTTATTCATGAGAGACAGAGGCAGAGGGAGAAGCAGGCTCCATTTAGGAAGCCCGATGTGGGACTCGATCCTGGGACTCCAAAATCACGCCCTGGGCTGAAGGGAGGCTCTTAACTGCTGAGCCACCCAGGTGTCCCCCAAGTCTTTTAACATAAATCTACCTAATTGTCTTAGTAAAAGTACTATATAGCCACTATATAACATCAGGTAACTTTGTGAAAATATATTCAGAATTACAACCTGGGATGCCACTGATCAATTTCTCCCTGAGGCACATAAAGTTTCTCTTTCCATTCTGGCCACACACTCATAATCCGTCTTGGGTATTGTGTTTTGACCACCATCTTTCCTTTTGGACTTTGCTATATGTTTGCCTCTTCTGAGGATGTTCACTTGACTTGGTGTGTTCTGGACTCATGGATGGACTCAGATGATTCTAAAGCTAGTATCACCAACTATATTTATTTTAAATCTATATTCCATTCTGTAATGTCCACCCACTGGTGTCAGAGTTCTGATGTCACCCAAAATAAAGTTACTTGGAATGTCTATGTGTTGGAGTTAGTTGGAGGATAGGTATGGCATAGAATAAACTTTCTAGATGATAACTAATCGAGACACCTATCATGCTTTTTTATTCTCTAGATACAACATCACTAGTCGCTTAAAGAACCAGTCCACAAGGTATGGTTTCTGGCACATCTCTATTGCGGACATCATCCTCTCACCATATCCAAATCCATACAGTAATAGCTTTCTTAAAATACAGCACTCAGAACTGACACAACACATCTAATTGATACCTGTGGTATTTATATGGCTTAACAACATGGGCACCAGAATACAGGATGAGGAGAAATATAGAAAAGAGGGGAAAAAAAAGGGTAGAGTTATATTAGTTTCATGGATCCTGGCAGTGGAAAAATAATCTTCCCTATTTTGTGTTAACAATCTAGTATTTGGGTAACTAAGTATGGAACCTCTGCTTTTGAGAATATCATTTTTTTTTTAAAGGAAGAGAGCTTTGAATAAATTCTAAATACAAAAGCACTCATTTTTTTCTTCCTCAATATCTAACTGGAGATTTTAAAAGATCAAATTAAAAAAGAACAAACACCGATTAACAATAAAATATACTTACTGAACATTTACTATGTACTATATGCTACATAATAGTTGATGTTCAAAATTAGGATATGACATGGTCTCTTCGGATTGCTAGGAATCACTAAGGAAAAAAAGCAACGATTCACTATAGTATTAGTGATAATTATAATACTTGTTAGCAGGAGAGGATCCTCTAATAAAGAGTGCCCTCAGAGGAGGAAGAGGGTCTTCTAGCTTTTAGCCAAAACAATATAGGATCTATCCTTGGTCCTGACTCCACTTATTCCTAAATTTGAGAGAAAAAACTCAGATATAACAGGCTAAAATGGGGTGGGAAAAGAAATCAAGGAATAATTTAAAAAAGAACTCCTGACACATTCACAGAATGTAAATACAAACCATAAAAGTCTTAGTATTTAACCTGACCCATACTGCCAGAAACCAAACTGAACCTGGTCCAAGTTTCTGACTCACAGAGTCATCACTCAATAAATGGTAGTTGCCTTAAGCTAACTAATTATGGAGTGGTTTGTTATACAGCAAAAGTTAACTGACACATATTCTTTTTCCAAGAAGACAATAGTGTAGAATAAATATGGTCTGGACCAGAAGACTGAAAAGTGGTTTTAGTTCAATTTCTATTCGATGATCACAGGACCATGAGCACCTCAGTCATCCTTTTTTATTTGAGTCTATTATTTTTCAAATGGAAATGGTAACACCTGCCTTTATCACAAGTTTGGCTATGGGGAACAACTCCTGTAATGTATATGAAAGCACTTTATCACAAAGTGCTCAATAAGTCTAAGTATTATCAATTTAATGCTTTTCATAATTAAAATTGTTTCTGAAAAATTAAAAAACATATAAACTAATACTCCAGGAATGGTCAATACCATAATTCCCCTTTAAGCTATAGAAGTTATAGAAGACGGATGGTGTTTCTTTGAGGGATTTGTATGTGAAAGGGGTTTGTTGGAAAGAAATTTTAAGTGTTAAATAGAGGGATTGCTGTTATAATTTTTGCTAATAGTTGAAACAAGAAAAATCCAGGTCCTTACATAAACTCATTATTTCTAGTAAATAGCATTAACACACATTGCAGATTTTGGCAACTCCAGACTTAAATTAGGTTTTTAAATGTTAACCATTTTTAATGACCTCATACCCCAGATATAAAAGAATCTCGTTCTGAACTAGCAGGTTTTGGATTATCAATTCCTGTATATATTTTAAAATTTTTAAATCCAAATACCTTTTATCTAAATCAATGTTATCTCGCCTAGGATATTAGCATCAATATTGCAGAATGCAATTATTTGGTGTCTATTTGGGCTAGACTTGAAAAGCAATCTAAATTTTAATCGTGACTATTCAGAGTGGCTTTTTTGACAATCTATAATTTACCAAAAGGTAAATAATGTAATTCATCCTATCAAATGCCATATATCACATTATATAAAATGAACCTTAGAGGAAAAGTCCTGAGAGGCAGGCTGAGAAGGCAGAGACTACTGTGTTTATTTTGCAAATGGGTAAACTGAGGCTCAAGTTTGAGACTTGCCTACAGACACCTGCTACTGAGTAGCAGAGTCAAGTCTGATTCCTAATCCAGTATATTTTTCCACCAGTACTTCACTGCCTCTAAGGTGAAGGATTTTATGGTGAATATTGATGCTCTAAAGTTATCAGTTATTTACGGACTGCTCATTCAATTTGTAGATTTTCTGTATGTCTATTTCTTTCCTTCCTCTTGCTCTGGGATTACTACTTTTACATCAGTGCAAAGAAATGGAATACCACTTCTTAGGTGTTCTGGTAAAGGTTTCACATGGCAGAGAGGTCAACAACTAATGGTCAAAATGAGGTTTGCAGAGCCCAATTTCATTCTTCTCCTTTCTCACTATCTCGCATGGTTCTGAATAATCAAAAGTTGGCTATTCACAGGGTTTCTATCAAATGGGGTTTTCTTCTATCCAAACTGTTTAGAAAAGGTTAGCAAGGTGCCTGTAAAGCCAGAGATTAGAAAATGAATGAGCCAATTACATTTTTACAGAAAAAAAAAAAAACCTTACTTTTTCACCCAAAGGTCAAACAAACAAACAAAAAAACCCCTATTTTCCTTAGAAGTTAAGTGAAGGTGGGCTAACTAAGGCTTCTCACTTGTATTTAAGCAAGGCAAATTATATAAAGTAGAGTGAATGATTCAAAATATTAAGATTTTAGAGTAACATCATTTCTTAGGAGGTGTAAGACATGCTTATTTTTCTTTCTTTGAGTCTGGGGTCTTAAGAGTCCCAGGCAGGACAGGGCCATTCACATCATCCCATCAATTGATGCTCTCATTGAAGTGCAGTGGAAGATGCCTGCATTCAATGATCATTCATTGCAACACATGACAGTGTCCCTGGGGGAGCACACTTCAAAAAAATCATTTAAGTTGGAATATTGAATATCCTATTCTTTTGCAAACTACAGTATATTTTAAAAAGAAATCTCATCCAAAATGATTAACACTTCCTACTGTTCAGGAAAAAAGCCTGCCCTTTCAGACTAACAGCTGTGGATCATTAGCTCTCCAGTGATGAGATGTGTTTGATGAGTATTTTTCTTTCTAATTAAGAGATGAGATTCTCTATTTGACTGTCTCTTCAGAAAGAAGTGAAGAAAAAATTCTCTGCCTACATGGAAAGGCCCTCTCCTACAAAACAATTAATTATTTCACGGCCTTTTTAGAAAATCCTTTTCCTCCCTAATTTCAATTCATTTTTTTTTCTTAAACTTAACACATTCACATTCAGGCTTTCACAGTATTAACCCATTTTTCACCCAGCATTCCCTCTCAGATGTTTTCTTGTTTGTTTCATCATCCAATAATATCTATTTTAGGTAAAAGAGAATGAGGAAATGTATCCAAAGTACATATATGCTTAACCTAACTGAGAATATCTGATACAAGAATATTCTCTGACATGAGAGAGGCCTCAGATTAGAAGGATAATAAATACGTAACATTTGTCTGTTGAACTAGGCAGTACTTTAATACAAACCAAAACAAAATAATAAAAAACAACTTTAAGGTGCTTAGAAGTATATTTAAAAAACTGCTTATGGTAATTAATCCTTCAAAGGAAACTATTTCAATTCTACCAATAAGACTGGCCTTAAAAGAAAGCTAGGCAAGGTAAAGTGGGACCTACAAATACAGCTTTTCTTTTTGAAAAGCCATCAGCAAGGTTATCAAAATTTTGAATTAAAAATATGATTCAAGAGCATAGAGAGTGTCCTTGGCAAATAATCACATTAAACACTTCGTTAAATCCTTGTAGGTACAGGGAGAGAAAGGAGGCAAGGAAGGGAAGAGGGTCATTCCTCCCCCCTGTTTCATTTGGAAATACTTGGGGATATTTTTCACTGCTCAGTGGGGTGGGAGAGGGGGGATATTGGCATTTAGTGGGTAGAGCCAGGGTGTGAAACACCCCAACTATGTAGAAGAATCTTGCCCCGTGAAAAATTTTCCTGACCCCCATGCTACCAGCACTCCTCTTTGAGAAACATTGCCAATTCTCTTGCATAGCCAATAGACCATCCTCAACTTAGCAAAGAAGAAATGGTATGCACAAAAACAAATATTTACAGAATGGGGCACCTGGGTGGCTCAGTTGGTTTAGCACCCTACTCTTCGTTTTGGCTTGGGTCATGATCTCAGGGCTGTGGGACTGAGAACCATGTCAGGCTCTGCACTTGGCAGGGGGTCTGCTTGGGATTCTTTCTCCCTCTGTCCTTCCCTCAGCTCTAAGTAAATGAATAAATAATCAAATAAAGTCTTTAAAAAAAAGTGTACAGAAGAAGGGTAGATCTATTTCCCATGGCATGAATTCTGACTTAAGGATTTAGGGTGAGACAGTAGTATTAGAAAAAAACTTCACTCAATCATTACTGTTTGCTCTAGACTCTTTCTCACCATCTATTAACATTTAACATTTCTAAAAAACATGAAGAAGACCTGGCTGTTAACCCACTCTGCCCATTTATTCTGACTTGGATTAAGTCAGACTCCACACATCATCATTCTTCAGAACTTCATCTTCTGGGAAGGGGGTGGTTTTGCCTTGATTTAAATAGCCAGATGGCATCACCACCTGCTCTAAGGTCTTTATATCTGGTTGGTTCCACTGAAGCCTTTTGTACCGCCTCCAATGAAAAGAGAAGATACACAAAATGAACCTGATTAATCCCCAGCATATTGACAGCTTTTCAAGATGGTTTTAAAGAGATGTTGTTCTTTTGAAGAGAGTTTTTGCTTCATTCGGACTGTTTTCTAAAATAAACAGCAGGGAAATGGTGACAACCTTAGACCCACTGGATTGCTCTAACTTCTTTTGCTGTTTTCTGGGATCACTACACAACAATAAAGGAGCCTTACCATGTTCAAAAGAGCCTCATACAGATACTCATATACAGGGGCTTCTCTTTCCTTCTCTCAACTAGAATGAAAAGCACCTGCACCCCAGTGCTTATAGCAGCAATGTCCACAATAGCCAAACTGTGGAAGGAGCCTCGGTGTCCATAGACAGATGAATGGGTAAAGAAGATGTGGTTTATGTATACAATGGAATATTACTCAGCCATTAGAAATGACGAATACCCACCATTTGCTTCAATGTGGATGGAACTGGAGGGTATTAGGTTGAGTGAAGTAAGTCAATCGAAGAACAACAATCATTATATGGTTTCACTCATATGGGGAATATAAGAAATAGTAAAAGGGATTATAGGTGAAAGGAGAGAAAATGAGTGGGAGAAATTAAAGAGGGTGACAAAACATGAGAGACTCCTAACCCTGGGAAATGAACAAGGGGGAGTGGAAGGGGAGGTGGGCAGGTGATGGGGTGACTGGGTGATGGGCACTGAGGGGGGCACTTGATGGGATGAGACCTGGGTGTTATACTCTATGTTGGCCAATCAAACTTCAATAAAAAATACATATATATAAAAAAATAGAATTAGAATTGAGAAGACTCCTACTGCTTTCTTTGAGTAGTTTCAACCAGACACCAAACTGACAAGACTGTTGATTTGCTGTGTTTTGTTGTGCTGTGTGAGAGTGGTTTGTGTGTTTAGAGCAAAAAAATCAAAACTCACTTTCTACGAAATGATCCCTTATATTGATTAGGCAAAATAGATCAAGAAAAACATCTATCTCTTTTCTGATGACAGGAGAATATATGGTTAGGAGTAGGAAAAAAAAAAAAAAGATTGGTTGGTGTGTTGGTAGAATTTTGAGTTGAATGTATATATAATGTAACTTAGGTTGTTATTTGCTAATAGTGTTGAAAAGGTATTGTTTCTCCAGATTTCTATAGACTACTTATAAATACAAATCAGAAATACAAATCAGTAACTTATAATTATTTTGTGAAATTGTACAATAGGCTTTTGAAGTTGCTTCCTGAAACTTAAAGTCCACAATCTCAGTACACCTATGCCTTTTTGAAAAGCACAGCTTGACTCCATCTATTAAAGCACATGTGACAACTAGATCGAACTCATTCGAAGATGTCTTACATATGATTCACAGAAACACCTACTGAAGAATCTCCACAACAAAATGGACCCAAACAACCTCAAAGACGGTGCTATCAACCAATCATAGCATAATGCACACTACTTCCCCTGATGGAGATATTATATCAATAGAACCTGCCAGCCAGGAGGCTTGGGAAGTTATTTATTTAGATTTTTTTTTCTCTTTCAGCTTACAACTTGTACTGATATTTCATGTCATTTTTATCAAAGTCAGAGATGAAAGGCTCTGGCTTTGCTTTGAGAACACTGACAACTCCAAAATGTAAAGCCCAGAGTATGTCCAACTGGAGCATCACATCAACCACACATGAATAACTGATAAGAAATCCCTGCAATGTTGTTGAGTCTAATGTTAGTAAAAGTTGGGATGTAGAATGAAAGTGACAAATGCTTATAGATGCCTGGAGAATGTTGATTCTCTGGGGTCTCTTTCATTAGAAATTAGTACATTCCCCAGGAATTTGTAATGCCTGCCATAGTACCAAATATACTTATGTTTTTAGTTTAATAGCCTTATTAATCACAGAAGTTCTGCTCATTCGAAATCAGGTGGCATGCAAAGTCATTCTTGCAGATTACATATCAACACATATTTACTGTATTGTTTAAAATGACCAAATATGAATAATAAAGAGGAATTGATACTATCTGGTCCACGAAGAGGTTGTTGAAATCAAGTTAACAATGCTTTAAAAAAAAGTGCTGAAGGACCATTCCAAAGAAACATAGAAGAATATGTTAAGGGTGTTAGGCTCATTGAAGCTTGTCTTTCTCTAGTGTCCCGTTTCTCTAGGCTGCAACTGGATCTGAAAGGACTTGTGACTGTCCCATTCGTAGAGGTAAAGAACGTTCCGTGCTTTAGCTTAAAAAGAAGTGCTTTAATATTGGCTCTCCATTTAGTTTTGTCTTTTATTAATGCCCCCAGTGCCAATGAAAAGGTATCTTTTATTTTTGTGATGTTCAAGTCATTATATAATATTCCAATAGCTCTCTCAATTCTTAAATGATTATTTAACAAATTAAAGGATTAAATAGGTAAATAATATCATTCGAGGATAAGGTCATACAAATGTGCAATTTTTATATATTTCTATGTATTTTATAAATATTATTTGGAGATACTGTCATACACATATGCCATTTCTATATGTTTTCTAGGCTTTTGAAGTGCTGTAAAGGTTAATTAAGGCTTATTAAAGACAGTCACTTTATTTTTATATATTTTTATATAAAAAATATAAATATATATTTCTTTTTAAAGGTTTTTAAATGCTTATTAAGACAGTCACCTTATATATTTATATATATTTATGTGTATATATAAATATATAAAATATATATTTATTTTTAAAGATTTTGAGAGAGAGAGAGCATGCATGCATGAGTGGGGGGACAAGCAGACTCCCTGATAGGTGAGGAGCCTGATGTAGGCCTCCATCTCACAATCCTGAGATCATGACCTGAGCCAAAATCAAGAGACCAACGTGTGACTGACTGAGCCACCCAGGTGCCCCATCTCTTACAGTTTTAGAGAAATGAATCTGTTACCATTACTATTTTTGAAGTACATTCTTGA
Organism: Canis lupus dingo; assembly: GCF_003254725.2. Taxonomy (NCBI): domain Eukaryota; kingdom Metazoa; phylum Chordata; class Mammalia; order Carnivora; family Canidae; genus Canis; species Canis lupus. The sequence continues at coordinate 14,558,580 of NC_064245.1, read as the reverse complement.
TCAACTCCCTTCTTTGTGTGTGTAAATGCTATAACTAGACTTACGAATCTGATACCAATGTTTGCTGATGTACAAAATGTAAAATTTTCCTTAAGCTCGAAATCTGGCTTTAAAGCTATCTCCATCATGAACAGGTACAATATTTAGGGCAACAGCTGGCACTTCAGTTGCTCATGGGGGGAAACTCCCTCTGTTCTACATACTGTGCCAGAAAATAGGATACCCAGCCAAACACATGTTAGTAAAGTCTGTGATACAAGTTACTTTAAAAATTAGTACTGTAGTCTTTATACTCCCCATTCTATGTCACTGAACAGGAATGCCTTTAAAAAAGCAGATGATCAATTACGGTGGCTGCTTTTTTATACAGCAGCTGATGTGCACAGGGTTGCTCTCTGCCAAATTTGGGGATGTCTGGGACCATTATGATTCATTTCCACTCAAATTATCTCACTCAGACTTATTCAACTTATCATGAATATCTTCCCTGGGCTACTGATTTCTGATCTTTCTTTTTTATCCTTCACAATATAACCTAGCAGGTTACCGTTGGTGATTACTTTGTCCAGATTTAATATCTTCACTTCAATCTTAAAATCACAGAGCCAAAATCAGAAGGCACATTTTAAAATATTCACCTTTATAAATATATTTAAGACCTAATAATATCATATATTTTAGCTTTTTTAGCAGCTTCTGAAACTTCATCTCCCATTCTGTCTTCTAATTTTCTAATTTTCTCCTTCACTGGTCTCATTCCCCCCAATCCCTCTGTTCTGGAAAAACTTCAAGAGTTATGTTTAGCAGCTCTAGCTATGTCTGAACATTTCTCTTTGCAATTCAAATAATCATCTTAGGCTGATTTTAACAGCCTCTTTACTCCATTCCATCTTTTACCCTTGCTGTGTAATGTTTACTGATGAATGCCTTTCTCCCATTTCTTAACAGATCTAAGTGGTGTAGTTACCGCACGGGAAGCCTAGAGGTTTGAGCGCTAAGTAGACATTTCTCTTGGCTATTTTCCACACCTCCAAACATTCTCTTAAATGCAACAGGGCTTGTGTTTCAGTGGTAACAGAAGTTATCAGAGAACACTAGTTTAGACAGCAAGCAAGCTGAACTCCAACTGTTCCAACAGCCTGACTTTTACAGTAAAAGGAAAGGCCCTGGGCCAAGACCACTGAGATGAGCAGGTATTTTTAGTTCACTTGTAGGCCAGCTCTAATGTAATTCTGAAATGTTTTCTTCAAACCAAACCCAACTTTTTCAGGGCTGTCCAAATCTGTTTTCTTTTATAGCAAGTACAAATTCTTGGAGCAAGGGAAGCATGCGTATCATTTGCAATGCTGCTGCATGTCTATGGTGTTGATGCCCGATGGCTCAAATTAGTCCGCCAAGCAGATGAGCGCATTGTAATTAGCTCTTGTCAAACTGTTAGAGATACAAAAACCATTTCCACTGTAATAAAATTTATGAAAAAGAAAAATCTCTCCTATCATTTTCAGCCAAAATAGTTCCTGAAATGTCTGGTAGTTTAGGATTCCAGAGTTCTAAAAGAAGGCCATTTCATTTTCAGAAAAGCTTTCACTTCATTGACACAGAGATGCTGACATGTATTATCTTTCAGGCATTTTTTGTTGCTGTATTTGATTGCCTGTAAAACCTCATTTCTAAAAATAACCTGTTGGGAGTGGACACGTTTTGTTGAGCCACATGGTACTGATGTATGATTCTCAACAAACATTTATACTTCAAGTATTTTTTGAATCAAAACTTTCTGGCTTTTTCTATCAGTGTATTATTACTACCAGTTTTGCTGAATAACTAAATATTGTATACTCTTAAGAGGATACTAAGGAGGCATGATCATAGGTTCAGATGGGATAACTCTGAGGTTAAGCTCTTGTGTGATGATCATCAGTCTCTTCCGGACAATCTTCCGGACAATCTATTCATTATTGGGATAGTGACTCAAAGACTACTTTGCTCAGTATTTATACACAAGCTTCAGGAGGGTTCTTGAGCTCTCTGGAATTTAATGTCCTCTCAAAGAAAAATATAGGTGGCTACTTTAAAAAGTAAATTTAAATACTAACCAAAAGATAAATCAGTTTGGAATTAGATCAGATACACCAAAAAACTGCCCCCTTCTACTTGCCTTCAGAATCTTCCCAGAAATATCTTTAAGTATATGCGTGGAAATTAGCATGGTGCTATAAATGAATCTATCTTTAAAAGTAATAAAATTACTATATACAAAACTTAATACAAAATTGATCATGGAGCTAAAACTATAAAACTCCTTCTAGAAGAAAACAAGGAGAAAATAGTTTGGCCTTGGGCTAGGCAAAGAATTCACAGAAACAGCACCAAAACACGATTTAAATATGCATTTAAAAATTAGACTTCATTAGAGTTAAAAACTTTTGTGATTCAAAAGATGCTATTAAGAAAATGGAAAGACAAGCCACATGCTGGGGGAAAAATAATTGCAAATCATATATCCGATGTAGGACTTGTATCCAGTGTATATAAAGAACACTTAAAAATAATACAAAGATAAAACCCAAATTAAAAAATGGGCAAAAGATTTGAACATTTTACCAAAGAAAACATATGAATGGTTAATAAGCATATAAAAAGATGCTCAACATCATTAGTCACTAGAGAAACGTAAATTAAACTGCAAGGCCACACTGCTTGATCACATGGATATAATCAAAGCAGAAAATACTGAATAGTCAAGAATTACAGAAACTGGAACTCTCATAAAATGCTGATGGGGGTGTAAAACGGTGTAGTCACTTTGGAAAAACAGTTTGGTGGTTTCTTAAAAAGGTAGACAAATCTAAACTTAACATAGGAATCAACACTTCTAGTTATCACCGAAAAGAAAACATACGCCCACATAAAGCCTTGTACATGAATGTTTATTTATAGCAGCATTATTCACGATACCTCCCCAAATGAAAACAACCCAGTTTATAACCTGGTGAGTGGAAAACGAAAATGTGCCGTATCCACACACTGGAATGCTACAACAATAAAAAGACGACACTCCTGACACATTCTGTGTCATGGCCTCAGAATCATTACGCTAAATGAAACAAGTCAGATGTACAAGGACTACTTTTATACCATTCTATTTATGAATTCTGGACATTATGAAGTGTCCAGAAAAAGCAAATCACTAGAGGTAGAAAACGGACTATTGGTTGCTAGAGGCTGGAGGTGGGAGTGAATGTAATTGGCATGAGTGATCTTTTTGGGATGATGGTTGTACAACACTGTAAATTTACTAAAAATCAGTAAATTATACATTTAAATTGGTGAATTTATGGTATATAAATTAAAAAATATATTAAAAAATATATAAAATATATATAAATATAATAATATATATATATACATAAATATATATAAAATAAAAATAGTTTAATTTCTGTGGAGGTAAATTCCAAAACACAGAACTGAGAACTAGTAGGCTTAGGCAATGAATGATCATAGATCTTAGATGTACCTTGCCCATACTCTTGAAATGTTTAAAATGCTAGTGAATGAGACTATCTATATGACGATCCTTTGGACAACTGTTGCTCCTTGGAGTTCAGAGAAATTTTGCAAAGACTTAAAAAATGGTTAAAGCAAACATCAATCTCATTGTTAATTATAATGGGCAAAGCAAGGTCCCGGAGGCAGGCAATGAAGATAGTAATAAAATACCACCACCCTAAGGTGAGACTATTATGCAGCAATTGTAAATTCCCATGAGTAATACAATCAATTTGGGAAAAGAAAATGTTGAGTTCCTTATCCTATGACTAGGAGGTAGCTGACAGGATGAGAAAAAGATTCCAAGGAGTCTTCTCCAAGAAAGTCTAATGAAAACTTGAAGATATGAAAAAAAAAAATAGAAAAGGAAGGAAGGATAGCAGAAAGCAACAGGCTGAAAAAAGTTAAATAGGGTAAAACAGAAGCAAAACTTAGTGCAGGACGATGAGGACAGGGCAGGCAAGGGCAACCTCCCTGGTCAGAAGAAAGCACTACTGGATAAGTCCAACAATGTTTTCTACTTGGTAATTGTGCTGGGGAGCCCTTTTACTTTGGGCTCAGAGTCTTTGGTTTTCATGTGGATTACTTAGTGATGGCTACTGCCAAGTTACCTACAGTACCACCTATTAGGAAATGAAACTTCTCACTGCCCCCACCGCTCCCACATCCACCAATATGGCAGGAAAATGTTAAGAGGCATTTGTTTTATTTTTCTGGTCAGCAATAGTCAGCAGCTCCCTTTGGTTGGTTGGGTTTGTTTTTCTCAGTATATTACATCAAGAAAATAGAAATGAAAACTGCTGAACGCAGCAGGAAAAGTGAAATAAATCTGAAAACTGCTTCCAACTGTTTTTACTTGAGCACTTCTAAAACTCTAAGAAAATCCTCTATCTTCCTAAACTACTGCACACTTTTCTTAAAAAAAAATTTTTTTTCCAGAGTAAAGCTTAATCCACATGTTTGCAAGTTAAATAACTTCTATCAAGCATGGCAGAGCAGGTGAGCCCTGGCAGATTTCCCATTGTTTTTACAGCCATGTTCTCCATCTATCAATTGCTGCAATCTAAACTGGCTCCCTGTTCTGCTGTCATTGCCGCAGAGCGACTCTATCTCCCAGGACGACAGGTGTGGCTTTGTCCTCTAAGTGAACGACACTGGGTTGAATCCAGCTCACCTTTCAGAGGTTCACTGTTGTGGCAACACTGCCTTTCTTTCATTTATGTGGTTGCCTTTCAGACATGTTTGACCACACTTCTGTCCAGAAGTGTTTGTCACGTTTCTTGCTCTAATAAAGTCATCGACTCAGACGCAACTCTGGACTCAGTGTTTACTGGTGTCATAAAGACGGACGACATGTGTCTCTTTCTTTGCGATAGCTTGATCTGGAGGAGGCAGGTGGAGGTGTATGGCTTCTAACTATCAACCAGAAAAGGGCACCTCGTTGCAAGTCAGAGCAAAAGTAAAAGGGATGGGGCTGGTGTCAAAGAGAGGGCAATATACTCACTGAAAACAAAATACATATCACACCAACTATCATGGATCCTCTGGATTGTTTATAACTATGTGTCTATCTTCTTTATCCCTAGTCTATGTAAAATAAAGGGTAACTGGCATACAGATAGAGAGGCAGAGCCTAAAAAAGGAACATAAAGATTGAAAAGGGCCGAAAATGTGTTCTAAGATTTCTCTTATACAACAATTTAGTCTTTTTTTTTTCTATTGAGAAACTTTATGGATAATGAGAGCCCCAAAACAGCTGCAACATTTTAGTACTCAGAATAAAATAGTTTATGTATAAATAAATTTACCAAGTGTGTGTCTGGATATAACAGAAGACATGTGTATATAATTTATATTGTATCTATAGCTATCCATACTTTTCTTTATTCATCCCATGGGAAGTATGTATCCATTAACTATAAAGTGATTATTTATGGACCCTTCCCCCTCAACTGTAGAATGGAAATATCAATTATAATATGAAAGTTCATTAAATGCTCTTAATGATATAGTTTATCTCACTTCTTAGGAAATAATTTAACATGGGATTAATATCATGCTATTAATATATTTAAGAAATTTTATTATTTTGAAGCCTCAATAGGAACTGAAAATGAAGGCAGCTTTAAATAATGTTAATTAAATAAAATTATCACCACGGAAGAGTAATTATATCTAATTCTATGTCCCAAGAGACCATTTAACTTTTTTCACCTTCATAATTTTTAATTATTTTTTATTCCCATACTGCAGATAGGAAAATTAAGTTGAGGGTAAAGCAAGCATTTTCTGACATAATTTTAAAACTCTACTTCATGATCTTATTTCCAGAAACAAGATGGTAAAGTTTGACAGGATTTTAAGACAATTTTTGTAGCCTCTCTTCCAGATCATTTGAAAAGATGTATTTTTAAAGCTTGTTAAATGTAAAAGAGTATTCCAGTATTATGTGACTTAAATGCATCATTTTATTAATCTGCCTTAAGAAGTTCTCCTTCCCCATTTTAAGATCCATTTTAAAGACTGTGTTAAAGATAAAAGGTGTCAAAGATAAGAAATGTAGTTGATAACTGGTACTGAAAACCTGTAACAGAGAAATCTTATACCTTGCTGAAAACCTCTTATCTTCTCACGCCTTCAAGACTCACCCAGTACCTTGGCACAGCTAAAATGTATCTGGCCTACTATACAGAAGTAGTTGAAATCTGCTACTATCATAACCTTTCAATTCCACCATCTTTTTGACCATTACAAGGGTATTAGTGTCCTGATGCACTGGTTATCTAAAAAAGTATAGTGATGATCTCTTTTCTAGGGGGTAGAGGGACTTGCTTTCATTGTTGATTCTTATACTGCTTCGCAATCTTAGGCAAGTTCTAGTGGGAGGAGTCTGACTTGATCCACAACACCCGCCAGTGATTAGGGAGAGGAAGGGTGAGAAGGCTCCACTCCCCCCGACAAAGATCAACTAACCAGTTTATTTTTTTTATGTGTGGTAATTCTTCTTCTCATTAGTGATTCAATTATATGATGATTACTGGCTTTATTAATAACTGTTGGCCCATTCACCATCAATGCACAATTGACATCCCTTGTCTCTTTATTTAGCACTCTGAACTTCCTTGTGGAAATTCTCCACCACCACCAGTTGATGGTTTCTGATGGAGTAGATTTGGCCTCTGGCTGCAGATGGATGGACATTTGATCTGGGCTGGGTCAATGAGAGCATTACCAGCTCCTGGTGATAGCAGCAAGCTCAAGGATGGGTCAATTAGAACAAATGAGGTTCAACTCTGAGTCTTTGGACCTCCTGAAAAAGAGAATCTCTTTTCTCCTGACCAAAAGCTAAAAGACTGTAAGCCTGGGGGGTGTTGACTGCCACCTAGGGGATATCTTGCTTGGGGATCAATGTTGGTTGGCACAAATGAAAACCAAGCTAACAAATGGCAAGAAACTGAGTTCTGATTCCATCACCTGAGTCCCCAGATCCAGACAGGTCTGAAACTATAATTTGGCTTTCCACACATACACATATAAAAGAAGGTAAGAAGAACAATTCAAACCCTTCACTGTAATTCTTACAACTTCTAAAAAATTTAGAATTCATCCACCACTGCTGGCACCCACCAGACTAACTCAGAAACTCTGGCAGTGGGGCCCTGAAATCCATAATTTTAATTATTAATAATTAAATAATTATTAATTATTATCCTCAGCATTTCTATTGATCAGCTAATTTAGGGAACCATTATGGACATCCATCAGAGGTTCTCAGTCTTTTTCTAACACCATCAACCCACCAGGTGAAATTCACATAATGCCCCAGAGGCTTCCCAGAAAACAGGCTATAAAATGTTTGAGAGAGAGAGAGAGAGAGAGAGAGAGAAGTGCATGCACACACACCAGTGGGGGAGGAGAAGGAGAGGGAGAGAATCTCAAACACTCCTCACCTGATCACAGAGCCCAACACGGGGTTCCTGCTTACAACCTTGAGATCAAGGCTTGAGCCGAAACCCAGAGTCAGACGCTTAACCTATTGAGCCACTCAGGTGCCCCAGGCGGGAGAGACTTAAATAGAAACAGGTCTCCTCTCTTCTTCCCAATAGCCCCCTGGTAAATTAAAACAGTCTCTAATCCCTCTGTATTCTGGAAGATGTGGGGCTTACTTTCTTGGTAATTGTTTCATTAGGAAAGTAGGATAAGCAGACAAAATGTAATTTGAAATTCAACACCCAAATTCAATTTTTCTCATTGTCTTAGTAAATCGAGGTAACCCACATTGAAGGAACTAAGTTTTTCTATTAGGTCTCAGAATTCAGGACAAGGAATCATTTTGGGACATAATTTCCTGACCTGTAAATGGAGGGAGATCTCAGTTGCTATGCTTTATAAAACAGGGGAGGGATCCCTGGGTGGCGCAGCGGTTTAGCGCCTGTCTTTGGCCCAGGGCGCGATCCTGGAGACGCGGGATCGAATCCCACGTCGGGCTCCCGGTACGTGGAGCCTGCTTCTCCCTCTGCCTGTGTCTCTGTCTCTCTCTCTCTCTCTCTGTGACTATCATAAATAAATAAAAATTAAAAAAAAAAAACATTTTATAAAACAGGGGAAAAGAAGCCTAGCCTGGGAAATTCTTCCAAATTTACTGTTTCCAATTGGCTTCCAACAACACCCTTCACACAGTGTAGTTGTTTAAAAAAGTGGAGATACAGAGGATTTTTTGCCCTCAGATCTGCTTAAAGGTGGTTTCCAGCCTTGTATGTTTGTTCACCTATGTCAATTCTAGCAGTAGGCAACAGGTCTAGTGTGGCCAACCCTTATATTATGAGATATTCTGGGCTAGTTTTCCCCTTAATAATTTGCAATTCAAACTTCTCAGACCAAAATTTTACCTAAGGAACAGGTACGTTCTATGCATGGCATTGTACCACTGATCCTTTCAGGGAATTGGCCTCAAACTGTATGTTTTCAGATAGTTCATTCTGAGACCTCTCACAATGGACAAGAATTCACTATGAACAAGCTGCATGGGGTTCTCTGGGTCTCCAGCCACTAATGATCCTACAAACCTCGTTCCTTTCTGTCATCTTGAGTTGGGTCTTGTGGGCAAGTTGTCTTGATGGATAGGAATTCTTCTGAGATCATGGGAATTCTTTCCACCTTTGTACCAACATGCATCTCCTTTTAAAATTGTATATTAATGACCTGTTATTGTTTTCAACTGAGCTGTACACAGAGCAACAGAAAAGAGAAAAAGGATTCCCTAATGTACTGATGTCATAGCTTTATCGTCACAAGATAGATGTGAGTTTAAGAAAGACACAACTTACTATTAGTATTAAAAAAATAGTGTTAATTTCGAGCATCTTAAAACCCAAATCATTGTTTTTGGCAGATACTCTGTTACAATTTACTTGCTTATGAAGCTAATCACCCTGAGTAGGATTTTGTCACGTAAGGGCAGCAGGTTTTGTTGGAGGACTTACACGAAGTTAGAAGGTTAGCCATGCTGTAAGTGCTCCAGTGGGACCTTCCTTATGCCTCAGCCAGTGGGCGTTTCACAGCACTCTAACATTTTTGCAGGCTAAAATAATCACAGTCATGCTCTTTGGCATAGAATTTTGAGGTTTGTGAGAAAAATCTTGTCCCATTCTCAGCCCATGTCCATGTGGAGGCGAGGTGGCATTTTACAGACGTATGTTTTGGTTAGGCTTCTCAACTTTTAAAAGAGTTGTCAACTATATTCCCATCTCAGCTGAGGCTTAAAGCATGGTCTGTCCCTAATTGGCAACAGAATATTTGCACTCCAAGTACTTGTCAAAAGAGGATAACGCTGAATGCTTGCTGCCCAGTGCCTATCAAAAATCAGTCATGAGAAATTGTATTTATGGAAGGTTGCCTGAAGGACAAGCATTCCCGTTTAGATCTTCTCAATTTTATTTTTGGATTTAGCCAAACCATTTGAGAGTAACATACTTAAACCCCATGGCTATGCTACCTCAAAATAATAGTTATCGTCTGTGGTCATGTGCCTAGCCCCGAGTTAGGTACTTTTTATACAATAATCTTCAGGATAATCGTGCAAAGTTGGGGTTAATAGCGGTTTTCCAGGGGGAGGAAACAACCTAAGCACCATCCAATTGCTTGCTCGGGACCACCCACCGAGTCAATGGCAGAGTCACAATCCAAGTCTGTCTGGCTCCAAATTTCATACCCTGTAGAGCCAGAGTCGCTTTTACTGAATTGCATTTTGGTGTTACAGCAGCCTCTATTGAGGGAAATTAGAAGAGAGAATGCTGTGAAGCACAGAATAGTATTTAACTCTAGAGATTTTGTTCAACTTCACGGAGGCTCTTGAGTAAGAATTTCTGTGATCTTAATACTGGCTGTTAATTGGGCTTTCACTGAGCAACTAATAGGCTTAATATAAAAATATTAAGATTATGAAAAATGATAGCATTTCCATTCATCTACTTGCTGGGAAGCCCAGATCCCAAGTTTTGATCTTCCTCTGTTTCATTCTTAAGCTCTGTGTTTTATGTAGCACCTTCACCACTAGTACCTGATTTACCCTCCTCCTCTCTGGCCACCAGTATGATTCCTTTACTTACATAGTCACTTGCTACACTGCATGTATTGTCATCTACTTCCATTATTTTTCTGGAAGGAGATAGGATATATTAAAACCCAAACAAAAGTCTGTACTTATTAAGCATTTAGTTTCAGGGCCTGGGCTGGATGCCATTACATACCATTTTATTTTGTAATGCTACAGTAATATTATTAGCCCCATTTTACAGATGAGAAAAGTTTGAGACTCAGGGTGAATAAAATGCCCAAGGTCATACACGAGAGCCAGATTTCTGGCCGACTCCAGGACCTGAACTCCTGACCACTATGCACGTGTCTCTACAGCTCCACATCATGGTGAGTTAATGGAAACAGATGGATGTAAGAGGATAGGAATAAAAGGAGACATAGGCAAAAGGAAAAATAGAAAGGTAGGAAAAAGATTCCCAAAAGGAAGAAGAGGAACAAGTTAAGATAGAGGAGAGAAAAGGTAAAGGAAAGAAAGCACAGGACAGAGATGGAGTATGTTCACAACTCTGCCTGAGAAGTGTGTAACTGTCTCAACTCTCAGAAGGATTTTTTCATTGAGCCCTGAGTATTAGCCAAAACACAAACACCAACTCTTCACTAGAAGCTTCTGTACCTCTTCTTGTTTGAGCCACTCCTTTCCACACAGGATCTGCTATTCTAGCTCTTTGGTCTTTGGTCTCTGCTCTCAACCAAATAGACTATACCTGGGGATGGGGAATGGGGTCACCCTCTTTATAGCATAGGATGTGGTGCTCCTGAGGTTTCACGGGGTTCCTTTCCAGGAAAGAGCCTGGTGTTTTTTTTTTCTCTCCAAATCAACTCCTCTCTATTATCATCCATAGAGGTAAACAAAAAGAAGACTTAAGCACACAAATGGAATCAAATTCCTTTGTTTTTCTGACCCTAGGCCAAGAAATCATTATGTTTTGGTTTCCTCCCACAGCAGGGGACATGAAAGGTGAATGTGAAAACAACAACACTCCTGAGAAGCAGGCTCCATGCAGGGAGCCTGATGTGGGACTGGATCCCAGGATCCCGGGATCACAACCTGAGCCAAAGGCAGATGCTCAACCCCTGAGCCACCCAGGTGCCCCAATTTACACGGACTTCTATATATCACAGTAAGTTATCCCTGGAATTTGTATTTATAATTAAGTATCCAAAAAACACTTTAGAAGTAGCCCTTGCTATATTAGAAAAGAGTTTACTTCCCTGCTTTTACTTTGAAATTAAAAAAATCAGTCTTAAAGATATTTAAATTTTATTTACATTTTTAAATTTTTTTTTTTTGAGAGAGAGTGAGCATGTGTTAGAGCGAAAGAGAGAGCTCGCACAAGATGGGGGAGAGGTAGAGGGTGAAGCAGACTCCCCATGGGGTGAGGAGCACAATATGGGGCACAGGATCCCACAGGATCATGACCTACGCTGAAGGCAGATGCTTAACTGACTGAGCCACCCAGCCACCCTGAGATTCTTCTATGAGAGAGAGAGAGAGAGAGAGAGAGAGAAACACAAGCAGGGGACCAGAAGGACAAGCAGACTCCGTGCTAAGCCTGATATGGGGCTCGATCTCAGGACCCTGAGATCATGACCCTGAAATCGAGTCAGAAGCTCAACTGACTGAGCCATCTATATGCCCCTTAACATTTATTTTTTAGGGATCCCTGGGTGGCTCAGCAGTTTAGCACCTGCCTTCAGCCCAGGGCGTGACCCCGGAGACCCGGGATTCAATCCCATATCAGGCTCCCTGCATGGAGCCTGCTTCTCCCTCTGCCTGTGTCTCTGCCCACCAGCCCCCGCCCCATCTCTCTCATGAATAAATAAAATCTTTAAAAAAATTTATTTTTAAAATGAAGGGATTATTTTTCCCATGAAATTTTAAAGGATCTGCTATAGATTAAGAAATGATAGGAGTTTTTAAAGTTTCTATTGGAACAGGTTAGATGTCTGATTTACCAGCTGGAAAGATCTTTAAAATTTATTATTTGTTATAACAATCATCTCTGAGAGACTTAGGCTACATACCTGTTGGTTTCTGTAGGTCCACTTTGGAAGTCAACATTCCAAATAGGAGAATTTGATTTTATTGTCTAGATCAAAGCTAGTGTTTAATTAAGATCGTTCCTCATGGAGGAAATAGATGTTTGGGGGCATGAACATTTTTTGTGTTTCCACATGGAAACACTACTTCAGGGTAACACTATGGGCATCTTTCCCTAGTTTTTCCTCCTTTCGTGGCAGAAGATTTCTAAATACAGAGCAGTTGAGTCTTTTTTAAAGTTGCCTTGACTCTTCTTAAACTCAGAGGAGCTATAAACTGGTGAGGCAAATACTGCTTTTGCTCCCAGGTTTAGCCCTAAATCCAACACCTACGACAGGGGCCACTGTAGGTACACTATGGCACAACTCAGCAGGCAAGATTGTTTTGAAGCTAATGTATGTGAATGCGCTTTGTAAATGGTAAAACATTAACAAATTAAGGATAATTGGATCCAGATCCGCATCTAGCTATAAATAAAGACTCTAGATTTCCATTCTGCTGCTGCCAATTAGCTAACATTTATTGAGCGTTGTTAGATTAAGCCACAACACACAGTGCTGTGGATTTATCCTTTCAAGAGGAGGCTACTGAGGTGCAGTGTCACATTAAGAGCTCAACACCAGTACTAGTACAGCAGCATTGCCCCCAGACTAGAGACAGAATTAGGCTGACAAATGGGAATGCCAAGAAAAGTTCTACGCTACTGGAGGATTATAGGATAACATGGCTCAGAGTTGATGACATTAAGTCAAGGATATTCCTCAACAGGGCAAAATGGGCCTATGTATTATTTTCCAGCTCATTCAATTTTCTATCACTAGGTATCCAGTCAGAGCCTCCAAACCACTGCTCTGTGCTTCCAAAAGATCTTAAAACATTTGTCTTTTATAACCATACGCAAAAAACATGCTTACAAAGAATTTTTCTGAGATCCTTGTTTAGTTTCTAAGCTCCCAAATTTAATGCCAGCAGTAATCTTTCTTTGAACGTCCTTTAATGATACATTTAAAATTTTCTTCACAGCTGATAGACACTGGACATTTTAGCCACTGAGCATGGTGTTCCATCTTGTCTATAGGATTTGGCCTTTTTAGGAATCAAAGGTGCTTAAAATAAGAATCCTTTGTATAATGTAATTAGCCTAAGCTTTAATAAGTTTTCTTTTACATGCTCTTTTCAAATTATCCTGAAAATATTTAAGAGTATAAATGTCCACAAGGATATCATGGGAAGGATATGTTTTCTGGTGGCAAATATATAGGTATTCAGTTATTTCAAATAAAAAGATGAGAAGAGCTTTGTTAATGTCAGTATTTAGGCTAGAGAGAAGGGAAAAAGTTTTAAAGAACTCCTACTTCCTTGGAATTTTTTTTACTGTTTCAGTAGCAACCTAGGACAGTTTCTTTAATGAACCTACTAAAAATTGATTAGCGTATTAAAAGATCTCTAAAAGCTAGGGCAATCCCAAGCTTTCAGCAGTTTCCACTTTGAGTTCATGATTCAACAACTACTTTAGGGAAACAAAGTCTCCATCTCTTTACACAAATGTTTGGGAGTCATTTTATAATATGGTCCCCCCTGGCATAAGCTATTTGTTCTAAACTAGACTAAGAGGAGATACAACGAAAAGCTACTTACATGGCTAAAGGAGTGAGAAAAGTTGTCCAGTTCTACCTCTGTTTTCTTCAGTGTAAGAGAAGAAAGTGTGCAAGTAATCACCACACTCTCAGAGCCATTTCTTCCCCAGCTTTCAAAGCTTAATTTCTACCTCAGGTGATTTTTCACTGGGGAAATATACCAGTGATTTCTTTGATCGACAGCTAAAACATTTAGATCTCCCTCTATAAAATGCTTTGAAAAAGTGCATTTGTCTTCTTTGACTCACAGTCCACGATTTATCCCTTGACTTCTTCCCTCAGTCATTTTGACAACAGGTTCTCCTCTCTTGCTTTGGGCTATCAGCACATGCGTGGGCGCATGCACACACATGCACACACACTCACGTGTGCACGCACACCCCTTCAGAATGACTTTATGACAAGTGGTCTGATTCTGAACACTACCTTAAATTTCAGCTGCCCTGTTGGCTCCTGTACTTACAAAGTCTGAATTTACTGTGGGCCCTTGTAGTGCTATTTTTGACACATCATTAAGCTCCCTTTTCATTGGGAGCCTAAGGGCATATTCAGGCTCACTGCGAAGAGCTAGCCTAAATAACGGTTAAAACACGTGTCACGAGCTGCAAGGGGCTTGTTTGCCAGCAGGGCCAACAGTTCAGTGCAGCTCAAGCAATACCCTACAACAGGGTGGGTAGAGATAATGAGATAACCACACACCACAAGTGAGTTGTTCATCTTTGTCTTCAAGCATCTAAGAACACAGTTATCTCAGTAGGCTGGTGCACCCCGGGGAGTTATAAATATCTTTCAGAAGGTAAAGAAAAACTGTCAAAGAAAACACACCCGAAAAATACAAGCAAAAGAAGAGTGGTGAACAATTTTTTAAAGCAAAATTGTAGCTATGTGAGAACTTACTGAATCAGGCCAATTAGTCCTCTGCGCTTTTTTTCTTTTAGCAGTGTTTTATTTTAATTGTATGCAGATTTATTCTAATGTTATGATGCTAATCAACCTTTGTAGCTATAATAAAATAAAGGCAATGTCAACACCTCATCAACTAATCACACTGCTTCTTTTATCCCAGAGACTGTATCCTCCCTACACAACACCTAAGTACTATAAAAATTATTTATACAAATAAACTATTATCTAAAGACTGAAAAGGCGTAATAAATTATGCGTAATATGGCCCAATTATGTGGTAATTTCTTTGTTTTAATTATTTGTATAGTTTTAATGAAGGGGTTGCTAGAAGGTGGAACCATTTTTATATTTAATGGAAAAAACAAATTTGTTTTAAAGAATGAAAACAAAGATAATTGGCTTTTAAATTAGAGGCATACTAATATATGCATGTTCCTAAATTATTACCAGTATTATTACTTTGTTTGTGCTATCAAAACTTTTTTCTCTGGAGCTCTGATGTTGGCTATTCAAGTTATTTTTCCCATTTCTGTTAAATGTATTAATATCTTGCTGTTCATCAAGTGCCAAAATAAAGGTTAAAAAAGTTCCCTAGATTATCTACAGAAGAAAAATTGGGGAGGGTGATGACAACTATGATCTTTCAAGATGCAGTTTACGAATGCATAATAACCTAAGAAAGTGAGAAAAAAAATAGATTTATCAAGAAAAGAGAGAACTATCCTAAATTCAACACAGCAAATCAGCAAATTTCTTCAGGGAAAGACATCAAATTTGAAAGGCATCAATACTTTTCTGCTGTCACCAAACTGTTATTTATGCTCATGTGCCAGCTGGATTTGTGTATGTGCGTGCATAATCTTTTTCTCACCACTGATGTCATCATTAAAGCTGTGCAAGAATTTTGATTTTCGCTTTGCACAATCTTCAGGAGAGACTTGGACATTATGGTGAAAGTTTGTGACAAGTTTGTAAAAGTAAGAAATGTGGGCTTTACGGCAGTGAAATTTCACCACTGCAGAAGAGAGGAAGCTTGCCTGTGTACACTTTTGCCTGTCCAGATGGTATTGAAGAAACCACACAGAGCAATTCTAGAGAAATAGGTAGCTAACCATTCTGGGAAAAGAAAAAAGACATTTAGTATTATCCACATAGCACTCTCCAGAAAGAGCTGCCCTTTTCGAGTTTTCAAACATATTCTAGAATTATTTCAAGGCTACTGATTTTACAACACGCAGAAAGATACCAACCATTGGGCATCCATCTCTCAAGGCAGAGACCAGTACTGCTTTTTATTGCTGTAAACCTCATCTCTGAAATTTATAAAGGCTTTGAGATACGAAGGCTTTTAAGTATTTGCATTTATGAAACCTCAAAGCTGTGATGAATTAATTTTCAGAGCAGGAGGCAATAACCAAGAACAAAGAGACTTCATACAGCAGTCCAGAGGCAGCTGAGTGCAGAGGTCTCGGGTTGCACAGGAGACAAGCTACAGAGGCCAGAGGGTGGAACCTATAAAAGGGGCCTCTTCCCATAGCAGGAACATGGTTTTACTCGATACTCTATTTCTCACCTACCTGACAGTTCTTAGGTCAGGAAACCTGTCCCTCTAACTCTTTAGGTGAGGTTTCAGTTTTTCCAGAAACAATCTAACCCAAAATAACTTCATGCAGACAAAACTTCATTGGGACACCTCTTAACTGGATTAGATGATTGTGTGCCATTATTGTATATGATCTCTCTTAGTTTAATCAGTAGTTTACAAATGTAGAGATTTGAGGGTTTGGGTGCTGGCGTTTTGAAAGAGAAGGTAAACGGACTGTTACCTAGCCTCTCTTATGAGAGTGGCTCAGTGAATACACCCTTTCTTTTATTTTACTTTATTCTCACAGAACCCTGACCAGGTAGATAGGAGTTTCCCCCTTCCGATAAAGGCGCTAACTCAAGGTCAAAGAGGTTAGATAAGTTGTCCAAGGCAAGAAATGTAACAGAGAAAAGGGAGTTACAAGGGCCTGGGTAGGAACCCTGGCTGTGCTCTACTAGCTCTACAGCAATGGGCAAGAAGACTTCCTGTCTCTGGGCTTTATGTCCTCATCTATAGAGTGGTTGTCAAAAGCAGAGATGCTATCTACACATGGCAACTCAATGGGTGCCCAACCCACCATTAGCAGCCACTGAAAACCTTGCTTCAGCCCATGCTGTGATCCCGTGGACTTCTCATAACTATGACAGAGTCATAACCTGCCTCCAAAAGCAGGTCTTACTGTCTTACTTCAAAGCTCTTGCCCTTTCCTCAATATAGCTCTTCAAACTGGATTCTGGGAAGAAATGAATGAAATATCACACCCATCTGTATTGTTTGCATGGTGTCACTGAGAGGTGCCAAAGGTATATAAATGCCAGCCCTCGAGGGCTTACTATCCAGCGGGGCAGAGGAAAAGCACACAGAGGACCAATTTAATACATAAAACATGATACTGTGTTGTTAAGCAACAGAATGATGGTCAAGACAGAAAGCACTTTAGGAGTTGAGGGGTTTTCATTACTGAGTCTCTTCACCTCTCCAGTCTCCTGTGCTTTTCTGGTTACCATGGCGGCTAGAATCTACTGAGATTCTTTATAAAGACACTCAGGGTTGGGACTTATTGCTGGAAGTTTTATACTCTGAAATTCCCTCTCCCCAATGGTTTTAGAATTTCACAGCCTCAGCCTGTGTCTTTGGAAAAGACTTCAAAGACCCACCTGATTGCTCATGATTTTGTCCTAAGCAGCAGCCCTAGTTTCTTCTGTAAACTGAAGCTGATCAAGTTTGCCATTTCCTATTTAGAACATCTTTGCCTCTTGAGACAAAAGGACAAGATAAGCAAGGTAATTATTGGATCCTGCTCTGTTGTTTAAAAGATTATGGACTTAAAAAATTATGGGGCCATTTCCATGCCAGGAAGCAGAGAGGTTTGGATTAAGAATATTCTCTTTAAAGCCATTAACAATGCTTAGGAGTGCCTCTTCCCTAAAAGCGAAGCTTGTTGAAAATCTGACTTTTCGTCTCTTTCCAGGAAGATTCTATGGTTTTGACAGAAGCAGAAAGGAGTCGCATGATCCCTGGAGAGGTATCAGAGCACAGTGGTTAGGAACAGGGCCGGGAGCTAGTCTGTTTGGGTAGGAGATCCACCATTTAGCAGCTACGGGTCCCTGAGCAAATTACTTGACTTCTCTGTCTGGCTCTCACTCTCTTCTTCTATTTAGAGTAAGAATAATAGGAGTAACCAGCTTATGAGATTGATAGGAGGGTTAGATGAGCTACTATTTATAAAGCTCTTAGACTAAAGCCTGGCACATGGTAATCACAATGAGAGTGCAGGTTAAATGGGACAAGAGAGTTGAGCTTGCTTGCACATTATAAGCTTCTCTCAGGTTAGAGGGATGAGAAAGTATCTGAGATAGGAAGCCCAGGGGTTCGAGGGTGTAGATGGGGGCACTGGTTAATTGGTCATCTTCATGTACAATGACTCTTAATAAGGGCCCCAAATCAGATTAATACTTTACTCTTACTGGAGCATGAAGAGTAATCTATGTACTTAACATCATTTTACGCTCGCAAGGAGTCAGAAAGGCAGATATCCTGAGGCACAGCTCTTGGACGGGACTTTTGGCAATGGTATTTAAACATTCCTTTACATACCACTATTTGATTTAAGGCAGTGATTTGTTAACTGGGTCATCTGTAACACAGATCCTTTCCTTTTTTTGGAAATACACCTGTTTCTGGGATTTGATTTGGCTCCTAATTCAAACAGACCTCCAAGGCTCTGAAACAAAATCAACCTAAAATTACACACTTATCTAGAGTTACATTTAGGCCATATGGTTTAAGTTGTCCAAATGTCACAGAAGCAACAGCAGCAGCCATAATCATACTTTGCACTTACCCAGCATCTTTCCTGCCAGAATATTATGTAAGTTATAAAAGTTTCATTAAGACAGAGGTGTTAACCCTAATTCCAAAAGGACAGTCACTTAACTGCTGTGTTTTGTTTTGGCTCCATTTCCTGGTGAATTGCTACATAGGAGTTTCTTCAAGTCTGTAATGGTTTCATGATGGCATTCTTATAACTGATAATGTCTCCACTGTGAACTCCTAGGATATGGAAGACAGATGGGAGGCATGTAGGACAAAGACCTTTTCCCTGGCTCCAAGTTATTAGACTCACTGTCTTACAGTCAGAGGACAATGGCTAGAATGTCCTAACCAGAAACTCCTGTAAAATACATTGGAAAAGTCTGGGCAGTGAAGAGTACTCAGTGCATCACCTTAAGTCTTTACTCACCTGAACTTGAAATTCTTGGTCAGATTAGAAGACCTACTCCTTAGCATCCACCATCATGCATATATATGGTAGGAGGTCGATAAATTAACATTGAGTGGATAAATAAATGTATTAAATGCATAATTAGCTTACTGCAACCACAACAATGATAGAGTTTCATAGTATGTATCTGCAGTCGATGTGATGGATACAGACAGAGAAAAGGCAGTAAGAGGATCCTGAACAAGAAAGATGACAGGGTTGGCTGGGGAACACATCAACTGGTTGAACTGAAAGGATCCTCAGAGTTGTTCACATTCACTTCTCTAAGTAATGTAATGTGGCTCAGGACAAAACTCCATCATCATTCTGTCTAGAATTAGTCCTATGCTATTGAACACCTCTGGAATTATCTAGGTTGGAAGACCATGGAGAGCTCTGCTTGCCTCATCATTAACCAAATAAATCTTCTAACAAACTGACCAGCCAAGCCATGTGCTAGGTTCTGGGACACAGACATGAATACTTCTCAGAGAGGCCATCTCTGTAGTCAGAAACCTTACACTGAAATTCAAGAGGTCAAAAATTCAGTCTTTAAGATATATCCAGCTCTCGCCTAGTTCTAGTATCTGGATATCACCTTCACACTGAAGTCATCACACCTAAATATTCAGAAAGTTTTATCATCAACTATAACCATGCCTCTGGACAAATATCTCACTACACCAGAATCTGCTTTTCCTGCTAATCAAGAATAGGAAGACATTAAGCCAATATGCAGGATCTTCCTCGTGATTGAGTTTTTACCTCTTGCCATACTAAGAAATCCTAAGGTTTATTCAGCAGTTTCCTGAGGGCAGGTAAAGAAGACAAGATAAGAAATGTTTTGGTTTGGTATTCATTGTAAGAAGCATAAAATAAGCACGGGTAGGTTTCAGAATAGAAAGGCTAAGTCATATGCATTTAAAAATAGAAGAGGGGGTGCTGGGTGGCTCAGTCGGTTAAGCATCTGCCTTGAAGCCTGGTCATGATCTCAAGGTCCTGGGACTGAGCCCCATGTTGGGTTCCCTGTTCAATGGGGAGTCTGCTTCTCCCTCCAGCTCTGGGCTCTCTTTCACTCTCAAGTAAATAAATGAAAAACTCAAAAAAAAAAAAAATAGAACTTCAAAAAATTTCTTGCCTACCACAGTCTCTCTCAGGCTAGGAGACCCAGGCCTCATTGGGATCGATATTCACTCTACTGTTAACTGCTGATGACGCAGCCAGGAAGTACTGAGGCACAAACCCTAACCATGGGTTTCAATCCTGGCTCTAGCACTTTCTAACTCTATGATCTCAGACAAATTTCTCTTTCAGAGCTTTGATTCCCTCTTCCATGAAATGCTAAAATAATAGCACCTTCCTTAAAAGATGATTATAAAGATCACATGATGACATTTGCACATTGCCAGGCATATAATATATGCTCAATAAATATTCATTCTCCCTAATTGAAAGAAACTAATTCACACATCAAATTCTAGGATTTTATACACCCTCAATTTAGTATTTAATTATGTCCTCTGGTAATAATTAGAGATCTAGAGTAATGACCTCAGGCTAAGCACTAGAAATATGGCTGCATCTGACCACCACAGGGGATACAAAGCCAAGTCCTTTGAATCAACCCTTATCACCATGAATGAATCCCATATGCTAAAATTGGGTTTGGTTTAAAGCAACACCCATCTTAAAATCAAATAATGTAGCTAGGGGGGAAAAAAACCCATTCCCCAACCCTCAGGGGGATACTTGAAGCTCTCTAAATTACTCACAGTAGAAAAAAAACAATTAAGCGAGAACTTCCTTCAAGATTACAAATTAATAGGAAAACAGGATAAAAGCCTGGGGTCTATGGAGAGGAACAGAGATGAGAAAGAACATTCTCCTCTCTCCTTTCTCACCTCTTAGTTGGAACAGGAAGGGCCTGGAAAGATGAGTGTGAGAGGAATTTTGCTTGGATCTTCTTAGAGAAGAACTTTCACAGTGTGAGAAGAGGTTTTAACCCTACTAGAAACAGGTGAATGAGGTTTTTGGTCTCCTGAGATGCTCTGGATCTCTTATGGCTCTCATCCTTTCTCTTTAACCTCTTTGTTTCCTCTGTATTTCTTATTTTGGGCTGGGGGAGGTCAACACCTGGGGTGGGCTGGGCTTACTAGCCATGTGCTACTGAGCAAATGATTTCACCTCCCTGGGCTCAGTTTTCATTTTTGAAATAAAGGATGTATTACAAGACTTAAGCATTCTTGTAAAAACAGAAGTCTAATATTTGTAAAAATAATCTAGATAGCTATGCCTCCTGATTTCTAGAAAGGCAGTATTGCTATGAAATAGCAATACCTTGCTAGAAAGGTGACTAGACTGGCTTTGTAATTGAATTTGAATATTAAATAAGCTGCCTTACAGAACACCTATGTCAATCTGAGGTGGATTTCTATGTATGCGTGTGGTGTGTGGCGGGGGCGGGGGGGGGCGCGTTATGGAGAGTACTACCCTTAGGTGTGGCCATTTCAGATAAAACATCTAAGTACTTGGCACACAGTAGGTGCTGAATATGGGAAGCATCCCTGGTACGTGAGTACCACAGTGGACAGGAAAGCATGGAGCTGGCTGTTGGGCATGTATCCTACACTTCAAGGAGAGAAGCAGATGGGTCCTTTCCCTCATCCTTGGGTTGCCAGCTCAGCTCACCAGGGAACAAAGACAGGCGCTCAAGGACCCATCCCTGGGCTAGAAAGTACCACTGAAAAGGAAACAATGGGTTTCCCAAAAACATACTTAATAGGTTGGCCAGCACAGATAAAACGGTGGCAAAAGGTAACCGAAGTCATAAATCTACGGTCAATCACAAAGACTGGCCCTCTTAAGATTAGAAACACTCTTAGGATGTAACTTTTCCCATTCAAAATAGCTGGAAAACAAGGCTGATTTTCTATGCTGTTGCTACTCACCATTTCACAGTGGCACAACTCCCACCCCAAATGTTGTGGAATTACATTCAGTATAGATTTGTTTATCAGTTCTTCTATGCTATCCATTTTTCAGCAGCTGATTAGTCTCCCTGGGATGTAGACACATCTCTGATCAAGAGCTGCTTGACTCTTTCCCAGCCTCACACATGCATCCCAATATCCACATTACGTATAATAAATGTGCTTATATGTACATATATAAACACATTTGTATGCATATATGTTCCCAACGCTGTATTCAAAGACACATTCCGAATGGATGTATATATGCAACTCATATACATATAGGAATCCAACTGGATTCCCAGAGGGAAATGTGGAACACATTGTTAAAATGTCTGTCATCCATGTAAGAGAAACAGAAATGAGCTGGGCATTAAATTTGCATACAGCCCCGAGCACAGAGGTTCCTGTATGTGTACCGTTCTCCTGTTCTTGATGATGGGCATATCTGACAGAAAGATTGTCAGGATTAGCTCAGGAAAAACACCCCCAAGGAGATAATTTGAAGACATACTGAGAATTTGCCTCAATACATGAAAATAAACATGAAATCCTCAGCACTCTCTGCACATTGAGAAGTTCCCACCAACACCCTGCTGCACACCGGGGGATAATCTACTGGAGCTAATTAACACACAGTCATACACAACGCTGTTAGAAGTGGTTGCCACTTAGGATTGATTTAGTTGCTGCAATGCTTAAAAGAGACTTGAGAAGGTTTTGTGTAAATGTGGGAGGAAAGGAGAGGAAATAAAAGTGCAAAAACAGCTGCAAAATTAAAAGGTGCTAAGGTCTTTCTTTTCCCCCCCGAAGACATTAAGGAAACTTATTGAGAAACTATTAGTATTCCAGTAAATCTTGGTACTTGATTGTAGGTTTCCTTCCACCTCAAAATTACATACACACACACACACACTCTCTCTCTCCTCTCTCTCTCTCCCTCTCTCTCTCTCTCTCTCTCTCTAAGTACAGTCTGTAGATTGTGGCTATGAAAAAGGGCATGTTTTACTTTATAAGCAAACAAGTTCTTCATTAAATGCTAACATATGGATTGTGTCATCTTAAAAAACAGATTTCTCTCCATGTCTACTTCTCACTTTATCTTTCTGATTTATGGAGATTTGTCCACTTTATTAATTAGTAATAGGTCTTGGGAAAAGTCATCAAGGAATAAAGGGCCACAAACAACTTTTTCTTTACCACAGGGAAAAGAACAAATCTAACTAAAATGTTCTTCCTCAAAGTCCAGTTTATGAAGGCTAGCTTATGAATCCAAAACATCTCTAATAATCATAAGAGTGAACTATCACAACCGAGTAAATAATGAGGTTTTACTAATCTGCTTTGTATTACTGAAACATAATAGAATCTAGAAAAAGGATTTACATTAGTGTAAATCCCAGGTCAGGCTTTATGAAAATTTAGAGTTGCAACTTGATTTTTTGCCTGATTTACTGGGTTTACAAAAGAAAATTACAACAACATAAAAAGGATTTCAGCAGGGAGTGTGTTTACCCTGGCGTTGAAGAAAATCTACTTTTCATTTAGTTGTATCATTTGTATCCAAAATACCTAGAACGATTATTCTTGACTCAGACTAATTCTTTTTGGCTATAGTTTGCTTTCCTTTAGTTGAGATACAGTTTATTATGATAATAAGAACTTTGACCAAAAATTCTGTAAATATGTCTTTTCATTAGGTTAGACTAGCCTACAAAGTGAAAAATCAACAATGTTCAGACACCGACTATCTACTATGTACAAAGCCCTTTACCACATCTGGAGTAGAACAGAGGAAGAAATGCCATCTCTCCTCTATCCTTTAGAGGCTTAGTACCAAGAGGGAAGGCAGACACAATCAGACTTAGCAAATGGGAAATAACTGGCGATGGCCAAGTGGAGTGTTTTGTTGAGATAGTATGGGTGCTTGCACCTATGCTGTGGTCAGTTGGCAATGCCTGCCAAGAGAAATGGCAACAGAGGTCATAGAATGTACACAATGGCTCTGCCAGCTTTGGCCTAAAGGTGATATGGGAGGGTGGGATGGGATTTTACAGAAGAAACGAGGTTAGAATGGTTAGTGAGGTTTTATTTTCACTATCTTTCAAAAAACCCAACCAATTTTTTTTAAAGATTTAATTCATTTGTTAGAGAGAGAAAAATGGGGGGTGGGAGGTGGGTGGAGGGAGAGGGTGAGGGAAAAGCGGGCTCCCCACTGAGCGGGGAGCCCAATACAGGGCTCGATCCCAGGACCCCGAGATCATGATCTGAGCTCAAGGCAGATGCTTTACAGACTGAGCTAGCCAGGTGCTACAAAACCAACCAATAATTGTTTTTTTAAAAAAATTTATTTATTTATTCATGAGACACAGATCGAGAGAGAGGCAGAGACCTAGGCACAGAGAGAAGCAGGGTCCATGCAAGGAGCCCGATGTGGGACTTGATCCCAGGACCCTGAGATCACGACCTGAGCCAAAGGCAGATTCTCAACCACTGAGCCACTCAGGTGTTCCAAAACCAACCAATTATTAATGATGGTTTTGAGATCATTGATTGTACCTCATATGAATTTGGAGAGGTTTATGTAGAAAATAAAATCATTAACAAAATATTCAATACTAACGCTGAAGATACACAAGTTTCCAAGTGTCCTGTAAATGAGGGTGCCTGGCTGGCTCAGTTGGAGAAATAGGGGACTCTTGATTTTCAGGTTGTGGGTTTAAACCTCACCTTAGGTGTAGAGAGTACCTAAAAATAAAATCTTAAAAACAAGTGCTCTGTAAATGCAAGTAAGAGACTGCTTTGAACTGGACAAAATACTAGAGGAAAATTCGTGATTTCTGGGAATTTGCAGTGTGGGACCAACCCATCTGAATGAAGCAAACAGACTGATTATTACGTAAAAAGGTTGTGTCCTTGCAAAAGGAAAGAGGTTTTTTTTGCTACGTCTCCAAATGTTAGACAAAAAATATTAGCTGAAGGCAGCTGTTCCATCTACTCTAAATAGAACAGATCTTAAGTACCAGAAAGGACCATGAGAGATCACCCTTCTAGATTTCCCCCTCATCCTTCCTGGATGGTCCCCCATTAACACTAACACCAAATTATCTTGCCAACAGACAAGGTTTTTGTTCATCGTTCTTTAAAAGAGTTGGATAAATAAGAAACTTTTGAAAGTATTTTGGGCAAATGTGTGGACATTTCGTGTTTATGCATTTCATTAATTTACTCCTACAGCTACACTCATCTACTCCAAGAGGACCAGACACCTACAGATGCTACTTCAAGAGCCTGCTTTTCCTTCCTTCTGGATTTAGGAGGACAGAGAAGCATGCAGGAGGCATGCATGGAAAGAGAAAGATGGATTGAAAAGTGTCAGGATGTCAGTCTCAGTGCAATCCTGGCAGCTCCCCAACTGCCAGTTGTAGGAGCATTTTTATGAATCTCCTTCACTCACAAGTTTTACTTTATATTGATAAAAAAAAAAAAAGAAGAAGAATCTTTAATCTTTACCATTTGTCTCTCCTCCTCTGGCAAGTTCTG
The DNA here is from genome assembly GCF_003254725.2 of Canis lupus dingo. Taxonomy (NCBI): domain Eukaryota; kingdom Metazoa; phylum Chordata; class Mammalia; order Carnivora; family Canidae; genus Canis; species Canis lupus. Next base: position 14,532,983 of record NC_064245.1, on the reverse strand, counting down.
GTTTCTTTCTTCAAGTCTTCCGAAACACCCTTTCCTTCCCCCCAACCCCCCGACCCCCTGACCCCCCGACCCAGTCCTTCCTTTCCCAAAGTATTATGTATCCATTCATGGAACGAACACAGTTGGATTTTATATCCTGACTTCACATTAAAATAACCTGAGGGGTGTTGCATTTTACTCATCATACCTGGGCCTTACCCGAGACCAGTTAAATCAGAATCATTGAGAGGCAGAAACTGGTGTGTGCATGCACATTCCATGGCATCCCTGGTGATTTTAACAAGCATCCAGTAGAATGGATTGCAGATGATTGGTTTGCCAAGTGTGGACCCTGGACCAGCATGACTGGCATCACCCATGAACTTGTTAAAATGCAAATAATCTGGGCCTGATCTTACTCTAATATGTCAGAAACCTTGGGATCTGGGCTCAGATTACTGCGTTTCTAAGAACCTTCCAAGTGACTTTGAAACATGCTAAAATTTAGAAACCTACGTGCTAGATTACTGACATTTTAATGGCCTCAGTTAAGACCGTCAGCAAAATCTTATTTCAAGTGTGGTCTCTGACCAGCCGCATCAGGATCACTGATGTTGAGAGCTCTACCCTTGGCTTACTGAAGTTTTTAATAAGATCCCCAGGTGACGTGTATGTAGATCAAAGGCTGAGAAGCACTGTTCTGAGAACTTACTCAAAATTCCGTGGACTCTCCCAAATAGCTGGTTGTTATTATCTTAGTAATACATGCAATAATTATTCATTTCTCAAAGAATGTAACCCATTTATTCTTCAGCTATTAAAACACAAAGTTGTTTTTCCTAGGTGGTGCCAGGTCTAAGTTCCTTTCTATACTTCTATTTCTGTTCTAGGGGTATTCTCACATCTTCTGAGAAAATGAAGAAACAAAAGGTCAAAATTCCTGATGTTTTCCTTAGTTCTGAGATGTATCCATTTTATTCCTCTGGAAATGGGATCTGAGCTTTGACAGAGAACAAAGATAGATTACACAGGAAGGGATCTCTGGGGGTAAAAAAAAAGGAAAAAAACCAACTTTATTGACCGTATTAAGCGGCAGCAATGTGTGTGTTTGTATACATATTTATTGGACTGGGCAAATTAGAGGGAGATGGAAATGTCATCTCCAGCAAGTCAAGTTCATCACCCCTAAGGGTCAAGCCCTGGTGTGAGGATGCCCCAGATTTCTCTATAACAGAGGGAGCTCTGTTGCTTCTTGTGATTATTCTAAAACATTACTTTGTGAGAACTGAAGTAATGGCAAAAGGTCACAAACCCACCTGCTCAAGCACCTGTTTTTCCACTCTTCTTCTTTCATGTGCAACTTCAGCCTCATTTAGCTCAGATAAGAACTGATCCCTTGAAACTGCAGGTCTTTCCCTGTTTGGTTTCCTAGCCTAAGCCTTGATTTGGAAGGGGTGGTGAGCAGGTGGAGAAAAGGGCTGTCAGATATTTGTAGCTAGTATAAAGAACATTTTCAGAGTTGAAGAGAGCATACTAAAAAATAACAATTTTAAACTATGCCCAAATCTGTTTAAAGCCAACATGTAAATCACCTACAACCAGTAAAGGAGTATGTCATTGGATCTTCTAGTCAGAAAGTCTTGAAAAACAACTAAGAAAGATTCAAAATCAAATGTGCAACATTAAGAAATGAAGAAGCGTCCCTACGCCATTAACATTAGTTGTCCCCAGTTTGACCAGTAGGTTCAGAACTTCTTAGTCAAGTTACTTCATTCTGAGCTTCCCTCGCCCCCCAGCCCTGGAGGTCACCCTGTGAGAAAATGACTTCTCTATCTAACCACTTAAGATGTGAATATTTGTCGTGAACCAGCTGCAGCTCTAATAACCACTGATCCATGGAATCAAAGGCTACTCCTCACAAACAATAAGCTCTTCTTGTTCTTGAAACTGCACTCTGTAACCTTTGCAAGTATTATAAAAAGTAGGCATGATGGATCCCAGTGCAATTACAGCCATGAGTTTCTTATGATTGGATTAATTTCAAACTTCAGAAAAGTACTTGAAGTTTTATCAACAAAGGTGGGAACTGATGACACAACTGCTAAGATGATGGGCATTTTTTTGCAAAATAAGATGCCAGTTTGGTCAACAGCTGAAACTGAAAATGCTTACAGTTTGAGATACGTTGACATAGCAGTGACAATCAAAGGTTCATTTCTCTCCCACCTAAGTATAATTTTCCATATTAAGAAATACAATAGGGATGCCTGGGTGGCTCAGTGATTGAGCATCTGCCTTTGGCTCCGGTCGTGATCCGGGGGTCCCGGGATCGAGCCCCAAATCAGGCTCCCCCCAGGGAGCCTGCCTCTCCCTCTGCCTATGTCTCTGCCTCTCTTTCTCTGTGTGAATGAATGAATAAATAAAATCTTAAAAAAAGGAGAAATACAATAATTCAGAAACCACATGTTCAAAGGATCCTTGAAATAAATAAACCAAGCTCCATTCTCTAAAATCCAGTAAGTTTCTTGGTAGAGGGACACAGAAATGAGGGTGCATACTTTTTTTTTGAATACCACTAAAACATCATGAAATTAGACATTTGCTGGTGTGACAGATTACCTAAAAGTAAAATATATTAATAAGATCTTAGTGTAATTAAAAATCCACTTCGCTCCTCAGTGAAGTAAGATTTTAATAAAATGTAAATGTTTCCCATTGGCTCCTAACCACTTGGACCTCCCGAACTAGAACAGAACCTGGACACTCACTGGGCACTCAGCCAGTATGAGGAAGGAAGGAATGAAAGAAAACACATCAAAATTGGACAAATAAAATACCCCTGCTGGGAGAAGAGAATTATCTTTCTGAAATAAATCAAAAGTTCTACTTCTAAAAATATCATGTACTATTTTCAACCCATGAATTAGAAATAAAGGTGCATTTTGGTATGAAACACATGCTCTGCAACTGTTTGAATTAAAACACTGCTGTCAATTATTCCAAAAAAACAGCTGAGAAGGAAGGCGGTGATCTTCATTTTCACTTAAGAAATATATACTCAATGGCACTCTGTAGTATTAGTTTAAAAATAAAAAATCACAATAAGAATGATCTCCTGGCATTCTTTGAACTATTCTTAACAGAAATAAGATTAAACAGGTCTAAATTGGTAAAGGTTCTAAGATGCTAATAGTAATTGCCTCCTTGCTTGTGAGAGTGCCTGACTTCCAGAAGCAGCACTGCTTTGTAATATTTGTTACATAGTCCTAAAATATTATTCTATATTTTAGAAGACCTGTGTATTTCTTTTTTATCTGAAGGGCTATATGAGAAACAAAGCATTATGTTTCAGGCAAGAGGCCTCATGATTTTCAAGATTCCAGGTTATGCACTTAACCATTCAGCTGTCTCCCACCTACATGGGGTCACAATGCAAAGAAAGGTCACCTCTGAGCAAAATCGTGAACTTCAAGGCCAAACAACTGCATAAATAATCTGTAGGCCACAGACCATCATCAAAGTCTGGAATTTATGCAAATAACACTGCTTACATTTAACAGATCTGTAATGGTGTAAGCTTTTCCAGCCTAAATAAATGAGAAAGTGGAGAGCTTTTACAGTGCAAGATTGCTACCTACAGGCCAAACTGCAGAATGACATACAAGACAATTAGGGTGGAGGGGGAAAAAAGAGGCAAATAGTTTTTTACCACGGCGATGTAAGTTATATACTGATCAGTAGACAAATGCAGGAGCATGTAAAGATTGCATAATACACACTGGGATGTATATTGATAGTTTCTGTTCTAAAACTACAATCTACTTTTAGCGTTTTCTGTTATTTCCCCTCTTTTTTTTTTTCTTTTGGAGGGTTCATTATCTTCTGAAAATGTAAATTGCTTTTCTAAAGAGCATAAAGGTCTGTCTCAATAATGTATTCTGATACATCTGCATGTATATTGAAGATAGATGATAGATTCTATGTAAAATCTATATTGATAATTTTCATTGTTTTTGGTAGAGCAATCAATTACAAAATTTGGAGTAAGTTTCTATGGTTCAAGCGAATCTCGTAAGACAGCAGTGGTTGGAGCAGTGAAGAGTTTATGTGACTTTCTCCTGGACTCTATATAGCTTTTAAAATTCATTTGTTTAAAACTATTTTCAATATTTAGAGTAATTGAAAGATTATGTGTATTTTAAACTGTACTTCTTAGAGAAAATATCAAATTCTTCGGTTATGAAGCTCAGATGGTAGTTCATCTTACAATAAAGGAATCTGATTTTCACTGACAAAAAATATGATTAACACCGAATTCTCAGTAATTCATATAACAGCCACATTTTCTGAAATACAGAAGGTGATTTCTAAAACACAGATCTTTGAAGCTATAAGACGAGTTATTAGAAATGCATTTTTCCTTCAACTATAAAGAAATTCCAACTCTAGAGAGAGTAGGTTTCAAAACGGAATAATATATTATGGTTAAAACACATCAACAATCTGTCACACCATATGTACAAATAAACATATCCCACCATCACTGCAAATGCCATAAATGAGGCCAATGAAACATCTGAAAAGGTAGAGCAAATTCTTTCTCATACTGTTATAGACGCTAAATAACATTGTCAACATTTTCCAAGATACGCATAAAGGAAAGTTATCATTCTATAATATGGCTATTTATATAGTTCAAACATTCGGCTTGCCCATCTGATGAAGATGTTCCCCACACTTTTAATTTTAAACACAATTTAGAACACATTCAGTTTGAGGGAGGAAAAGATATTCTTTATAACTGGATTTTGGTTTTGAATAATAAAATATTAACCAATATATATCTTTGAAACATTTAGAATAATCTTAGGTCAAATTCAATTAATTAAGGAGAGCAAATAGAATAATCAAGGAAAAAGCATTGTACTAGTAATAAATATACTAGTTTATTCTGATTGTAGCCAACTGTATATTGTTCAGCATCTCCCCCCAACTAAAGTGTGAGTTTTAAGCTATTAGATGATGTAACAAATATCTGTAATAGAATTTATAACTTTAGAAGTAGAAGTGCTGAACACATTAACCTGCAGGTGTTTTTTTTTTTCTTCCTCTACTATTAGTGTCTCTTGAAGAGCAAATGTTTTATATATGGTATTTAATTGTATATAATCATAATATAATTATACAATGATTAAATGATCTCAATTTTATTTTAATTAAGTAGATAATATTTTTATTAGAAAGAGTTTTCTATAATTAAATTATTCAGGAGAAATTTTAATAAAGATTGAGGACAAACCATATAATTTCTAAAATCAAATTCATAATGAATTTTCTGTGAAATTAATATTTAATCTACCTAATGGTATTTTTCCTCATATTGTTCTCCACAAATCGGGTTGTTACTTTTCCAACTGATTTATACTTTGTCAGTCAGTATAACTGCGAACGGAATTAGTGAAAATGTTTAGGATGTGTGAGAAAATTATTAACTAAGGGTAAGAAAAAGTTTTTAATTCTGCTCTCTTAGGCAAAATAGATTTTCGAGTCCTTATTATTATTTACCTGAGGCAAATTTATATGTAGAGCTCTAATTCTATCATAACATAATTACAAACCATAATAAAGGGTAAAAATTTCCCTGTTGCCTTTTAGAAGCCTTTAGGAACAAAATATAAAGCTAAATCATAAAAATTATATTATGGTTGGTAGATACTTATCCTAACGCTATTTATCAAAATCAACCAAAATTATCGATCATAAGAACTAGAGTCCTTATTCTGTTGGTATAATTGTAATGCTCATAACAAGGTAGCATACTGTGTCTGTGTCATTTTAACATGGATTGTGTACAGAAATATTGTCCATACATGCAGCAAAACCATTTTTCCTCAATTTAAAGGGCAATATTCGACACTGTTTTCATATTTGTGTATTTTCATTGTTCTCATGCCTAACATGAATGAATTCTAAAACTAAATTCATGAATCTTGCACCTATCAGGTCTCTTTCTAGCAGGGGTTCTTACTTTTATCTTTGTTACATTCTCTGCAAAACTTATTGGTAACATACTTTCAGAAATGCCAGCCAATAAACGACACTAAAATAATTTTCTTTATAAAAGCACAGTGATCTTTGGCATCGTTCACTATTTTCAAGGCCATAAAAGAACAGATAACAAATATATGACTCACAAATTATCAATTATGAAAAATAATCTGGTTCAGAAAGCTGCACTAATGTAAAAAGATGGATCACTTGTCACAAACCAATAAAGGCTATTGTTTGTGAATCCAATATTTGATTTTATCGTTTATGTTAGGCAACTTAAAATGATTTTTAAACCACATTACTTTGTGGAAAAAAAATGTTATAAAGGTGAACACAGGGGTTGGGGGAGGGGGAGAAGAAACCAGATGTGCAATCTGTCATCCTTGAAACAATTTATACTCTTACATTGAATCCAGCCTGCAAATCTAAATCGCAAAGACCTGGTCAGCAAGGATATATGTATTAGAAAGGACCTTACCACGTTCCAGAGGATGGACAGTAGCAGGAACGTTGGCACGACTTTGATTCTAATTTTACTTTTCATGAGCCATTCTGAAGGCAAAAACTTTGCAGTTATGATGCTTTGTAATGCAGGGAAGTTGGAATCCTGTGTTTTTAAAGCTAAATGTGGTTATACTTCTTCTGAGGTAAAGTGCTTTTGCTTCTTTTGTAATACACAGAGAAAAGCCTGATGAGGCCACCAAGCTCAGAAAACCTTTATGATCAATTCTCTTCCAGATTTTTCATATTTATGATTTCATAATGAAGAAAGAGGTACAATTCTCACCAACCAAGAAGAGCATTCACGTGAGCGGCTGAGGTCAGAAATTTCCTACATGGCGTTATGGGAGGACCACTTCAGTACCCTAACCTGCTCTCTGATACCCCAGCTACAACCTTTATAACATGCTTGTAAATAAGGACTTGGATGTCTAAGAAAATCAGAATATTTTGTCCACAAGGGCAGTAATAAAATGTGCATAGATGGGAAGGTGGCTCATTCCCACCCCTAGATAACAGATTTGATCATCAGATAATACAGGGCACAGACGAGATTCCGTGACATAAAAAATAACTGACATGGGCAGAGGGTAGCAGGGGGCATATTGCAGACAATGGGGAGTAATCCCAGGATAATGACACGCTCAGTTGGGTATCTGGTGGGAAGGCTGAAAAATGGTAGAGGAAGGGATGTGTTTAAGGTTAGAAAGGGGTTCACATTCTAGAGACATTACTGCACAATGGGCTTTTACCATAGACATCTTCCCATTCCTTACTCTGAGAAGAAATACTAGAAATCCTGATGTAAACAGAAAAAGGAAGAGACCAAGGGCCTGGTTCTATGTGCCAACACACAGTAAGAAAAATCAGGTATTAAACTCTGGATCAACCTCTAACAGCTTGTTTGAGGTGAAGGTCATGAATTTTGCTTGAAGTGAGGCACCTGAATGTTCTTGGATATATTCCTACTTGGACTCTGTAAAGAAGTGAAAATGAGGTTGGGGGATGGACATAATTGAGTAACTATTCAATTATGGCAACTGCTAGCTAATGAAGACCTATTACAACCAAGTTTTTAATAGAAAATGTGCTAATTGACTAGGTTGGAGCTCAGAACAAGCATATGGCTAAGATGTTTGATTACCTAGTCTGGTTCCATGTCAGTGATCAACTATAACACTGTAAAAATGGGTGTTTCTATGACAACTACTGAGCTTGCTGACTAAGGAGTGGGTGACCAACTTGAGGGATGAGTTTCTCCAAATAATATATGATCCATTAGTTCCCCACACTATGTAACCTGGAGGCTCATCAGCTGAAGCACGCTTTTTCTTGTCCCCTTCTCACAACATTCATCTTGTTCTCAGCCCTGGCAAAGCTTAAATCAGACTCTTACGTGAAGAATATTGCATAGGATTTCTTTTTTAATTGGAAAGGGTCTTTAAAGCTGTGAATCTAATCTTTTCATAAAGGTGAAACAAGTCAACACCCTCCGACTAGGTCTGAGTCTGACACTCAACCTCAGGAGGAGTGATTATAATAATTCTGGAAATTTCTGGAGAGGGCCAGTCTCTGGGTCAAAGACAGCCAGTACAGCAACCTGCAGGAGATGGGTTATTTCATCACCCACAGTTTTAGACAAGAACTTTTTTTTCCAGTGTCATTCTAAACTAAAATTCCAAACAGGTGTTTGATGCTAAGGCTGTAACCAAATTATTCCCCCTTATAACCTGCAACTCTGATAAGACTTCCCTCGGAAATATAATGGTTACATAGCCCTTGTATGGCTTTAACAAACCCCTATTTTCTTCTTTCTGCACCATACAATGTGCAGTCTATTTGCACCCATTCAGGACTAAATTACAGATAAAGTTACAGCAAATTTGTTTTCTCAAAAAAGCAGTCAGCCCTAATATCCCTTGAGTAATAAAAGCCTTGTCTTTCATTCAGAACTAGAACTGGCATAATTTTCTCCAAGAAACAAACTCTACTTCCTGCGACAATGGGCCTGTTCTTGAAATTCTGAATGGGGTACAGCTCAATTTGCAGGTGTTCGGGTATAAAGGTAAAAGGGCATTTGACCCCCCAACTGGCAATTGTTGCTGTGGTAGGTAACTTCAGTCTCCGAGTTATATCATTCTAGTAGATAAGCTGCCAGAGTTTTCAGCTCTGAATTACAGAGGTAGGCTCAAGTGAATCAATAATTTATACAGATATATCTCATTCGTTCTGATGGTATAAAGATACATACTAACAGCCTGCTGCAGCCACGGAACAAAGCCGGAGAGACATTATTTAAAAGGAAAGACAGAAAAAGAAACCCATTTATCTATGGAAGCAAAAACATTACGTAATAATGACCTCATGGCTTATTAATTTTATTTTTCAACTGTTTAAACAAATGCTGGGATGAGATAAATAAGCTCCGTATGAATCTCAAATAAGGTGAATATTAAGCTAACACTTAAAACTTTCAGAATGACTTTAAAATAGAGGGATATTTTACACAGCAGTAAGATACAAATCATTCGAAAGATTCATGCACCTGAGAAGTTTACATTCAGTAGCTTAGCTAAATCCCTCAAATATTTTATTACTGAATTTCAGTATAAAATTACTTTCTAAAAGACGAGGATCAAATACATTTAGGGACTGTACACTAAGAGTATTGTTAATATAGCCTTATGCTGTTAATCATTACCTGGGGAAAATTATATAGTGTTTTATTCGCTAATACTATGACATTTTTATTAACTCATAATCCCTGTGCTAACAGTGGTGCATTAAACAAGTTATATTAAGAGGGCAGCAAATATTAAAAATGCCTATTTAAAATTCTTCAATCATGTTAAAGGGAATCCTCTCCCACATGAGCTTCTCTAAAGGAATGCGGCACCCCAAACATTGTGATTACAATATAAATTAATAATCAATAGCCCGGATAGCTTAAACAATATTTCAGGTCCTGCTCTCTTGTCCTTAAGGATGAAGGGAATCTGTGAGCTAAAAACATGATAAAAATCTGTCCTAGCAACTTCAATTATAAATAGTGACTGTTTCTTGACAGATCTGAAAATTTATGTGAGGATAAGATGCATTAGAAGTTGGTCCCCTGCCCATTTTACCTCGCTCCGTTCAAGGCCGGACATGTCGTCTGGCTCGGACATAGGAGCCAACTGCATTCAGAACCGGGTTAAGAAGACTGGGTGCAAAATTAATTAAGGCCATAGATCCAACGAGAAGGGACAGAGCAATTAGAGGTAGTACTCAGGTACCCTATCTTCCTCCACACAGAGAAATTATCTTTTCCTTCCTTTTCCGAGCAAACGCCTTGGGAAATAGGGCAAATGATAAAAACCTGAAAGAAAATAAAAGCACAGGCAGGTGAAAAAGCACCAGCAGGAGCATGAGGGAGACTACTGCTGTGGTCTCTACCTAGAGTCCTCAAGCCTTTACAGGAGATACTCTGCGGCTGCCTGCTGTAACCAGTTAACATTTCCGGCCTTCCAAGAAAATATAACTAGTCCCTTCAAGTCGAGAGAGGAAGAAGAAATAATGGAGTGTCCCATCTCTGACAGTCAAGAGCGAAAGGAGAGAAATGTTCCCACACTGATCTCATTAAGATGACGAGAATAATGAGTGTGAATCTTATGTATGAATCTCCTAGTAGATAGAGGAGGGCATAAATGTATCCCACATTCACTCTTTTATGATGCCTGATATACTACATTTATTCTCAGCTTCATCTGATACTACTGTTGGGGGCTTCTGTTACAATATTACAGCTTTAACTTCAAGTTTTGCCTGCTGAAGTCATCTGAGTCAGTGATTCAACACAGCTTTATTGAGTGTACATGAAAACGGGGAAGATCTGTTAATGGCAACTGAAATGCATCTCAAGCAGAACAGCCTGGATTTATTTCCTGTCACTGGTTCTAGTAATGGATTAAAAATACTGACAAATGGCATTTTTCAGTTTATAATCTATTTTATTTCCTAGTTCCTTAAACTTAGGTTAAACATTCTACTCAATTAGAACTAGAACCGCGGCATTACTAAAAATGTCTAAATATTATTAAATATTTTGGGGAGGAGAGTCATGCGTTTTCAGCAAACACTGGTGAGACATTTTTTTCTTGTGATTTATTTCTCTCTCTTAGATCCAATATAGGATATTTTCAAATAATAACTTTAAGTTGTATCAGTTTTCAAGATGGATACAAATTCTGAAAGACGATATAGCTCCCAGAAACAAGAAACTGTGTTATGGCTGTGTGCATCACTCAAGCCTAAATGATCCGCAGGCCCTGTACTTCAGGACTTCAAAGTATTTCATATAGGTGACTTAATTTGGCTTTCTTCACTCCAGTAACTTTAACAGTAATAAATTTGTGCACCTAGCTTACAGCACATAATTTATATAATGAAGGTGGCAACACCCTACAAAATCTAATAGTATTTCAAAATATGCCCAAATTATTATTTTAGTACTTCTACTACTTTGTAAAGGGACATACTATTCTATAATATTGCTTAATTATAGCAAGAAAAATTTCAGTCTACAGAATTTTGAAGGACATTTAGGATGAGAACAATACAACGAAGCTGGATCACCAATTTTTCCAAATAATTCAAAATACATACACTTTTTTTCCTGGCATTTATTTAGTCTAATGAATGTTTAAGCCATGGGCAGCTTCATCTTAGCTACCATTAAATCAATATGAATCAATATAGATGGTTTAAGCTGTTAAGTAACTCAGTGAAAATACAAGTTTGAAAACTGGAAAATATATTCTTAATGAGTCTACATGTACTTTTGGGAGTAAGTAAATTATACTACTTGGAGGCCTAATGACATTACTCGTCTAAAAGGTGCCTCACTTAGACACACAGTGAACCCTTTAAGAATATTACTGTAAGTGTATTACTGTACACTCATCTCTGCAGTCGGTTGGGGAGCTATAGTGTGATGTGACCTCAACTAATAAAAAAGTTGATTAAAACATGAGATACACACTTATTAACCTCAGGAAGAACACTAAGTAAAGTGAACGCAAGTTTACTGTTTCTGGTAGACAATGCCAGCCAACGAACTGCTTAACAGGAAATACCAAAAATGGGAGTCCAGTTTTATACTCTTAGAATTCTATAGGACAATGTCAGACACTTGTCTTTCTTTAATTAAGGACAATGTGACATATTAACTTCAGGATAGAGAGGTGGATCTTTCTATCTTCCTCTCTCTCTCTCTCTCTCTCTCTCTCTCTCTCTGCCTCTCTTATTCTTCCAGTGCTGCTGTCTTTGAAGCATCCACTCCCAGCAATTGGTGGAGGAGAGTTAGAATCTCAGTAACTCCCTTTACATGACAGTACTTTAATCTCCTCTACCGTATAATGGTCTCTGAACTCCCTTCCAACTGTAACATTCTATGACTTCATCTGGATCCTTCAAAGTCCATACAATCTCCACCTTTGTGGGACCCTTGCCTTTGCCATGAGGCAGGTGCTCCACGCTGAAGGTAGGATTGGGATAGGTGTGTTGCTGGCATCCTGAGCACCAAACCATGATTGTACTGAATCTATTTCCTACATGCAATGTTTCCACTCTACAGCTAATACTCTATCAAGGAATTGATAGGTTTTGTATATGATAGGCTGTATGTCATTGTTTAGGGGACATTGCTACTTTGGGGAAATGTGTTCCAAAGTCTAAGCAACTGTCTTACAAAACAGACTTTTACATCCTATTTGGAGGTTGGGACCTTATTTGAAGAATATTTAGTTTGAACTACACATCAACCGAGGTTTAGGACTTAGAAATTGTGACAGGAGTCTCATATTCTAAGAATAAAAAAAAAAAAAAAGAAAGAAAGAAATAGTACACAACCAGAGTAGCTAGTAAAACCTAGGTTAAAGGTCTCTTTTACAGACAATAAATACCAGCCTCCCTGCTGAGGCATGCAAGAGGCTCTTGCAATAGAAGAACCAAACTCTAAATAATTTTTTTAAAAACCTGAAAGATTTTCAATATTGCCACCTAGTCAAAAAAGTAAACTCTGGTATCTGAACTTTTATATTTATAAGTTAATTTTCTCTGAGTAGCAGCCATCACTTTACTAATATTGCTTCAAAATGTAACACCTTCTTTATACAACCCCAGGATACTAAGTTGTGGATAATTAATGGACTACCTTTAATGTTGGCAATCTATTATTTTATTTATTTATTTATTTATTTATTTATTTACTTACTTATTCAATCTATTATTTTAAATTAAAAGATTCTGTAATTGACTAAGGAAAATAATATTTACTTCACCAACATTTTATGACAAAACTGAGTGATAAATTCTTTTGGCCTGAAGTCTGCTTGGCAAGAAAGGCATAGGATGTTAACAATGGAAAACGCCCTAGAATTATTTGTGTAGAGCTAAGTGGGATATAAAATATCATATATTTACATATTATTGATAAATTGCAAGAGTAAAAATTTTTTTATTCCCATGGGGAATTAGACAACTTGACATGCAGAATAGTCAGTAAAACATGTATTTTCATTGTTTTAAATGACTCCTATTCCACAACCTTTTCCCTTCCCTTCCAATGAAGATATAATAGGTAATCAAGCCTAATGAAGTATGCTTTTATATCTCTGACATAATGATATTCATTTAAGAATACAAAGATTATCTACTAGTCATAAATACAGCACAATGTATAGACAAAACCCATCAAACCCTCATAATGATGGAAGTTATATTACTTAGGCCAGAATTAATGTTCACCCCACTTCTCCATTTCAGTGAAGCGTAACAATGCACTTGGTATGGAGAAGAAAACTCTTATATGGGTTTTTGTAAGGGGAAGATTCAATTCGTTAATCTCTATGAAGCCAAACAAAATCCTTTCTTTAATTGGACTCTAATGTAGTCAATAATTTTGTATAGAGATCACAAATTATCTTTCCCCAGACTGATTACCTATGGGAATAATTTTTATTTTATTTATTTATTTTTTTAGAGAATTTATTTATTTATTTATTTATTTATTTATTTATTTGAGAGAGAACATAAGAGAGAGAGAGAATGAGTCGGGCAGAGGCAGAGGAAGAAGCAGGCTCCCTGCTGAGCAGGGACCCCCCCCTACCCCTGACATAGGACTTGATCCCAGGACCCCAAGATCACAACGCAAGCTGAAGGCAGATGCTTAATCAATTAAGACACCCAGCACCCCAGGAATAATTTTTATTGTATGCAAACTACAGGAAATCCAAAAGCAGGAAAATAAACATAGTTACTCTCATTTATAGCATGCATTCTCTTTGGGGGGGGCAATATGGTACCCAAGGGGGCAAAAATTTAAGTTTAAAAGAAAACTTAGATATTACAATGATTTGTGACCTTCCAAAACCCAACATTCCCCGAGAAAATCTTATTCCTTGGCATTTATTTTCTCTCATTTAATGAAAATTTTCTTCTTAGGGGGCTGAATATGAAAAAAAAAAAACAAACATCTCTTTTTCTATTCTTAAAATCAAGGATGCCTTTCATTTTCACCCAAATATCTACTGACATTCTAATATAATTTCCATCTTTTCTTGCTTGTTAGCTTTTCTCTTCATTACATCCCTTTGAGTCGATAGCTGATGACTGGTGTGAACATGAGAAATGGTTACTCCTTCATCTTTCTTCTCTTACTGATCTCTAATGTTACTACTTGCTGTGTGTTGGGCCTCCGTCCATCACAGAAAAGGAGAAGGCACAAGGTGGAGTCATTACTCCCAGACCTACTGGCTGTAGGGTAAGACTGGCTACAGGGTCTATAGCCAATTCTGACTGTAATGGTCAATGTAAAATGAGGGTAAGGGAAAGAGCAACAAAAACCAGAAACAACATTTCAGGTCGGCTTCTGACTTGGTAAATTAACTCTAATACGCTTATAATTCTAAGGTATATCTTCATGACTGGTCAAAATAGAAAAATGGGATGAAAGAAAGCATTGTACTCCTATTCCTTATATTTACCTGATACAAAGGGGCATGAAAATATGTGCAGAGTAAACATCGATTGAAGTATTTTAATGACTGCATTTCTGTTATAATTTACAATCGTTCAGAAGAGCATTAGTCTTTCATGAAATTTTCATGAAATAAATTATATAATTATCTCATTAATTTAAATGTTTTTCTTTACAAAACACTTTTACATAATAGTATTTCACAGTAGAGTGTGGCTTTCTCTTTTGTCCCAACAATTTAAATTGAAGATGGAAGGTAGAAAATTCTTCAAAGGACAAGAACATTAGTTTAGGAATCTGAGGACAGACAGTGATTTCATTATTTTATAATTTTTTATCCTTAGTCAACTCAGTTATAAAGTCTGGACGAAGCAACATATTTTAAAAGGGTCTCATAAAGATCTTGAGGCTGAAACTACCTGATAAATAATGCTTGAAGTGAAATGGGACAGCAGCCATACAGCCAGAAGGAGACCACACTGAAGCAACAATGTTCCCTACTGCCCCAGCTTTCATTACACAAACCATGAAGATTCACGAGAAGGCTAATTCCTGAATTCAATAAGGTATCACAGTTATGTTCGTGATATTTGCAATTTATGTTTAATTATAACATAGTGTAATAGCACTATACCTGAGAAAAAGTGAAAAAGTTTTATTTTCCCCAAATCCATCCATAGAAGAATGTGTCCCAGATTATAGCCTTTTACTGCTTCCTACTTTACAGGACAAAAGAGGGGGAGTAGAGATCATAGGAAATGTGTCCGTGATGTGCTATAAGAATTAAATTCTTCTTATAAATGCACAATAAAATTTCAGAGGAATAAGCTTTTCAGAGTAGTAGACTCTGTGTCTTAGGTGATTATCTCCCTCCAAAGGGTGGGAGGCCATTTTGCTGCCACTTATTAAAAGAGATGACAAAGGGTGTTGGCACTGTTTAAAGAGAACTATGCACTGATTGAAGAAGTACTGCCTTGTAGAGATGACAGGTAAAAAACAAAACAAAAAGACTATGCATTTAAACAGATCTATAAACTGAGCTAGAGAATCACTCCTCAAGAAGGATGTGAGAAATCTGGCCAAAATGCTTTGTTCCATTAGTATCTGATTTGCTGTATTTCCTAAGATCCACCTTTGATTTTAGCTTGTTGTGACCAATCCTAAAACTCACTTCTAAATTGTGGTCTTTGAGAACTTATATGCAATGCTCTGTGAAAGGCACCTCTTAAGAGAACCTAATTTTTTATAGGCCAATGTTTGAAAATGTTTTTATTCCTTGGAATTTAGACAAATTTGGGAGAAAAAAGTAGAGTTTGAGTATCAACTTAAAGTGTCGGTGTGTCCATATGAGTTGGACACACAGTCTATTTACTGAAAAGGTAATTGTAGTACTGGAATCTTCTATTGTCAATAGTCTTTGACTTTGTATAAGGGATTTTAGTTCATTTTGGAGGTATACAGTCTTCTAAATAAACAAAATTCTATATAGGATTTCTTCCGTTCTCACACATTTGTGAAGGAAATGTTTAATGTGCCTTAAAATTTGTATCAATTAGACTGGAAGTATTGTTTAGTAAACTTAATAAGTGTTTATGTCAAAGGAGAGCATAAATGAAGAAGGGTGGACAAAAGGGCTTGGAAATTTCATTTTATATAATTTTAGGAAAATGAGAGAATCCAAGGATAGGCCCATGAGTTATATAGATCATTTTGCTTTAGCACTTGTTTCTTTGATTTTGGAGGGTCCTTCTGTTTTGTCGTTGCAGGGAAAATAACAACAATTACATCTGGAACATTTCCAATTTTTCTGCTTAGCACTAAAAAAATAATCGTAGCAACAACAACAACAAAAGCTTCTATAAAAATCATTTGAAAACTGCCACAGACTTGAAGCATAATCTTGTTGGTGTGGTATTACTGACATCTCTTACATGTTTAAAATAGAAATTTCTGTTGGATTCTAAAGTTACCTATCCTATGTCCAGTACCATCCCCCTGCATCACTCACTAACATGAATGCTAAGACCTGAACTACAGGTGATGTAGATATCCCTTTGTTTTCACATTGATATTTCTTCTTAAGCAACGCCCCTCTCTTAGTCCTCAAACACGAAGGCCACTTAAAATGTCCTTATTGTTTGTAATAACTTTTAGAAAAATCCATACGCTGTTTAATAGCAGCAGGCTTCTGTACAGAAAACACTCGATATGGCATCCTTGCGAGCCTATTGTCTTCAGATCGTTGTATTATATTCCCATCACCTCTGCAAGTTCATTTCTTCCTCCCTTGCTTGTGCTCCCTCCATTTTTTTTTTTTTTTTTACCCATTTGGCTACACAGAGCTGCTCATGTCATTCTTTGCATACATCATCTCTGTTTTTTCTCTTTTCCTGCATAATGGCCCAGCTTCTCTGAGAGTAGCTGTTGTCCCGAGTGTGATCCTTTACTAAAATGGGGATTGAATGAAGGTGGAGTACAGATTCTCTGGAAGCAAAGGAAAACCAGGCATTTGAAAAGGACCCAGAAAGGAACGAGTAATGAACCAGACTGGCCTGGATGAATTGCTGTAGAGGGAATTCTCAGTCTTGACACAAAAGGAACACATGGGTACCAAGGAAAACCTGGCTGGCGTGGGGGCAAGAATCTTAGTAGGAAGCCTGCCTCTTGGGCTGGTCAGTACAGAGAGTTGAAGCCAGTAGCCTTCCAGAAATGAACAGAAACAAATGTATTTTATGAGTAACAGTTAGGCATTCAAACATGCCCGTTCTGGAACACAAGGTACTTTGAGGGGTTGACATCCCTTCATAATTCATGTTCATTGTTCCTCTAAGTAAAATATGTGTCTCCCTGTAGTTATTCTGTTAGGAATTGTACTTTAAAGGCAAGAGGACATTTTTGATAATGCACATCTTAAACTTTTCATTAAGCTACCAAATTTAAATTCTACCTTTTTGTGCACTCTGACATTTTTGTCTGGCATTTTCATTAATTTTGCGACATACATAAATGTAGCTGAAATGTTAACTGATCAATACTTTGTCTCTCTCATGTAGCACTCGCGCTCCACTCCCTAAGGACCACACAGCAGAACAGAAATTAAATGTGTAAAATATCAAATGTTAATGTTAAACACAGCAGCACTTACTGTATAACGACAGAAAGGGCTAAAACAATTCCAAATGGACAGATGGTACCACAAATTATCTACAATCACATTTAAAGATTAAAGTTTGTCCTGTAAAATAATTCTTTGACGCACACTGAAGTGTGTCCTTTCACTGATAGCTCGGTTGTCCAATTATTTTTGTGCTCATTACAGTGAGAAATGACAGTACTGAAGAGAAAGAGAGTGTGCACTCTGGTTTTTTTTTTCCACGTTGCACCCACTGACATCCACAAGAACACAAATGTCTGGTCAAGAGCCTGATGAAAATTAGGCCCAATTTATGAGACATTTCCACGTCTACGAAAGATGATTCCCAAAGACAAGCAGCGCCTTCTGCGCCACATACGTCTGTGTTTCCTCTTAGGCATACAATATTCATAGTAAAATTTAAAAACCTGATTCGCAGCACACAAAAACAAGGACATTCCCAGGAACATGCTCGCCTGTATTTTATCCCTCACCTCCCAGGCCGACTGCAGCTTCTGATCTCGTCAGCCGTCTCTGCGTCTTCCCCAGAACACATAGGTAGTGCCAAAGAGGCTGGAGCAGCCCTAACCCTGCGTTTCTTAAGCTTTCTGCTTTAATTGACATGGGGACCAAAAAAAAAAAAAAAAAATCATTGTTTTTCCATTTTGATTTCATTATTCTGCATTTATTTTTGGATAGAAAATTAGAAAAGAAAAATAAAACGAAATAGAAAAAAAAAAGGCACTTAAACATTATAAAGTTTACTGATCTGGGCCTAAAACCAAGCCACATAATGGTACAAATGCATGTGCTCCGTGAAGCAGCTGCATTTATGAAAAAGTGGGCCAAGTGGAACCAATATTATAATAATAGACCCGAGATCCATCAACAGGGAATGATGGGAACAATATGTTTGTAACAATGGGGTGCTGCTCATACTCTTCTCCTAATGGAAAGCAGTTCTTTTCAATAAACTGGCCTAAAAAGGCTCTGGTTATGCAATGAGATCTTTGAAACATTTCACTTTTAAAAACATCATTTAAAATCTGTAAGATGAATAAAAATCCTACAATGTTTTTTTTTTCTGAATTGTTATGATATTTAGATTACAAGGTCCATATTTTAAAAGCTCTTTTAGAAAGAAAATAATACCTGTTGTGCACTTGTGGTAAGGTTCTTTTCTGTGCCTCAGTTTTTTCCTCTGTATATCGGGAAAATAATAGTAGCTACCTTATAATTAGGTTGTTGGAAATGTTAAATTCATTTATGCATGAAAAGCACTTTCATGCCTTAGTGCCTGTAGAACAGTTTCCTGGCACATAAATGTTCAGAAAGTTTTAGTTGTTGTTATTATCATATAGTGGATTATTATATTATTATTTAGAGGGTTATGAAATAGTTTAAAACTTAGATGAGGGTCTAGGGAAAATTGCTGCCGAGCATTAAGCTATGTCTATCATCATTTAATAACCAGCTTTACTAGAGCAAAGCCTTTTTTATCTGGCATCATTCAAGAAGACTTTCTCCACTTTAGAAAAATTTTCAGACTGATTGGTTTATAGGCTGGTCTATTGATTTAGATAGCCATTTTAATTGGGAACCTCCCACGTGCTAGATACTCTGCAGGTGATGCTGGAATACCAGGGTGAAAAAGGCAGGGGTCCCCCACCCTTCTGATGGAATGCCCAGCTCAGGTCTAGATAAATGAAGTTCAGTTTTGTTATTTATTATTTTATTTATTTATTTATTTTATTTATTATTTTAATTACATTTAGTAGAGTGTGACTCAGTGCTTCTATTCAGTGAAATGGTTAATATGATCATTTCTTCTCAAAAGTACTCTTACTGCACAGTCACATTGTAGCTTGGGAGGCCTCTTTTCTCACCATCAGTGTTTGCAGTCTCTTTTCCTACCTCTTTTTAACAAGCATCTTGCATTCAATTTGTTTTTTTGTACAACCAAGGCTGTTGGAAACTGGCTACAAGCTAAGAGAGATATTATTATCTTTCCTCCCCTGTGAACTTTGATTCCCTTACAGTGAAAACACTCAAGTAGTATCATATGCATGTATCAAAGTTTCTCGGACTTTCGGTGCCTGATTTTCGTTTTTAATCAGAAGAATATTGTGAAAAAAGTCTGCCATCTTGAACGCATTTTACACGAGTGACCTCGAGAAGCCAGAGGGAGTTTATGAAGACTTACTTACACAATACATTGTAATGTTAAAGCATTCAAAATGAATGTTCCTGAACAAATGATATAACTATACAGATTTCTGTTTTCAAATTTTGCAAATAGTTATGGGAAACGACTTTGGAAAGAGACAATCAAAGATGGCATCATGGCATTTTCAGGAGAATATTTCTGTGTCTGCTATAAGGCCCCATGGAACCTGGAAGTAATGGCATAAAATATACACAGAAACTCAGCATCATTTTTTCCTCATTAACATCAAAGTGCTTCTATGATAGTGAAAAATCATAACAAGGTTTGCTTACCAGTACCCCGACATATTTATCAGGTGAAAGAGCTAAATAAAAGAATATTGAAAGAGGCAGATTTTCCTTTCTGAAACTTAATGATGATGGCAATCGCTTTCTTTAAAGAGACAACAACATGTCTATGGGAGGCAGGCTGCCTAACTTTCTGGTAACTTACAACACAAAGGGACATACACACTCTTTGTTCCATGTGCTCAGACATTAATGAAAGTCCCATACAAGGCCTGAGAGGAGGACAGAGCTCAAAGTGCTAAACAGATGTGCATACTCTCATTTGAATGGTAATACTAAAATGTTGATTTGTTACTATAATTAAGGATTTTCTTTTAAGCCCCCATAATAAAGTCATATTCTGCTAACCTGGAAACTATAAGGAAGCATAAGGTACTCATATTCTAACAAATACAACAATAAAATAAAGGATTTCGAAAGAAGGACTCCACTTAAACTTCACACTGAAATCCTGAATAAGCAAAACTAATGTGAGAGCAGAAAATCCCAGCTAAAGCTCAGAGGGAAGTGTTCTCTCAGATTTTCTAGCTCTGCAAGTTGGTCTCATCAGCAGTTTTTAAATAACCAAAGTAAAAGGCCACAAGATGAACATTGTTAGAGGACTATTTGGATCTATCAAATTCTCACTTGTGCCTTTTTAAAAACTGAAAATCTCAGAAACAATAAAACATCTCTTAAATAGGTCACATCCACATCCAATGGACTCACATATTCAAATCTTCCCAACTGGCATCCTACTGCCAATGATTTTCATATTTTGAAAAAAAAAATCTATGGAACAATAAAATTAAGATGAGGATGGTCAAGATTATTAGTTGTTTTGTTTTTAACACTAAGACTTTTCTTGGCTCTGTTATTGGGATTTGGAATTATGCAATATGTAAAATTTTACTTTTTAACTATCATGGAGAAAATTATATATTGGCTGAGCTATCTCGCTTTCCGGAAATCTTGGGGGGGGGGGGGGCGCGAAGTATTCTTGGACTCGGACCTTGAACGATCCATCAGGTTCCTGCCCACGGCAAATCTGTCCAGTCAAGTCTTAAAATAGGAGTTTTAAAATGGTCACATCAACATAACTGTTACTATAGCCACAGAAACAGGCAGCTATGATTACTGAATTTAATGAATAACAATGTAAGTAATAAAGAATTATCATACCACAAAAGCAGCGAGGCTCCTTGGGGGTGAATCCCAATCAAAGCAACTATTAACGTAGTATGCAGCATTTACGAGCACCATGACACAACGCTTCATTCTGATAAAGTTTCTTAGTAGCAGCTGTAAGGAAGATGAAAATATTATCAGAATTTGCAAGACTAAAAAACCATCAGATAGGGTACAAAATTCTTCAAGCTTAGTGTGATTTAAAAAGAATTCAGAAAGTTAATAAAGTTGTAAGAATATACCAAGCAATTTGGCTCACAAGTTAAAGGAAGAGAAGTATCTCTGGAGAGAGTAGAGAGGACTGAATTATAAGAGCAATTTCTTAGCTAAATTTATTTTCTTAAATAATATTATTATGTGGGTTGGGCTACCTTTGTTCCAAAGGAAAAAATCTCTAACAGATTAAAAACATTTACATACTGTGAACTTAAATATATTTTTTGACTCTTAAATCTCATTGTGGTTTTAAGAGTCTTTAAATGCGTTAATTTCAAGATATTTCCAAGTGAAATGGATAACTTGGAATGCTGTGATTTCACGTCTTGGAGAAAAACCTGTCAAGTGTTGCTTTGTTACAGAGAACAAAATTTTCATCATTTTTGTAGGATTGTCTCTTGTTTACTACCAATTTTTCAGTCTCTGTCTCTCAGTCTCTCTCTCAGACTCTCTCCCGTTCTCTCTCTAATTTTCTCTCTTTTCCACAATAAATTTAACCTGTATTTTCTCATTGCTTTTTCATAATTTTGGAGTTAGGAAAAAATTCATGGTAAACCAAATGCTTTACAAAATCTTTCATTTAAAAGGTACATGAGAATGGATATAATTTAAATCTAACATTTAAAACAAGGCATGACCACAGCTATGAAAAGAAGAGCCCATATACTAGATGATGGTAGAAAAAATGATCTATAGCTGTGTTAATAATTAGAATACTATGTCTGCAGGTTAATATTTTTCTAATGCCAAATATACTTTAATATTGACCCGATATTTTAAAGAAGTACTTGTGTAAACCTTCCTGAGGTCATATGGAAAAATATGTATATTGTGTGTGTGTATAAATATAGATGCATGTACATGCATACCAGTTTTAACAAGTTGTTAAAATTGAAATTCTTTCAGGAAAAGAGTCACCCTATTTGTTTCCTTCTTTCCTTCCTCCCCGATCACCTTCCTTTTAGAGCTCCTTTTATTACTTTTATCTATAATTGTGAAAAAAATGTAATCTGTATCTCTGTTTAGATAGGTATTGCATTTGTAATTCATGCACAGTGTCTTTAAACAACCAAAGATCCCACTGTTTATGGTGAACTGATTGGATTAAAAACAAAAGTACTTTTAGTCTTCTAATAGCACAGAAAATTTGTTAAATATTTTAACACACACGAATGAGTTCTGTAAACTCTATAGCCATAGCAAAAACATTTTATTTTAGCTGTGTTAATTGGAAGTAAACATTTTTTTAAAGAGGTAGCTTAGCATCCTTTCTTCACTTGATATCAAGCCTAATTTAAATCTATGTCTAATTACAAGGTATCAAACCTTATTTAAAATTTCTTTGTGACAGAAAAATCAGATGTGCTGACTTTCTATTTTCTTAGCTCAAAGTGCCAATAAAAGTTCACTTCTAAAAGACCATAGTCAAAATCTAATTAACAGGAAGGTTTCCCTTAAAAGATGGAGCCCCCCTCTTATGGATTAGAGGGAAGAGCTTTACGCAGGGCTCGCTTTACACACACCTGCATCATACCTGTGGGTGGTCTGGACGTATATTTGAACCTCAGCCTTTGGTGTTCTCATTTACACATTCCATGGCAATCAGACAGTATTTTATGTTCAAAATGATCATTCTTTTGCTAATGCATGAATACATATCCATCCTACGCAGCCCCAACAGTATCCCCTTTCCATTCTGACCACCCCCATCCAATGTATTAGTTTGGTATTGCCCTTGTTTGATCTTTTAAGGAAAGGAAGGGAAGAGAGAGAAAGAAAGAAGAAAAGAAAGAGCCATTTCACATTAAGTAGATGACCCAAAATTCCATAGTCTTCCCCCCCCTCCGTACTTCCAAAGTTTATTTGAATTTACCTAGATGTTTTACAGATATAATCAGGTCTTCCCAGAGGGATTAATCTTTCCTTGCCTTTTTTTTTTTTTTTTTTTTTTTACCTGTTTAGAGAGTCTGTTTTCCTCTTCAATGTACTTCTGTTCTTTGGGTATTAATGTTCGTAAGCTGGCTTTCACCTATACATCAACATATGTGTCTGTTATGGATTAATAGATTAACAAATGTTTACAAGTTTTTCACGCAGTTCAATTTGCCATAATTCCTAAAGTTTCAAGGTCCTGGCTGCTGTGCTCATAAAATATAAATGTATACAGTTGCACATGCATGTGCTTCCATTTCTTACGCCGGCAGGCAGCGGCCAGAGCACAGCGGCAGTGGCAGCCGCCAACTAGAACAGAAAGTGTGGGTGTGCCAGGCAGTGGCAGAAGCGTATTCTCCAGGATACATCAAGGTTTAGAGAAAATGAGGAATGACAGAAATTCTCTACAAATCAGGAACAAAAGCTTTCATGAAACTGAACTCTTTAGCAGTACAAAAAAGCCAAAGTTAAGACTTACAGCATTAAAAATCACATCTATTTCAAGATAGATGACCCCCTTTGTTGGCCCTGTCAGCTGCTTGTTTTTCAAGACGTAGGCTTTCTGTTCACCATTTTGAATCTGCGGGAAAAGGACATGACAGCCGTCTGTCTCGCGGTCTCCACTGAATACACTCCCTCGGTGACCTTTGACCCCCAGCTGCTGAAACTGACAGAGAACCCAAAACAACTGTGGCAATTCTGACAAGTACCTGTTCATTACCAGGATCAAGTCTGTCAGGAAAAATTAACTATCATGGGATTCAACATGGCCGTGAATTGAGTATGTTAAAATTTTTAGTGTTCTTATTACAGACCTTGGTTGAGAAATGACAGATACAGAGCTGAGGGTTTTTTTTTTTTTCCTTGAGCAAAAGCAACACAGAGCAGTGTGTCAGGTGAATAAAACTTACAGACAGCAATGGTATAGCAACTTTGCCCAGAAAGTCAGCACTTCGATCCCGATCTTCATCATAAACTGTCACTTCAAGAACTGAATGGATATCTTTAATGTTGCTGCATAATAAATATACGTAAGAAGAAAAGACTTCATCAGTGGGGAACAAGAACAAAAATGCTTTTGAAAATTTAGATGGCTCCAGCTGATTTTGGGGTGGCTGTATTATTCTGGATGCTATTTGCATACCCACATATACAAGGTAGCTTGGTTTTCTGACAGAATTTCCCATAATGCACCTTAGTCGACTACAGTGATGGTTCTATTATCCGAAACTTTGAACACCATCGTAATTTCAAGTTATAATTTTTTAATGAAATACAATTTTCCATCTGGATGGGTGCAGAGTAAGTTATTATAAAAATAAACATCAGTAAGTGGTACTGATGTTTTCGAGACTTTCTCCTCTTACTATTATCACAATAATTCCTACCTTCCTATTAACCTCGTGTAAAACTCCACTAAATTTGACATCAGGGAGAGTCAAAGTATATTTCATAAAATTTTTCTTTTTTTGTGACAGTAGGACCTCTCCTTTGTTTACAGGAGAAGAAATTTATTTTATTTTAATTTATTAAAATAAATTTATTAATTTATTTTACCAGAAATAAATCAATAAACATTGATTTATTTCTGGTAGGTTTATACTAAAAATTAACCGGCACAGAAAACAGGATGGAGAAAATGTAACATTGATAGCTACTGTACCACCCCAGGATTTAGAAATTAAACAGTGTTCCATTCTGTTCCAAAGACAACGTATGTTAATAAACAACCGTGCGAGCTCTTCATTTTTGTTTCTGGAAAAATAAACCCCAATTGCTGACAGCATTTATTCTTTGATCAAACTGTTTACCAAGAAAACATGAATTAAGAGAAAACAAAAAAAATGAATATATTCATTACTGAAAGACTGCAGCCACATGTAAGAAGAGGCTTTATCAGGGCACAATCAATTAATGGCTTTGATAATAATCAAACCTATTCATTCAATTACGCATTCGAGAGAAAAACACTCTCAACAACCTTCTTAGGAGTACAAGTCTCCTGACCAGGCTTTCATCTCTTATAAAAATGTGGAATTCCTTAAAGATAAATTGGTCAGATAATTAAATCTGATTAGTTACTGGCTCTTAAGCAGAGACATTATAAGAAATTAATGAGGAATTTAGCAGTTTTCATATACAAAAAAATAAAACTATGTTAGAAAACTTTTAAGAAGTACTCTGGAGAGTTTTCCTTTGTTCAGAGTTCATTTGTAAAGCCCAGTTTAAAACACACACACACACACACACACACACACACACACACGGAATTTAGGAGATACTATGGTGCAGATTGGCAGCTTTTATAGTGTGTGCTCAAAAGATTTATGAACTTTTTAAAACAAAAGGAAAAATAACCTGAATGGTGTTCTGATAACCAGGACAATACTTAATATTCGTATTGTACTAAAATGCAACAAAGCAAAACTAAAGCATCTCTGAATTTGAGACTGGATTGTTTGCTGATTTGAGCAATGGAACAAATAGAGCTTTGTCCTCCCTGTTGTCAATGCAGTTGGGGAGAATTTCAATAGAAAGTATAAAAGGAAGAAGCAGTATGACAATTCAGTTAATGGGAGCAAAATCCTTAGTCGAATCATAAAAATCACAGCTTAAAAAATATCTGTGAAAACAAAGAAAAATGGCATACTCTTTCCCCAGGTTTTGCTGTCAGAAAGGTAATACAATTAGGATATTCACTGTTGATAGCACAGACAGTCCAGATGCAGAGTCGCTCATCAGTTAAGAATAAACACACACACGAATATCTCAAAAATAAATATTATTAGCTCCATTATTTGAAATGAGCTCGAGGTAATGATTACTTACAACGTGAAGATTTTGTTCCACTCGGGATTGAGATTTTTGTAGACAGTGTGTGTCAGCAGCCTATCATTGTTCAATTCAACTACACAAAATGGGTCACTTTTACCTACAAGAGATTGGGGGGAACAATTTTAGTATAAACAGCACCCACATTTTGCAGCATCATGATTGTGGCCCCATTGCCTGTCTAAAAAATGTTATGAAAAACAGAAAGTAACATATGGTTTAAAAAAATTAAACACAACATCAAAATAGAATTAGATGTAACTGGAGAGTGTTAATCATTTTTGTGATTCATAGCAAATTGGAATTTTTTACTTTTAGTAAAAATTATTAGTAAAAAAAATTACTTTTTTACCTATTACATAGCTGGTATTTCAATTTGCACTTTTTTTTTACAGAAATAGCAATAATTATTATGAGAGAAAATGTGATGCATGTTCATCCCCTATAATGATCATTTGAAAGGCTCAACATCTTCACTTTTACGCCTATATTTTCCAACACTTCTGACTCATTAGTAACTTATAACAGAAATTTCTAAACAAGTTTATTTTGGGAAAACTGCTAATTACAGAATTACACCATTTTAACGTGACTTTAGATTCCCTCCTGAAATATCTCTGGCATCACAAGAAGGTAAATTAGACCCTCAGAGGCAGGAAAAAATTCCGCCACTTGAAACTTAACCTCAACAACCAATCTGCATGTTAAAGAGCAGTATTTTTTTCTGTCCACTGAGAGTAAAGAATTTGGAAGTTATCATCTGTTTACAGTGACTCTGTTCTGCCATAATCAAATCTTGTCCATTTGGCAATTATATTTTGTGATATCCTCAATATTTTGTAATGTCATGTCCTGTATTATAAGAACCCCATAAAGTCAGAGGCTCTATGGGGGCAGCATTAATGATATTAGTGCAGCATGTAATTTGTTTGATACCTTATACAAATGACAATGAAATCAATATTTAGACAAAGCTGTCCAGAGGTCATATCTTTTAAACTACAATATTGATTTAGACTACATAAGAGGTTAATGTGCATATTATTAACTTTAATGATAAAGAATAATTGTTTTAAATGCATTGTGAATTGTAGTCACAGTAGTTTACACTTCTGTGAAAGCTTAAATATCATTGAAGATTTTCAATTAAATTTTAATAGGAAGGAATTCATTAGCTATCAGTGACAGATAAGCCATGTATTCCCACACAGCCGTGTATTTACTTTCCATATTGTAATTCTTAAAACGAGCCGTACAAGCTTTGACTCACCTTTAGTTTAATTTATCAGTTATATAATAAGAAAAAGAGTAAATATATGTGTGTTAGTTCAGTGGCCTCATATACCCCAGGATGTTTGCATAGTTTAGTAGTATGGTAGGCTTTTCAATTTTTGGTCTTGGAAACAATTTTGAATAAAGAATAGAGAATGGAAAGTCTTAGAGGTCTGGTGAAAATTTTATTTCTGCTTTAGGATCTGTATTTTTCCTTTTTTTTTTTCTTTTTATCATACACACACATACACCATGGAAGACAGAATTTAAAAAAGAACAGTTTGTTCATTAATACACAGTGCAATAGGTTTTATTTGCCACATCAACAGTTACAAGCATAAAAAGTGGGTTCAAACAATTTCCAAAACCTTACTCATTCTTAAGGCCCATATTAAGTCTTTTCACCCCATTTTGTGCTGAGTCATATGCATACCATAGAAAGAAGACACTAACTGCCACCTCACATTGTTTACAAAAGAATTGAAAAGATAAAACATATCTACCTGTAATGATCAGGGAGAAAATTAAAGCCGTATTTAATAGAATTCCGTGTCAAAAGAGTTACTATTCCACCATCGCTTTGGACAGAACTTTAGATTAAGTGATTAGTGCTGGAAACTTTCACTTAAAAGACAAGTGGAGCGCTCATACTCTTCCTGGGACCTCCTTTAACTTTTCTCATATATGAGATTGTAAATCTCAATTTAGTTTAAAAAAAAAAAAGACTATACAAAAATAGCACTACTGGGCATTTCTGTTTCCTCATTTTCACTTGCTTGACTTCAATGACTATTATATTTCAGTTGGCTTGGTTTTACTTGCCCTCAAGTGATCACCATGTGTAACAGATTCAGTCAAAACTGTACCACTTCTTCAATAGCAAGACACAAGAACAGACCCCAGAGACCAGTATCTTTGGGAAAAAATTTTACTCTATCTTATTTTGTTATTATTTCTCAGGATGGAGCCCAACACGGGCTCAAACTCATGACTGTGAGATCGAGACCTGAGCTGAGATCAAGAGCTGGATACTTAGCCGACTGAGCCACCCAGGTGCCCTGAAAAAATAAATTTACTTTAAAATTCTACCAGCAGAGGATGAAAATCTTTACTTGATTTTTTTTCCCCACAGGATTTACATTCAATTGTGTTAGAGACTTTCAACCACATGGAAAGTCTCTTAAATTATCACCTTCTCTGTTACTTTATCTGTATTTGCTGACAAAAGATAGGGAGTCTTAAAGACACAAAACCTGTTTTTAATGATTAACACTTTCCATATCTTGTTAAGTAACGAATCCATTTATCAAACTCTATGCCCACAAGGCAGTGGTTATCCATACTTTCTCACCATGCAGTTGATTAGATTTCAAGATCATTCCTGGGGGAAAACCAGTATCTGCCATCTACCACCACGTTACTTATTCTCTCTCTCTTTTCCATTAGAATGAAGATATTAAAGCCTCACCCACCAAAAACAGTGTGGGTACCTCCTGAAGCCACTTCTCAGTCATTTTGCTAAATTCCAGTGGCATTCCACCATTGGCAAAAATATTCTCTTATATGTACCAGCTTATAACTTGAAATTACCTGCTAAGCAAGGTAATTTTTAAGAGAGCGTATTAGACACTGTACCAAATGTAGTGGTGCTTACATTAAAAAAAAGAAAAAGACACTTGTACTTTAGATCAAGCTACTATTTAACAGAGTTTTTATTAAGTATATTTACATGTGGGGTGCCTAGATGGCTCAGGCAGTTAAGTGTCCTACTCTTGATTTTGGCTCAGGTCACGATTTCAGGGTCATGAGATTGAGCCCCACATTGGGCTCAGCACTCAGCTTGGAATCTGCTTGAGATTCTCTCTCTCTCTCTCACCCCCACTCTGCCCCTCCCTGTGTGCTCTCTCTCTGTCTGAGTAAATAAATAAAATCTGTAAAATATATATATTTAAATACAAGGCACCAGGCAAGCAAGCCCTCTCCCAATAACTGTGCCATATCTTAGTCGTTAGTAGGCCACACACATGGGAACAGCTGGCTAATGTTTTCACTACAGATTCATTCACTCAACAAGTAATTATTACTTACCGTGTACCAGGCAGTGTTCTACGAGTTGAGGTGCTAGAAGTGCATAAAACAATAATAATAATAAGCCTGATCTCGTGGTGTTTACATCGAGGAAAAAGACAACAAACACACACATTTTATGGTATTTTTAGTGATAAGTACTACAGAAAAATATAGGAAGGGCAATGAGGAGTGCTGATACGTATGTGTAGTTTTTAAAAAGACTGTCAGAGGAGGTCTCCCTGAGAAAGTACCATATGGGCAAGGAAACAAGGAAATGAAAAAAAAGCAGGGGATGTTCTGGGCTACCTAGAACAACAGATTGTGGAAAGATCTGAGAAATGGCTGTGCATGGCATTTCCAAGAAACCAGAGTGACTGAACGAATGAACTGGGTGTAGGGGAAGAGTCCTGGGTGAGGTATGGGGAAGGTGGCAGGTGTCTGTAGGATATGGGTTTCTCTGGAAGAGCTAGAAGAAACTTTTGGAAGTATTTGAGCTGAGGTGTGACATTATCCGACAGCTGCTATTTGGAGAATCAGGTGGAGAGAAGCCAGTGGAGGAGGTAATGAGAAGAGTTAGGAGGATGTTATGACAATCCAGGTGATGGAAAGTGCTTGGATTCTGAATATACTTTAAAGGTAGAACCAATAGGGTCTAAAGATGCCAGTAGTGAACAATCTATTATGCCTGATACTGTTATTTGCTGATTGAAAACAAGTCACTGAGCTTAGCCAAGTCAGTCTTTTTTTTCCCCCCAAGGACAAGAAGCATTCAACACAGTACTTAGGGTAGCTTTTCTAGAATCTGGCAAAGAGGAAAATTTACGTAAGGAGAAAGTGGCCAATTTTATATTTAATTTCTATTCATCTTTTCCTTCTAAAAAGTTATGTTTTTACAGTTATCAGTAATGGATGCCAACATCAGGTCTTTGCACACTATGTTATTTTCAACTAATTTAGAAAGTATCCTTCTGCCACTGCATGATTCAAGGGTAATTAAAAATTAACAGCGATTTCAACCAAAATAATAGTAAACGTACAATATCAAATTCTATAAACTTACCACTAAAAAGCATTCACCAGAGTTTTATTTTAAAGAAGTGGCTACACATAGTTAATGTGCTTATCTGGCTTGCTAAATGATGCTTTAAATGACTGGCTTTTCAGTTCCTAAATTTTGCAGCCTTGATTATATGCCACTTAAACAACTGAAAACAATCACAGAAATACCAGTGATGGACCTAACCATTAATTATCTCCTTAATTATTCCTGCCTTTCATCCTTTTATCGTTCTAGTTAGACCTCGTGATATGCTGCTGTGCTTGCCGAGAGTATCTCAGGAGTGGGATTGACTGCAGAATCAGTGTTGACGTCTATAAAGCACACTGTATTCGGCAAAGCTCTAAAAAGTGATGCAGAGCTGCTCCTTGTGATGATTTTACTCGATACTGTATGGCTAGCAGTGCAAGGAATTAAGGCAGCATCCAGAGTTGAAATGCATTTTGTTTCTGATTATCTCTGGCTATTTAAACAGCCTAAATGTATGGAAACAGATTATATAACCTTTCATCTTCCTCTTAGCCATTCTTGTCATAAGACTAAAGCTAACTTGTGGGTACCACCGGGCTTTCCCTTAACTTTCACCATTATGGCTAAAAAGTGCCTATCTCTCTCTTTCGCAGTGCAGAAAAATGAAGGTTCGGGTTTGGATACAAGATAGAAATTGCAGCAGTGCTGGTGAGGATTGGAGGAGTGAGGCTGATTGCATTAACCACCATGACAGCTAAAAGAGAGTCAGCCTTGCTTAAGAACATTGCAATTTTCCATGTTGACAATTTTCTGGAGAGAAATAGGAATACCTTTTGAAGCATTCATTACTTATTGAATGCCTGCTCTTCTCACCCCAGAATTATAAGTATGATTAAGACATAGTCCAGCACTCAAGGCACGCACAATTTAGTGGGCATGATAGGCATGTAAATACACAATTATAATGCAGGACTGTAAGTGCTGTAATAAAGGTAAGTGAAGGGTGCAATGGGAGCAATGAGAAAGAAGCATATCATTCTCTAACTCTAGAACAGGAAGGGAAAAGGAGGCGAAGGCTGTTCTCCTCAGTGGATGAGATGACCCTGGTGATCTATGGTGATTACACATCTCTGTTGCCAACAATTTTAGAAGAGAAGGACAATTACCTAAAAAGAAGACTTGAACAATTTATGACAAGGAATATTTAGCTAAATTTATTTCTTTATCCCTTTGACAGGAACTCAATAACATAGAAACTTAGATATATGTTATGCAGTGACTATAAGATAGATACTTAAAAATATCAGGTTAGGATTAACGCCTTTATGCATAATCTAGTTAAATACTAGGGGCTATTTTTCCCCTATGAATTTTTATAGGGGAAAAAAATCTCCCAAGGGAATTAAAATTAGAGATCCCTCTATCTTAACTTTAAAGTAACTCTATAACAAAATTTAAAGCCTATACTCTAATACTTAAATTCTTATGGTGAAAAGCCATTCCTACAACAGTAAAAACAGATGTCAGGATTGTCTCCAATGGGCATCTTTTCTGGCAGTCTTCAAAACAGCACTGAGGAATGAATAGGATGCACTGACTGGCTAATTCTCTCTCACTCTTAGCCCTTGCTCTTTGAGGTCACAACACTGATGTGTTTATAAAGAACTGTGGGAAAGTCTGCACCACCCTGCTTGCTTGTTACCTGTTATGTGAGCAAGTGGACGACTTCAGTTTGTGCAAA
This sequence comes from Canis lupus dingo, assembly GCF_003254725.2. Lineage (NCBI taxonomy): Eukaryota > Metazoa > Chordata > Mammalia > Carnivora > Canidae > Canis > Canis lupus. The sequence continues at coordinate 14,500,531 of NC_064245.1, read as the reverse complement.
CTACTGGTTTGAGCATTAAAGTCACTCAAAAGATACTGAATGATATTCTTGCTCCCAGAATAGAAAGTTAATCCTGATCCATCAGTGGTGGGCTTTGTCCGGGGTCATTTTGCTGCTGACAAGTAGCACAGTTTGCTGGATGTGATGTGTTATAGAAATGTGTGTGTAGGGGGGTACCCAGTGACCACCTCTTTGTTGTCCTGTCTCTGAAAACACAGAAGGCTTTCAATAGCATGGAAAGCAATTCATATCCATTGGGGCCTTTTATTTGGGGCCTACCTTGCACAAATTAAGCTCCTTGGTTTAATTTCCTCAGGTGTCACAGTCTGAAATGACTATACTTTAATCTTTTTTTTTTTTAATTATAATCAAGATTGCCATCTGTCCTTTCCACAAACTGGAATTTCAATCATAACATATAACAATGTTGTACGTAGATGAGGGAATTCCACAGGGTCCACCAAAACAAAAAGCAATGTATGTTGGATATATCTTCCAATCCTTCCCTTATCACTGGAGATAGGGTTTTGACCTTTGCTTTTTTCATCAACTGACCTAAACATATTTTAAACATCTGATTGGTAGAAATACATTAACTGACACTCCTCACTAGGTTCCCACTGGGTCTGATTCTGGGACTGAGCAATAATAACTGGGCTTCCCATTTCTCACTAAGTCACGCATTAGGTTTCCTTGTGGCAGGAAAATCGACCCCCTAGATTGTGGTTCTCAGCCCATTAGACCTAATACATCTTTTTTCATATGGGAGATTTTATTATGTCCTCCTTACTATTTTGAAATAAAACTGACTCAATCATGATTTCAAAATTTCATATAATGCCTTAATGCCATAATAAGGGGGACTAAATAGAAGGTCGTTTATAATAAAATCATACGTTTCTTTATTCAACAAATATTTATTGAGTGCCCACTGTATGCCAGGTCACATAAACAAAACAAAACAGGAAAAGTCCCTGCTCTCTTGGATTCTATTTGTAGTGGGGAGGGAGGAAAATGAGACTAGATATTGAACACAATTAACAAGTACATTATAGTGTATGCTGGGGAGTGATACATGTTAAAAAATAGGGGGGGAAAGCACAGAATAAGGGGTTTAAAGAACGTGGGGGGGGGCATAGTTTGTAAATTTAATTAGTATGGTTGGAGTAGACCTCACTGAGAAGACAAAATGTGAGCAAAGACCTGAAGGAAGTGAAGAAGTAATCAAATGAATATCTAGAGAAAAGTATCCCATGCAGAGGCAAGAGCTAGAGCAAAGGCCCGGTGTGCTCAGAGGACCCTGATAGTGGGGCACACTGAGGAATGGGAACAATAGAGGAACATGTCAGAAAAGTAGTGGGGAACCAGATCATGAAGTGTGCTGTGGAGGCAATCCTAAGGTCTTTGGTGTTTACTGTGTAAAATTACAGCCATTTGCAAGACTTGAGTAAATAATATGTATTTCAGAATGCAATCTAGGCTCAGATAATCACAAAATAGATTTAAAACCTATATCAATGTCTATATATATATATTTTTTCAATGTCTATATTTAATCCTGTAGGACACAGGACAATTTTCACTATTTAAGGTTGTCCGGTACTTTGTAGGATATTTAGCATCCTCAACCCACTCCCATCAAATTCCAATAGCGCTCCCCAAACACTGTGGCAACTGAATGCTCCCACAAGGCTCTAAAAATGCTCAAGATGGCAATACTGCCTCCTCCAAATGAGGATCATTGTCCTACAGCAACAGTTCTTAAACATGTTGGTCTTTAGGAACTCTTAAAAATTTCTGAGGACTCCAAAAAGCTTTTGTCTATATAAGTTATATGAATTAGTTTACCATTTTAGAAATTAAAAATGAGAACATATAAAACTATCATTCATTTGGTTTTTTTTAAATATTTATTTATTTATTTATGATAGACATAGAGAGAGGCAGAGACACAGGAGGAGGGAGAAGCAGGCTCCATGCCGGGAGCCCGACGCGGGACTCGATCCCGGGACTCCAGGATCGCGCCCTGGGCCAAAGGCAGGCGCCAAACCGCTGAGCCACCCAGGGATCCCCCTATCATTCATTTGAAAATGACATCATAAATCCATATGTTAACATCAGAACTATCAAATATATAGCCCTTGAAAAATTTCACCGTACATTGAAGAGAGAAAGAGAGTGAGAACGGAAAAGAACATCTTTGTATTGTTATGAAAATAGTTTTGACTTTAAAAGATCCTTGAAAGGGTCTTGGGGATCCCTGGAAGCTTCTAAACCACACTTTGAGAACCATGATTAAGAGCAATGGGAATAAAGCACAATGGAAATATGAACTTATTTCCCTTGGGATCTAGAACTAGATGCAAAAGAATATTGATAGTATTGTGTGTAACAAGATGTATTCTTGAGTCCTAAAACTGAACCATCTTGGTATACGAAAGCTTGAAATTTATGACAGAAGAACAAGACATAAAATGAGACAGATGAGAAACTGGAAGAGAAAGAAAAGGGAGACTATGGATCTATAAAATGAGAAGAAGCTATGAAAAATTATGTCCAAGCTTTTAAGAGTTTAGATAAATTATGGTAAAAACATTTAAGGATTTTATTTCAACTAATATTTGATATATCAAAGTATAAATATTTATTATAAGCTCCTTTGTTTTCTGAAAGTTCTTAAAGATACCTTAGGACCTACAGTAAATATATATTCAATTAGACCCCCCACAGAAAAGCAGGAGGCTTCAGATAAACTTCCTTATAAGTGAACTAATTAGCTGGAGGGATTCTCTGCAGTAGAATAAAATTTTTTAGACTGAAAAATAATGAGTACTCTATTAGGTGATTCAACTTTCTCAAAATATGTATTTTAGGTAATAAAATTGAAAATTGTCATCTGTCAAGCCTTTGTCTTTAAAATGATATCTTTGTCTTTTTATTTCTCTTCTACAAAGTATCTACTCATTCAAGAGTCTGTTATTCGCCTGGGTACCTTCCGTGGGATCTCTGATTCTGAGGGCTGGGAGAAAAGCCTCAGAGGCCAAGTTCAAAAGCCGATTTAGAGATAGAATCCTCTCTGCCACTGGGTAGTCGTGCAGGCTCCGGCTTAACAGTGTGAGAGGTGGGGAAGTCACCATCTCCACAGGTCTATTCTGATAATAATTTTTTGGCAATTACAATTTTTGGGAAGTGCTTCTTTTTTTTCAAGACTTTTATTTATTTATTCATGAAAGACACACACACACACACAGAGGCAGAGAGAGAAGAGAGAGAGAAGCAGAGAGAGAAGCAGGCTCCATGCACCGGGAGCCCGATGTGGGATTCAATCCCAGGACTCCAGGATCACCCCTGGGCCGAAGGCAGGCGCTACACCGCTGAGCCACCCAGGGATCCCCGGGAAGTGCTTCTTTACACTGCACACAAAATTACGTCCCTGTAACTTTCACCTATTTTATGATTTGCCCTCTGTAGTGATTTTTACCTTTAAACGAATTAATGAGTGCGAAGTGAGGACACAGCATCTGTCACTTAGTGTATCTGATTAATGTTCGTTACCTGTCCTCCTGTGCTAGATAATGTGAATGCCTTGCTGAGCCTGTACTCTAACTCCTGGTGTCTCTTCCTGATTGAGAGAGGCTGCAAAGGCCAGAGTGACATTTTTAGACTCTCTTGCAGCTAGGGTTGCAGGTGTGAATTTGGACGCACCCGCTAGGTGTACTTACTTATGGTTTGATATCAGTGTTTAGTTACCTGAGAGCCTGTGGAGTCCATTTTGCTGCTGCTGACTGCCAACAGTAGTGTAGGTAGTTCTCACAATGTCTTTTCAACATGCTAATGTGGGCTGTTGATTAATTAACCTCTCCACATCTCAGTTTTCTCACTTGTGAAGTGGGGATTGGGGCACCTAGGTGGCTCAATGGTTGAGTATCTGCCTTTGGCTCAGGTTGTGATCCTGAGGTCCTGGGATCGAGTCCCTCATCAGGCTTCCCAGAGGGAGCCTGCTTCTCCCTCTGCCTATGTCTCTGCCTCTCTCTCTGTCTCTCATGAATAAATCAATAAAATCTTTAAAGGAAAAAAGTGGGGATGACCATGGTAACTAGGTTGTTGTGAGATTGCGATAATCCTTGTTCCAAGCTCAGGGTAGTGTTTGACATGTGATGAGCTCTCAGTAAATGTTAGTTGCCACTATTATTATTACTATTATTATCATTTTCCTTGAACTGTTCTCAATTGACTTGATTTTAGAACATCAGATATTCCAATTGAGAATTTTACTTGTTTTTCAATGTCCTTGTTTAAAGAACAGCTTCCAGTACTGAGTCCAGAGGTGAGTAACATTCTCAATATTTCCCTTTTATTCAATGTAACCAATCTGTAATCTGTATGCTGTGAAACAATGTAACAAAACTGATAGGTGTATAATTCACTCTCACAAAGTTTAAACTCAATTCAAACCCTAAACTTTTTTCTATATTTCCTATACTTAAAGCAGGACATTACACATTACACTTTGTATCTTGGTAAGGCTTTTTATGTATACTCTTTAATGTCCACCTTGTCAAACTAACCCTATTATTTCAATCTGAATTACATCTACTATACACATATGTGGATATGGAGATATATACGTGTGTGTATGTGTATATATATATAATGTATAAGTAATGTAATGCTATATAAATATTTTAAAATGTAAATATATAATATGTACATGTAGTATACACATAGATGTAATATATGCACATATGGATAGTTAACTATCCCTATAAAAGCAAATTTGATAAGGAAGCCATCAGTTATCTCCTCAAAGTTACTAGTAAGTAGATGGAACAGGCTAGACCAAGGACAGAACCCAGTATTCCTCCACTTGGCATTTCCATCGATGTCAATCCTTTACATCACTCTTGGGGCTTGGCCATCCAGTCACTTATGCACCTAACTATACTGTCATATAACCCAAATATTCCTGTGCTAAGATTTTTTTTTTTAAAGTCTGGTTAAATCCAGATGCTCTGTTTGTACCAGTTCCCTCTTCCATCATTCTAGGAAATTTACACAACTATATCTTGACAAAAAATAAGGAAGAGTTTACTTTTAAACAATTCTAGGATCTGAAAGCATTTCTTTAAGCACTGAGTAGAATCGTGGACCTAGCCCTCCAAGCCAGATCAGCAATTCTCTATTTCTTTACTCAAAAGATCATTTTATAATCTGACTTCCTAAGAACTCTATTAATTACTTTATAGCATTTCTCTTCCCCCCATTTCCCATTGACAGTGGGACCACCACTTTCTCAACCCATAGTCCTTCACCTCCAGCACACATCAAACCCATTATTAATCTCTTTTGTCATCCCACCTATTCTTCCAGAGTAGTCTCTTCTAGCCACGTGACCTGCATATGAATCACACATGACTTCTGTCGTTCCATATAAAACACTAGTTCAGACTCAGCCTCATGAGCCCTTGAGTTAAATGATCATTTTCATTCCTATTTTCACAAATATTTAATATCGACTGTTGCATCTTAGAAAAAACACCTTCACATTTCTCAAATTAGAATATGATTTAGTTTTGCAAAGATGCAAGCACGAAAAGGAAGTAACTTTTATTTCTATGTGAACCGTGTTGACTTAAAGAATGAAGACCAAAAAAAAAGGGGGGGGGGACGGAGAGCCATGATTTGCTTTCTTTCATTTGTTTAGTCTCATTCTTAAGGAAGGTATTTATATAGTGTTAAGATATTAAACATGTTATGGGTGGAATGTTGTTTTCTAAACTAGGCATGTTACAATGATAAGAATACATCAGGTGTTGGGTATTTTTGATGCATTAAAAACCGGATGAAATTTCTTTTCAAGCTATACTATCTGCTTAATAATCTATTAGCTTAATTGTTAAAAAGCAAAAATGGACATCATTGGTTTATATAATGGAAATGAAGCATACTTTGCTTGGGAAATTTCCAATTGTGTAAAACTTAGGTATTTTTTTTCAAGCAATGTAATTTTAAGATTTAAGGATAGCAAAAGTTAAGAAAAATTAAGAATGACATCCATGCATAACCCCCTTTTATTTGGTAAACTATTTTACTCTTGATAATTCACAAATATGAAGGATTTCCACCACATTTTACATAGAACGCCATCAAGAACAATGTAGAGTTTAAAGGCTATGTTTTTTCTCATCTTCCACCATGGGTTTTCAGCAATGATCATAAGATCGAAGGCTGTACTTATCAGGTACCATCAATGCTATTAAATATGATGATATAATTAAAGGCACACGCTATCAAAAATCCAAACTGCTACAGTTCTATGAAAGAAGTAACGTGCCCACTTTTTCCAGTAGAGCTCTTCTATTCTGAGGGCCACTCAAGCAACAATCGCATGTATCTTACGCAGTTTGCTTGGGTAACCCACGAAAAGTTAATTTTTTTAAAGGACAATATCTTATCTATACCATATATATGTGCTTGGCATTTCTCCAACTGTATATAAAACTTTCAAAGAACAGACTCGCCTTTTTTCTGTGCAGCCACCTTTTCATTTTCTTTCTCTGAATAGACCCATAATGTTCAGGGAAAATACCAAGAATAATAAATCCACATCTCTGTATAAAATACACCTTCATGACATACTCAAGCTGGAAATCACAGGAACCAATAAAAATGCAGGCAGCCTACTGATAATGAGGTCAGAAATACAAATAAATTTACTTTTAATGAAGACTGGAAGCGCAGTAATCAAAGTGTTAAAATTCATTTCATGCATATCTCATTTGCTTCTTAGCTGATATTTACCACGCAATTCTGTGAGAAAGTAGAGGCCTAAGATGCTCCAGATAAATGGCTCAATTAATTGTACAGAGGTAGACCTCTTTGAGCTGAGCCGGAGCTGTGAGCTCTTTATTAAAAGCACTATTCTGTAGCCCATAACCTTGTTCCTTGACTCCTCTCTGGTTTCCAATTTAAACAAGTCCCCATGCGGCCTGCTCTAAAGGGCTTTGTCTCCCTGTCATTGTTAAGAGAGCTGAGGCATCCTGGAAGTGTGAAATCAGACCTCATGAGTTGAACGGTTCCCCAGGGAACGCCGGACTGCGCAGAAGGTCAAAGTCATGGGCCGGACCGTCTAAAAGTGTCTGATCGCCGGTCTGTGACACAGCAAGGTTGGGAGGGGGCGCGGTGCTAGACTGGAGAGGACTGAAATTGAACACATCTTAATTAAAGCCCACAGACAGCAAAACAAAATGTTTTCTAGGCAGCCTGTCAAATGGGGCTTAAATTTAGCTCTGCTAATGAATCTGAGCTGCTAACTGTTATTTCTTAAGATAATAAGACTCTCACGGAAGCTGATAAAACACACACACACACACACACACACACACACACAACAAAACTGTAGCATGTCTTTTTCTGCTGTTTTGTTACTTAAATATTTTCCAACAATGAAGACAGTTTTCCTAAAGAAAAACATGGGAGAAGTCTATGCAAATAAAGGGGTAGTAAACATCTCCCTTAATAACTAGTAGGTTTCCAGACTAGGGGGCTGGTGAGTCATGGGTCTCTATGCGTAGCCTTGTGTTAGAAAAAGATATGCTCACTTCGTGGGACCGTTTCGGTGACAGATTGTGTTAATTGTAAAATTCTCTCCCTCGTCCTTTTGCTCTCCTTCTCCCTCTATTGTTTCCTGAAAGAGATGGTGCATTAATTTGAGAGATCAATTCACCTGGCACGGAGAAGTTTTATATTAGTGTTCCCTTTAATGCAGTGAAAAGGTAGGGCATCTTTTGAAAGGGTTTCACAGTTCTCCTATATCACCGTTTCTGAACCTGAGTGGCTGGAATCCCTGGGGAGGCTGTGACCTCTTCCTCGGGAACTCAAAAAAAAAAAAAAAAAAAAAAAAAAAACCCAACCCAGGGGAAAACACAGGGGAGGGGCTGAAGAGAAGAACCCTTTTCTCTTTCTTCTTTAGAACTTGAAAGAACCAATAGGCCAGGTCTAAATACTCTGCCAAGAAAGCCTCCCTCGATATAGAAGACTTGAAATGTTCTGTTGAAAGCAGAAATTAGGCCCCATCCAAGGAAGAGGATAATTAGAAGCTAGAAAAGACAAATTCCAACATGAACTGTTTCCCACCACCTTAAAAAAAAATTTAAAGACACCCTCCCTCCCCCAGGGGTCTTTCTCTCCTCACACACTGTCCAGTTGTAAGGAATGACTTGATTTAGTGGTAGAGAGAATTTTCCCCAGTGATCGCAGGGCCAGGCGGTCTCTGGTTTGTCTCTGCTTTACAGAGAGACATTCACCTTTTCATTGCCTAGCTGAAAGGTAAGTCAGTTGTACTGCAAAATATTTTTCACTTCATCAAACTTTCTTCCTCACCAAGAATTTAGCTGATCATCTGTGCAAACCAGAGTGCCACTTTCTCAGGCTGTGAAAGGCTGCCCCCAATTTGACTGAAATTTCAATCCACTCTTGTGCCTTGCTCAATGCATGTGTATGTGTGGGAGTTGTAAATTGAGGCCTTAACCACCAGAGTTAATCTCTTTTTTAAATCTGTATTAACCTTAATGATTTGAAGTGCACTGTCCAACACTGGGCTATTGAGACCGAAGAAAAAACTGCCCTCGACTATCAACAGTTTATTAGGGGCTTAGCTGAAGTGACCTACTGTAGTAGTGTTCAGCTGAACAAGGCTATAGGCTTTTTGTGGAAAGGGAAAGAATTGAGGGTTTCATTAAAAAGTAATTTGTGCTTTGTACTCACTCATTCAAAGAGAGTCTCAATTGCTCTTTATTCACACAGAGTTAATACAGTATCACAATGTTTCTCAATGAATGTGTTGTAACAAAAGAAAAATTTTACATTTTGAAAGGAAAAAAATTCTTTGTAGCTACAGTAAGATTGATGGCTACTTAAAAGATTATAGAATCTCTTTTTTTTCCCCGTGCTCTTGTTAAATGATGGAATATCGTAATTTAAAAATTTTTTGCTTAAACTACGGAAGTTGGACTTTGCATTCTGATCATTAAAAATATTTTAAAAATGGAGCAAAGTTGGTCAGATATAAGTTTGTCTCATTAGACTTTGTCTAGAAAAAAGTGTTCTGATGCCAACTAAGTATCTTATCGTCTCATCTATACCAGGTCAGAAAATACTCTGCTTAGCTCCAAGAGCTATCAGTGATTTAAAGTCCCCCCTCTCCATCCACAACACTTCTAAATGGATGCTAATTTGAGGATTTGAAGACAGTACCATCGACTCAATTTCCGTTTTTCGAACTGCTGCTGAGTATCTTGTAGAGCCCGACTATGATCACCCTCTGAGATGAACAGCATATTTTTTAAGTTCTTCTTTGAACAAGTAAAGAAGAAAGTATCCAAAGGGCTTATTTGTGCTCCACATTTAATGGTTGAGACCAAGAGGGATCGGTTTACACATAAATATTTATCCTTTCCAGAAGTACAGATTATTTAAAAAACTGATGGCACATTCGGACATTTCTCACTTAAATATATGGTCCTCAGTTTCTGCCACCATCACAAATGTCATAAAGACCACAAAAGGTCCAAGAGGGAGCAAGGTCAAAGACTGAATTATCCTCTTGCCCCTGAATAGTTCAACATCTCTCTTGTTCAATTCAGAGCACATTAGATTATAAGGTCAGTGTGGAATGAGGAATCATTAGATTTATATCCCTAAAACTGGAGGGGAAAAAAATGGAGAATCTGTTATTTAGTATTCCCCAAATTAAAGTTCATTGGATCAGATCAAAATTATGTCTCAGTGAATCCCTAGGGAAAAGACTATTGTTATTCACATTAATTTACATAGAACCATCAGGAAAGAAATATATCTATTTTTTACAGCTTTGAAAGAACATGTACTTTAACTTCCATAGTGGCATATAGGCCAAGTAGGTTAACATAGTTTGCATATTCATGAAGTTTTAAAAGCAATGACAGTTTCTCTCCAAGAGAAACAAACTTATATAATTGCATTCAACTTGTGTAATGGACAGGCATCTAAGCTTTTGAAGTAAATGGGACTTGAATATTTTCATAAGAAATTATTGTGCCCCTATAAATGTTCAGTAATAATTCTTAGCACTGAGGTGCCCCCTGAGATACTGATTATTTTTAGGCCCTTCTCCCTATCTTCAGAGGTCTTCAGCTCAACACTGGGGGCTCCCCTCCCCTATAGAAAATCCTGAAGACAACTGAAGGTGCCTCCCATGATGGTGAATGTCACATCTGAATTTACCTACTGTGGGGAATCAGAGGTTAGGTGGAACCTTTGTATGTGAAAGCAATGCTGAGTTCCTATTCCAGGCTTTAAGTTAATGTCCACAGTGAACAGGGACACCTGGGTGGCTCAGTGGTTGAGCATCTGCCTTTGGCTCAGGTCTCGATCCCGGGGTCCTGGGATCAAGTCCCCCATCAGGCTCCCTACGGGGAGCCTGCTTCTCCCTCTGCCTGTGTCTCTGCCTCTCTCTGTGTGTCTCTCATGAATAAATAAATAGAATCTTAAAAAAAAAATGACCACAGCGAACAAAAAAAGAGCAGTTACGGGCTGCTAAATGGAACAGTTGGTTAAACATCTGACTTGGTTTTGTCTCAGGTTGTGATCTCAGGGTCACAAGATTGACCCCCAAGTGGGTCTCCTCGCTCAGTGTGGAGTCTGCTTGAATTTCCCTCTTCCTCTGCTCCTCCCTCCCCCAATCTCTCTCTCTCTAAAATAAATAAATAAATCTTAAAAAAAAGAGGAGTTATTCATTGTTGACTGTTGGTTCTCATATTAAATACAACATAATAAAAGAAAAAAAAGGAAATCATTATGTCCAGATTAATTTGAGTATAACCACATCAGAGGTAAAAAAGAAAATGAATAAACTTAAATTTGTTTAGTACAAGAAACCAAGTCAGCAAATGTGCAAAAAGATTACAAACTACCTTCTCTCCCATTATTTTCAAGTATGCCTATTTTGAAAGAATATTTGACAGTTGTTACTATCTTCATGGTTACAAATGAGCTGATAATCACCTGTTCAAAGAAACTGTAAACTCTCAACATTTTTATCACACAATCAACAGTCACTTGATACTACACAAATATTAAAAAATTTAAAATATTATCATTCTGGAGCAGACATCTGCTATTTCAGTTCTAATGCATTTGGTTTTGATTCTGTTCTGTTTAGATTTGATAAGTTAAAGAAGGGCATCAACCGTCATGTAATGGGTTTACAAGCTCTTAGATGGTAAGAAAGATGCATTTCATCCCTTCAGATAAGCCCACTACCTTATTGGGATCAACCTACTGAACATTCACAGTGATAAGCATATTTCTACAAATAATAAGTGCATGCTTTCTTTCAGGATGAGCAAAATTCATTCAAAAATTGTCCAAGTCAGCCAATTTGTTATCCATGTTGAGATAGTCCACTTAAGGCATGGTATAAGTATCCTCCCAAACCTATGGAATTAAGGAGTAAATGAGTGGTCCCATGATTGCAAATTCAAAACAATGATTTCATTCTGGAAATTGTTGAGATAATTATCATTAGTCAACTAATACATTATAGAAACAGCAATATCCAAATCAGGAAGCTTTAAGAGATAAGACTGATTCCAGTGTTTTTACAGGCTCATTTCTTGGTTAAAAAAAATTTCAAACAATGTGGATGCTTAGTTTAGATCCAGAATTATCTCTGGGATGTGCTAAAGAATTTTAACAACAAAAAAAATGAGTCAGCAACCCAGATACTGGAGTTTATACCACATAATTGAGTATTTTGCATCTAAATTTTTCAGTGGACTATGCAACAGATTTTATGTGTGTTGGACTTGTAAGTGATGATGTTATGATATCATCTGAGGGAAGCTGATACTGTCTGAGAGAAGACACATTACTTCAAAATGCCAAAGTGATAAAACCTGGAAGAAATATTCCCACTATGTTAGCCAAACTTTGGAAAAGGCAACAGTTCAAATGTTATTTAACTTTTTTATTGTTTATTTTTAATACATCACCCTTCTTTTAAAAAGCAGAAACAGTATAAAAATTGGGTGGTTGGCAACTCTTGTAAGATCAAACCTGAATCTTTATATTTATATTATTAACTTTGATGATCCAATTAGGAGAAATGAAGAGTTTAGTTATTAAATGGTATGGACCCTGCATGCTGTTCGATATGTATGTATCGAACATGTATTATGTATACATGTATCGAACATGTATTATGTATACATAATAAATATTATAAATATATATTATAAAAATATGTATAAATAAATATGGATGACAGAATTGCCTTATTTCTTACCTGTGACATCAGCGACCATCAGCCCTTCTGCTCTGATTACTTTCACCTGGAGAAATCCCACATCTTTCAGGTTGTGAAATATCCGCAATGGGCTCTGAAAGACCCCAATATCAGTGTTAGAAAAGAAAGGTCCTAGAGGGTCTCAAAGAGTGTGTAAGAAAACACCAAGTTTTATGGTAGGTCTCAGGATGCTGCTTAAGTGATTCAAAGGGATATTTGTGTTTCTTCAATAGAGTACCCCTCCGCCATCATTAACATCTGCATACACGTAGGCACATACATATGTATTGATGTAGATAATTGTTGCTATACAGGACTTTTTGAAAGAATAAAAATTACCACATTTCTTCCCCATGAATAATTATCAGTAGATGGTGAACTATAAATTATGGAGTAGGCTATGCCTACTTTCTTCCTTCAATCTCCTTTACCGAAGCAATCCAAGAAATCTGTCATCTATGGGCACGATGGTTTGGAGACTGATGATTGTAGATACTGAGTCTTAGCTTGTTAGCCATGTGACACACATCAGCCTTTAAGATTAAGAAAGAAAATATTAATTTTTTTTACTCTTTTCTTCTTGGTGAGTTTTGGAAATTACATGTGCTAGATGAGGGTTAAATTATTGAAATACTGTTTTCTAATATTTGATTCAAAAGATTTACATAGTGTGAACCTTTTAGACAAAAAACTTATATGACTTTTAAAATAAGTTAAATTGATCACTAAAAGTAAATGCAAAAATGATGAATAATTTTTCTTAAGTTTGCAATTTTATTTGCCACTGTAGTATGTATAGAAGCAGGGATATTTCAATAGGAGAATCAGATCCAAAGGATAAAAACCTATTTAATTTGATAAATTAATAATGGTAGTGTTTTGGGAAGTATAGTACCTGAAGGCATTAAAAGAGGGATACCAATGTAATAATTCAGAACTCTAATTAATGGACATAAATACTTAAAGAGTTAAGTCCTGATAGAGAACACTGATATGTATTTGCTTATTTATACTTCCTGGTATTTTTCATATGACAAGACAGGCATTTCTGGCATTTCTACCCAGTACCAAAGGTACTTCTGGATTATAATCTTTAAAATGCTTTAAGTCCAGGGAGCATAACATAACAAAGTTATCAAACTGTTACTAAAGAAGATTCCCATCTTTGTATTAAGGATGTGAAAATACTGACGAGCAGAAGCTTACTGAGATATTAACTTTATCAGTCCTGTAGGACTAGCTGTTGTGTAAACTGGAACTATTACTTGGGATATTGAGAGGAGAAAATGCAGATCTATGGGTAATCTCAGAGCCTCACTTTTAAGAGTGTTGAGCGCAGGCTTAGCTCTTAATTTTTTATTGTTTTTAAACAGCTGTTTATCACCTCAAATCTACTGAACCTACCCAGATGGCAGGGTTCAGGAAAAATGCACCTCTCTCTCCATTTAAAGTCCTGTAAGTTAAGGGTTTAGCAGTGGGAACGTTGGACAGCAGGATTCTAATTCAGAGGTTTGTAGGCGTGTTGTCTTCCTGATGGAGTAACATCAGGTTTGAGAAGTTTCTCCTTATCTCAGAGCTTCCTGAGTATTATAAACCAGGTAAGCCTCCTATCCTAATGATAGAGGAGAGTTTTATCAAAAAGCTTCTGTCCTTTAATTTTGGGGAGCAATTTAAACCAAGTTTCACCATGTCTAAAACAAATCTCATCAGTCCTCGGGCTGAGAATTGTTTCATAGTAGTAACCTCACTGCACAGACATACAGCTTCTGACGCTTCAGCTCCGATGTTCTGCTTCTCATTTGGAGGGGTAATTATTGTTTGAAGGGTTTCTTTCCTCCAGTCAGCTGACACTCAGGATTTATTGCAAACTTCAACTATTTAGGCCAGTGACACATCGCTTATAATAAGAATTCAAAAAAAAAAAAAAAAGGCAAAAAAACTTAAATATTTCAGTTTAAAAATATACCTCTCAGTAATGCTTCATCAAGAGGTATTCCTGCCTTGTTATTTATGGTTATTTTAGAAGGCCTCAAAACCTGCATGGCTTCTGAAGCCAGAAATTTCCATAGCAGAGGAATCTATGATTTGCTGTGAATCCTTTCAGCCCTCAATAGATGGGAAAAGATTGAAATGCTCTGGAGAGGAGTCCTCTTTATTTTTTTAATGAAAGGCTGTATAATATATTTTCTCTATGGCTGCAGCAGCTGTCAGGGAGAGCATCTCAGTTCAGCTCTATTACGGGAGAGGCAATACCCCATCCTATGGCATCGAGATGCTCTGAGGGGCCAGAGCTGATTGACAGCTTGTCACCGTGACGTCTTATTCCATCTCTGTTATGGAGAAAATTAATGTCACACCACCAGCCTTATGACTCGCTGTCATCTTAGAACCGCTCACCTTTTATCAATGCTCTAAATAACATTTCAAGCCCATCGTCTCACGGTGGACAATCCGGTCAAGGGACATTAAATCAGATGACTGTGAAATGTCATAATAAAAATGGAATGCTAACAACTTCTTCTCTAAACTAGCTCCTCTGGTTTTTAAACTGTGACAAGGGGGAGCAAGGGTTCAGCATACCCGTTCTGAAAAGGTCATACAATCGCTCTTGGTCTACTACCCATTACTACCCGCCCCCTATTGACCTTCGCTGCTTTCCTCCCCCCCAAAAGAAAAAAAAAAAGAAAAATGGAATTAGCCATCTTTTCAGAATGAGGTGATCAAATAATGGCTCACACAGTAATGTCTGTTTAATTTGTGGGGCTTCAATGCTTCACAATGAACAACCGAATGACAGAAATAGACAGCTTTTCCAGGGGCAATTCATTTACCTTTCTCACTCTGGCCAGTGCCAAATTAAATTCTTAAGTTTCACCTAAAATTTAAAAAATACACATGGTCTCCCAGGAAAACATATAAATAATTCTCCAAATAACCTTCTCTATATGTTTCTCTGAAACAAGTGTTGTTTCAGACATGATACGGCATTCATTCATCTCATAATCTGTATAATAAAAAGGAAATGCACTGAAACCATACTTGTATTGCTATTGCAATTATAACACATGTGCTATACTGCATATACAGTAGATTTGTAGCAACTATGTCTCTAGAGGGACATACAGGCCTACGCTTGAAACGCAGGGCTAAAAAAAAAGATATATTTAGAGATGGTTCACTTTTTAATATGTTGAGCAGCATATATTGGAGAATTAGCCCAGGCATCCACATAGTATTTTACATTTTATTCAAACAATAACTAACATTTGAAAGAAGGTGCGAAAACAAATATTCAAATTCTGAATGGAAATGGCTGATTTAAGGAAGCTCCTCCGGCAAAAAGAAAAAAAAAAGAATCAATAAAAGTTGGATTATTTCTAATTACCTAGCCTGCAGTATCATTCTAATATATGGGATAATATCAAATATTAATCCATAAAATACAGTATCATAATACCTAGACTTTTTATATTAATATACCAATTAATTCCTTTAAAATGGTTTCAATTCACAAGGCTCACTTCTGGCAACAGGAGAACATGTTTTTGTAGGTACCAAAATGTGAAATCATTCTCATAATTGCAATTACATATTAGAAGATGCCCAACAATACGTTGGGCTCTTAGGTGGTTTAAAAATATATACTATTTAGCCTTGCTAAGTCACCTCTATTAAACTGTTTATGATAACACCATTGGTGGATGAGTTGTACAAGCATTAGCAGACAGCTGATTCAGTGGAGATAGCCAGAATAAATTTGCTGAAGCGCACATCCTGCTAATCTGTTTGAAGAATATTGTAGAGCATTAGTACCAGCACTTCATGTTATCTGCACAGCCTGATAAGGTACATCTTTATTAAATTCAGTTATTGGAAGGATGTCAGTCAGCAAATAGGAATATTTTAGAATCTAAAAAAAAAATTAAGCGCCTCTTTGTTAGTCAGAGCTTGGTTTCATGGCTGAGTGTCTAGAGGAGCCTTCTAAACACCTGGCAGCATTGTACAATACAAGCTTTGTAATTTTAAGTGGAAAAGCTTTTTTCCCAGCTTCATGGGTACCGAAGCATTCACTTTTTCGAGGCTCCATTGAGACAGAATGGTGGAGTAAGAGCTCCCCTCTCTGTTGATTCACGAAAACTGCATGGTGGAAAATGTACGGTGTGAGGATGCTGGGAAATAGGTAGATTTGGTTGTATTTTGCTTTGGTGAAATTTGAGAAAGGTACTTACTATAGTGACTCCCTATTCCACTCTATCACTCCACAAATGATCAAAAGGTAAGGAGGCTTCCTTTTAATTATATTTCACATTCAATTAAAATAAGATAAAGGAATGAAGTGAGGCTCTTCTAAGCAGTTGAAATAAAAATTCTTTCTGTGAATATCCTCTCGTTACCAAGCTACTAATTAATGTAGGTGTCATTAATTCCATTTCAAACTTGGAAAGACAAAGAACTCTTAATTTGCAATTACAAAGGGTCAATGAATTAATTTTGAGGTAATGTTCTGTATACTTGACTTTCCTTTATGAGAAGTTGCCTTGCACGAGAGTTGTGCTGCATGACAAAATCACTGTGGAGAGGCTCAGAATCCAGAATTTGGTTTGGAAGAGATTCTAGAGAAGAGCAGGTGTGCAGACCTCAGGTAACACAAGGGCTTGTGCAAAGATAGGCATGGCACGTGCATTTGGCCAGCTGTCTGTTTCTTCTGATTTGTCTGTCACACAGCCTTCCAGATGTACTTCTGTCACTCCAGGTCAATTATTTATCACCTCAACTAGTCACACATGACCCTGAAGGAGGAGGGTTACATACGTACATATCTCCTTAAGATTTCCTCCCGTTCTTTCTGGTCCTCCAGGGAGTTGACGGAGAGGTCAGAGATGCTGACTGTGGCCGAAGCTGTCAGGGTGACCAGCAGCACCAGGTGTCCCTCACCCTCTTCCAGCTGCAGCTCCAACTTGTGTGTCTGTTCCCTACTGAGGGCCGACAGGTCCACCTGGCATCTAGAAACAAATGTTTTGAATTAGCAAATGGCTTTTCTTTTCCTTTTCTCTTTTCTTTCTTTCTTCCTTCTTTCCTTCCTTTTTTTTTTTGTTTTGTTTTGTTTTGTTACATCAAACAGTGAAAGTGCAGAGAGCTATGTGAAAAATCAAATCAGTAGAAATACTATTTGAACCACTGGAATAATACATCTTTCTTTCAGCACACTTTCTTCACAAAATTCAGATGCTGATTATTTTTACTTTTTATTTCTGTAAGATACAAAAAACATGCTTATTTGATTCTATTCCTACCCATTGTTACCATATTCATAAATCGATAGGGACTTTCAAACCCTGGATGGCCTAGTTTAGTGGGGCTTTGCCTACAAAAAGATTGACATGAGCTGTCTGGAGAGGCAAACCACCAAGAATCTGAATTCTTGTGTAGGTTTTAAACCGATGGGTGTTCTTCCTTCATTCATAAATATTATTTAGCAACGAAAAAAACATGTACTTTGATGATGTCATAAGTTTAACGTGTTTAAAATCATGCCAATTTATTCACAGAACACCATACATAAATCTAAATAAAAATAAATCCCCCCAAAACATTACAGCTCAAGGGTTATGTAGCAGCGTTTTTCTAACAGAGGTTTCATTACATGGCAGCCCATGCTTGATAACCTATTCTCTCAGAGCTAAACACCTTGAAATGTCTTTTCACAAAAATGTCAATTGACTTGGAAGAGAAAGATACTAAGGTGATCACAAAGCCAATAAACTGAGAGAAAGGGGACAGACATGAACGAAAGGCATTTAAGACAGAAAATAGCCAATTATAAGAATAAATATGATAACCTATCGTAAACAGGGGAGTCAGATATCAGGGACTGATTAAATTTTTGCTCTTTCTTGTTCTTTACTTCACTGTCTATTGTTTTGCTTTTAAATGAAATATCTATGAATAGGCCTCAATGCTTATAGTCAGGTTCAAACATCTCTTTAGTATGAGTAAATTTAGAAATTGAACCAAAGCCTGACATTTTGGTTTTATTTGTGCCAATCAAAATGACAAGGGAGATAGCTGGGACGAGAAACAACTGAGAGGAAGAGGAGTACAGGGGCAAGAAAGGAAAAGAAAAAGAAGTGCCCTGGTCAGGGACAGAAAGTCCGTGTACGTAAATGCTAACTATCCGAGAAAGAGCAGGAAATCAGCATCAGCACCAAGTCTGGAAAACACCTTCCTAAAGTGAAAACATATATCAAATAATTTCATTGTTGCTATGAATACAACATGCATTTCAAAATACTTTCACGCTGTCTCTTTAAACTCCCAAGGCTGAAAAAAACATACCTAATCCTTGCCTAATATTCTAATTTTAATTGGAATTAAGTTCTTGTCAATAGTACTTGGAACAAATTGAGGAGAAAGATGCGATGGTGATAAACAAACCATCAAATGCATTCTCTAATAAAAAGAAAAAAGGTCAATGTGATTTTCTGCAGATCTTTTCAGCAACTCTCAGAGTGTCTCGCCTATAGTTTGTTGAATGCGAATGAATCTTTGGATTGGACTGGGAGTACGATACAAGGGAATCAAACATGGGTTACAATTCACACAGTACTTTTGGCTGGATAAAGCTGGGAACAAGAAAGGTCTTTCACTCATTTGGATCCTGCATTTCCCAGTCCTGTCCTTGCCTTACTCTTCCATATGACACTGCATCACTCTTAAAATACACTGAAGTGTTCTGGAAGGTTTCTTTCTATGGCTATTGCCATTTTACATGGGTCATATGGATGCTGGCCTACTACTTATTTACGTTAGAGGCACTGTGTTTGATGCTCTAGTGTTGGGAAAGGTGCTCTAAAGATGATCTAGCCCAAGAATTGCAAATTGGCAACTTTCAGATCATATCTGGTCCATGGATGTGCTGTTTTCGCTTGTAGTGCTAAAAAAGAAATTTTCAATTAAAAACATTTTAAAACAGAGTAAATGATCTCTGACTTAATTACTGTCCCTAAAACTATCTATTATTTACAGCTGGCCTATTTCACTTAATTCTGTATCTGATTCAAATAGGCATAGGTATTTGTGATCCTCACAATCTCCTTAATTTAGCAATAAGAAAACTGAAGCCCAGAGGAGTTACATGACCAATGGAGATATAGTTTGTTGTTACAGAGCTAGGACTGAGAACTTGAATGATGGAATCCAAGATCTAGGCTTTTTCCTGGGTTGTCTTCACTAAGTAACCGTGTATACCAGGCGAAAGTGTGTCTGTTTGCAGTGGTTCTTAAACTGGATGAAATCTGGACTTATTTCTGACAGAAAAAAGTATCTCAGTTTTCAAGCATGGAAATATGTTATACTTTTAAAATATATATAAACTATGGAAGAAGAATGTAAGTTATTGCTCTTAGAAGAAGATAAACTGGGATCCCTGGGTGGCGCAGCGGTTTGGCGCCTGCCTTTGGCCCAGGGCGCGATCCTGGAGACCCGGGATCGAATCCCACATCGGGCTCCCGGTGCATGGAGCCTGCTTCTCCCTCTGCCTATGTCTCTGCCTCTCTCTCTCTCTGTGTGACTATCATAAATAAATAAAAATTTAAAAAAAATTTAAAATGAAGAAGATAAACTCAGAAAAATTGGATTTTAAAAACTACGAAAATAATAAAACTTAACATTGTAAATTTATAGCAAGGATTATGCTCTTCAGCTGCAACTAAAGTTTCAGTGTTGGATATTCTTGTAGAAATAGTTTCTAATTTTGTCCTATATTTAATGTTTCAGAATTTTGACTAAATAATTCCAATGTAGAAAATGCCTATTTATATAAATGTTATTAGAACAGAGTATTAAGGACTCCCAAGTTCTTGTAGTTTGGCTTATTCAGCTCTTCTATTCCTCCAAAAACTCTGCTCAGGAGTAATCCTCAGATGCCATTTTAAATGAAATGTCACCTGATAATTGAGTAAAATTGTCTTGTTAACTTGAGAATAAAGTTAGCATTATAGCATGACTGATATCTGCATTAAATGGGTATTAAATAAAATTATTGTTGGAATTTGGTGGGAAAAAAGCCTTTGCTACTCCTTTGTTGCTGTTGAATAAATATGTACAAAGATGGAACTCCTGCAGAACAGTCTATTGCAAAATGAATCCAGTACTTATCGCTATAGGTCAGCGTCATGGTTTGAATGTTTGTCTCCAAAATTCCTATGTTGAAATCTACTCGCCAATGTGATGGCATTAGAAGGTGGGGTCTTTGAGAGGGAATCGGGTCATGAGGGTGGAACCTTCATGAATGAGATTAGTGCCCTCATAAAAGAGGCCCCAGAGCAATCCCTCACCCCTTCGCCATGTAAGGACACAGAGAAAACACAATAGTCGGTGAACCAGGAAACCAGAAACAGATTCTGCTGGTATCTTGATCTTGGACTTACCAGCCTCTAGAATTGTGAGAAAAAAATTATGTGGCTTACAACCACCCAGTCTGTGGTGGTCTGGTATAGCAACCCAACAGGCAGATTCACCTGTATTTAGCTCACCTGTACGTACTAAAGAAAGAAAGAAAGGGTTCTCTATAGTTTGGATATAGAAGTCCTTGGTGGTCATCTGGATGGTCAGAACAGGCAGCAATTAATAGTTTCATATGATTATCAAAATGAAAATGCAAAATTTAAAAAGCCCTGAAGCAAATTCATGAACTCCCAAAGTCTATACACAGATATGTATACAGGGAAAAGAGCTCAGGATTGGGAGTCAGATTCCCTTGGGTCCAGCCCCCCATCTGTCACTAATTAGCTGTATGACCTTTTTCAACTTATCCTCTTGAATTCCAGTTTCCTCATCTGTGATATGAACTAGAGGAACTTACAGATTCCTGGAAACCCCAAATTTCACAATTTGTTACAACGCTACTTATGTTCATACTTGTTTACATCTTCCTGTCTTTGCAATTCCACAAACCAAACAACTAAGAGAACAAATTCATTTTATAGGAAATATTATTCCTCAAATGTACTACCCCCCCTAAAAAGTCTTAAAGTTGATTCTAGAAGGCAGATAATGTAATCTATTTTTAAATTGTCTTCAAAGGAATGGGGTGTCTGAGTGGCTCTGCCGGTTAAGCTCTGCCTTCAGCTCAGGTCATGATCTTAGGGTCCTGGGATCGAGCCCCCATTGGGCTCTCTGCTCAGCAGGGAGTCTGTTTTTCCCTCTCTCTCAAATAAATAATAAAATATTTTAAAAAATAAATTGTCTTCCAAGGAACATTAAGGGGTACCTCAAAAATCACCATGGAGAGGAGAAGGGTAAAAAATAGGGTGTGCTCTCATCTCTGGTTCAAAGAACAGCTCCTCTTACATCGTTTCACATTGGTGTTCCACGTTGGTTTGAAAATCTATTGGATACATCTATCACCCCCTAGAGTCTTTTTCTTTTTAAGATTTTCATTTATTTATTCATGAGAGACACACACAGAGGCAGAGACATAGGCAGAG
This sequence comes from Canis lupus dingo, assembly GCF_003254725.2. Taxonomy (NCBI): domain Eukaryota; kingdom Metazoa; phylum Chordata; class Mammalia; order Carnivora; family Canidae; genus Canis; species Canis lupus. Next base: position 14,478,718 of record NC_064245.1, on the reverse strand, counting down.
GGAGAAGCAGGCTCCCTGTGGGGAGCCCGATGCAGGACTTGATCCCAGGACCCCAGGATCATGCCCTGATCCAAAGGCAGATGCTCAACGACTAAGGTGCCCAGGCGTCCCAACCCCTTCGATTCTCCTGGAGCCATAGCCTCTTGGATCCACTGCTGCCTGCTTTGCCACAGCTTTGGCTGTGCCTTCCTAAGGGACTGCTTTTCATCCTACCACCATGACCGATTAACTGTGCTTGGGTCTTCTTTGGGCTTTCACCTAGGACTGGCTCAACTTTCACTTGCCAAAATAAACTGGGGGCTCTCCTTGGCTGCCACTGTGCATCTAGGTCTGACTGCAACACGTTCCAAGTTTCTGGCTTCTAAGACCATCTATGCTTGGATGAAAAGCCACACTGTAAGTTGTGGGATCTGGCTCCTTGATCACCTGTCAAAGAAACCAGATGAAACAATGCAGCAATTGTCTTCTTTGGGGTAAACTTAAATGGGTGGAATAGGAAATGGGAATATAACTCCCCATACCTTCTTCCTGCTCCCAAAGTGCTTCAAATTATGATTCACCATATTGCCTCTCCACAAGCGGCCAAATGGGTGCACAGCAACCAGCTATACCTCTAAGATACAGGAAACCTTCCCCCCTCACCACCACCCAGAAACAGCTTTGCATTGCCTCCTACTCTTCCCTGCTTTATGCTCTTTCTCTCTCACTGTCAGCGCTGGCTATTGTACCTCCCAATGAAGTATGAGCACTTAATCATTGCCTCAAGCTCTGTTCTTAGGGAATCTGGTTGAGGCAAAAACGACTGATACAATTCAATCCCCTCAGTTTCAGATGTCTAAGGCACAAACCTGACCATGTTCCTCTCCTAGGTTCCCACTACCTATGAAATCCCCTAAGTAAGGCAATGGTGCCCTTCATGACCTACTACCAGCTGTGTGTCACTTGCTGACTCACACTTACTACTGAAGCCATTCCAGACAGCTTGCGATTCTCCCTCTATCCATGCTAGGGCTTACCTGTTTGTGTTTGGACAACCCCTCTGCCTGAGATGATGTGTCTATCTATCTTTGTTTAAAAAAATGAATGAATAAAAATAAAATAAAATTTTTAAAAATATTTTCTCTTCACATAGAGTTGTAAGAACATACGGGTGGATGAGGAAGTACTACGAAAAGTTGGAAGTACTATCTTTTTTTCTTTAACTGAAACAGTTGACAATTTTATTTTCACATTCCACAATACAAATGAAAATTGCCTTTTTTTTTTTTTTTTTTTTGTCCCACTACTCCACTGAAAAAACTATTCTCTCTTTGATAGGAAGTGGAAGCAGGTCTTCCTTGTCATGCTGTTAGAAAACACCCAGAGTCACAGCACCATGATCTCCTGGTGAAGTAGAACAAGTAATATAAAATGAATACAAAGAGGTTCCTGTCCCTCCTCATCTGTCTGGTCAAGTCATTCCTGGCCGAGTGGGCACCATCACGGGATGGGTAGGAGGTCTCACCATTGGGGGCCCAAGCATCATTGGCATGTGGCCTCCCACAGGTGGCCTCATTCCAGGAGCAGGTCCCACTGGCATCATCCCAGGAGGAGGAGGGTGCATCACTGGCATCATGGAAGGGCCCCACATATGGGGGACTAGCATCATACCAGGGTGAGGAGGACCCGGGATACTGGGGGGAGGTGGGATCATTGCCCCTGCAAAGGAGTATGGAGTATGAGGAGTATGAGGTATCTTTCCTTGTTGAAATGAAGTGGTTGTTTTGTCGATCAGGCTCTGAGCCTGCTCTTCCATCCATTTCTGATAGTAGTCTTTCACATTCTCTCTGTGTTTCCGACCACTGCAGTGTGTCTGTCTCACAGATGGAGAGTCATGGGTGAGGTATGTGTCGCAGTAGTCACAATAAAACTTAGGCATGTTGCTCTGCAGGCCATTGGCCACTCCATCCCGCCTGGAAGTACTATCTAAATATAATGTGTGATTTTATTGTCACATATGCCTTGGTTTGATACTGGAAAATTTAAAAGCTTACTACCCTGCTTAACACAACTCATCAATCAATCAATCAATCAATCAATAGAAGAATCAAAACAGATTCAAAACTGAAGATTTCAGAGCTACTTTCTCTCAATCCATAAATGGGGAAACTGAGACTCAGAGAAATTAAATGATGGCAAGAACTGGAACATTCCTGACTTCCATACAAAGGCTTTAACTTCTTTGTGCTTTCTAAAAACTGTATGCATTCATTTAGCCACATGAAAGAAACATGTCACATTTACTTGGTGACATTGGAGTTCAAAGAATAGAATTTCAGTGTTCTTACCACATTTATTCTCCCTTAGCTCCATCTGCCATTTCTGAACCAGTGACCAACGGTATTTCTCCCCAATGAAAGAGTCTTGTGCTTAGCACCCTGGCTGGGGTGCAGGAGGCAAATGTTAGGACTATTTCGATTTTTTTGTAATTTATAAAAAGGACAGGAATCAAGCTTTATAAATATCGAAGGTGTGCATTTACACAGGTGGCCCATGCATCAGATATGTCACTCATGGCCAGCAAGTATTTAAGAAAAGAGTTGGAGCTGCATAACACAGAGGGGTTGACAGTAGCCCCCTTACTTGCTGACTTGCTTTCACTGAATTGCAGTTCATATATGCCTTGTTAAGTGGATTTACGGATTATATAATCTAGTTTTAACTGAACTAATCCTCACAAAATGGACAATTGGCTTTAAAAGATCCCAGTAAAGAAACTGTGGATTGAAGATAATGCTAATTGAACAAGCACAAGTGAGCAGAATGATAAACAAGAATATGCAGAGCTCCACGTCAGCTACATTCTGATTTATGAACCAATGACAGTAGAATCAGATTTAGCAAGAATGCAGCCAAAACAACCCCAAATTATAAGGAGTAATATTTGCAATAGAAATTTACATCTACTTTAACAATAAACTTACAAGTGTGTGCTGTGCTTTCAAGCATTAGCTAATGATACTATGAAGCCACCGTGATTAGCAAGACATTTAAAAACAAAGCCTTTGGAACAGGAAGACAAGCCTCTACAAAATTTCTTGGGTGTCGAGGGGGGGGGGGCGGGATTTTAAAAAACATATTTTACATATTTTTGACCAAAGTTAACAATAAAATTATGAAGCTTTTTGAGATTTCGTAATATATTTTACATTGGTAAAACTTGTGTGATTCCCTATTCACTGACTCGAAGGTCAGTGGTAAATGATTTAATATGTACACGGTGGTGCATGAAAACTCTTTGGATAAAAAAAAAAAAAAGAAAACTCTTTGGAAACTCTGCCCACTGTATAAGCAACACTGCATTGAGTATAAACTGTCGCAAGAAATCTTCAGAAAAAAGGAATAGCAACCCATGAAAGAAAATAGATTGAAATCTTAATATATTTGGCTTGGGTTGATTTTATGAAAAACCAAGATGAGAATCAATGACACATTCCATTCTCTCCTTAAATATTGTCGATCTCCCTAATGAAATATTTCACTCAATCCTTAGTAAGAAAAATGGTGAAATATAATGATTTCATGAAAAAACTCTCTTCAGTTTAGAATTTTCTGACTAGCTGTCTTCGTGCTTTCAAATTCCTAATGCAGGAGGATTGTTTCCATTCTATGCAGGAAGTAAGAGTCATTGGAGAATTGGTATCACAAATAAGAAATGTTGCAAATCAGGACTGCAGAGTGTTCAATGCAATGATCTTCAACCTTCAGAGAACATTAATTTGGTTACTATCCAAAGTCAAAGGTTGTTTTCCCCATTTGCCAAACTACATGTACACATCCCACATTCTCTTTCCAGCGGCATTACACACAGAGTCGCAGATTTATTTTTATGGTTGTAGAATTTGGAAGCATTTGTTCTTTATCCAGAACTTGCCCATTTGGAATAAGTTTTTCTAATCAAACATCACTAACAAAAATTTTGTTGAAATAGAGCTCTCCAGCGACGCTTACATCTGTAGCACTTTGTTGTCATGGGCAGAACCAATGCCTCAGCCCTCATAACAAGACAACAAATAAAGTCGGTAGCAATTCACCAACCTAAAATATATGTACCCCAAATCAATGCCACTTTAAAGATAAACAAGCATTTTGCACACTAATAAATAATGTTATAAATCTTGCTATATTGGATTGCAAATAACTCCAACTGAATAAAATTGCTTGACACAGGATTTACTCATTCTGCACGTTCATAAAAACAACTTGTTCTCTGACAGCACTCATTCTTGGCAATTTACCGCAGCTGTCAGCAGCCAATTTGTTCAGATTACTGCTCTGCATAAAAGTGTAACAATCATGAGGATTTATTAGCTGATTATCGTAAAGGTGGCAGTCCGTCTTGCCTGCCAAAATGCAGGTGATCAGAAAGTTAAATAATTACATGCAGATTAACATTATTTCACCTTCACTTGATAGTTTATAGTTCAGCGACAGGTAAAATTTGTTGCTCAAACTTGCACTATTGTGTGTACCACCTAAGTCGGTTTACTGATTCTTTGGCATTTTATTGGGCACTTAATGGCTTCAGAGCATTTTGAATACAAGACCAAAGTAAAAGGCATGTGGACTTTAGAGTCTGGAGTTCTGGATTTGAATCTCACTCAATCACCCTCAGATTCATTCTAGCTGAGCAACCTCTAAATCTCCTTCCTCCTCACTTTTGCATCTGCAAAGCTGACATAATATGACCCACTCTTGTTATCCCCTCATATTGAGCTAATATAATAGTGCCTTATTCATCGTAGGACATTGATATTATTGCGGGTTTTTTTCCTTTTTTTTTTTTTACTTATTCATGAGAGACAGAGGCAGATACATAGGCAGAGGGAGTAGCAGGCTCCCTACTGGGAGCCTGATGTGGGACTTGATCCCAGGACCCCAGGGTCATAACTGAAAGGCAGACACTCAACCACTGAGCCACTCAGGTATCCCCATATCATTATTTCTTTCTACTCATGGGAAAATTATTTTTGTGTAAAATTTACCAGAGGGCATTAACTCCATGGCTATTATAATGGTGAAGTTATAAGTATCTTGGTAAATGTATAGGCTTTTTAAAGAAAATGCAATAATTGAGTATTTTTTAAAGTATTACTCAGATACTTTCACACTCTAACTCATTAATTCTCCCTTTATGAGTTATATAGAAATACACTGACATTTTGTACCTGCCACTAAGTCGTGTTGTTCTAATTGCCTTTGCATTAACACCTATTGTCAAATTATATATTTACAGTGCACCCTTGAACAATATAGAGGGGGGAACCAACCCTCTGCACAAATGAACTTCTGTGTATAGTTTTTGACTCCCCCCAAATTTAACTACTGTTAGCCTACTGTTGACCAGAAGCCATACTGATCACATGAATAGATGATTAACACATATTTTGTATGTAATATATATATTACATTCTTACAGTAAAGAAGGCTAGAGAAAGGAAAATGTCATTAAGGAAATCATAAGAGAAAATACATTTCCAGTACTGTATTTACTGAAAAAAACCTGTGTATAAAGGATGTGTGCAGTTCAAGCTCACATCAATCAAGGGTCAACTAAGAGAAGGAAGAGCCACAATTTCCAGGATTAAATCAAACTTCAGGTCTTTAAGTTAAAATCTGGCAAATATTTACTAAACACCTCTCATATGCCATATAGTTTTCTAAGCATTGGGGTGGGACAGTGAACAAAAACAAAACACTCAAAAATCTCTGCCCTCATGAAGATTACATTCCAGTGGTGGGAAACAAATGATAAAATAAGTAAGTGAAATGCATACATGTCAAATGGTGATTACTTCTATGGAGAAAAGCAGAGCAGGATAGGGGAAAGGGAATGTCAAAGAAAGGGGATTTGGATTTAAAATAGGGTCTGTATGGATGCTCCCCACCCTGATGTGACATTTGAACACAGACCTAAAGAAAGTAAAGAAGCAGGCCAGGTGGATACCTAAGAGAGAGCGTTACAGATGGAGGGGAAGGTCATGAGGTAGGGGGGTGTCTGGTGTGCCTGAGGAAGAGCAAAGAGGCTGGAACAGAGGCAGAGGGAGGGAGGGACAGAGCAGCAGAAGGTCAAGGCAGAGTGCTAACAGGGATAGATCACATGAGGCACTATAGGCCACTCTAAGGATTTACCCAGGTTTTGCCCAGAGTAAGATGGGAAAAAACTGAAGGGTTTTGAGCAGAGGAGTTAAATTATTTTGTGTTATGTACAAAGAAGAACAGGAGGCTATGGCTATTGTCCACATGAGAGCTGATGCTGGCTTCAATCGGAATTATAAAGATCAAGATACTGACTGGAGTGGATTCTGAGTATATTTTGAAGGAAAAATTGGTAGGTTGCTAATGGATTTGATAAGAGTCTGAGAAAGAAAGGAAGCAAATGGGACTCCATGGTTTTTTGGCATTATCAACAAATAAGGGAGAATTTGAAAGGAAGAGCAGATTTGGGGATATAGAGGGTCAGAAATTTGGCTTTGGACCTGCTAAACTGGAGAAGTCTATCGACATTCTAGTGGAGATATCTAGCAGGCAGATGGCCCGGAATCTGGAGCTCAGAGAAGGGTTAGGAAGTGGAGCTGTTTGTCATTATCAATCTCAGACAGTATGGAAAGTAGAAAAGTAGATGGAGACAGTACAGGAGCAGGTGTAGATGGAGAAGATGCCCAAGGAGTGGGCCCTGAGGCTCTCCAGAGCTAAAACAGGAGGGAGATGAGGAAAAGTCTGTGAATGAGACCATGAAGAAAGAGGTGATGAGGTAAAAGAAAAACAAAGATCTGGTGTTCTTGAAGCCAAGTGACAAACGTGTTTTAAGGTAAGGAAGCAATCAGCCAAGCCCAGTACTGCTGCTGAGTCAGGTAAGATGAAGATTGAAAATTGGCTGTTGTATTTAACAACTTGGTGGTCACAGGTGACCTTGACAAGAACAGTTCTGGTGGATTGCTGGGGGCATAAGCCTGACTGCGTGGGTTCAAATGAGAATGGCAGCGGGTAGTGTTCAGTATTAAATATTTTTCACTTGATATCAACACTCCAAATTTGCAAGTGGCCTTTTCCTTCACAGCCTTGTCTTTTTTTTTAGCCTTGTCTTTATAATGAAAAAAAAAAAAACCCTGTTATTGAGCATATTTTTACAAAATACATTTTCAAAAATCATTATATGGAGCCCAAACTGGAAAATAAAGTGGGACAATAACAAAACTCTAACACAACAGGCTAGTCTATGTAGATAATCCAATCCATACAAGCATTCTCATATTTAGGATTGAATTTAGATAGTATCCTTAAAAAAAGTAATTAGCTATTGAAGGGACAGTATTATCCTTCATGGCCAACTTTAAATTTACTCACCAACCACTGGCCAACTCCCAGAATAGTTTCTAATTTTTAAATTAATAAAGACAGATCTTAATTATTCTCATCACAAAAAAGAATTATGGGATGTGATAGAGGTGCTTACTAGAGCTTCAATGACAATCATATCAGCATATATAAATGTATCGAATCAACTGCTGTACACCTTAAATTTACATTAGTTACATGTAACAAATATCTCTAAACAAATAATAAAAAGTTAATAGGACATGCAATGGTGCAATGATAGCTTGCAAAACAAGGCAGAGGACCACAATGAGCTTACTCTTGCTACTTTACTTCTAGAACTCTCACTTAATGGAATTGAAGTCAATTCCCATCTACGCTGCTCTAGGAACCAAGGAATTCTATTACAATCTACATTATTTCCACCATTACCACCCAATCTTCACAGAAACACTTTACTCTGCCTACCACTTAGATGCAATAATACCTTGCTTTTCAGTGGTAGGATGTGTTTAAAGTACAATTTAATAGGCACAAAGTTAGGAATCTAGCATTGCTAGTGATATCTGGACACTGAATAGATTTGAAATTATTTACCATAGTCATTTCCTTGTTCTGCAACAGACATCTTGGTTAAATTAGCAGTTAGTGTACAAAAAGGTTTTACTGAACATTTGTTATTACTTCAAAATTTTATAGTAACTCCCTTTATTATATAAAGGGGCTTTAACTGATAGTCCAAAGCTGTCCTAGGAGTCATCTTATCTACACCTGTACTCTTGTGTATCTTAAGGTTTTTTTGGCTCAAATTGCTTTTATAAGCCATTATGTTTGGGCATATGACCAAAAAAGGATTTTTCAAAAAGTGAGGCTGATGCCAGGTAAGTTTTTATTATATTTAGAGAAAAATGTAACTTGAAATAAAAGTCAGTCATTCAAAATAAAGGAGTTTAAAAAACCCCTATTAACTCTTTAGTGGTAGCATTTGAACTCATCACTCAAGTCAGTTTTAATACAACCAAGATACTGGAAAGCAGAGCATAAAGTTGTACCCATCAGGATAACACAGGTGATAGGGCCCAGGGCTCCTTGATTCTGCTTGCTGGGTTCTCCTGTGTAATAACCATGAATATAAACAACTTGTCTAACAATCCAGGCAAAGCCCAGAAACTATACGTAGGCAGTAACACCTCCAACATCTAGAAAAAATAAAAAGGGAGAATACACATCCAACCACATTACTAGTTTATTATAAAGGGAGATAATTCGGGAACAGCCAGATGGAAGAGATACCCAGGCAAGGTATGGGGAAAGGGCACAAAGCTTCCATTCCCACTCAGGCACGCCACTTGCCTAGCACCTCCACATGCTCACCAACTACAAAGTTCCAAAAATGGTTTTCTTCTCTCTCAAATTTTGTAGACTTCCTTAGCTCCCTCAGTTGTCTAGAACAACCCCTATTTTCTTCAGATCAGCCAGCTGTTACTGCTCTCTCAAAACTTGCTGAACTATGGATAAACCCAGAGAAATAAGGTGAGATGGGATAAACAGGTCCACCTCTCTGTCAACCATTTCCATAATATAATTAGCCATGCCCTTGAAAAATTCATAATATTATCAGGTGAAGAAAAGGGAAAGATCAGTACCAGATGGTCAGAGAAACTGTCATAATTTCCAAATTCGGAAATTATTTTCAAAGAAAAAATACATAAAAGGACATCTGTTATTATGGGAAAACAATAGGAAAAGGGAGAAGATGTACTTCATGTGATATGGACCCAGAAGTACAGGAAGGCAGCACATTGTAGCAATTATTTCCTTATCTTACTAATATAAGAAAGAATGAATGTAAAGTAAGGAGACCGAGGTAGCAAGTTACACCTGACAGTCCTTCTGATTCTCTTATGGTTACCAAATATGGCTAATGTTGCTATAAATTATGAAAACGAATTAATTATTCAAGGAACATCTCGACAGCACCTACTTGAATGAGCTCATAGCATGTTGAGGGAGACAGAAACATAGACATACAATCATAATGAAATGTATTTAGTGTATTAACAGATGTATACTTAAGCTACTTAAACTGATGATGTATCCCCAGGAGAACAAGATGGAACTTGAAGGAAACTCTGAAAATAGTGTTTTTCTAGAGGGAAAAAATATGTAAAGAAGGCCTGTCCTTTTAAACGGGCTGAAATATAACACAGTTTTAGGTTACAATAGTTTTTTTTTTTCCATTTTGTCTTATAAGTAAAAAACATCATGGGTTAAAAGAAGCTAATCTTTAACCGCTCCCTTCATGATCCTATAAAGAAAACTATTGTTTAAAATATATGTATATCAGAATAACAACAACAACAAAAACAAGGAGATAAACATGTTGGGATGGATTCCTGTTCTTGCTTTTCTAGCATGAAATCCCCTTGATTATTATTAGTATGTATGCATTTCTTCAGGTTGGTTGTTTAGGGAACTGGAATTCATGTGAACTACAGTGAAGTTAAGACTATTCTAAACTAACAAATTATTCTGTACACCATGCTTTAATTTGGTATTGGAGGGGTTCATTGTGTTTTATTACAAAGGCACATACATATCAAAACATAGAAATAGATTTCAAAGCAAGAAAATAATTCATATAATTCAAGCAGCCACTCAAAATAACCTTGTCTTTGTGGAGAGATGTCATTAGGCCTCAAAATACTCCTTTCTTCCCTGTATTCTTAGACTGACATGGATCTGCCTCACTTACATGTTTCCATCACTAAAACTTGAGAACTCTACAGATTTATGAACTCCTAAGAGATTATAAAGATTCTCTACCTTGTAGGGAGTTATAGGAAACAATGCATTTTATGGTCTCACAATATACTTCGTGAAAAGTAATACTATCTCAGCTCCCTTTACAGACAAGGTCTATGCCCTTTGTTTACTTGTTTAAGTATCTTGCATCAAATGAGATTCCTCTTTCTCAATTCCCATAACTTGCACATACAATGTTCTGACATCTGGAGAGAAAATTTTGAGATATCAAATCATATAGCCTGTCCATCAACTGGTCAAAACTGCCACCTACTGGTCAGTCTTCAAATCTTTTTCACTTTACCCAAGCGTTGCTTTACCATGGTCAGATCCCTTCCTTCAAAAGGGTAAAGATCAATGACAATAACCAGATCCCTTTAACAACATTCACCCTCTCTAGAGTGAACCAAAAATACCAGATCATACAAACCTGCCGATAAAATCATCCCTTTTCCCAGCGTCTTTGTCCCAAGCAGTGATATCAATGATTCCGCCTCTTTCTTCATAGAGATGAAAATCAAATTGTTCCCTCCACTGAGGATTCAAAGTTTTTGGCATAATCTGGAAAACCAAAAAGTAATTATTGTCTCATTAATATCAGCTATTTAAAAATTTTTAAATTGGGGCCTTAAATAAAAAGTAAGGTACTACCTAGAAAAGCATGTGTGAGATTTGAACAAAAGCTTCCAGAAATGATGGAAATGAGTCATTAAATCTCTAGCATCTTTAATGCCTATCATCTGAAGGAACCCTCAAGGATATGTCCTGAAAACCAAAGGGCACCCCTTCATCATCTTGAATAAGAGATGAGACATATGAATTATACAGAAAAGGCAAATAGTCTATAAGTGAAATAGCTCACTTTGATACTAGCATTTATTTTACATAACCAGTTAATGCACAAAGACATAACTTGCAGTCTGTCATTTCATAATAATGGAAGATGTGGATTTCCAGGGTTTTTTCCCCCTTTATTCCCCACACACATGAGAATTCTGAGCCGAATACATGAATAAAAACTACACAATAAAGATCTATGGGAGTAGGAGGAAAGAGCAAGTAACTTTGGGTTGGTCAGGCAAACATTTATATTAGAATTATAGCATTGATGTTTCATCCCCATTTTATATCTGGAGAAAATGAGACCTAGAATTTATGTCACTGATGTTACAGTATCTAGACTGTGACTCAGGTCTTTGATTAGAGTTTCGGGTCTCTTTCCCCAAAACAATATGTCAAAAATGTTTGTGAATTAATACGAATGTGTGTGTATAATCTCTACATTGCAAATACAAGATAGATATCAGAAGTACAATTTTGTAACCGCACATAATCCAGATAAGATATCAATGAATAAAGTGACTCATACTGATGTGCTTTGAAATTTCGTTCACCAGTGGGTTAAACAACATTCATATTTGTTTCCCTAGTCTTTCTTTTTAGCAAGAGGTCAGACAGTGGCCTTTTCTCTTCTGAATGTATAAGAGACCGAGATCTTCAGATGTAAAGACTTTGAAAGCAATGAAGTATGTTATGTGCAAAGGTAATACAAATGAATCACAATTTTTAAAGTTCATAATCTGAAATTAATCAGCAATATATCATGGAAACAAAGAGCAAAGAGAGACACGTGTCCATAGCTGGGTTTCATATTTCACACCTAAAGAGCAGAACTATAAAAATAAGTAATGTTTTAAGCCTACCAGAACAGGGAAATGATGTTAATTGATAAAGGACAAGATAGAAGTGGTCATAGGTACCTATTTTTGGAATCAGTAGTTTCTTTAAAATATGTTATTAAGTGCATAGAAGAAAAAAAGATGGCACTAGATGGATCCTATGATAATTCAAATCTCTCATTATTGGGCTCAGATACACTTCTATGGTATTTTGGGAGAATGGTCTGTCTTACTTATTTGGCCATTAAGAGTCTAATTTTTCAGTTTCCTTTTTTAGGATTATCTTCCCTACATGATTTCCTTCAGGTCAGAAGTGATGCCTTCCCTCTCCATGTGGGCACTCAATAAGGTAGCCAATCAGCCTGCAAGCAGTTCTCACTGCCTACTAACGAATCAGCTCTGTGATGTTTCTAACTACCTGGTTACTGATGAAAACTTCCAGTGCAAGAAGGAACACAGGTAGGCAATTTATCAAAAGTTCTTGAAAATGATAATGTCAAAGTGAGATATCCCCATCAAAGTAGAATGTGATTTTTAATACAAGACAGATGTGATGACTTGTTCCAAGTGATGACTACCATACAGCAAAGCTGGCCATTAAAGAGGTTGTACTTGTTTTTTTTTTTTTTTAAGTTTTTATTTATTTATTTAAGTAACCTCTACACCCAGTGTGGGGCTCAAACTCACCACCTCAAGATTGAGAGCTGTGTGCTCTTCTGACTGAGCCAGACACGTGCCCCATAAAGGTTATATTTCGATAACCCAATATATTGTACCCCCAATATAGCTATGACCACTATGACCTTTACTATCATTACTTCTATCAATAATTATACTAATAGGATTATTTAATATATTATTATTTCTAATATAATTGTTATTACACAATATACTTATTATTACTGCTGCCACTCTTTCAGCTACTACCATTTATTGAGTATTTATTATGGACAAGGCAGTGCAAAACAAGCCCTCGATGTGGATGACATGTATTTATTCAATCTTCTCAATAACTTTATTATTTTCAGTAGTTATTATTTTTTTAAATTTATTTATTTTTATTTATTTATGATAGACAGAGAGAGAGAGAGAGGCAGAGACACAGGCAGAGGAGAGGGAGAAGCAGGCTCCATGCCGGAGCCCGACGCAGGACCCGATCTTGGGACTCCAGGATCGCGCCCTGGGCCAAAGGCAGGTGCGAAACCACTGAGCCACCCAGGGATCCCCCCAGTAGTTATTATTTTAATTCTCATATTTACAGATGGGGAAATTGGGGCATGGAGTAACCTGCCCCATGACACACTGCTAGTATGGTCAGCAGGAATTTGGCCCTTTGTTTTCTAAATAAATAAGAGAGAAAAATCTTGCAATCTGCATTGGTGCAAGTCTGTTGGAAGAAAATGTTTTAGAGTTACGTATAAAGATTTTTACGGGAGGTTAAATAATGCTATTTGCAGAACTGATACCAATACTAACTGTAATAATAATAGTAACCAACACTCTTGAGCACTTTATGTGCAGGCATCAACATAGGTTTGTTCCAGCTTTTTTTTTTTTTTAAAGAGATACTTTCAACTATTGTGTTATAGATAAAGAAATTGAGACAGGAAGTAGTTTATGCAAGGTCACAGAGCACATTAAGTAAGAAATGCAATAGTTCAGTTATTGGTCTGCTTTGCTGACATGATGTTCAAAAGAAGTTCTGTTAAGCATTTAAAAAAGCATCTAGTGTTTTCTTCTCCAAAGCATGTCTATTAACCAACCAACCACTGCCTTCCAAATACTGAGAGGAACACAAAAGAGATGTGGTTACCTTGCTCTTGTACTTCTGGTGCCCAAGCCGGAACTTCACGTAGGGGTCACTCAACCCATTTGAATCCATTGCCTTGAGGTCTCGTCCCTCAATCAATGTGATGCTGACTATTCCTCTCCAAAGCTGCGATTTTCTGCGTACGTCTGATAGACGTAAACTTTGGGTCTGAAACTTTTGGTAAAGGAAAACAGAGTTAGCCTACTGAATTTTAAACTAAATGCCTCATTTGGCATTACCCTTTCTCCTGTGAAAAAATTTTAAAAATAAAAAAGCAGGTAGTTACAATTTTAAAAAGATAAAAATAATTTACAGATTATTATTTAAATTATAAAACCATTTATAAATGTGAAATTATCATCTCATAAATTTAAGGTGTAGAAGAGGTGAAGACTCAAAGCAAAGTCTAGTTTTCCAACTCTTAAAATCATATTATGTAGATACTTCAAGAATATCAGAGAATATTTGCCTATGGTCAAATATGCCAGTGTCAAATATGTGAAAAATAAATATTATAAATACCAAAGGCATTTATATCATCTGCACTGTTATATTTAGTTTTTAATTAGTAATGGTTTTTTAAAAAATCCTTTTCATGTTATAAGTTGGTTTTACTAGTGGGTTTTAGTTGTGAGATTAGTAACGAGTTCTGTTCAGACAATTAAAAAACTTCTTTATTGCTATCTTAGGAGACAATGGAGTTTCAGCCCACTAGACAAGGTACTGTAGAACAGAAAATGAAATCAATACACCCATGTGAGGTGTCTCACTTATGCTGAAACTTGCATCACAAATTTTTAAAATTACACATGTGATTTATATTGGCAGGTATGTTTCTGAAATTACTTCTCATTCTAGTACTTGAACATTCTCCTTAATAATTTTTATTATGCTCAATTCTAAATCACAATGTTCAAGCCAGGGAATGAAGTCACAATTTTTGAAAATTAGGAAGCCTCCCAGAAATGGCTACATGATCTCTTTGAGCTAAACAGCACACACAACAAATCAAAGTAGCTAAAATGTTAATTTTTTTTCAATTTGGATTCAGAACCAAGCAGTCCTATAAAAACCGCTGTTTCTTTCGTATTGTCAAGCATGTTTTCTTCACTTACAATCATTTCATGAAGGAATTCAACATGTCTTTCCATCTCAGAGTACTCCATTTCTAAATTATAGATTAACTCCACTTTCAGCCCAATTCCTTCTACATTAGCATTATAAAGTTATAGCCTATTTTGTAGACCTCCCTTTCTCACTTTCAATTCCTGGGGTTTTTTTCATTTCACACCAATGCTATAGCCATTTTTATCTATCATTATCAAAAGTAATGCATTTCAGGTTGCTTTTATTAGAAGAATGAGAACTACATTCTTCAAAAGACAATACTTTTTATATTTGAACATTTTAATGGAAATCTTTCTAAATCACACTGCCTATTCCCTTGCCTTAATGATCAGCAAATTTAAAACAACATTGCCTGGTGGCTCTGCGTTATCAACATCAACACAGGACTGTGCCTACACACCCCTCATCTCTGTGAGCAACAAGAACAGTATTCAAGTGTGTCCTGGGTGCAATGGACTTTCACAGAGCACCTGTAACTTCCACAGGTTCCATGACCCACGTCAGCTGGAGTCCCTCTGCTCTCATCTGTTTTACACATTGAGTTTCTACATTGGATTTTATTTGAATCAAGGACTTCTCAGATTAAAAAAGTTTATTGCACCAAGTGACCTTGAAGGGGTTCTAAGATTTCAAGCTACTTATTAATATACAACGCAATAGATAACTGTATTTTTTATCTATCTATCTATCTATCTATCTATCTATCATCTATCTATCTATCATCTATCTATCTATCTATATCTATCTCTCTATCTCTTACTCTATCTATTTCTCTATCTATCTATCTTTCTATCTGACCACTTCTGCTGCTCTGGAGATTGCCTCCAACTACAGGCTCTAGAGAAACAGATTCTAAACTTCGGGTCTGAAGGTTTTGTTAAGGAATATGAGTGGCAAAGGAGGAAAGAAAAAAGTGAATTTTTGGTAAGTAAGAAGAAATAATTATCTTAGCAAAGGCCAAGGACTTAATAACAACCCATTTACATGGAGCTGTAGAATTCAAAGTGTGTATGTGTGCATTATATCACTTGATTTCCACTAAAACTCTCTGAAGTAGGAAGACAAGGCCTGCTATTTCCATTTTAATGATGAGAAATTTGAGACTCAGTGTGGTTGGGGCTAATAGGTGTTGGATTTGTGCCTAGAACCCTGTATTTCTGACCTTTATCCTTGAACTTCTCCCAATATTGCTCTTTGGGGTAGAGACTCTCTCCTAGGTTTAAAAGTAATCATGATTTAAGTATAATGTTCCTAAGGTTCCTATAATATTCCAGGTAAGTGAGTTGTTATATTTGAAACTAGTTTAGATTTTCCTGCATGGTTAATACACGAAATCACCTTCTACTTTTCTATTATACAAGCACATGTATTCATACTTACAATATTTCAGCTTGCTGCTGGATAGACTTAATAACATTTTCTAGGTACTCTAGACATAGAAGTCATACCTGGTGCACTCAATCAAATTAGATGTGGGTACAATCTAGGCTATGGGGCACTTCCAAGTAGCAATGCTAAGTTAACTTCTTGGATGGTACCATGCCCCCTCCTTACATTTCTCACATGAGGACAAGAACTTTACTTACAGGGTGGGAAGGAGAAAGGATGCTTTCCATGGGATCCTCCATGCTTCCACAGAAATAAAATGAACTTAATGGAGGCTTTACTTACTGCCATTAGTCACAAAATGCTTTCCTATAGCCTAAAAGAACATTCCTAAAATGAGTTGGAAAGCCAAGGGAGAGGGCGAGAGAGAATATTTCTGTACACATATGGGGTCAATGAATGTGGGAATTAAGGTAATCTGCATAAAAGGTTAAAAGGAAAAGGGGGTTCTCAAAGGAATACTAACCAAGTATCATTTTAAAAGGAATTTTTCTGTCTTCAATATTTTTTTTTTTGGTAAAAATGATACTTCTTTAAAAAGAAGTGCTCCTTCACTCATTTGAGACTTGATTAACTGCATAGTCATGAAATAAATATTTAGTCTAAGTGTGAAGAGTAGGAATTTGAAATAAAATTATAAGGTATAGAGGAGGAAGATATAATCTGACACTACCAGCACTAGGAGAGACAGTGACTTAACATAAGGACCCATTTGCATCTTTCTAGCAATTGCTATGTGACTTAGGCATGTTGCTCCCTCTCTGGGCCTCATTTCTTACCTATCGTTCCCCAGACTGTGCTCCAGAGCTCCAAATGTAGTAAGAGCACTGTTAAGAGTAGTAAGAGTGTGTGTGGAGGGGCGGGAAGTTAAGGAGGGACCGGGGGTGTCTATGTTCGGGGGGCCTAAATAGAAAACAGTATATTTCATAAACAAAAAGAGATTTAACCTTCTTAAGATAGCCCTTTAGCACGTTTATTAATTTTTTAAATCAAAGTTTCAGGGAGCTCATTGAAGGGATGCTGACAAATGAACTTCCACAACTAAAAAAAAAAAAAGAAAGAAAGAAAAAAGAAACTTTGAAACCCACTAGCGTTAATGCTCTTCAAGGCACTTGCTGAGTCACTTGCTGCTCTGTTTTCAGTTTCCTTCCTCTGTATAGCAGAGTTCTCATGGCGTGGGCCACAGACCATTGGCATCAGTGTCCATCACTCATGAACTGGCTAGAAATTCAAATTCCTCAGTCCCACCCCCAACCAACAGAATCAGAAGCTCTGGTTTACTCAGCCCTCACTCAGAGTCATTCTGATGCATGCTCAAGTGTGGGAAGCCCTGCTTTAAAAGTTCTAAGGGTCATGGGCACTGACCTATGTTCTCAAGATTTTATTTATTTGAGAGAGAGAACACAGGGGCAGGGGAGAGAGGAGAGGGAAAAGGAGAGGGAGAAGCAGATGCCCTGCTGGGCAGGGAGCCCCACTCGGGGCCTGATCCCAGGATCCCGGCATCTGATCCTAGGACCCTGGGATCATGACCTGAGCTGAAGACAGACGCTTAACCGACTGAGCCACCCAAGGCTCTCCTATGTTCTAATTACTGTTATTAGTTACTATAAATGTGAACATTATCCACCCTCTTGCATGGATATTATATATGCTAATTAGAGCCTTCTAGTCCTGTTTCTAAATGTACTGATTAGGAAAGCAGGTTGGCCTGGATATTGGAGAATTTAAAGAGATAAGCAGGAGCCTACTGCACAATTACGTGAAGTTTGTTTATTATTTTCTTCCTTTAATGGTTTTTTTTCCACATAAGATATACTTCAATAATATATATCAATTGAAGTATTGATAATTAGTCAATCAAAAATTACTTATTGAGCACCTAAATGGCAAGGAGTATTAAATCCAAGATATCCCTCAATAAGATTAACATATCAGAAGTGGATTTAGTTATTTGAGGTAACTAAAGGTATTTGAGTTATTTGAGGTAACATAATTGTTTTCATTTATGCCCTTGTTGAAACAATTCTGTTTGAGGAGGGAAAGAAAGAAAGAAGGAAGAAGTAAAAGGAAAAACAGCCTAGCTTCAAAGCAAAGACCCAATACTGCAAAAGGAAGAAATAACCTTTGAACTTTTAAAGGAGGAATTCCCAAATTTTAGCAGCAATTTGTTGAAATCAGTGGGCCTGACCTCCTGGATGTGATTCAGTTCTTGTGGAGCAGAGCTACTCCCATATATATCTCCAACACGTGTCCCACATGATTCTCACATGAGCTGAAGTTTGAGATCATTCTCATAAGGAATATTCATCTAAGTTCAGACTTAATAAAGAATATCAAGATATTAGGTATCAATACCAACTTCAAATTCTGAGGCAATTAGTTAATGACATATATCCTTAGTAAGATTTTAGAATGCGTGAGTTGGCATTTTAAAGAAAGTATTAGTTTATGTATATTATTCCTTGAAAAGGAATTCAAGATTCAATTCCTCTTCATGTGTATAATGCATTTAGGATAAAGAATGGGTTTTCAGGACAGTAAATCAGCCATGAGAGTTCACAGCTCATGCAAGCTCAGAAGGAATAAACAAACCGAATGATCAAACTTACTTGTGCATTTTGGTAACAAGTACTCTGAAACTCTGCTTTGCAGAAACCCAGGACAGGAAGAGCAGGCCTGCTGCACGTCTGGATGGAGATGAATGATCAAAGCTGTACAGGAAAGCTTTGTGCCACTAGCAACACCTCATTTCAATCAGCGTTTAGCATTACTTTTCAAAAACACATTATTTGAAACACACACACATACACAAACACACACACACACACACACACACAGGTATTGGCTCCCTAAGTCACCATCAGAAAATGTCTTCTAGCACAATGAAGATAAATGCCAATGCAATAATATAATTTCCAGCCACCATTTTCTTTAGTGGCATATTGCTAAGTGGTCAAAAAAATAAAGGACAGAGATTGAATGATGATGGACTCTGCCAGAGTGGTTTCAGATTTTTGTTAATGAGTGTGGCAGAGAGAAGAAACAGAGCAAGAGAAATCATGGAAAGAATTATTTCCCCAACACTGCTGCTTCAGGATATTTTGGAGACTGTTTCCAATGTCAAAGAAGTGATAAGGCCCCAGAAGAATACGTGTTCCATGGATAGGCAACAAGTATGATCATGTTAACTGCATCCCATGGGCTAATCTTTTGTAATGTTTCAAGCGATATCTCTAAAATAACAGAAATTTTGCCCCATGAAATTTGCCCCATTTTCCCTGTTAATCTTGTGCCTAAGAAAGCAACCAAAAATGTCCCTTTGTTACTAAGACCATGAACAGCAAGAGATGGATTCAGAAAGAAATACCAGAAGGAAATTATTATGATAAGCTACAAGTTTGTATTAAATGACTAGAGCATCTAGACAGTTTCCATACAATGTAGTATTATCATGAGATGAGAACACCAATGGGGAGGGTGAGATGCAGCCAATCTGAAAGATAGTTTAGACAATACACTAAGAAATAAGCATGTATTGAGCAACTACTAGGTGCTAGAGTTTTCATACTCCAGTGGTTTTCATAATAGGCATTTTTAAGGTAAGGAAACTGAGGCACAGAGATGATAAATACCCTACTCAAAGCCAAATGATTAGTGATTGGCAAGGTTGAGATTTGAATCTGTGGTTGCTGATACCTAATTGATGATTTTCCCTGGTATATCTCTTCTTAGGCTTTTGGACAAAGCCTAAAAAGTTCATAATACAAAAACAAAAAAAGGGAAATAATATACAGGATTTGTTGAAATACTTTGGCTCCTATTTAAATAAAATATGTCCATGGGTATAAATTATTGAGAAAATCTATTCAGGGACTCAGAGGAAGCAAAAGTTGGTAGGTGGTAATAACTCTAGCCTATATTGTTCAGTAAAGCATATGAGAGTTGACTGTGCTCCATAATGAATTATGGTGTAACATTAATAAGGTTGGTGAAATTGTAGAATCTCATACGTAAATTGAGAACACATCTAGATTTCAATTCTGGTTTAAAAGTTTATTATTAAAGTTTATTAATTCAGTTCCTTGAAAAACTGGATCACTAATAGAAGGCAGATCCTATTATTCCAGATCCTGGTTTAAAAAACAGAGCAAACCCCCCCCCCCCCAAAAAAAATCTATCTAGATTTAACATGTGGCTAAAAACCACTTGGTCCTATTAATCTTCTCCCTGATATGTGCAAATAATCCTTGGCTTTTGTTACCTTGGAACTTATAACCTGTATACAACCTAATCCTTCCAAATGAGACCCAGACCCTGTGCAACTGGAGTGAAAGACATCACTGTGTCTTTACAATAGCTGTGTGTGGAGTCAGCTCACCTCTATTTTCAGCACAGAGGCGCACATGCTTTTATTTAATCAAATGATCCACGAGACACTACAAAGAAGAGATAATGACAGCCTAGAAGGGCTGTTTTGTGCTGCAAAGCCTGGAGTGTGGAGCAATTATTAGCTCAATCCCAGGCACAGGCATGTTCTATCTTTTCCTTTGCCTGCTGAGTTTATTCTAGTGAATTGCACCTAGGTGATGAAGTCCAACAAGTAGATTTGTTCTACAGTCCTCTCAAAGAAGGATTGCCTTTACAGAAAACCCTCCCAGGCCTTTGTCCAGCCTAGTTTCAAGTGCCTCATGTAATAATAAAGCTTTGATCCCCTTTTTCTTAGAAAATGACTCACGGCACTATAATCCTTAGAGAAATTCTCCTGTTTTTTATCCTTAAAGTTTCTTTCTTATTTCTGTTTCTTCTTGAAACAACCTATGGTGTCAGGAAGGTATTTATGTTTACTTCAGATGCTTTAACTACCATCTCTAAACTTAACTGTCGCCAAACAAAAGTTCTTAAGCTTTTACGATGTTTGCTCAAAATATAAAATATTAGAAAATTATCATATATATTGTAATCCTATTGGTTTCTCAAGTAATATACTGGTTTCCACCAATGATGTAAAGAAAGTTTACATCCTGGGTTTGACTCATATATTTTTTTTGAGATTTTTATCTAAATGTTACAAATACATTGTTTTCTGAGGGTCTTACTTTCATACCTAAAGATATAAATAACACCTTCACTTTTCTTGGGTGTATGTCATATACGGTTGAGTTGTTCAGAATGTAATCACTTCAGCACAGGATAATATTCTTGTTTGATAGAATGAATACTTCTCCTGTGTCTGCAGGGTCTTTCTTCCTTCAACCTTCCTAAAACTCTGATTTAACCCTACCATGAGATGGTGCTCTGACATAAGTCCTAATTGTTTTGTATTCTGTGCATTCTTTTTGTCCTATTCCATATGATGATCCATTTCTCCATTTTTCTATATGAGGTATCTTGGTATAGCCTAGCCTTCTCCAATTACACAATTTTAACATTTCTCTTAAATTTACTATAGTGTTTCTAATAACAGGGTTTGTTCAGTTAACTCTGAGTCATCAAGATCTAAACGTCTGGTCAACGGAGTTAACTGAGAAAAACTTAAACGTGCCAAGAACTTGAAGCAATTCTACTAAGTTATCATCCTTTAATGGAAGTTAAAAATCTTCAATGAAATTGTGACTTAGAGCAATCCAAGTGACTTCACATAATGTTGGTTGCTTTCATGAGAAACATGGCAATTGCCATATCCAGTGCTTCATGTTTTGTGTCCTAAGATATCATGTTTTGATGAATTTTAAATGTTATGCCTTTGGAAAAATAGAATACATCTGTATTCTTCAGTCTTTCCTTTTTATTATTTTGCTCTCAAGAAAATTAAGACCTACCAAGTAGCCCTGACATTTAAGCAAGATCTCACCAGGATTCAGTTTTACTTAGTGTCTCCAAGACACATTTATTGATTCCTATAAATAAGCTGATAAAAACTCAAAAAGCACGCATATGCTCCTCATGTAAGATTTTATCTGAACCATTTAGGTTTTCTACATATCTGAAAATGTCTCCGGAAAACCTCCCTTCATCTACATCTCACCTAAAAGTTAATCACAGTATAAATATTACCTGGGGAAAAAACAATAAGGTTGGTTATTGGAGTGACCTTTGAATGTGAATATGAAAGATCATATTCATGCAAAGTAGACTGGATCACTGATTTTCTGATTCTGCAAGATGGGACCTCAAACATCACAGCCCTTAAACACATCCATCTATCAGTGGGTTAAGGAGCTGTGGGGCAGAAGGGTTACATAATGCAAGAAGAATCTGAATGGGGCTCAATGAAGATAAACTAAGGGAAGGGCTTTACTTTTATATCACATCTGTATTCATCACTGACCCAAAAAGCAGTTCAGTTGCTTTAAACAATTATATCCACGATATTCATAGAAAGAAAAATACTGGTCCTGATCGTTCATCCCATTTTCAGACACAACAAGTCAATGGTGTTACTTCTCTGGGCCTTAGTTTCCTCAGTGATAAAATAAATGACCTCTATAGGTTCTCTTTTTGACTCACTTTGTTAGTTACTCAACATATGCTCAGAAGAAAAGACCACTGTACCTCAAATACAAAAAGGTTATATTTTAACTTGGTGTATTTCTTATTCTAAAATGAGACAGTTCAAGACATTGAGAGGGGTTAATAAAGAATATTTAAGGGTTAAAAAAAAGAATATTTAAGGATGAACACAACCAAATGGAAAGTACTGGTACATGGGATACTAATTTGGAAGTAGCAAAGTGGAAAGATGTTGGAAGAATCATTGGGAGGGAAACCCTTAAAAATTATTACTTATGTAATTGATCCTGGTAGCAAGGCTTCATTCCTAATGATCAGTTTGTACATTGGCTGCATATAGAACAAATTCAATACAGAACACTCCTGAATTCTGCTCCCTTGGCAAAGAGGCATAGTATATGAATTCACCATATTTGTGGATCTTAAGAAAACAGAGTCTAAATTTTTGCCAAAAACCAAATTCCACTTAAGGTAATGTGACAATTCAAAAGCAGTCACTCTGTGTTCTCACGAATAATGTATGAACATATCAAATAAATTATTATTTTAGCAAAGACAGACTAACATCAGTGAAGGCAGCCATCAGTAGACTGAAAGGAAATGAAGATGCTCTAATAATTAAAATAAGCTCTCACCAATAAAAGGCTGCAAAAAAAAAAATGTGTGAAGGAAGCAAAGGATGAAGAGATGTGGTTTATACTGGCTCAATGCACGACTTAATCTAGTGCCGACCAGTCTGCTTAAAAGACACTACATTCAACACGTCATAAAATTCTAAAGGGGAAAGGTAGTTTTCAGTCATGAGCAGTTTCAGAGCCAAGGAAAGCAAATGGCAAGGCCCCACGGGTGTAGCACTTTCACTGCAATATCTATTGCTAGGTAATCATGTACCAAGTGTGAATTTTCAAAGAAAGAAGGGAACTCTTGGCAAACTACTAAGTGCATTTGTAATAAATCGTGCTGTGCATAATGCAGAATTAGAGCAGAGCAAAAAGGATGACAGAGCTCGTTATGGGGAAGTCATGAAAGAATAAATAACATTAAATTGCAATGGCATTTAAAACAAATTCTCTGTAGAATTTTCACTTTTTTCTTTATTTAAATCAAGAGCAGAGTTGCTGTTTTCTAATTCATAAGTTTTTTTTTTTTTCAAAGAAAGAACACTGATTATCTAGTATGTATATAGTATAAGATCACTGTAATGGAAGTAAATTTTTCTCAAACAGATGGAGCAGATTTTACAAGAAGGGAAAAAAAGAAACTGAATGGACCCTTTAGATAGCATCATCATCTTCCTGGAAGGGCTGGGAGCCCCTAGCTGGTGAGAATTTGTGATAAACTTGGTCCCACAAGGAACTGACTTCAAAGCAATATATATGAAGTATATGAAGCTCTTAGGTTTTACAAATGAAGAAATGAAAGAGTCCCTCAAATGGCTTGGAATAAAAGTTAATAAAGAAAGTCAATTGAATACATTTTTCTGAGAGCCTATTTTAAAAAGTGAATTTCCTATTTCATATTTAATTTTCAAAATTACTATCCAAAACCAAAATATTAATATAAAGGATTTAGACATTACCCTCCAAAAGAAAGACTTCACAGAGAAATAAGATCCAACCACTTCATTTTCTGAGAGATCCTAAAAACAAACAAATATTTAGCTACATTTTGAAGTGTTTTTGAGAATATTTAGCCCAACAAAATAAAAATGAACAAAACCCCAAAGTTAGATATCCTAATGACACTTTCAGTGTTTATAAACTGTTTTCTTCCCTGAGTAAATTAAAGATTTTGTTTTATTCATATCCAATTATCAATGGTAGTAAGTTTAGAAAAGATTCTGTTATTTTAAAAGAATCTACTTACCTCTTCATTCTTAAATTATTGATTATTACATCTCAGAGTCTAACACTTTATTTTAGAAAGTAGGACTGTTCAAACATACTTGAAGATTCTGAAGGAAGTCAGATAATATCTGTTCCTTTTAACAAAACAATGTCATAGCCTTCAGAACATTTTTAAAGAATGACAATGGAAATCTTATTTATAAACACACACTTAGTAAAATTTGGTTTAATCCCTAATTAAAAACTTCCTAGTTTTAAGATATAATACAGAATGTAGATGATATAAATTACTTCGTTAACTTGAGCTCCGCAAAAATAATTTTGACAAGAAATGAATAATGAGCAGGGTGGCTATTGGGCCGAAAACAAAGTCACAAATTCATGTTGGATATTTTATTACTTAATCCTCAGACTTTCATAAAGTGAAACCAATTCGACTTTAGGAAATCAAAACCATAGCTGCTCACTTTTAAAGAGAACATTTGCATTACATGCATCCTTCACACTTGAATGTTTTGCATCCTGTCTCTAGGTGTCAGTTATGGTAAAATTACGGGAAACTGAGGACATTTTTGGAGCAGTATTGACTGTTGACACCATGATGAAGAGGATGAAGTTTTGTAACTTATTTGAATATTCCATGATTTTGTGTTAGCAGTTAAGATAGTGGTCCAGCACCTCACATGATGCCCATTGCAGAGTAGGTACTCAATAAATAATTCATTGATTGTTAGTCACTTGAAGTTTCATTTGGTTAGGTGTAGACATTCCTTCCAAACATGATGTCAAAAATCGTATCAGAAAATAATAGTCAACTAAAATATTTAGGGTGTGCAGCAAGTTGAATAATTTAAATTTAGCAACAGAATTACATCAGGGATCCTCTATATCATCTACCTGTTTTGTTTTGTTTTTACAGGAAATCTATTTCTCAACAAAATTATTTTCATTTTCCCAAGCTACCTACATAGAGTTTGGTCAGGTAGCATGGCTAATGTTAGTAGTGACTGGGAAAAAGCCTAGAGTTTAAGACATCATTTTACTGGCACTACAGAGTTATAATTCATTTACTTTTACAGCTCGGGTTCTCATCTGTCACACTTAACTCACTGTCACATCAGTATCTCAAAAAAACCCCAAGCCTCTTTAAAAAAACACATTTACATTTGGACACTGGGGCATGAACCTTAGATGGAATGACTGCAGTCTTTTTCGATGCTGTACATTGTTTAATTTGAAAAATCTTCTAGCTTTTACAAAAGATGTTTGTTTTTCTCTAGGATTGCCAATTCTCTCCTTACCTTGATCAAGCACATGTCTCAAACACGTGGAGAAATTTTAAAATATCATATTAAAGAAACTGAAGTCTTAAAGTCTCTTTACACAAAATATTTCCCCAGAGCCAATAACACAAATTATGGAACTAACAGGAAGTTTTATCTTAATATAAAATGTATTAAGGCAACTTAAATGGATGTGAAAATATTGGCTTTGGACTCATTACAATTATAACAAATAATATGACCATTAAATATTTAAAAGTCTTGTCAATTCATTTAAAGTTTAGGTGGTCTAAAGTGACTAATATTGAAACTGTACCAGCTCCATACTTCCCATTCTTCCTCAGGTGAATACAGAGGTTAATGACCTAATTATGTGACTAGTGTGCAAAGAGCAAGATGAGACTGATGAATTTTTTGTGTGTGGGGGGAATTTTAACGATCAAGACGTAGAACTTAGGTTTCTCTGTTAAAATTTGAGAAACAAAAATATTAGCCACATTTGGATCCACTGATGTCCCCGGGCTGTGCTTTTCAAGCCATGCTTAATTACTTCTGTCATTACTCATCAACTAAAATTTATATTTCATTTTACAACCTACATTCTCATGTAAATTTAGGCCTTTATTTCAAATGGAACAACTTAATTTTCCTGTGGACCCTTATGCCATTTATTGCCTTGCTGAATACATAATCCACAGCAGATGAGCCAAGGCTTCCCTTTCATGAGAGTTCCTACTAATAACAACAGCAATAATAAGGCACCTGGCATTGTGATAAAGAGTTCTAAAAAAAAAAAAAGTGATTTTATTATGAGGGCAAGAAAAACCAAATGAACTATTCATGAATTTCAGAGAAGACCAGTCTTCAATCATGATTGTAGATATTTCATGATACCTCAGTCTCCATCGAGACACAAGGTTGGTAAGTGAGGAAAAGTACCATTTAAAAAATGCTAAGATGAAAAAAAAATGCTAAGATGATAAAGTAAGATCAAAAAGAAGCAGAACATAAAAAATAAAGACATCAAATTAACAAAGGAAAATTACTGAAGTTGTCCTGAATAATGAATTGCTGACTATTTCTGCTGAGGCTCTAAATTTATTAAAGTAGCAAGATCCACCGACATATCTTATTTAAACCTAGTTTTTCCTCTAAAACACCTACATACATAAAGAACATCGATCCTCAAAGATCAAAAATCCTACTATGAATCTAAAAAGTAACAAGATTGTAAATCTAAAAATAAAAAAGATATACTTTTTTTCCCAGAGTAAGAAAACTAAAGGACAGTTCATTTCTTTCCTAACAAAATGAATACAATGAAATTTTTTAGCCTCCTATTTCAATAAATTATAAAAACCTTTAAGGACTTTGTCATCAGATGAACAAGGATTAGCCACTAAACATCAATTAATAGTGATATTTTTTATTAGCCATAATGTGTGCAGGCTTTAAACATTTTGCACGTTACTATAATCCAGCAATTCTTCAATAGTCCAACACTCACCGCCCATTTGAAGCCTGAGATATAAATGTGAAAGTCAAGCCAGGTAGCCCTCATAATGTACAGCATATTTTAATAGGTTGCACAATTTCCTTTTATCAATAACTCTTCAGGCATTTACAAGGTTAAAAATAAATAAATCCATAAGTAAATAATTTTCATAGGCTTTCCTGGTCTGACCGCTATCACTGTTTATCAAAGCTATGGCTCTTAGATGCTCCCATCAAGTTGAAAATGCCTATGGATTGTTATGTAGCTGAAAACAGGGACATGAAGTAAGCAGAATGTACACTGAAATGCTACTTTCCTGTTTTCTTGGTTACTCAAACTGGTGTTCATATCATTTATACTCAAACACAAATATGATTCCCTCTTGCAACTTCACCTGTCCATTTAAATATTTCTGCAAGAGCGAGACAATCTCAGCTCCCCAGAGGACATGCCCTATAACTGAAGGCTGGCTTTGCTTTGTCTTTCATTTTCCTAGAAATGTTAAGTTCAATCTTTTATTTGTGTGTTTGTCTATATGTCTAAACACAGGCACATATGCATGTATACTCTTGTCAACTAGGGCTTTGAAAACAGAATCTTCACAAAATTATCATTTATTTTCACTGTGGATATTTAGGCAACTGGAAAACCAATAAACCTTCTCCCGGTCCCATTCAACTGAATATATATATATATATATATATATATATATATATATATATATAAGCATATATAAATATGCTATATATATTTATATATAAGCATATATATAATATATAAGCATATATATATAGCATATTTATACATAGATATATATGTTAGATATATCTGATGTATGTTATATAAACAAATGTCCGTCTTTGAAATAGAAGGCCATATAATCTTGCCAACCAACCCTTTGCTTCATTATCCTGGAGTTCTATTAGTTCCCTCCCTTTGATCAGTCCGGAAAGGATCTTGGGAAATTGTCAGCTCACTGGGTAATACATATCAGCAATGTGAAGGCCAATCAATGACCCACAATTCAACATCTTAGAGCTAGCACGCACATGTCATGCCATGCATGCTCTGCTTGAGATCACACTTTGTCCTTTCACTTTGTGCCAACTCATCCAGATTTGCACACTCAAGGACCCACATTTTAAAAATTCAACAAAAGTGGTCACATAAATGTAAAGCTGGTGCTACAGCAAATCCCTGTAGTTATGAGTTATGATGTATAAAAATGTATATGGGAAAATATTGTCAAAATAGCAAGAAAAAAATCATCTCAACATAAAACTTAACTATGGCTCCCTGTATTTTGTGGCATAATCAAATATGTACTGGCATTATGATATCTCTATCTTAAATAAACTTACTACAAATTTTAGGAGTTTAGTTGAGTGAGGTAAAAATAGAGTCTTTTATGGTAGAAACACTCATGTTATTTGCCTTTTGTTCATTGCTGCATTGTGGAATCTCAGAAGCCTTAATTATGAGGTTGACTTGGGAGCATTCCCAAATAACACAGATTTGGGAGTATAAACAGTGGTAAGGATTTTTAAAAGAATTATATATTTCCTTTGAAAATATGTAAACATCTATTTTTTTTCAAAGATATATACATAATAATTTGAAATGAGCCATCAAAGAAAAGCCATTGAGGTGACTCACAGTTGAGAGAGTCAATGACCAAAAAAGTTTGCATGTTTTGCGGGTTTTAAAAAAAACAGCTATTTATTATCAGGATATGAGGTCTTTGGAGAAAGAACCTGATAATTGTTAAATAATGACTTTTTTTTCCTATGTCAGACTGACTGTGTGAGATACTTAAAAATGCGTTAATCTGTTTCTCCAGCGTTTCTTAAATTAAAGCACTTAGAGGTTTTCACTGATGCATTTTTAATGTGTCATCCAAGGTGTCAGGTTTAACTACGCCCTGCAGACTTAGAGTTGAAAGTGTTCTCTAGTTTAAATTAACAATATCCTTGCCAAAAGTCTTATTAAAAATTGCTTCATTCACCAGTGAATAAAGTGTTTTATAGTTCATTAAAATTATGCTAAGTGATTATAATAAAATCTTTATAAAAAAGATATATTACTAAAAAAATAAGCCATCAAGTAACAGAAGATATGCTAATGAGACATGATCACATAGTCCATATTATATTATTCAAAGGATGAACTCTTCTTAAAACATCTCTAAACTGTTATTGTTGAGAATATGAATTGCAGTGTGTATATCTTTATACCATCACAATGGTTACATCTCATGTAATTAAAGTGATTTATTGAAAGCACATAAGTTTATTACCACACTCACCAATAAACTAATTCTTCTACCTTAAAACACATACACACACAATGTAGT
Organism: Canis lupus dingo; assembly: GCF_003254725.2. NCBI lineage: Eukaryota > Metazoa > Chordata > Mammalia > Carnivora > Canidae > Canis > Canis lupus. The sequence continues at coordinate 14,449,066 of NC_064245.1, read as the reverse complement.
GTAAAATCATTTCTGCTTACTGGCTGTCTGATAGAGGTAATTGTTTCATTATTTTTTCTATTTTTTGTCTGACCCCACAAAATTTATTCACAAAACACATATACATCTTCTCTTCTGAGCTCATGAAACTTTCTTGTTGAATAATTTAACCTTAGAATAAATTATCAATGATAAGCTTCTTCTAAAGAATAAAATATTGCAATAATTCAAAGCATTACCATTTCTCTGCCAAAATGCATTTTGTCATGTAAGTATAACTCTTTGACCAGGATAATTATTCAGTTGCCTAAGTTTAGGTAGACATTGATCCCTTTCTTCTTAAAATAACATTTTTCTTTAACAGCTGAGTGTGGGGCAGGATTACAAATATGCAGGATGGAAAGTATGCTTGTGGAAAACCAGAATGAGAATTTTAAAGGATGCTATCCCCAGAAGAGGAGATATGATGGAATTCATAATTATTTACTGGTTAACATACCGTTCAAATGTAACATGTATTTTATACATTCTTGCTTCTCAGATGCAAGTTTAGGTGCATTTCTTTTCCTACTTGTTGTTGGATGGTAACACAATTACTCTAAATAATACGTAAGTCAGTCTGAACAGCAATAATAATTCCCTGCCCTCAAGTTGGCTACTCAACTCATTTTCAGTAGTATATACAACCCCACATTATAAGAGTGCCACAAATAGTGTAATTTCCATTGAAAGAGTCAATTATTGGCAAGATGATGAAAATGATGAGCAGATATTTAAATAATGAGAAATCCCATGAGCTGACTCCCTTGTATACAGGGGAGATGTGCATATTTTAAGAATACCAATGTCAAATTAGTTTTCTCTCTCCATGGTTAAGTCGCCGTCATAAACAAAAGAAAACAACAAGAAGAAAAACTCTGTACTACAGCAAATATCTAGCAACGTTATCTGGCTACAGCTAACTCTTCGCCACAAAGTTCATAATTCTCAAATTTTGTAATCACCATTGGTACCACAGACAGGCTGCATATCAAAGCCCCGCTACAGAAAAGCAGGAGACCTCATTCTCATAAATCAAGATTCCAAAGATGAAAATGACCTGTTTATATGAAAAATTCCCCTTTGACTTTGAGGACAGTTGTATCAAATATAAAATACCTATATGTAAATGTAATGCAAATAAATTATAACCCTTTTCCAAAAATGGAAGAGGGAATATTACATAGTATAGTCACTCATCCCTTAGTTTCTTCTGAAGCACAATTTGCGTGAACATCATCCTTCCTCCTTCAAACCCTGGAGGAGGGAACTGGGGAAGCAATTTCAGTGTGTGTGAAGGACGGCGGACTATGTGGTCATGGAAGTCACACACTTTCCCTTGATTTTGAATTTAACACTCTCACCTTGTAACGTTAATATGGAAGAACACAGCAAAGGTTTTAGGGGACAGTGAGGATTTGAATGAATTATCAGGTGTTCAGTATGTTCCCATAGAAAAAAACCAAATGAGTGAACTGATTTTCCCTTACTCGGCATTCAATAATCCCACTAAATTTTCTAAAACTGAAAATCCTTTAGGCTAAAAACCCAAAAGACATTTTACCACACGAACTAAAAATAATCTGCCAAGTACCCCAGTAAGTGCAGAGCTAGCACTCGAAGAATTCTATATCTTCAACGGCGAGCCAGAAAAATGTACCAGTATGAATGTACAAATGGATCAATAATAAATTAAAACTTCAAGAATTTTAGATGTAAAAATAGTATTGAATAGATGTTTATTATTCATTTTAATTTTTTTCTGTCAACCAAAAGAAAAGATGTGGATTTATGTTTACTTAATTTAGCATTAAAATTACATTTAAATGTGAATTAAATAAGTTATTTAAGGAAGAATCTATATATTTAGTCTTTCTTTCATACTACAATAAAATGGATCATTCTCATGGGCAGCCTGGGTGGCTCAGCAGTTTAGTGCCGCCTTCGGCCCAGGGTGTGATCCTGGAATCTCAGGATCGACTCCTACTCCTACGTCGGGCTCCCTGCATGGAGCCTGTTTCTCCATCTACCTGTGTCTCTCCCTCTCTCTCTCTCTCTCTCTTTCATGAATAAATAAATACAATCTTTAAAAAATGGATCATTCTTACTGATCAGTACTAATACTGTATAATATCCTGCTCTAGCATTATGTCTTAACTACATCTGGAAGAGAAAATATTGATGTATATTAATGAATTATATCATTTTTACACAGGTATGTCATAGTATAGACACAGAATGAGGAAAGCCAAATTACATGACTTTAAAAATATATATACTTTTCACATAACACTAATTTTGAAGTAAAATTACAAAGAAAAATGTGTAATACAAACATGAAGAGTACAAACATTTCTTTAAAGAACCTTTGAAACTGTATTTTGGTCAATATAAAACACAGTGAATACTAAGTCAGAAGTACTCAGCAACTTTCTTTAATAAATGCCTTTCACTTTATTAAAATATAAAGGCGATTTTTAATGTGACCCTGACCTTTTTGTGAGAATTATCTTTCAGTCATTAATACTTTAAGAATTGAGAAGAAACTGTACAGTAAGAAATACTTGTTAAAGCAAATTATGACAATATCATAAATACAAAAACAATTTGATGTACTTTCTTAATTCACAGTAATAAAAATGACAAAATTAAAACAAAATTTAAGTAATAGCATGATTCAATCAGAATGGAAAAAAATTGTCATGTTCCAGGGTCTAAAAAAATTACTATTAAAAATGAATACTGACTTTTTAAATAGAAATTTGAAGAAAGAAGATCTTTACAAATAGCATCCCTTTATCTCGAGGAGTATTCATATAAAAGTCCGTTTCATCTTGATATTTATTTGTGTCCAAGAATGATACTACCACTGAACAAATGAGAAGTTTAGTTTATATCTTATATATTTTACAAGTTATAAGAAGAGCCAGGTCTTTTTAGTTACAGGAACCATAAACTCCTCTCACTCCCAAGAGCCATCTATTTCTTGAAGTGAGAAGAGGCCATGATGGAAAACTCTTCTTATTATAGACTCCAAAGATGTAGCACTAGAGGGATTTTGAGTTTAGAAAATCTCGGACTCAATTTTCATGAACAAAGACAGAGAGTCACATGAATCTTCCTTCTCTCTGGAGTGGTCTCTACCCAACCATTTTATTCCTGATCTGGAGCAAAGACATTTTCTAGACCCTGTGGCACACAGAACAGAAACTGGATGCTGCGAATGATGCTGAGAAGGGACCAGGCATTAGCAAGAGGGTGATGTGGATGTGAGTGATCAGTGTGATTTCTAGCTACTTAAGAGGCATTCCATGATTTGCTTAAAGTTGATGGGAAAAAAATAACAAGAGTGGATGAAATCCTGGAGTACAGTGTGAAGAGGTGTGAGAGAGATTTGGAATGCAGCTGATAGTTCTTCTCAACAAGAAAAGCTGAAAGATCACATGCTAAGCCATTACCTTACTTGATCTTTTCCAGCTCTTCCTCATTAGCATTGTCTGTAAACAAAATAAAGCATTTTCATTATCTTATCACTCAAGTACAGGATAGGGCGGCCAGTGGTTTTCTAGAGGTAACTTAACATTTAAACAGCAGTTTCCAACAACCAGTTTACAAGACAAAAATTGTTTATCACATACACACAGCTAGAAGAAGCACCTTTAACATTCAAGCAGTCTTTCTGGTGAGAGTTCATTTGCTTTATTCTTTTGTAGAAAGAAATGAGACAGTATTTTTAAAACGAATGGAAATTTGAGATATCTTAATTATTGGTGGGGGGAAAAAAACCTAATTGAGTCTCATGATTGGCAATTGTTCCTTTTGGTGATGGAAGTTGAGTATGTACAGTGACTTTACCAGCTAACTTTTCTCTTCAAACATGTTCGTAAGTTTGTTCCTTTGGTGGCATCTTAGAACTATTTGTTTCCAGTTAATCTTTAACTATACTGGTGTCTACTAATACTTTTAGTTCTGAAAAATGCTACATTAGTAGATCTTCCTGCTAAATGTTTAGCCATAGCATACCTTTTACATCAGTTTTTTGGATTTGATGTTGGTTTTTTTTGTTTTGTTTTGTTTTGTTTTTGGTCTGTGTGTTTCATAGTAAGTAACTTATGGCTACAAGTTTTACTTAAGGTTAATGGAGATCTGTAATGAGTGCCCAAGATCAGTGCTCTCTTGCATAAAGATCTTTTATTTACTCTCCAGTTTTAAATTTTCTTCAGTGAACACTGAGGTATTAACTTCTTGATTAACCTCTTTACCCTCTCTTATCTTTAAGGCCAATCAAGTGGAGAATAGGGAATATTTGGAGCAAATAATATAGCTTGTAGAAATGCTTGTCATATTTGTACCTCAAGGAAGCATACTGGTGCTTTTAAGAACTGTATCTCCTTCATCAAAACTCACTATAAAACAGGACCATTTCAGAAACTACTCATAAATTACAAAAAAACAACACAGAAAAGATTTTACTATAAGATTAAGTCATATAGAAGACAACCTTTGGCCTAAACCAAGACAATGGAATTATGTAGAGGTTCTACAGTAGGAAATGAGAAAAATCATAAAATTATCAGTGATAAGGATTCATTCCTTTTCTTTGTAGATAGTGGTTTTATAGGTTATATTTTTCCTGTGTTAAATATTGACCAAAATATGGAAGAGTGATAGTTTTCCTAAGGTCACAGTTATTCCTTATTTTTTTAGTGGAGCCAGGAAACAGCAAAGCATTGTTATCAAATACTATTTATAGAAATATTTTATATGTTTTCTAAGTACTGATGTGCAACAAAACCCACTATTGGGTTGAGGAGATGGCCATGTAGTGGCCATATAATAAATGTTGTTGATCTTAAATGAGTTATTGTCATCATCATCAGCATCACTACCACCACCTCCACCACCACCTTCTCTATTATCTCTGAAAGGCAGTTGGAAGCCAAACTGTGTCATGGAATGCCATATTCAGAAAAACTGCCAGTAGGAGTCAGACAATAAATGTTCAACTTTCTCAGAAAGCAGAGTTTCAATGAACAAAGAATGATAATTCCTAGAGATAATGTTTCGAGTCAAATCAAGTGAGAACAATTAAGATAAATAAGCCTAAAAGTAAACTCTTGTAATTCATGGCCACTTATTATCATCATCTACTTTCTAAGAATCTTCCTAAATTCCATTCTGTAAGATATGTTATACTATGATAAAGGGGCTCAGAACATGAAGAAGAGTTGAATCTCAGGGCAACACTACTCAGTATTACACAGATTCACTACTGCTGCTCAAAACCATATCCCCTGACTCAGAGCCACTGCATACAATAAACCTTCAAGACATAAAGCTAACTATAGGGTTGGTATTTTTCCTCTCTCTCAAAATTGGTTTTACAAATCAACTGCATGGTATCATTTCTCAGAACTGAGACATTGACATAAACAAAAAGTCAATCATTTCCCTGAGTATAAATGTGAGAAATCTGGCAGTTATGGGGACAAATTGATTATTTTCCTGATTTGGTTCCTAGAATTCTATTATTGGATCCAGTGACTCTCAAAATGTCCCTAGATTTTTAAAATTATTATTATTATTTTTTCATCATGATAAGTGTACTCTGTAATCTCCATCCCCTATTTCACTCATCCCCCTACCCAGCTCCCCTCTGGCAACCATTAGTTTGTTCGCTAGAGTTAAGAGTCTGTTTCTTTATTTGTCTCTCTCTCTCTGTGTTTTTTCTTTGCTCATTTGTATTGTTTCTTAAATTCCACATATGAGTGAGATTATATGGTATTTGTCTTTCTCTGACTTATTTTTGTTTAGCATTGTACTCTCTATAGCTCTGTGTTGTTGCAACTGGCAAGATTTCATTTATTTATATGGCTAATATTCCACTGTGTGTGTGTGTGTGTGTGTGTGTGTGTGTATCACATCTTCTTTACCATTCATCAAACAAAAGATATTTGAACTGCTTCCATAGTTCAGCTACTATAAATAATGCTGCTATAAACTAAGGGGTGCATGTATCCCTTTGAATTAGTGTTTTGTATTTGGGGGTAAACATCCAGTAGTTGGATTACTGTATTATACGGTGGTTCTATTTTTAACTTCTTGAGGAACTTCCACACTGTTTTCCAGAGTGGTTGCACCAGTTTGCATTTCCACCATCTGTGCAAGAGGGTTCCTTTTTCTCTACATCCTTGCCAACACTTCGCTTTTTCTTGTGTTTTTAATTTTAGCCATTCTAACAGGTGTGAAGTGATAACTCATTGTAGTTCTGATTTGCATTTCCTTGATGATGAGCGATGTTGACCATATTTTCATGTGTCGTTGGCCACCTGGATGTGTTCTTTGAAAAAAATGTCTGTTCATGTCTCTGTCCATTTTTTAAATTAGATTATTTGGCTTTTGGGTGTTGGATTCTTTATATATTTTGGATACTAGCCCTTCATAGGATATGTCATTTTCAAATATATTTTCCCATATCATAGGTTGCCTTTTAGTTTTGTTGATTGTTTCCTTCTCTGTACAGAAATTTTTTATTTTGATGTAGTCCCAGTAGTTTAATTTTGCTTTTGCTTTTATTTCCCTTGCCTTAGGAGACATATCTAGAAAACTGTTGCTACAGCTGATGTCAGAGGCATCACTGCCTGTGTTCTCTTCAAGGATTTTTATGGTTTCAGGTCTCACAGTTAGGTCTTAAGTCCATCTTGAGTTTATTTTAGTGTATGTGAAAGAAAGTAGTCCCTAGATTTTATAACAAGATTTCTGCTTCTTGAGCCACGCCAACTAGCTAAATAATGGGTTTAAGTATCCCACTCCCAAGTTTTCTTTTCTTTTTAGATGGTTGGGTTAAGCTAGATTCAATAAAACTGTAAACAGTAGAAAAGTAAAAAAAAAAAAAAAAAAAGGTGAATTTAACAAACATAGTATTACTACTGTTACCCTTGCTATCTGTGTAGATATTACAAAAGAAAGATTGTTTGGGAAATGTTAAAGATAGGTGATTAAGCAAATTATAGAAAAATAAGATTTACATTTTGCTCTATGATCTTAACTTCAGCTGAGAAACATATGAATTTGTTTTTGAAACCATCATTATCTAATATTATTACAGGACAGTCAAACTTCTTCATTTGCAGCTCAACTTTCTTTGAAGCCAGTGAAAGAAGTAGCAGAAAAATATGGTCTGTGATAAAGCTATAGAATTGATTATATTTTTATGACATTTCACAATCTCATTCAATTTTTTAGCTTTATTTTTTGTTGTAGTATTTTTAAAGGTGATTATATGGCTACTAAAGATATAAAAATAATCACAAAATAGCTAGATATTATAGTATAGACATATTATAAAACATTAAATTTTTATAGATGGATTTTTTTAATGTTAGCTATAAAATAATTGAGAAAAATTTGCAAAATAAATCAACATGAAAAAGGTATTTTGTAAAATTTGCTAAAGGCCAATGAGGGTCAATTCATATGTTTCTTTCAATCTTCTATTTTTTTAGCTTTAGCCAAGCAATTTGTAGGTCTAGGTTGTATCTAAGAGAGTGTGTAACACAAATTAACTCACTTTTATTTCACAAATTCTCCAATGAAGAAAGCTGTGGATTGAACTCTGCTAGAAAAAGAGCCAGAAAGAACTCAAACACACTATCAGACCAAAATACTATATACAGGACACACATGTATGCACTACACACTTTTGTAGGTTCAAAAACAAGACATGCATTCAAAACAGAAATGACAGCTGTGTCATGCAACTCATCAGCATGCCCCTACCCCCCATGAAGATTGTGGTTTCTCATACACACAATGCTGGAAACTTAAAAAAATACATATCTCTATATAGCTGTTCACATCTGAGATTTTTTTTAAAGACTCATTGATGAACTCAATGGAGAAGATTTTAGTATAAGCAATTTTGAAATACTTTTGCTATTACTCATACTATACTGCTTAAATTGCTGTAATTAGACATTGCATGTTTTAGAGGCTTTAGTAGATTCAGTAGGCTGATAGGATTTTCAACTCATTCTTCAGTTTTACTGATTTCCAGAACTGGCAATCCACACAAGGAGAAATCATCCCAACTGCATTATTCATGGAATATACTGTCAGTATTAAGAGTGTATAAAAAAAACCTCACAAGATAACTGTTTTAGAAACTTTAGCACTTTGTGATGCTAAGTACTCTGTATTTCCAGTTAATTTATTCCTACTTTTGATAGCATTTTCTTAACATTAATGTTCTATTTCCTATTTGATTGTTAGAATTTGTTACTAGCTCTTGAAACTCATGTCTTCCATTCCCTATTTTAACAAATATAAAATATTTAGCAAAGTTTTGTAAATACAAGCACAAGTCTAAACACATGGTTCTTGGACTAAAGTCTTAAATCCCAAAAGCTTAAAATAGATTATTTCTGTCCTAATAATCAAAGAGAATAGAACCCTTATAATTTTGCTGGGTGAGGATCAATGCAAAAATCATCCTCTATTGCTTTCCTATACATTGTGCTAAATATTAAATGGAATTATGAAGCATTTAGTAACTGATATCTGTCCTGCTGCATTTTGAGTCTGAATTTTTCTAAATAAGATTTGTTCCTGGATAATTTGTGAAAGCTTGGCATATCATTTTCACAGCAGCAATATGTTACATATTTCAGGAATATAAAAATTTAATTTAAAGATACATTGGATTCCTAATTGTTTTTAACTAAAAAACTTCAAATATATTCCAGGGAAACATATGGAGCTAATACTAGACATGTTACAAAATGGAGGAAATACAGTAACATGCTTCTAATGCCTTGTCATCATTAAATGTCATCATAGAAAAAAATACAGATCAATTTTAAGCAGATTATCATTAATGTACTAATTTTAAGAACTCAAAATGAAATTAAGTGATCATTTAATATTGTTTGTGACAACCTCAGGAATTTGAATACTGAAGAAAGAAAAAAAAAACCTTAAAATACCTTTCCTGGATCTTTGAGGTATCCCTTCAAATCCTCACAGACATTCATCTGCAACTCATTGAACAATGCATTGGTACAGAAAGCTGGACTAGCTTTGAGGGCAGTCATCAAAAGAAAGGTAATTAGAGGCAATAATTTATATATATATATATATATATATATATATATATATATATATATATATTTTTTTTTTTTTTTTTTTTTTTACCAGAAGTGATAGGATAGAGAATGCAGATGAGGTGAAGTATGTTAGCTAGAACAAGTGCAAGTGACTGCAAAGAAAGCCTGGACTTGAGAGAAGGTGAGCTCTGCTGGAGTTTGTATGGCTGGGGCAGAGGTTAAGGTGAGGGAACATATGGTGCCTATTGGAGAGCTTTAAGGTCTCTCATCAGAAGTTTCCATTTAATTAGAGAAATAAACACAGGTCACTGAAAGCTTAGAAGAAGAATAAAGAGGACATTATAGAACGTGGCACAATGCTTATAGATGATCAATAAAGAGATTTTGATCCTTGACTAGCTAACAAATGGTCCTCGTTAAGAGTCTCAAAAATCTCATAATTAGTGTTGTTTTAGAGACCGTTTTAGAGACCTTAATAAATCAGCTATAAAACTGCCATCGAGACCAAAGCAAACAAACAAACAAAAAGTAAATTTATGTCTTTTTTAGAAATTATCATCTTGTGAGCACGTGCTTAGAAACCCCGATTCAAATCTAGGACATCAGATTAGCAAGGATACTGTAAATGCCACCAGAATTTCCGGTAGGGGATCTTTCATAATTCCTTCTCTGCCCTTGAGTCAGTTCACTTCTCTACAACCAACCCCATGCTCCCAGCTATTGATCACATCCACAAGGACAAGTAAGTGAAACCACAAGGAACACCTTTCTTTCCACTCCCCAGGTGTGACTGAGGTCAGGATGGTCACCAGCCAGAAGCTGGCTCTGGTATAGGCTGAAAGTGTTGTGCTTTTCTGAGGCCCTGAGTCCTTGCTAAGTTACTGCTTCTCTGGTGAAGAAGAGAGAAGCTAGGTGAAAGTCAATGCTGGCATGGGAAGGGAGAAGACATCCTTTTTCAATTGCCACAGAAGAGTGAATTCAGTGCTATTTGGGACTCTGATGATGGGGGACATGAAGTAAGGCAGTGAATGAAAAATACTTGGCAGTAAAGGATTTCTTCCAGAAAGCTAAAGTAGCCAAAGGGATTTGAATCAAGAAAATAGCATGAAGATTTCAGGAAGAACTCTTTGTCTTAAGGGTGAATGGGGCTGGAGAGATACAGTGAGGAAAATAGAAAAGGAAGAAAAGATGAACAATACCAGATTTTTAATGAGCAACTGTTTTTTTCGTGTAATCCACCTGTTTTCCTCCTATTCATGTTTGATAAATCCCTGATGATTAGCAATCAGGCACTGTAATACTTTTATTAAAGGGTGTTTTTCTAATGAGAAAGACATTGTGCTGAAATAATAAATTTGAGCAACTATGGAGATTGAAAGATTTTTACAAGAATTGTTAAATAATGTTGGGAACCATTTTGCCTGTGCTGACACTCATTTCTGTGCGATTTAGAACAACTCAGCAGCTTCACCTTGGTCCTAATTTGATCTCTCAAACCCCAGTTTGATGTTAGAGCATTTAGTAAATATCCCTCTTATGCAAAAATTCAGCAGACCTCCCATCATCAAATCACCCAAATAACTATACCAGCCGCCATATCCTTCTAATTTCAAGTTGCATTGGCAGTTTGGATGGTTTGGGGTACATAAATAAGACTGAGGGCACTTAGGTATTTTCATTTACAAAGTGCTGTTCTTCATTAAAATAACAAAGAATCTGAAAACTAGATTCTATCATTAAGTTTTGTTGATTTTACCTCTTATCGGTAAACCTGCTGATTTCTTTCCATTTCTACCTCAGGCAATCCTAATACAAACTTCCATCATCTTCTACTAGGACTTTTGAGATAATTGGTCCTAATTGGTCCCCAAGTATCCATTCTCATCCTTCCATCTATTTTCCACAGTGTAGCTACACAGCTATTTTCAAAAGGCAAAAATGATTATGCCACTTCCTATTTCTCTTTCTCAAGACTTCCCCTTGCTCTTTGGAGAATGACGACAAACCTTAACATGGCCAACAGTCCCTACACAGTCTGGGTATCTCCTTTCCACTGCCACCATGTATCATGATCTCCCACATTCTTCTTTATTCCCAGCTTGTTTAAACTCCAGGACTTTTTTCAATTCCTGGAGTGTGCCAGATTCCTTTGGCCATGGGGCTTTTGCACATGCTCTTTCCTCTGCTTGAAATACCTTCTCTCCTCCTGTTTTTTTTTTTTTTTGTCTTATTAACTCCTATTCACAAGTCACACCTCAAGTCCCTTTTGGCTTCCTTCGAGAATTCCTGTCCCCCTAAGTGGAACAAATTCTACTGCACTTGTATTTGCTTTTAACGGCAACATGCACCTCTCTTTCACAGCACTCAAAACAGTCGTCATTTTAAATTTCCTTCAGTAATTACTCGATTCCTGAGTTCTCCACTGAATAGAAGTTATAGTATTCTAAGGGTCTTACATAGAAGCTGGCTTACAGTAGGCTTCACTCAATACTAGGATTATTTGGATAAAGCAATAAGCAAACACATAATTTATTCCTATGTATGGATTAGCCAGCTAGGATATACTCCTTGGCTTATACGGGGTGATGTATTGTACTGTACTGTATACTTGTACTGTATGTATTCGGAATTGGTGACTTCTAAAATGATGGGCTTCTATTTCTAAATATTCTCTGTAAAAAAAATTTCCTCACTTACCCTTCCTTTTGTACACATGGGCCTATGCATATACACACTTACATGTTTTTTTGTTTGTTTGTTTGTTTGTTTTTATGGTGCTAAGTAAGTTCTCCCAGTAGGTATTTGGTAGTACTTGTTAGAAAAGATAAATTTATTCCTCACTTTATTAAGTATGGACACTTGTATTGTACTTAGCAAATACAACACATGAATATCTGTGCTTGTTGCTTAATTTTTAAAAAGGACAGAGAAAAATATTTGTTGAAAGGTTGACTTTTTCAATGAGTTTAAAACAGTTCCAAATTTGAAGTTGGGATTCACTATTTTAATCTACAATCTAGGGAAAAATGTCAATAATACCTTTCCAGCAGACAACATGTACCAACTTTAATCATGCATTATTCTAAGACAGCAATACACATATTGCTGAAATCGGGTATTGGGGCTTGCCTAAAAAATTATGTTTACTCCTAGAATGTGTTATAATCAAAACTAGTGAGAGTAGCTCCTAGTACATGAAAGCACCCTGAATCTAATAAATAATCTCTGGTCAATTGTGGCAGAAAAGTGCGCTGGCAAGCATACCGATGCAGGTCAAACCTGATATTTTTTAATGTCACTTCAACATGCTGGAGTAATTGGCTCCTCTGTATCCCTTGTCAGTTTCTCACAGCAGCATGGTGTGCAAGGAAGCACAGACAGCCAGTGCTGGAAAATGGGTAACACCGATATGGAAGCCCATCAAGAAGATGAAAAGTACTCACTTATCATTCAGCAAACAAATACCAGAAAGCAGGAACTCTATTATAATTTCACCTCATTTTCTTTGTTATGGTACACCTGACAATACCGTCAAAATAGTAGAGTCTGGATACCTCAATGTGGAATTCCAAATATTCCATTCAATAGCAAATGTATTCCCTGAATGAATACTACCATTTGCCTAAAACATAACATGTCTGAAAGTGGGAAATGAAATTATAATAAAAGATGCAAATGTGTCCCTTATTTACAACAAGAGGTTCTGATCGGGAGTATAGAACAGGAAATTTGAATTGAAAAGATATAAAACGCAGGGACTAGTGATACCCAGGATACTTACAGAAACAAAGAACAGGCCAGATTTTCATATGCTGCTTCTCTTTATTATCACCTCTGGGTTCAAAGAAGGCTCAAGACATTCCACCAAGTGAGAGCAAGAAAGCACTCCTAGTAGGCTGTGGGGGAACTTACCACATCCCTGTGTTCTCCTTCTTTAGGGGTAAGGATGACGGAGAGCAAAATGATTCCAAGGTAATGGTCAGGATAATGGGGATCTTTCAGTGTTAGGGTCACATCTGTGGGCCTGTGATATAAAATATTAAGATTGTCAACAGTTGTTAAATGGATAAGCTAAACATATATTTTATGCTGACAATTTATCATTTTTAAGAAAAAAAAACAATTTTGTCTTCTTTTACTTTCCTGGTACAATTTCTGTTGTTATTGAAATATCATCAATGTACTAGGTTATCCGATCAATTATGGACCAACTGGGTGTACTCGGATTCACTACATATGTCTCAACCCTTCCTAGGGAACCAGGAGACCAAGAAACTATAACAGTATTGGGAAATCTACAAGTCCTTTCTTTTTTTTTTTTTTTTTTTTTTTTTTTTTTTTTTTTTTTTTTTTTTTTTTTTACAAGTCCTTTCTTTATGATCTCAAAACACACAGAGAGCAAAGCCAGCTATTTTCTACAAATTTGAAACTAACAAGTAAATGAGGGTCATTTACAGACCACTACATGATTTAGAGTAAACAGATGAGTGGGAAAAGAGGAAAAGATAAAATATAATTTGCCGAACATATATCATAGACATAATTTTTTTTAAAATATGTTACTATTTTTACAGATTCCAAGGTTTAAAGTAATGCTTCTATATGTTTTGGCTGTGTAAACCTATGCCTAACCATTTTTTAGGTCCAGAAACACAAGGAAATCAATACTTAAAAGAGTTGGTGAATACTTAGAAATCTTTAGAATTAAGTTTGAGGAAGAGACTATGAGTTACTTAGTATTACCCAAACACGCTTGTACAAATAATACAAAACACACATTCAACTGACAATGCGTGGGTAATATCTTATTCCCATATTTCAACTAAACAAATATTTCAACATCAACAAATGCATGTTAAGTTTTGTAGTATATATGCATGTACGATATACACAGATATATTTTTATATATAATTTGATTTGGTTCATTTTGTTGAACAAACAGGGGTTCATGGCATCCATAAACTTAAGGGACTGGGCAATATACAATACCAAATTTGAATCTCTAAATGTTGGCAAATTAGGGATGTTCCCTTACTTGTTCAGGCATTTATTCTTTTCATTCAGAAAACATGTATTAAACACATGAAATACCACGTACTGTGCTAAGTTCCGGGTAAAAAACAGACATCAATTTCAAAGACAGTATCATTATCTTCCAGGAGCTTAACAATTAGTAAATGATATAGTAGGAATCTAGTATTGGGGAGAGACCTTGGTGGGGAAAGCTTGTTCGAGTAGGAATTTTCAATCCTGTCTGCATGTCAGAATCCATTGGGGAGCTTTAAAAAAAGTGCATATTCCCCAATTCTACCCATATGACCTTGGTTCTATAGATCAAGGGTGGGGTGTGGAAATTTATGTTGTTTGTAAAGCTCGTGAGTGATTTTCCCATACAATCAGGATTAAGAACCACAGATACTTTTTATTACTAAGATATTATAATGCTAGAAGACTCTTTCACATGATACTTAATTTACCAAGTCAAGGAATAATGTTTTTTTTTTCAAGGAATAATGTTATGAAAAAATGAACAGTTTTCCGACCTCAGAGGTTTTAACTAAAACATGGAAAATTAGATGGATTACACACATGTTGTAATAGTTGTGATACAAATTGTTTCACTATCAATTTAGTTACATTAATCATGGTGGTTTGGCAGTAACAATTTGTTCCTTTTATTTTAAGAAATTCATGTTAAGCTTTATAAAATATATGTATATACTATACATACACACATGTTTTTACGTGGGGTTACAGTTTGATTTGGTTCATTTTCCTGTAATGATTTCATATAAAATTAAAAGAAAAAACTTCATTATATTTTTATAATGATTACATGATATTTAAGAACATTTGCAATTGCTTTATGACAATTATCTATTATTTTCTTTCAAAGTAAAACCTTAGTGAATTATATAGTAGCGTAAGTATTTATATGGCTACTACTGTTATCCATTTATCTGCAACCAGAGACTATTGATTTATACACAGAATGTAATGGTTTCTACTAGCATGTGATTTTAAGAGTAATAATTTGATGTTTATGTGGTTTTGAGAGGAGAAAATAGTTAAATACATAAAATAAGTAACGTGGCAAAATAAATACCAAATGTTTGTATATAATCTTTTTATTTTCTTAATCATATAATATTTTTCCCGTTTAAAGTTATTTTTCATCAATGATTTATCTTTAATAGAGAACAAGAGAAATTTATGCTCTGTGATTAAATCCAGCAATTTGCATATCATTTAGCAGAGGTCTACAGAGAAAATAACTGTGGCCTTTTTAAAAGAACACCACAATCCATTGTACTTGGAGCTCAGTTTTCATGATAATGGACTACATAAAACACCATCTAGGACACGTCCTTTCCTGTGGTGAGGTAGGGGAGCCAGCAATCACCTACACTCTAGCATTAGGTCAGCCCATGCCAAGCTCTAGGTTGAAATGGAGACCAATCTTTTGTCCTATCACAAAAATGACTATTGGAAGACCAACAAGGAGTCATTGCGCTCAAATGTAGCTGACTATAATACATAAGGGGGTTCTACTATTTCTATTTCATTTGCATTTAAAATGGAAAGTGGAAAAAAAAATAAAATAGAAAGTAGTGATCTGGCCCATTACTCTGCTTTCTTACTTCCCACTATTATATGCATTAGTATATAATCAATTAAAGCATCTTAGAACCATCAAAGATCTCACAGTCCTTTGCAACCTATCCCAGCATTGCCTAGCCCTCTTAAAAAATATTTTTTCCCCTCTGTAGTATTAATTAATTCTTAGCTCCCAGTTGAAATGCATTTAAAAAAATATAAGCCCATAATTAGGTACCAGGAATGACTAATAGTAGTAGTAATTATATAACTTTACAGTCAAGCAATGATAAACTAATATGAGAAAATACAACTAATCTTCCTCCATGTTGGAGGCACTCCTTGATAACCTAGCATTACCAGTGGATTTCAAAATTAGATTGTACTTGGGCTCAGGTGATGAGAGAGTAGCTGTTTTTGAATCACAGTACACATTTTATTTCCTATACAGTGGCCTGATTCTTAAATTTATAATTTTGATTAACATGGATAATTCACTTTATGTCCCACACCAACCATACCAGCCAAGTGAAAAGTGAGGAATGTGTCTTTTATCTCTAGACTCCTGGTGCTTAGCACAGTGCTGGGAGACAAAGCCGGTGTCCAAGAATTTTTCTGCTGAATAGTTGTTGTTGAATGAGATAGTCAAGGAAGATGCTATTACTTCCACTGGGGAGATAGAAGGATGTACTTGAAAAAGGCTGGGTAGCATGAAGGTTCACAATAATAAATGAGAGAACAGTAACTAGAACCCAGATCTGCTGACACTTTGTTACACAGGCCCAGCTTCATGACAAGATGTAAGAAAATCATAATGGTTCAAAAGTTACCTGTTTAACTCCAATTGTGTGAGATCCAGAAAGGCCGAGCCCATAAAGTCATCCTGTAGTCCAAAATCATAGTCAAATACCTAAAAAGCCAAAGATCCAAGGCATTATTAGAAATAATTCTAGTATTAGCTTTCAATGAAGATATCTTGATTATAAAATATTGGTTGTCTATGTCACCAAAAACAATGAAATTTCTTCATATTTTTAAAAGTTACTTCTTTTGAAATGTTAGGGTCTCACAAAACATGCAAAGGAAATGACCTTTAATTTTTTACTTAAAATTGCTGTTTTATATCAAATAGAACTTTCAGGAAGATGAATAACAAAATCAAATAAAGTAAGAGTAAATATTCAAAAATCTGAGGAACATAAGCTTAGAGTACTTGCCCCATAATATTAGCATTACTAGAAGGAAAAGTAAGTTGGTATGAAATTCAACAAATATGTCTTCCATAGTGGGTTACTGGTGATGAGAATATGATTCTAATCTTTTTGCATTTTTCAGGTCATTGAAGATAAGTTCTTTGATATTATGGGAAAACACTGCTTTAAATATACAAATAAGTAAAAATTAAGGTGTTGTTATTAAAGCATTTTGTAAAACCTTATTAGGTTATAAGTAAAATTAAGTTTTTATTATCACAAGCAAGACTAGGAAATAATATTAATTTAACTACCAGCAACAAACAGAAAGGAAAAGAGAGAATATATGTCTTCCTTCTGTCAAAATTATTTATCCAGTATCTTCTCCATGCCTTTCATGGGTCTTATTCATACTATGATGAATAAAAAAACAATCACCCTGATCTCTTGGAACCTGCATTTAGTTGCTGAGAGGGTCCATAAGAACCCAAACAAATATATACAATTCAGTGGTGAGCGCTGTGGGCACAAAGTCTAAAGGGAGTGTGCTGGGAGCTGCTGTTTTAGTTAGGGAGTCCAGGAAGTCCTCTTGGAAGAAGTATGCACATAGAGATCAGAATAACAAGGATTAAGCCAATTTGGGAAGCTCACTCCCACGCAGAAGAAACAGCAAATGATTAGCATATGCAAGGGACACCCAGAAGTCAGTGTGGTGCAAGCAGACGGAGAAAGATGGAAGTGGAAGAAGGCTGGAGACACACCTGGAGCTAGATCAGTTAGGGTCACGGCCAAAAAACTCGAGGTGAATGGGAGTTGGCTAACTTCCAATCATTTACTAATTTTCCTACTTATTCATCCCCTCTACTAATATTAACTATACACCAGACTATATACTAGGTGTTGTGTAAGCAGTGGTGGGCAAAGCTGACACTATCAATGCCTACAGTTTAGTGAGGGAGACAGATATTAAACAAGGAAGTGCACAGGTGATATGTAATTACAAATGTTGATAAGCTGTAAAGAACAGAATATGAAAAGAATAAAAATAACAATAGAGATCCAGGAAAACTTTTTTTTTTTTTTATTGGAGTTCAATTTGCCAACATAGAGCATAACACCCAGTGCTCATCTCATCAAGTGCCCCCCTCAGTGCCTGTCACCCAGTCACCCCCAACCCCCGCCCACCTCCCTTTTCACCACCCCTTGTTCATTTCTGCGAAAACTTTTAAGTCATAAGAATGAAGATGCTACTACATAAAGTTTGGAGTTCTGCTTCCTGACCTTTTCAACTAGGAAATCTTTGTACTGCACTCTGCAGTAAATGAGCCTGAGCAAGCAAGCCAGCTCTTGAGTGGATGAACCAGGCCATCGAACTCTCCAGGACATGAGAATCCATTAGGCCGAGAGAATCCATAGTCTAGCACTCCTGTGCCCACGTAAGCACACCTGTACTCAATGGTTGGAAAGCATGAAGAAGAGGAAACAGTATGTACAGCAGCCTGAATTACTGGTTTTTCCCTGGAATAAGTATACTTTGATTTAAACAAACTTCTTATCTAAAAAAATTGATACTTAAAGAAAAAGATAAATACTTTGCTTTACCAAAGTTTTTTTTTTTTTTTTTTTTTTACCAAAGTATTCTTAAAATTTGAAGAGCCACAAGGGGATTTATTTTAGTGATAAGTTCCCCTCATACCTTCTAAATTATTCAGTTTACAATCATTTGATTTACCTACAACCTTTCAGGAGTACATTTGTTATAGAAAGCACAGAGCTCCTGCAATAGTCTCCTTGATCAATCACACTTCTGGGTTCTAGTCACCTGTTCAGGGGTGTATCAGAGGAGTACACTGCAACATCTCAGGCAGAGGACATGTCAGTATTTGTAAGTGGCTGCGGTGGGGCAATTTACAACATAAAATTTACACTAACAATTAAACAAATATCTCTTACACAACCTCTTCTCACTGTATCACCCTAAGGCTTAAAATCTTGGGATTCTAGTGATAATCATTGAGGACATGTGGGGTACATAGAGAGATGTGAAGTGGAGAGCTGTGAATCTAGTGAAATGTCAAGAAGAGACCACCCAACTGGGTGATGAAGTATTCGAACTCTCTTTATTCTCCTGGTAAAAGTCTTTCCTATGGTCCTAATGCTAGGTGCTTATTTTAGTTCTCTCCTATTACCTAGAAAGGGCATAAACGTGGGAAAGCATGGAACCACCAGAATCCATTCATTAATGAGATTATTAGCTATGCTACTTGGTTCCAAGCTCAATAAACTACTTTCTAGAAGGAGCACTGCTGCAGAGGGGCAGTTTTAGAGATACAGAGCATAGAGAAAAGATAAAACAGGGTAAGGTACTCTCACTGCAGTAAGAAAAAGCACAGATAACACTGATTAATGTTTATTCAGTATTTACTATCCGTTGGGCACTGTTATCTGTTAAACACATTGAGGAGACTTTTAAATTCATGTCTCACACGACTCCGAGAACAGGATGTTGTGGTGTCCATTTTTCAGATGAGGAATCCAATGCTTAAAATGTTTGTTACTTGCCCTCCAAAACTCAGGGCTTGGAAGAGGTCAGATTCAGATTCTATTGTGCAGGATGCTCTGTTCAGAACAGAACGTATTTCAGTTTAACAAAGACAGCTTGGGCACCCACCGGGAGTGAAGTCCTGCAAAATGATCATGAACCATTTAGATGGGATCCTTGCTTTCACAGAGCCTTCCTGGGAGAAGTGGAAACCTCAGGTAACATTAGATAAAACTTGCTCCAGCTCTGTAAAATCTTTCTTCATTCTCATGTGAGTTTAGAACAACAAATGTTTTATTCTAATCAACGAATTTATTTAACATCTTGATTCAATTGTCTCTCAAGAAAAATTGCATCAGGGAGTACCAGCTAAAATGCTTTTGGATATAAGTAACAGAAAACTCAACTCCCAGGAATGGGAATTTGTTAGCTCAAATGACTGAAATGCCTATAGGTGGCTATGACTTCAGGGGAGTTTTCAATTGCCTATTCAAAAGATTCATATATCTATTCATTCAGTTACTTGAGAAATATGTGGTGAGCAACTACCATGTGCCAAATATTATTCTGGAAATAATAATTTCTGGAAATATGGTAGTGAACAGGACAAAGTCTCTGATTTCTTGGGGGTTACACATGGGTGAAGTGGATACAGACAATAAACAGATGCGTGTTAGGTAGTAATAAGTACCATGGAGAAAAATATCTCAGGGTATGGGAGTGACAGGAACTGATATTTATCTATATAAGATGTTTAGGAGAGCAATCAGAGAGAGTGGCATTTGAATAAAGAGGCTTAATGGGAATAGGATATGAAAAGGGATTCAGATCACATAATGTGACCCAAGATAAAAGATTCTACTCAAATATGTCCATGACTCGTTTTCAGTCCCAGGCAGCTTCATACAAAAATAATCAAACTCTAAATTATAGGATTGACATTGTAAGACAAAGAAAACCTAACTGTGGCCACTGCAATTGGTCATATTTAGTAGAAAAAAAGAAGTCATGTTGCATAATTGCTGGGTAGACATAGGAAACCCTGAGTCTCTCCAAGTCTCACTCACCTATAAAATGGGGATGAGGATAATTATTTGTCAGGTATTATGAGGATTACATGAGATAAAGTAGGCCTGGCACCTAACACGGTGCTCAAGAAATGATAGTTATTATGATAAGGATGTGACCACAGATTCCATCTCCAAGACTCAATAACTTCATCTGTTCTTTGCCTATAAAGCAAAAGCAAGTATGGTCACATTTTTTTTATCTCCTTGTTTTGTTTTTATTGATTTTTGTTGTTGTCTAAAATAGTTGAGGTTCTTAATTCATGCAATTAGGAAATATCACTGAACCATACAAGACATAATGTCTAAGATAATATAAATATCTAACTTTGGAATAATTTGTGGGTTTAGGGCTAGAAACATTTTCAATCCAATTACTCAGCTGTTTGCATTTAAAAGTCTTGGAAAGTGGCTCCCTACTCAGGCAGTGCATCAGAATAACTTACTGTGTTTTGAAAATACAGATTGGATTCAAACTCAGAGGTCCTGACTCAAAGCCTTTAGGGAAGAGACATTTGAACATCTAGATCCTTAAGACAAGACAAAACAAAACATAAACACAAAGCAAAACCCCCCAAAAAAGCCTTTACGGATAATTCTGATGTATAGCCAGGGTTGATGATCATTGGTATATGACACTCTTTCAGGGTCTTTAAAACCTACTGAGAAATAATTCTGCATAACACAGCAATATGGTTTTGAACCATGTTTAAGGACTTTTTTTTTTTGAGAGAGAGAGGGAGAGAGAGAGAGAGAGAGAGCATGTGTGAGCACAGGGGTAGCGGGAGAGGGAGAGAGAGAATCTTCGAGCAGACTCCTCATTGAGCAAGGAGCCACGCAAGGCTTGTTCTCACCACCCGGAGATCTTGGCCTGAATTGAAATCAAGAGTTGGATGCTTAACCAACTAAGCCATCCAGGTACTCCAAGGACTTTTCGATTTCAAATCTTAAGATTGGATAGATATGAGTTCCTTAAGGAATTGTCAGTTTGGGTAAAATAACAGTCTTAGAAGTTATAATCTGACTCCAAACAGAATCACCTT
Source organism: Canis lupus dingo (assembly GCF_003254725.2). Classification (NCBI taxonomy): domain Eukaryota; kingdom Metazoa; phylum Chordata; class Mammalia; order Carnivora; family Canidae; genus Canis; species Canis lupus. Next base: position 14,427,501 of record NC_064245.1, on the reverse strand, counting down.
CCTAATTATCAAAACTTCCTACTATTTAGAAAAACATTCCATCTAATACCCAGATTTCTAGCCTACAAGATTAGGCCAAACAAGTAGTAATTGACACGCACATTTCCCCTTTCTATTACTTCTCTCTCTTCTACTGTAACTCTGGGTGTTCAGTGTTTACCTTGGATAATAGTGTTAGTGAAATGAAAATCGAGAATTTAATTAAATTCAACTGAAATGGATGCTGAATTACCCTATGCTCTAAGATGTGTGCAGGAACATCTTGTGGCAGCTTCGGTAGCTCTTGTCTCAGTTAATAGCATTGCATTTAAGGGCACTTGGGTGGCTCAGTTGGTTGAGTGTCTGCCTTCAGCTCGGGTCATGGTCCCAGGGTCCTCTCCTAGGACCGAGCCCCACTTTGAGCTCCTGCTCAGCGGGGAGCCTGCTTCTCCCTGTCCTCTGCCTGCCACTCTCCTTGCTTGTACACGCTTGCACTCTCTCTCTGTCAAATAAATAAATAAAAATTTCTAAAAACTCACTGTATTTAAATCTCCAGCCTCCAATACTACCTTATAAATATATTTCAAGTCCATTCCTATAGACTTGCTTTCACCTGCCCTTACTGCAAAGGCTTTTGGAGCTGAAGGAATATTCTCATTACAATTAAAATCTATTTGAATTCCAACCAATTGAAAAGTATGTTATTATTTATTTTGCATCTAGGTTTTTAAGATGATAGTTCCAAGATTTTTTTCAAAAAAAAAAAATCGTTTTGCAAGAATTGGTATAAGCACTGCAACTTTCATGCAATTTTATAACCTTGGCTCAGAACTGAATTTTGTTTCCCTTGGTAATCCTTACATTGATAGAAATCAGATTACAAGGTATTCATGGACTTCTTTTTCCTTTAACTGTAGATGGGAGGGTTGTAGACAATATTTTCTAACTACCTAGTACATGGATGCCTTTTCATATCACCTGTCACTACAGAATCAGTTAGTCCTAAGAGATCTTTCAGCCAAGATTAATCTCCCAGCACGGGGGATATGGGCATCATATCAAAATCAAGTCAGTCAATCACACAAGGCAGTATAGAGACAATGAAACTAATGCAATGTTCATGAAATTCTAGTAACTTAAAATATTTCCACCAGTGTATTTTGTTTAGGCTTCTCTGTGTGCAAGGCTAGGCAAAAAGAAGATAACATAAAAGAATGGAAAAAATGAAGCAAAAAAAAAGAGATTTTTCTCAAAAGAAGTCCTATGTATTTCTCAGAAAATGCAAATCAAATGAAAAATATGAAAGCATATTTAAAAGCATAAAGTAGGGGATCCCTGGGTGGCGCAGCGGTTTGGCGCCTGCCTTTGGCCCAGGGCGCGATCCTGGAGACCCGGGATCGAATCCCACGTCGGGCTTCCGATGCATGGAGCCTGCTTCTCTCTCTGCCTGTGTCTCTGCCCCTCTCTCTCTCTCTGTGACTATCATGAATAAATAAATAAAATCTTTAAAAAAAAAAAAAAAAAAAAAAAAAATAAAAGCATAAAGTAGTACATAAAATATTGCCATTTTATGTGTTTACACGTAGTATTTGAGAGGCCAGTGTGATTCCTGTCTAATTATTTTTCTTATGCAGAAATGTATACAAGTGACAAATATTTTACAATCCACTATGTATTTTTTTCTGTATGATAGAAGATAAGTTGTGGCTATATGATGTCATATTTTGAAAACTCAAGGTGGTAAACAAACAAAAAATGAAAAACAACCTTTGGGGTCTCTCTCCTAGCTCCTTAGCCTCTAGTGCGGCATTAGCCCAGGCCTTTGGCCTGCATGCAGGATCACGGTCTCCATGACAGTAAAAGTAGATGTGCGTACATATTCTTGCTCTCTCAAACCACAATAAACATTTTCGCCACCATTTTTTTCTGTTTTGTTTGTTTTTGAGCCTGCTGTGATATTCCTTTTCAAATATGCATTTTGATATGTAAGGGTCTACACAGATGAATACTCATTCTGAAGCACAAGAGAATAGCAAAAGGACCTAACCAACATCTAATGTAATTTTGGGAAATTCATTTTATAACCCTTTTATCTATCTATTTGTTTATTTATTTTTTTTCAAAGGTTTATTTATTTATTCATTAGAGATGGCAGTTAGAGAGAGAGGCAGAGACACAGGCAGAGGGAAAAGAAGGCTCCTCACAGGGAGCCCAATGCAGGACTCGATCTTGGATCCCAGGATCACGACCTGAGCTGATGGCAGGTGCCCAACTGCTGAGCCATCCAGGCGTCCCTTTGTAACACTTTTAAAGACTGGAGGGCAGCCCGGGGCGGGGGTGGGGGGGTGGGGGTGGGGCTGGGCTCAGCGTTTTAGTGCTGCCTTCTGTCCGGGGCCTGATCCCGGAGACCCAGATTGAGTCTCACGTTGGGGTCCCTGCGTGGAGCCTGCTTCTCCCTCTGCCTGTGTCTCTGCTCCTCGCCCCCTCTCTCTGTAAATGAATAAAATCTTAAAAAAATTAAATAAAAAGAAAGACTGGAGAGCCACATGGTTCTGTTGTAGAGTAGTATTCCATTAAAATAACAGATCCACAGTAAAAGTAATTACAAAGAAATTCTTTTCCTTCCATGATTTTTCTCTTATAGGACCTCAAACAAGATCCAAATGGTCCAGTGCAATCCTTACTAACACCTGCTTTCCTCTCCTGTCCATTGTCCTCATGACTGCCGTTGCTCTATCTCAAATCGCCCTAGAAATAAAATTTATTTTACGTCCCACTTTTTAAAAATTTTTTTTCATCTTCTATCTCAGTTCTTTATTATAAAGGTATTTCCTCTTTTCTCATGCAGATATTACTTTCTCTCTGCAAGTGGTGAGCAGGGAAGAAAATCGTCTCTGACCCCAAAGATCTTCCGTTTGGTGGGAGGAGGTTTGGCTATGAATATCCCCACATTAAAAAAAAAAAAAAGAATATTCCCACATTAATAATTCTTCAGCCATCACAAATTACATATTAAAAGATAGTTCATGGGAAAAAAAAATAGTTCATGGGGACGCCGGGTGGCTCAGTGGTTGAGCATCTGCCTTTGGCTCAGGTCGTGATCCTGGGGTCCTGGAGGAGTCCCACATCGGGCTCCCTGCATGGAGCCTGCTTCTCTCTCTGCCTATGTCTCTGCTTCTCTCTCTCTCTCTCTCATAAATAAATAAATAAAATCTTAAAAAAAAAGATAGTTCATGAATTCAATCTAATTGATTTTCTTTTTTTTCTAATTGATTTTCTTTAGCCAATGTCCACTTGAGACTATTTCTTATGCAAATACGGATCTATTCACAATGACTACTAGAAACTTATCAACTATGTACTTAGGAAATTCTCTTTTCATCAATCTTACAAACTGTTCTGCTTTGATTTATTTTAACACTAGTCAAGTGCAGTAGCGAGAAAGAAAGAGTAGAATAACGAGTTTGATCTGTAACTGACTGTGAACAATCCACTGAGATAACTCCCTATCTATGGACCAGCCAGTTCTGCTATGATTTGAATAAAATCTTGATTATTGGTTTTTCTTTCTGTGGAAAAGAGAAACAACTGGAGGCAATATAAATGAAAAGGTGATGGGAGGGAGGATACCTAGAGGCTGCTTAATGAGTCCTTATACGAGATTTTTGGTTCATGTACCAGTTGTGACAATACAGGGAAAAGGAGAGGACATGTGGCTATTATGGTAAAAATAGAAAAAGGTTTGGTAACTAAATGGATAGTCAGAACATAGGAGCCACAAACAGTAAATACAGAGATATGAATTAAATACAGAAAAAAGTATCTAGAGATATGGATTAAAGGGAAGTTAGATAGGAAAATAAAGAATTGGGGTTTCGATGATCTTAAGTTCTTTTTTTTTTAAACTACATCAAGTGAGAAGACTTTTTTTTTCCATTTTTGGTAATATAATAGAGACAGGAAATCCACCCTTCCCCTTTTATCTTTACCCTTTTCATCTTCCAAGAAAAATGTATATTTTTTGCAGCCACTAACAGTAGAGCCCCTGATACAATTCTTGAACAGAAAGGCTGGGTTCTGTGTAACCTTTCTTTCTTGCTGGATTTCATGGAGACTTGTTTTATATATTCCCAGAATGCACTAAATCAGTTAACTGCACCAAACAGAAGACGGACTTCATAATCCTCCTAAATGTCTGACAATAGAACTGTCCTGAAGAAAAATGCTCCGGAGCTTCCCCTCCCCTCGGTCTCCTATCCGTCACACCATCAACAGATTAGAGTTGTGCATAGTAGAATTGATCTCTGGTGAAAAATCTCATCAGACAGGGAGACATGATAGAAAACCATTAAACAGGGAGTTTTATGTCATTGCATTAGGGGAAAACATAACTGGCTCACCTTTATATACAAGGGTTCCCTAAGATGTTCAACAAGAATGCAAGCTTTCTCCTCCCACACAGGATTGAGGTTCTTGTGTATTATTTTACTTCTAAAAACTTCTTTTCCTCCAATTTTAAACTTCACGTATGGATCACTTGTCCCTGTTAAAGAGATATAGATTGATTCATGTTAATCACACCATTCGCTGGGAAGCAAGAAAATAGCTCATTGAAACATTAGGAAGTATTTAAAGGAATCAAAGTTAAATAAACCTTATCACAGGGGAAAATAAAAATTAAATATTTTTTCCTAAATTTTTCCTTAACCTTCAAAGTGACAGTAAATAATAATTATTATATAAAGTTATATATTTTTTATTATATATAATAAGATAATAGTTTTATCTTCTCATATTAGTATTATACTCCTGTCCTGGTATTTAAAAACCTCTATTGCATGCTGCATATGTAAATTTAATTCATATTATAAATGATAGAAACTAATCTGACATTTCTCTTGGTGTCATCTGGTCAACTATAAAAAAGATGATCCATGATTCTCAACTTGCTTAACTTGTTTTAGACTTACATATGCTGTACTTTTAGACTATGTGTGATGGGCCTAAGGAAAGAGGAGTCTTAAATTCAGTTTTAATTTCATCTGTGGTCCCATATTCTCAGAAGTTGCAATTTTAGAACTTGAGGAAAGGATATGGAGGTCTCAGAGGAAGGCATGGGGGGAAGGGGACAACTGTTTACTAAGTAATCTGCAAACTTCATGTTATCCCTTCATACCTCCCAAGGTCCCTATGATCATAAAGAAACTTAGAGCTCTCAAGTAAGTTGCTCATGGATACACAGCTAGCAGGAGATGCAGTTAAAACTCTAACCAACCTTGTTGGACTCTAACACCTGTGCTTTTTCTTCTACACCTGTGAGGGGAAGGGCTTTGACTTATTTCCATATATATCGTGCCATTTCTCATTGTGAGCGATGAATGAGGCAAATTGATCTAATGAGTCTATGCTATTATTAAGGATTCCTAGAGACGGTGGATCAGAGACATTCCCAAGTAAATCATCCCAGTGTGACAATCTTCATCCCCAGGAAACAATTTTTTATACGAGGCCAGAATCTTATAAGATTTTGTTGGGGTGCATGAGTGGCTCAGTCAGTTAAGCATCTGCCTTTGGCTGAGGTCATGGTCCCAGGGTCCTAAGATGGAGCCCCATATTGGGCTTCTGGCTCAGTGGGGAGCCTGCTTGTCCTCTAGGCCCTGCTCGTACTCTCTCTCTCTCTCTGTAAAATTAAAAATAAAATCTTAAAAAAAGATTTTGTTTAATTCTTTCTATAAATTGAATAACTTCAGTTTAGACTGTAGTTCATAACTACGGTCTCTATGATTTAAAGAAGAATGTGAGTGGGGGTCTGTAAACTGGAAAGCACGATATAAATGTTAGAAATTACAATCATGATGCTGATATCCTGAAGCTTGCTATCTGTATCACAACTCAACTCCACTCACTGCAGTGACACATAAATATCAATACTAAATATAAGGACTGCCTTATAGGGTTTGGTTTTTCTTATTTAATCATTTGGGGGCTTTCTTAAAACCCTCCACACTTCTGAAATAAATATAATACCTTGCTTTTTGTATGTCTAGACCTGGGTATAGTAAAATAATGATCCAAATTTTTTATTGTGAAACTCCCATTTTGACCGTTTGCTTCTATCATAATGATACAAACTTTAAAAATATTTATAAATATAAATACAGACTATTATATGGTTGCCCATTATAATGCATTCTTTTGGGGAGTCGATGCAACCCAACTGTTTAAAATTGCTATTTTTAACACAGTGGTTCCCAACTATGGGCTGAGGACCCTGGGAACTTGGGAGTTTTACAGTACATACTGGGAAGTTATTAAAATCCACATACCCATTTGAAATTTCTCAGTCGTGCCCTAGATCAAGTTATTGTCTTTGATTTTGAAATTCATCTATGTAACTATTACCACCTGCTAAAATAGAATAAGCTCCGTAATATCAGAGTCATTTGGAACACTTCTGTTTTTTTTCAAAATCTCCAGCACTTAGTATAGAATCAGAAATATTGTTGGTCCTCAATAAACATGTGGTGAATAACTGAATGAATTAATGTCATGGTTGGTAGACTTCTGTTCCTGGTGACTTTTGCAACCTCCATTTGGATATCTACTAGATCTTCCAAAGTCCAAAATGTCCAAAACTTAAGTCTTGATCCTCTCTCCCGCTATGCCTGCTCCTCCCTCAGGCTTTGTCAGGTCAGTCATCATCTGACAGCTGCTCACACAAGACACCTGGAAATTGTTCTCAGTACCTCCTTCTTCTCCATGCTTTGCATCTAGGACACCACCAAGTCCAATAAATTCCAAAATACACCCTCTCTCTATCTTCTCTGCCTCCAATCTAGTTAAGTTACCAGGATTTCTTTGTTGTACCACTATAATAATAGCCTCCCAGTTGGGCTCTCCACATCTTCCGTGACCCCCTCCAAGCAGGCAGATTGACCTTTGAAAAATGCAAATTTAACCTTCCCCCTTCTTGGCTTAAAACATCTCAACAGCTTTCAACTACATTTACAATAAAATCCAAAATCTGTAACATGGTCTATAGGACTCTCCATTTCTCAACTCCATTTTTTGGCCCCTTAGTGTGTTCCAGCTATCTTGTTACAGGAAGTTATTTCCTGCTTCCAATCGTTGCATATTCTAGCTGGCTTCTCTGCTTGAAAAGTCCCTCCCACCCATTCTCATCCACGTTCGCCTGGCTGACATCTTATTATCCTCCTGGTCTTAGTTTAAATATAATTTGCTCAGGGATGCCTTTCTCAACCTCTCAATTTAAATGAGGTCTCATTATTATTTTCTCTTGGCATTTGCTCTTTGCTTAGTAGCACTGATCATTATGCTTCTTATAGGTTAATTTGTATGTCCACTTGTTTATTGTGTAAATTTTCCCACTGGCTGTGACCTCTATTAAGGCCAAGACCCTTCCCCAACAGGTGGCACAGTGTCTGGAGTGGAGGAGGCACTCAGTAAGTATTTGTTAAATAGATGAGTAAATGAATGACTACAGAGTTTACAGTGTACAGAGTACTAGTAAATGCATCCTTTCAGATGTTAAAAGCATACATGATCAACCTGCATTGAAGATGAGAAAAAAATCTCAGATTCAGTGTAATTTGCCCCAAATCACAGGACAGGTAAGCCAGGAAGTAACAGGACAAAGGGAAACTCAGACTTTCAGACTCCAGACACAATGTTCCTTCTACTTAGCTGTTAGTAAACTCGAACATCCATATTTTCCTGCTTTTACTCTAAAATACCATCAGAGAATCACTGTAAAGATGTTGAATAATCAGTAGATACTATAAATAATATTAATAATGACAAGTAGCCTCCTCTGGTCTATAGAACGCTCACATTCATTATTTGTTTAACCTCCCTGTGTCTCTGGGAGTCTACTACTGTCTCCATTTTACAGGTGAGAAAACCAGGAAGGTTAAGTGCCTTATTCCAAGTCAGATGAGAATTCCCATCTGGAGACCAGTCTGGTTAGTACTTTTTTTGGCATATCATCACAAAATACTCATTTAAGGATGTAACAATGCTCTATTTCTTTTGTTTCAAAAGAAAAACTCTTACAAGAAAAGTGATTTCAAGAAACTTGGTCTTGTGTTTCTAAATCGTATCTTGCTCAGGAATGCCTGGTGGTTTAGTTAGTTAAGCGTCTGACTTTGACTCAGATCATGATCCCAGGGTCCTGGGATCGAGCCCCGCATCAGGCTCCCTGCTCAGATGGATGTTTGTTCCTCCCTCTGCCTTTCCCTCCCAGCCCAGCTTGTGCACATGCTCTCTCACTCTCTCTCTCTTAAAAAAATAAAATCTTAAAAAAAGTGTCTCATTCCATTTATTTTATTTTTTAATTTTCAATAATAAATTTATTTTTTATTGGTGTTCAATTTGCCAACATACAGAATAACACCCAGTGCTCATCCCATCAAGTGCCCCCCTCAGTGCCCGTCACCCAGTCAACACCCCCCCGCCCTCCTCCCCTTCCGCCACCCCTAGTTCGTTTCCCAGAGTTAGGAGTCTTTATGTTCTGTCTCCCTTTCTGATATTTCCCACTTATTTTTTCTCCTTTCCCCTTTATTCCCTTTCACTATTATTTATATTCCCCAAATGAATGAGACCATATAATGTTTGTCCTTCTCCGATTGACTCATTTCACTCATTCCATTTAGTTTAATTATTCTGTTAAAGGACAAAAACTTCTAGTAATTCAGCATAGAAGCCCATACACATAAAAGTAAATCCTCTTGAGAAGCAATCTGTTTCTTGCTCCGTCCCAGAAACATTTTCTTCACCTGATGTATAAGCGAACTGTTAAAATCCCCTCAGAATTAGACAGTTCCTAGATTCCTGGTGGGTGCCCCTAAGGGCTCAATAGTAGAACTTAAATCACAAAAGGAAATCTAGATCGCTCAAGCTAACATGTGCTGAACATTTACTATATCGGATATTACATACCACCTAACAAGCAGGAGAGATGACTTCTGGTACTATCTTGAGGTTACAGCTGAAGAATCTACAGCATGCAACAGGTGGCTAAATTTTCCAAGGTCACACAGTGAGGATGCTGGGGCTTGAACTAATTGCTACACTAGGCCACCTCCAAACACAACATTTTTCATGTATAGTGTCATATCTATGATGTCACTTGAGGCAGTAAATTTCCAATGGCCTGAGTATGTTAACAATCCAGCTAGGAAGAGTTAGTCTAGAGGTTAAGTTAGGGGTTAGGCACAAATATCACAAGGGTTGGTATAGGAGAGTGAAGCCGTGTTTAGGGATACTGGAAATATGTTAGGATGGTGAAATATTTCATAAACATGTGGCTTTGACCAGGGTGACCTGGACTGGAGAGAGTAAATATGTTAGCAAATTTCACTGTTGAAAGTACATAAAATGCACACTCATGATGAACCAGTCATCTGACTTTCTCTTTTTTTTTTTTTTTTTTTTGACTCTACAGGGTGAGATTTGTTGCATTTCTCACTTTCTAACCATCACTTAAAGGCCTCTGATGCTACAATTAAAATTTAATATTTTTTTAAGAGTCAAGTTTCTTTAAGGAATTTCTTTTTTTTTATTTTTTATTTTTAAATATTTTATTTATTCATTTATGAGAGACACAGAGAGAGAGAGGCAGAGACACAGGCAGAGGGAGAAGTAGGCTCCATGCAGGGAGCCTGATGTGGGACTCAATTCCAAGTCTCCAGGATCATGCCCTAGACTGAAGGTGGTGCTAAACCACTGAGCCACTGGGGCGGCCCTCTTTAAGGAATTTCTTTTGTTTTCGAGTTCTTAATTTAGAGGACCTTTGTGACTTAGATAGAGTCCTTAATAGTTCAAGATCTTTACCTTGTGATACCAACACAGGGGACTAGAGATATTATTTTGTTAATTTAGGTTCAGTAAAAGATTTGTATCTAACGCTCTTTCAAAAATATTAAATAATAAAATTTAAAAAATGTATTGACCATACCTGTAACAGCGCATATATATATATCATTTTACATGAATGGAATACAATACTATTGACTCAAACACACTTTGTACTCAATAACTGGTACATTAATTAACTTCTGAAAAGCCTGGATTTTCATATCAGTTGATTTAAACGTACATTACCATAAATAACAGAATATTATCCAATTGGATAAATATATCAACACTAATTTACCTAGAATTATGACTTAATTAAACAGGTCACTTACATTTTACAAGCACAATTAAGGCTGTAATGAGTACCCTTGAGTCTACACCCATCTTTGAAGACTTCCTATTACACCTTCCTGGTAAATTTCTGAAAATAAAATTGTTAGTCGAAAAGTGCTACTTTCCATCTGATACATATTTTCCACTCTCTCCTAGAAAAATGATAACACACTCCAGTCTATTTTGACTTCATTTGATCAGTTTTAATTGTTTCAACATCTCAGAAAAGGAGATTATTTTTCCAAGGCTACCCATTTACACAGTCAATGGGTACGATCTTTAATCCAATTTCACTGAATTTTCCAAGTTTGTTCTCATATCTAACACTCTTATCTTCTATGTCTGAAAGTGTTTTTCTAACTTTATTTTAGCAAGTAATGACTTATTGTTCAATGATATGTATTACATGCTTTTTAAAATGGAATTCTGTGGCTGAGAACAGTATGGTACTGGCACAAAAACAGATACATAGATCAATGGAACAGAATAGAGAACCAAGAAATGGACCCTCAACTCTATGGCCAACTAATCTTTGACAAAGAAGGAAAGAATATCCACTGGAAAAAAGACATTCTCTTCAACAAATGGTGTTGGGAAAATTGGACAGCCACATGAAGATAAATGAAATTGGACCACTTTCTTACACCGTACACAAAAATAAACTCAGAATGGATGAAAGACCTAAATGTGATTAGGAATCCATCAAATCCTAGAGAAGAACACAGATAGCAATTTCTGTGACCTCAGCCACAGCAATTTCTTGTTAGACACATCTCCAAAGGCAAGAGAAACAAAAGCAAAAATGCACTACTAGGACTTCATCAAGCTAAAAAGCTTTTGAACAGCAAAGGGAACAATCAACCAAGCTAAAAGGCAACCTATGGAATGGGAGCAGATATTTGCAAATGTCTTATTAGAAAAAGGACTAGTATCCCAAGTCTATAAAGAACCTATCAAACACAACACCAAAAAACCCAAAAAATCTAGTCAAGAAATGGGCAGAAGACATGAACAGACATATCTCCAAAGAAGACATACAAATGGCTAACAGGCACAGGAAAAAATGTTCAATATTACTCCACATCAGGGAAATACAAATCAAAACCACAATGAGACTCCATGCGAGATCGAGTCCTGCATCCGGCTCCCTGCATGGAGCCTGCTTCTCCCTCTGCCTGTGTCTCTGCCTCTCTCTCTCTCTCTCTCTCTCTCTCTCTGTGTCATGAATAAATAAATAAAATCTTAAAAATCTAAAAAAAAAAAAAACCTCACACCTGCCAGAATGGCTAAAATGAACAACTCAGGAAGCAACGGATGTTGGTGAGGTTGTGGGCAAAAGGGAACCCTCTTACACTGGGTGAGGTAAATGTAAACCGGTGAAGCCATTCTGGAAAATGGTAGGTTCCTCAAAAAGTTAAAAATAGAGCTACCCTGTGACCCAGCAATTGCACTAGTATTTAATCAAAGAACACAAATATAGTGATTCAAAGGGGCACACACCCCCCAATGTTTATAGCAGTGATGTCCACAATAGCCAAATTATGGAAAGAGCCTAGATGTCCATCCACAGGTGAATGGGTGAAGTGGATGTAGTACACACACACACACACACACACACACACACCAGAATATTTCTCAACTATCAAAAAAGGATGAAATTTGACATTTGCAATGATGTGAATGGAGCTCATGAAGAGAAACAAATCAAAAAAATACAAATACTATACGATTACATTCATTTGTGGAGTTTAAGAAACGAAACAGATGAACATGGGGGAAGGGAAGGAAAAATAAAATAAGATGAAAATAGGGAAGCAAATCATAAGAGATGCTGAACTCTAGGAACAAACTGAGGGTTGTTGGAGGGGAGATGGGTGGGAGGAAGGGGTAACTGGCTGATGGGCATTAAAGAGGGCATTGGATATAATGAACACTGGATGTTATATGCAACTGAGGAGTCACTGAATTTTACCCCTTAAACTAATAGTACACTGTATGTTAAATAAGTTGAGTTTAAATAAAGAATTTTTTAAAAAGGAATCCTGTGGCCAAGCACATATAGAAAAAGCTGGTTTAGAACAAAATTAGATTCATTCTCTATCACCTTTAAATAAGCGAATGTGCACTATGACTCTCCAAGAAGGGGTATGACATGCAGCATTTTCCAGGCTTCTTTGAGCATGGGGCTTATTTTTCTTGAGTGCATTTTTCTATCCTTTTCTTTTTTCTTAGAGAGAGAGTGCCTGCATGTGTGCACATGCCCATGAGGGAACCTGGCAGAGAAGGGCAGAGGGAAAGAGAATTTTCAAGTAGACTCATGGACTCCAAGGTGGGCTAGATCTCAGGATCCAGAGACCATGACCTGAGCCGCAATCAAGAGTGAGATGCTTAACTGACTGAGCCACCGAGGCACCCCTCTTGAGTGCATTTTTTTAAAAGATTTTATGTATTTATTTATGAGACACACACACACACACACACACACACAGAGGGGAAAGCAGGCTCCATGCGGGGAGCCCGACGCGGGACTCGATCCCAGGTCTCCAGGATCACACCCTGGGCAGAAGGCAGGGCTAAACCGCTGGGCCACCCAGGCTGCCCTGAGTGCATCTTTCAGACTCAGCCTCCCTCATCTCTCTTTGGGAAATGCTACCTTATTATATTTCATAGATAAGGGATTTTCTCACATGTCTTGGAATTTCTTTTATTGTAATATTTTAAGTAAACTAAAATAATTTTATTATAGTAATACCCCCAAGACCCTAACATGTGGTAAATATTTAGAAATACATATATATCTATACATATATATAAACTTAGTTTATTGGTTCAAAAAAAAAAACACCTCAATTCGTTTAGTGTTCCTTTGCTGCAATATTACATTCAGCCACAAGATGGCACTAACACTTATCAAATTGTTCTGAGGCCTGTGGTTGACTCAAAATTAAGGCCTTTCTACTGCGCACTTTGTGGTTTTCAAGCATTTTCCAGCAACTTGTGCTTTGCTATTATTAGCTGAGCCATGACTCTCATTAAAACACTTTCTATGGAGCTAATGAAAGGAAAACAGGGCAAATAAGTATGGGAGAAGAAACTAGGTGTGTTAGCCCTAAAATAAAACTCAGGTTTTAGTGTTACTAAAGTCATATTCAAAAGCAACCTTCCTGACACATGCCTTTTATTAGACAGCATTAAATTCAGAATTTATTTTTCAACATTAATCCTTTTATTTTATAATTGTAAATTCAATGCTTTAAAAATTCTAGAGTATTCCAGACCTAGGGATTATTATTTCCAAACCTTAGGATCAAAAGGTTTCAAAAGGAAGAATTAGATGGTATGTAAAAATGTTTTCTCACATGATAAAGGAATACTTTTCCCCAGTGCTATTTTCTTTCTTTTTTCTTTCTTAATTTCCTTCTTTCTTTCTTTCTTTCTTTCTTTTTCTTCCTTCCTTCCTTCCTTCCTTCCTTCCTTCCTTCCTTCCTTCCTTCCTCTCTCTCTCTCCCTCCCTCTTCTTTCTTCTTTCTTTCTTTCTTTCTTTCTTTCTTTCTTTCTTTCTTTCTTTCTTTCTTTCTTTCTTTCTTTCTTTCTTTTCTTTCTTCCTTCCTTCCTTCCTTCCTTCCTTCCTTTCTCCTTCCTTCCTTCCTTCCTTCCTTCCTTCCTTCCTTCCTTCCTTCCTTCCTTCCTTCCTTCCTTCCTTCCTTCCTTCTCTTTCTGTATGGAGTCAGGTACCTGATGAGCACTTCACCATTTTCTGTGATTGTTTAACCTTTTAATGTAATTTAAGTCTAACAGAAAATTTTGAAGGGGTCTACTTTTATGCCAAATAAACACAACATATGCAAGATGGCAGCCTCTCTTCCCTTAAAATAGTATTAAAGATATTTCAATGGAAATACTGATTTTCCTCTTCAGAATAAATGAGCCTCCTGGTTAATGAGTTTAAATCAATTTTACCCCAAACCTAGTACCTAAAGAAACAGAAACAGCTGCTCCTGTTCTGGAGACCTATAGTCATTCAATAATGCTAACCCCTAATCACAACTGATGCCAAATGGAAACTCTCTTACTGGAAGTCGGGAAAGAGAAGGAGGAGGGGGAAAAAGAGAAAGACCAGTGAAAGAAGACGATAGAGCAAGGTAAATATAAATATTGAGTGTGGATTGTTAAAAGCAATTCAAATTTCAGCTGGACTTTCCTGAAGGTACTGGTTTTTCCACAAATACTTAAAGTTAGCTATCTGCTGCCAAATACAACAAAGAAAGTATGTTTGTATAATAATGTCCTTCACACTTGAAAGACACCTGTAAAAGCAATGTTCAAAGCATAATCAGAGCAATAGGTTATGGCTTTATATATATTTATTTTTTACTAATGATTTAAAAATCTTCAAAATAGAGATGTTATTTATATATCAAACTTATTTCCAGGGCACCTGGCTGGCTCAGTGGTTGAGCATCTGCCTTTGGCTCAGGTCATGATCCCAAGTTCCTGGGATGGAGTCCCACAGTGGGGGTCCCCCCAGGGAGCCTGCTTCTCCCTCTGCCACGTCTCTGCCTCTCTCTCTGTGAGGTCCCAGATCACTGTGTGGAGGGGAGCCATCTGCCAACCAGAAGCACGTGTCCTGGACTATTTGGGCAAGGAATAAGCTTCTATTACATTTGAGCCACTAAATATTTGAAGGGCATGCTTATAACAGCAGTTCAGCCTATCTTAACCAATACAGATTCCTGCATCTCGTGAATTCCAATGATTACAATTCCACTTAACAACCACAGTGTAGCCTGTCCCACTAATGCTCCTAAGCCCTCCAATTCTAATTCCTAAAATATCTCTTGAAATCATTTCTGCCAGCTATTCCCTATCTAGATTATTCCAAGACCATTCTGCGTCTCCCTGCTTCCCTTCAAACCTCTTCCCCAAATGCTGCCCCCAGAGTTCCCTCTGTCATACACACATCAGACCACTTGATTCATCTGAGACTACATGTCTCAGATCAATTTTACTCCATCTTCCCCACCCACAAGCACTGCTGTGGGCATCCCAAGCCCTAGAACTCAGGCTCAGGCTCAGTTCTCAAAGCTTCTCTTGTCCAGGGGATTGTGCATAAACTGGGTATATTTTTATTATTTTATATTTTTACTGTGGGGCCTTCTGGTCCTAATTTGGCTTCCATTTCTTTCATTTTTGTTTTAGTAATGGAGTACAGGTGATCACCTCATTAGAAAATTTCTTATCCTCCAATCAATAGGTGTGGCCACATGGTCAGTCCTTGTTGGTAAATGTGAGCAGAAGTGACATACACGGGTTCTAGATCTTCTGGTAAAAAGTAGAGCAGCTGGGGATCCCTGGGTGGCTCAGCAGTTTGGCGCCTGCCTTTGGCCCAGGGGGCGATCCTGGAGTCCCAGGATCGAGTCCTGCGTCTGGCTCCCTGCATGGAGCCTGCTTCTCCCTCTGCCTGTGTCTCTGCCTCTCTTTCTCTCTGTGTCTCTCATGAATAAATAAATTAAAAATCTTAAAAAAAAAAAAGTGGAACAGTTGCTTTGAATCAGAGGAGGAAGCACGAGGTGACGCAGTCATAGCACCTTCATCAGCCTGTCATCTCTCCTTTTTGGGCACAGTGTAAGACAACACATCTTTTTGAAGCCACTGTACCTACAGCTCTCTTTTTACCAGAAGCTTGGCTTGCACTCTTAGAGAACCTTCCAAATAGATTTTGCCTCTAGACTATGTTTCTTATTAGAATGATGTATTTGACTTTACACAGCTCATCGATCTTGTTTGAGTTCCATTCAATCCATTTCATATGATCAGGTGATATGAACTAGCATTTCCCAGAGCTGGGCCATTCCTGAGCATTGGGACTTCTCACTTACAAACTAGAAGATAAAATCCAGTCAAGAAAAGAAAAATGGTAGAAGTGGGAAGGAACTAACTTTCCTGAATACCTACTACGTCCCTGGGGCTTTTCACACATTATTTCATTTAGTTATAACTATGTAACTATATAACATTTAGTTTTAACTATATAATATTTCATTTAGTTAGAACTATAGCCCTGTGAGGTGAGTTAAACCAGCACATAGGAGGCATCCAAAAGATGTTTGCTGAATAAATTAATGAACGATACTCTTAGTATCTGATAGATGAGTAAGCTGGTTCAGAGACATTAGGCTGCTTGACTTGGTTATGGGATCTATTTGATTCTAGATTCCAAATGCACTCCATACTGCATGATGCCTACCTACTGTAAGCTTTTCCCATCAACTGACATGTCCCACCGATTGCAAGCTCAGCCCTCCCATATGGACCCTCATCAGAGACCGGATTCTATACTAGGAAGCCATAGATCTCATGGAACTTGGCGATCTTTAATTCTAAACCATAATCATGGCAGAGTAGTGTTAGACAAGCATGGATGAATATGACTGGGGAGCTGATTCACTTAGTGTCCTTTGCCTCTGTCTGGCAGAAAATCTCATGAGGACCAGGATACTTCTGCATCCCAGAACCTACTGTGTGAAGCAGGTGCTCAATTGATCAATAAATATTTGTTGATTTGCATGAATAACATACATTACCATTAACATACTGGCTTTGCTAAGCTGGAAAAACTTATTTGGATGCCTACAAGTGGGGTTGCAAAGAAGGAAATTGTTCAATGGTGATCCACAGAAAAATATAATTTAAAAGTATAAAATTATTTAATGTATTTTGAAGGAGATGAAAGTTTATTTTCACTCCATGCACAACAGAGGTGGTTTGGTGCCATGTAGGGTGATGGTGAACAGTCTGATCTCTAAGAACAGTTTGATCTCTAAGCCTGGGTTCTAATGTCAGCTCTAGCACTTCCTAGCTGTGTGAATTGCAAAAAGTCACTTAGATGAAAATGAAGGTGGTATAGAACCTCATGAAGGTCGTTGTGAGAGTTTAATTACTTAATTCATGTAAAGTACTTAGCACAGGTACTGGCACAAACTAAATATCCAATAACAATTAGCAATTAATCTTATTCAACATGGAGACAAAGTAATATAATTACATCACAATTTGAAAACTTGAATATAACAAAATTGAAATAAAGAACTACAAACATATCAAAATGGGTATCAAATCTCTGATTTCTCGTGTTGAATAATTCATTTCAGTTGACATAACAGTTACAATTTAGCTACTTTCCTCAATCATTTAAGAATATATAAACACACAGCAGAAAAGTAATGAATATTTTCCAAGGATTTCTTTTTCCTAGTTATGTTAGAGATAGCAACTCTGTTGGATTCATTAAAAATAAAAAAATAGCCTAGAAATAATTATAAACATTACATGAATAAACATAAGTATAAGGAAGTATCATAAAATATGACATTAAAATAATTGGAGCTGGAACACCTGGGTGGCTCAGCGGTTGAGCGTCTGCCTTAGGCTCGGGGCGTGATTCCAGAGTCCCAGGATCAAGTCCCACATCAAGTTCCCTGCATGGAGCCTGTTCTCCCTCTGCCTATGTCTCTGCCTTTCTCTGTGTCTCTCATGAATAAATAAATCTTTAAAATTAAAATAAAATAACTGGAGCCCATAGTACATATCCACTAAAAAGAGTTCTTACATCCCTAAGAATAAAACAAAATCTTCTTCATCAATCAAAACTATAAGTAATAACAATGAAAATAGTTTTATGACTCTTGTTGATTGATTACCATCATTAACTGAACCAATTTCAAGACGACTATATTGCAATATGATTAAAATGCATCACAGATGCATGGTCATGGAGTTATACATTCCTTGGCATATTCACAAATTCAATTTGAGAAAAAAGAAAAGTCAGTGGTCTCCTATTTGTCTCCCTGCTTCTCACTGATTTCAGAATACAGTTAAAACTCCTTGGCAGGTCACACAAATGTTCCTCTGCAAATTTCTCCTGTTTTGTCTGATCCCTAGTCTGCAGAACAACTTGCAGCACCTCAAATTCACAGCTTCTGTCCCATGCCCATGCCCCTCCTCTTCCCTTTCCCTTTGCTTTGAACTTGACAGTCTCCACCATCCTCAGTCCTCTTCTGGTACCAAATGTGAGTTTCCCTCATGTGCAGAAATCTTGCCTGCCATCCTACAGACACTATTTGACTCTTCTTTTATGCTCCCCAATATCCTCTGCAACAGCATTTGTCACAGTGAAGACTTGTTTACTTTTATCACTGGTGTCTGGCACAACTCCTGGGTTATGATATGCGATCAAGAAATGTTGGTTGACTGACAACACTCATGTTACCTCAATAAAGGAATGTCTGTCCCATGTCAAAATAACACAAAAACTAGCAAGGGAACCAGTATGTAAGTTGTATGACCTGTATTTCCTGCTCTCCCCCTCCCTCCTTGTTCACTAGGATCCTAAAAAGCTCACTCGGATTTTATTCTCAAGTAATGAATCAGAACTATGAGAAGTTTAATATCAAAATAGCATCGTACACCCCTTCTACAACAGCAAGAATTTTGCCATTGCCACTTTCCCAAACTATGGCCATTGACATTCACTCCAATTCCTAAAAATGGTCAGGCTGTCCTAGTTTTGCACAAGGCTTTTAGACAATATTGTTTTAGTAGCAATCTGCTTAGAGAGTTTATTGATTTGATAGATTGACGGATTTGGATTTATTCAGAAAAATCCACTAGAAATCATACCAGAATAAAGGTGAATGAATATTCTTGTGACATATGTCTTCTGTTATTATGTCAAAAGTCCAAAACATAGATATACTAACCATACAGTAAACAGTGCCACATTTTCATGCGAAATGCTTAGAAGAAAGGTTATTTTTCTTTGTACAGAGAAATTATGGCTGACATTGCTACCTTTCACTGACATCTGTGTTTTCCTCTTCTTTACAGGTATGCAGCTAAACTACATTTTCTACTTTTTTTTATTTAGGTGGGGCCATGTGACTAAGGACTTGGTTCTAGACAAGGAAATATGAACTGAAGTTGTAGCCTAGCCTATGACATCTTCCCATATGCAATCTTCTCTCTTTTTTCCCAGCACTGAGAGAACAGGACCATAGGAGAGATGGGGGCAGGACCACAGGATAGAAGGAGTCTGGAGTTCCTGAATGAAACAGAAGCATTAACACCAGCTATAATGGACTTTGAAGTGATAAATACATTTTTATTTTGTTAAACCACTGAGATTTGGGTGTTCATCTTTTACAGGTCCTAATACTACTTACCTTAACTACAATAAAAATTGATTTCAAGAATGGATGCTGTCATTTAAAAACAATTCCTAAGATATGTGACATTGACTTAGTGGTTAGGGAGCGGGCCACAAGGTAACACTGAAGAGCTGGAGAGTCTTGTTAGGCCACTGTCAACATTTGTTAAAACTGCTCCTGTGATAACCTGCAAGGCAAACTACCTGCTATCAAACCTAAGCTTGAGGAGACATCGTTAGAAAGAGCCAGAATGAAGGTGTCTATTTCCTATAATTGATTGCCTTTAGTAAGTAATCATAAGAGATGAATTCAGATGAAAATAGGCTGATTTGTAAGTAGAAGTGAAAGGAAGTATAGAGAATAATTGAAAAAGCTGTTTTTAGGCCCCTAAATAATAGAAAATAATATTGAAAAAAACAAAAAACCTTTTGAACAACAAAAGCTCATTAAGACAGCCTAAAGGCAAATGTCAGATTGGTCTCCCCACGTAAGCACCACAGCCGTTAAAGTCATGCTAAAAGAGAGAAGCAAAAAGAAATCATGCTCGAGGAGTCTAAGAATGAACACTGGGTATGGTTGTTGGCACCTGGAAGACTCCTAGGTTTCTTTCTTTCTTTCTTTTTTTAAGATTTTATTTATTTATTCATGAAAGACACAGAGAGAGAGAGGCAGAGACACAGGCAGAGGAAAAAGCAGGCCTCATGCAGGGAGCCGACGTGGGACTCAATCCTGGGACCCCAGGATCAGGTCCTGGGCCAAAGGCAGCGCTAAACCACTGAGCCACCCGGGCTGCCCGACTCCTAGGTTTCTGAGAGAAAGAATGCAGCTGGTTGAGATATGTGATCTCGTCCCAGCAGGAAGCAGGATATCAATCTACCTCATCCCCATTTCAGATATGGCTATAAAGAACTTCTCAGATGCTGGAGACAGTTGTTACAGAGAAAAATAAACAATAGGATTCTCCCCAGCTAGTAGAATTTGACTCAGGGAATTTCTCTACCCTCCAGCTAAGGGGCCTTTGTAAAGTCTGTCGATGGAGATTTCAGAATTGCTATGGACAAGGAACTGCTCTGTGTCCCTCATTGTCTTCATTTTGGTTGTTATCTGATGGATGTGTATGGTGAAGTGGTAGGCAGATTTATACCTCAAAGGGATACAAGGAACCACATTTGGACCCAATAAAGGATTTCCTTTCATTTGGAGATCCTGGACTTGGAGCTGGATACGGTGACCATATGAGACTCTGGGCTGTCTCTCTTGAGGAAGGGTGAATGTCTTCTATGTGCAGAAGGAAGAGTGACCCAGATATCTAGTGACCAGAAAGGTGGAATGCAACCAGGACTGCTACTGTTGGCTATATACCTATTCTTCTTCTGGAGCATAGCTGGCTTATAGCTCCCAGCCTCCTGTAAAATTGGGTATGGACAAGTATCTGCATTTTGGTCAATTGAATATAAGCCCAGAAGATGATGTGTCACTTCCAAGTCTGGCATATGAAAAAACCTCTCATGTGTAACTCTTATTCGATTTTTTCATCCATAGGCTGAAAAGACTTGAGGATCAAAAGGTGTAATAGGGAGTAAGTCAGTACACCTGACTCCATATTACTTCTATTCCCCTTGATGCTGTGACCTATAACTTAGGAATTTCTGCTCAGCCCTGCATGTAGGCATGTTAACCACTGAGGGAATTTTGCTGATAGCTGAGATTTGCAAAAACCATTCTTTACCCAAAGCCTATCTCATCTATGGAGATAAGAAGCAGCCAGAATAGTCATTATCTCAATTCCTTTAAGACTGAGGAATGATCATGACTCCGGAGGGATTGAAACTTTGTCCCACAGGTTAATGACATTGAAACTAGCAGAAAAGATGAAGCTTGTATTTCAGAGAACTGTTTCTCCCTAGTCTGCTATTGTGTCTTTTCAGATACCATTAGCAAACCCACTAGCCATCTCTGCAGAAGCCTGGACTCAAGGTCAACTTGAGTTAATATGATTCCAGCCTGTGAACAAGACAACCCTGAATTCCTTACCTGAGATAATGAGCCTAAGACTCCATCCAGTTTATTGCAGCTCTTGGAGCATGCCCATAGTCCCTTCCCTTGTCCTAAGATATCTGCCTGACATCAGGAGCTGAATTTTTACTCATTCTGATGTTAAGTCTCTACCCTAAAGTGACCGTGGAATATATATTTCCTATACGTTTGCTCAATGAGCATGCTCTATCTGTCCTCATGAAAAGTCATAAGTTTCTCCGTCCAATTTGTCACTATGTATGTAATCTCAACCCCTATGATTATAAAAATATTGTTCCCTCCCACCTCAGGGAGGTAGATTTGAGTCTTGTCCTCCTGTCTCTTCCTTTGGCTACCTCTAGAATAAACCATTTCCTTGCTATGTACCTGGAGTCTCAGTGATTGGCTTTGCTATGTATCAGGCAGATGAACTTGGGTTTGGTTACAAGGGAATTAGTGATACAAATGGGAAAAGAAGTTAAGTCCTTTAATGACTGCATGGAGCAGGGTTGGGAGCCCACTCTCCAATGCTGACCCCTATTAGACTATGATGAGAGCAAGATATAAGATTCTATTACGTTACATCACTGCCATTCAGCAGTGTTTTCCCTTCAAAACTGAGTGATGATCATAGTCTTATAGAAACACAAAGTCTTAGAATTGGAAGGAAAGGGATCCCTGGGTGGCACAGCGGTTTGGCGCCTGCCTTTGGCCCAGGGCGCGATCCTGGAGACCCGGGATCGAATCCCATGTCGGGCTCCCGGTGCATGGAGCCTGCTTCTCCCTCTGCCTGTGCCTGTGCCTCTCTCTCTCTCTCTCTCTCTCTCTCTGTGACTATCATTAATAAAAAATAAAAAAAAAAATCTTAAAAAAAAAAAAAAGAATTGGAAGGAAACATTGTTCAGTCTGTGCCTGAATGCGAGGATCCCAGCTACAAAACTGACAGGTGACAGATGGTCATGGAATATAGAGGTAGTTAGAATACTTTCAGCTCAGTGCTTCAAAATTAAATTCAGTATTTGCTGAACACAAATACTGCATGATAGAGTATTTCATTTTGGTCAAAATATAAAATATTATAAGATGTATGTTACAGAGCTAACCTGCTTCCTCTGAATCTTTAGAGCTATAAGAAAATAGCCAGTCCCTGTTTCAGAGATACCTCTTCTAAGCATATGTGGTCCCTAATATTGTTCGTCATTGGCACCATTATATCTCTAAGATAATTAAAGACACAATAAGGTAATCTTCTCAATTACTTTACAATGAGACAATTTTTAAAGGATAAGCTTCCACAAATAAACAATAAAAAGGAAAGACTTTTTTTCTTTTCAAAGTACAAGTTTAAGAGGAATGGTTATAATTACCTCAATATCCTTGGATTATCAATTAAAGGCTTTTCTTCAATTATCGTATCATTTGATATGGTCAATGATTATATACGTTTTATAAGCAAGTAAAAAAGATAAGCAAAGCAAAATGTTAACACCTACAACATAACTAAAATACTTGAGGAACAATGAAAAAAACCTTCGCCCTTTTCGCTAAAAACAGTAAGTGTTCAGTGTGGCAAGTTACCTCAAAACTTGCAATTATCCTGCTAAAGCATGTGGTCACCAACAGAAGCAAAGATGGCAGATACAGGACGGTAGTAGGTGTTGTGAATCCTTGCTCCTGGGCAGCCCGGGTGGCTCAGTGGTTTAGTGCCACCTTCAGCCCAGGGCCTGATCCTGGAGACCCGGGATTGAGTCTCATGTCAGGCTCCCTGCATGAAGCCTGCTTTCTCTGCCTGTGTCTCTGCCTCTCTCTGTGTCTCTGTGTCTCTCATGAATAAATAAATAAAATCTTAAAAAAAAAAAATCCTTGCTCCTCTCTTCAACACTATCTTCCCTTCAACTCTCTGTCAGGATGTGGAAAAGCCCATGGCCTCCATTGGCAAGTTTCACAAAAACTATAGAACCAACCTAAGCACTACATTACCCCATGAACCACTCTTCTTTACCTTCAGTCTTTCTGCCAAACTTGCCATTTTTTCCATTTCCATTAATATTCTGTTACTTTTTAAAGGAAGGCAGGGTGTTTTCTTAATAAAAGATTTGTGCTAGTTTGCAGAATGAATGAATTCTCTAGCTGGTATGCTTTGCCTTTTCTGAAATACATTCATGCATTCAACAATATTTCCTGGGTGTCTATTGTGTGCTAGACATTGGGGATTCAGCAGAGCATAAAACCAAGTCCCTACTCCCAAGGAGCTTTCATTCTAGTGGAGGTAAACTAATAAGGTGGTGGTTAATATGTCATGTGGTGATAGGGCCTGAAAACAATATAAAGCCACGGGTAAAGGGATGGTGATCAGAGGGGTCTACCATTTTAGATAGGGTGCAGACAGAAAACCTGTCCCATAGAGAAATATCTGAAAAGGGGCCCGAAGCAATGAGGAAGCATTTTGGGCAAAGGAAGCAGCAGGTGCAGAGAGGGTCTGAAGAATTCTAGTGTCGATGGAGCGAGTGACCTACAAAGTGAGTGGGAGGAGATAAAATCAGAGCTTGTTGAAACAAAAGATTGTGTAGGACCCTATAGACCCTTGGTAAGGACTTGGGGTTTCTCTTTAGGTGATTTAAAATAGAAGAGCAATAAATAGAATAATTGAATAATGAATAAATGACTATTTAATGAATAGACTAAAATCGTTTAAGATTGCTTGTCTGATGTCAAAAGATCAGTCTTCGATTAGAGAATACACCAACACCCGAAAAATAAGATGTACTCAAAGGGCCACTTATAAAAGGGCAAGTACATTGTCTTCTTAAATTACTCAAAGTAATTTTTAAATTTAAAACTAGCTGGTCTGAAATATTTTGACAAAGACAACCTAAAGGTTACTAATGCATGGACAAAAAATGTGAATTTTTATACTTTTCAACTTTATGTCTACACTATGTTCTTCAAACTTTAGATTTCTAAACTATATATAATATAATTGAATATAAAGTATATTCAGAACCTTTTATGACTCCTGTTGATGTCAATATTATCTTGATATTAGTATAATAAAAAAATAGATTTGACAACCAACATCCATCACTAGACTATCATATTTAAGACCATGAGAATTCATTCAATATTAATGGTCTGCTCAGCACATAATGAGAGAATCATTACTGGAAGCAGATGATAAATCTCCTCCCTGCTGGAGTAGGTAAAATTCTGAAATATACCCCCAAGATTTCTCATTTCAATCCCTGGACTGTGAAGTTGATGAGATGTCATATCTGTGATTATGCTGCTTATAGGACAAAAGGGATTTGCAGATGTAATTAAGGTTACTAATCAGTTGACTTAAAGTTCATCAAAAGGGAGGTTTCAGGGTGGGCCTAATCTAATCTAATTTCCTTTAAAAGCACAAGATTTTCTCTACTTGGTAGCAGAAAATCACATTCAAAGCATGAGGGGTATTTGACATGCTATTGCTGGATTGAAGATAGAGGGGGCCACAAGGAAACATCCTGAAACTAGCCTTCTAGGAGCTGAAAGAAACCCCTGGCTGACAGCAAGAAAGCAGGGGCTTTGGTCCTATATCCACAAAGAAATGAATCCTGCCAATACCAAGAATAAACTTGGAAGTGGACCCTGAGCTCCAGATAAGAGTTCAGCCTAGCTGACACCTTGATTTTGACCTTGTGACTCTGAGCAGAGACCTCGGCCATGCCAAGACCAGACTGCTGACCTACAGAACCTGTATTTTTTTTCATGAGAGACATAGAGAGAGGCAGAGACACAGGCAGCGGGAGAAGCAGGCTCCCTGTGGGGAGCCCGATGGGGGGCTCGATCCTAGGACCCTGGGATCATGCCCTGAGCCAAAGCAGACCACTGGGTGAACCACTGAACCACCGAGGCTCCCCCTGTAAACTATTAAATGGGTATTACTTGGGGGATCCCTGGGTGGCTCAGCAGTTTATCGCCTGCCTTTGGCCCAGGGTATGATCCTGGAGACCCGGGACTGAGTCCCACATCAGGCTCCCTGCATGGGCCTGCTTCTCCCTCTGCCTGTGTCTCCGCCTCTCTCTCTCTCTGTGTCTCTTGTGAATAAATAAATAAAATCTTTAAATAATAATAATAAATAAATGGGTATTATTTTAAGCTGCTAAAATTTTGGACGTTAGTTAAAAAATAACGGAAAACTAATGAGTCTACCTTGAAAAATATATTAATGGTAGAGCCAGAGAAATTTTTTTAAAGGCCAGAAGGAAACTTATTTGAACATAATAAAAATTCCTTTTTTTTAAAGATTTATATATATATATATATATATTTTTTTTTTTTTAAGATTTTATTTATTCATGAGAGAGAAAGAGAGAGAGAGAGAGAGGCAGAGACACAGGCAGAGAGAAGCAGGCTCCATGCAGGGAGCCCGACTTGGGACTCGATCTCAGGTCTCTAGGATCAGGCCCTGGGCTGAAGGTGGCTCCAAACCACAGAGCCACCAGGGCTGCCCAAGATTTTTTATATTAAAAAGAGTATCAGTGCATTCGCTCCTAGGCTGTCTAAGATGCCATAACAAAGCAATCAGAAAAATATAGTGGATTAAATTAGAGAGAAATTCACTCTCTTCTTGCACAACCATAGAGCAAGAAGTAACTCTAAGCCAGTATAACAATTTTGCCATTCTCAATGTGTGGTTTCTGACCTTTGGTCCAAGACAGCTATTCTTTTTTTTACCCCCAGTTTTACTGAGATATAATTGTATAAGGGTTTTTGTTTTTAGTTTTTTAGTTTTTTTTTAAGAGTGATTACTTGATTTGAGAGAGAGAGAGAGAGAGAGCGCGCGCACACAGAGGGAGAGGGAGAAGGAGACACTGGCTTCTCCACTAAGCAGGGAGCCTGACGTGGGGCTAGATCCCAGGACCCTGGGATCATGACCTGAGCTGAAGGCAGATGCTTAATGGACTGAGCCACCCAGGCGCCCCAATTGTGTAAGTTTCAAGATGTAAAACATGGTGTACAATATTTCTCTGTTTTCCATGTTTTGTATCAAAGTATCCACTTCGATTTGACTTATGGGCACTTTGGCTAAACTTCAGTCCTTTGATCATGATCTGCTTTACTAAGAATATAATACAGAGTTTTTGTTTTTTCTTCCCTAAGGAACTAGTAGTTCACACCTCAAAGCACTGTGCTTAGCCATTTGTGATTGTTATTTTTATTTAAAAAGCTAACACATGTTGTATGCTTTCTATGTGCCAGGCATTGTCCTTGTCACTTTACATGTCTCCAACTCACCAATCCTCAAAATAATTTTATACTATATTCTTTGATTATTTTATACTATATATTCTCTAATTGATAGTTGTACTTCTCATTAGCACCACCATCATCTGTATCATTACCAACACAGGACTTGCTGGCCTGCCATGTTGCGGAGCTCAGTGGATTCCTAGAATTGGCAATGTGCTAGGTGTTGCTCTGGTTAGCTGCTCAGTAAATGCTCATGGATGTGAATTTGTACTTCCTGCGCACTTTGTGCTTTTCTGTGCTCCTTTTCATACCTCTGGTATTCTAAGGAGTTCCTCTGACTTTTGTTGAAGATCAATTGGGCAAAAGGCCTTATTTATAGGGTTTCAAAAAGGAGTAAAAATTGAAAATAGAATCGGCCTTAGGTTGGAAGGGGAATAATATTTCAGGGGAAAAAAAAGGGCACAAAAGGCTTTTAATGATGGAGTAATTCAGGGTATACTTTGGGACTTTCTTGGGTCAATTACCAGTGCCATCTGCTTAACTTGCACAAATAACTGAATGTGAATACACAGAAAATAATAGCTCACTCCCTTATTTGTGTTTAGGATATAGTGCAGTATTTTTGAGAAGTCAAATGCAGGACTCCATAAAAGCCTAAAAGCTTTCACTGTTAAATGTAAGATCGCCTGGCAAGGCTGAGTGTGGTTTTAAACAGGGAGTTTTATGGGCTTACTCCCTTTGCTTAAGCCTTTCCCATTTAATTACACTCTCATTATTAAAGTAAGTAAAAACTATAAAATCCAAATAACTTGATTTTTTCTCTTTGCTACTGTCAGAGACATTGATCCTATTTGATACAGACTGTATGACATTGTGACTAAGGCTCTGCAGAAGCCAAAGGATTCATTTGAATTCCAGCAGTATTGTCCTCCTAGGGCTAGTACTATGGGTTTATTTTTATATTTCTATTTGTTTATTTTCTTTAAAGTGGTTTCACTATAAATTTATTAAAGTAGATTCTTCCAAGCTAAGGCAGATGTGCTTTTCATGGATACTAAAAGCATGGAAGGTTTGTATTAACGTTTATTCTTGAGGTAGAGATATAGCTTTTATTTTACTTATTTTATTTTTAAAAGATTTTATTTATTATTTATGCATGAGAGACATGGAGAGAGACAGAGACATAGGCAGAGGGAGAGTCAGGCTCCCTGCAGGGAGCCTGATCCAGGACTCCATCCCAGGACCCTGGGATCACATCCTGAGCTGAAGGCAGATGCTCAACAACTGAGGCACCCAGATGCCCCAAGATATAGCTTATAAAAATACCTTAATTTTAACGGTTATTGAGGTCTTTTGCTTCTTTGGGGGCTGATTTAGAAGTCTTCAAAGAATAGCAATATATCTTCTGAGTCATTTCAATCTTCTCTAACCTCTTCATTTCCTCTTAGAAATGTGACACTTGATTTCTATTGTATTCAAATGACTGCTATCTCAAGAATTAACGAATATATTTTCCAAATGCTAATGTTTTAGTAAAGTGAAGGTGCTTCTTTAGCAATTTTGTGCATTGAGTATTGTAAAAATGATTTTTGGAAGTAGGTTTTTGTAAACAACTGGGCATCTAATAATTTCATATGCTCATTTAATTTAGTTCTCTACCTTCTAACCTCATTAAGGGAAACCATTTAAGATTTGATCAAGTCCATGGCTCAAAGAGTGTTTTTTTCTTCAGTAGTATTTTCCAGGAGAGCTGAAACAGGCTGGACAATTTGGATGGAAAGAGAAAGATCCCTTTTGTCTCTTTCTAACATAACCAGGTATTAGTTTTCTATTACAGTGTAACAAATTACCAGGAACACGGTGACTTAAATAACACACATTTGTTGTCTCAAGGGTTTTGTAGGTCAGGCTTGGCTTAACTGGAAACTCTGCTCAGGGTCTGAGAAGGCTGCAATCAAAGTGTCAGCTGGGCGGAGCTCTCATCTGGACCTTGGAATCTTAGATTGTTGGTAGAATTCACTTCCTTGCATCTATAAAACCAAAACCCTTGGCTCTTAGAGGTCATTTCTCTCCATTGTTAGTTTACAGGATGGCTGTGTGTTTCTTCAAGGTCAGCCAAAGGATCTCATTATCTCAGGGGGGTGGGGGGAGGGGGCTCCAGCTCACCTGATTAGGTCAGGCTCACCAAAGATCATATATTCCTTTTTTTAAATTTTTTTATTTTTTAAAAATATTTTATTTACTTATTCATAATAGACATAGAGAGAGAGAGAGAGAGGCAGAGACACAGGCAGGGGAAGAAGCAGGCTCCATGCCGGGAGCCCGACGTTGGACTCGATCCCAGGACTCCAGGATCATGCCCTGGGCCAAAGGCAGGCGCTAAACCACAGGGATCCCCAAGATCATATATTCCTTTGATTAACTTAGTCAATTGCTTGGAAACATTTACTAAATTTGCAAAAATCCCTTCACTTTTGCCCTATAACATAATAGACCATAATCACAGGAGTAATATCCCATCATACTCACAGATTCCACCCATACTAACGGGGAGAGAATTAAGACAAGGATATGGATCATTAGGGGACAGTTTAATTCTGCTTAACCACATATTTTTTTTTTTTTAAGATTTTATTTATTTATTCATGAGAGACAGAGAGAGGGGGGCGGGGCAGAGGAACAGGCAGAGGCAGAAGCAGGCTCCATGCAGGGAGCCTGAGGCAAGACTCGATCCTGGGACTCCAGGACCATGACCTGGGCCAAAGGCAGGGGCTAAACCACTGAGCCACCCAGGGATCCCCACCACATGTCTTAAATCAAATTTTGGACTGGATCTGTTTCTTACATCCTATTTTCCAGACCTCATTACAGGCTCTTCAGGTAGAGGCCCAAGGCACAAATAAATTACAGAATTTTACCAACCTGAGGCCCTCCTTGGCATGAGGTTGCTTTCCTCAGAGACTTCCCCTATTACTCTTCATGCCAATTATGCTGGACTTTTTTAAAGCACTGTGTGCAATGCTTTGTCTTCACAAGGCATAAATCAGATCCTGCCATCCACCCAAAAGCATGATACCTAATTATACATCAAAGCATAGGAAGAAATAGCCTCATAAAAATATCAATGATTTCAACCTAAAGCTTGAAATCTATGCAGTGATATTACATAGGCTATTAAACAACGGTAAATCTAAAATTTTATTTTGCTAACAAAATTTTAAGAACAATTCCAATTTTCTTGTGAAAAACTAACATGTTAACCTGTTCAGCTTTTTCCATTAATGATACTCTACATCAATATATTTCAAGAGTAATAATTATCCATTTGAGATGTGTTGTCCTTTTACTGATTTTTTTGGCACATGTGATGGAGCTAAAAGACAAACCTATCGACTTCCTCTGTGACATCTATTATTCATAACAGTAAGGAACATTTTTGTTTCTCAAGGTTATTGAATCAGGATAGTGAAACTGAAATCAGCAAAAATAAATTTCAAATAATTTTAAATACTCTGTAGTATGAATTGCTTTCTCTAGCTTCATTTTTCTTGCCATTTTGAAAACTGATAATGATTCTTTTCCAGAATTACATTTTAATGATCATCTCCAAGTTCAATTCCAACATGATTAAGGAAATATGAGGATTTAAGAAGAAAATACAAGCTCTGTGCTTTTAAAAGTTAGAAAAAAAGTATGAGAAATATCCTCAGCATCATAAAAGCAATTGCCTTTTCCAATGCATAGCTTAGCAAGAACCCCGTTCTTTTTTCCCAGTGAGGCAGAGAGGCCATTGGCACTGAAATAAATAGTACAAAGACATACGGTGAGCAGACTGTCAACAACCTAAGTTGAATAAAAGAGAAATCCTTAAAAAACAAAAACTCTAAAGCTGAATTCCAGACCAATTAGAATATATAATACTACGTAAAAATAATGGGGGAGGAAAGTCCTTGCAGCTCTCATTCAGAAATATTCACTAACTTAACCAATAACACTTCAGTTAATATCTTGCTAATAATAATGTTGTTGTTGATGATGGAAATACAGACATATCTTACTTTATTGCACTTTGTAGATAGTGTATTTTTTACAAATTGAAGGTCTGGCAACCTTGACTTCAGCAAGTTTATTGGGGCCATTTTTCCAACAACACAGGCTCATTTCGTGTTTCTATGTCACACCTGGTAGTTTTCACAATGTTTCAAAAATTTTCATTATTATTATATTTATAGTTATGGTGATCTGTGACCAGTGATCTTTGAATTCATTATTGTATTTGTTTTGGGGCACCATGAACTAATGCCTAAAAAACATAGTGATTTTTTTAAAAGATTTATTTATTTATATATTCATGAGAGAGACACAGAGAAAGAGAGAGAGAGAGAGAGAGGCAGAGACACAGGCAGAGGGAGAAGCAGGTTCCCTGCAAGGAGCCCAGTGTGGGACTTGATCCTAGGACTCTAGGATCACACCCTGAGCTGAA
This sequence comes from Canis lupus dingo, assembly GCF_003254725.2. Classification (NCBI taxonomy): domain Eukaryota; kingdom Metazoa; phylum Chordata; class Mammalia; order Carnivora; family Canidae; genus Canis; species Canis lupus. The sequence continues at coordinate 14,396,370 of NC_064245.1, read as the reverse complement.
GGCAGATGCTCAACCACTGAGCCACCCAGGCATCCCTAACATAGTGATTTTAAGTGATAAATGTTGTGTGTGCTGACTATTTCACTGACTGGCCATCCCCTTATTTCCCTACCTCTTCTTTACCTCCCTAATCCCTGAGACAACAATATTGAAATTAGGCCAATTAATAACTCTACAATGAGCTCTAAGTGTTCAAATGGAAGGAACAGCCACATGTCTTTCACTTTATATCAAAAGCTAGAAATGATTAAGCTTAGTGAAGAAACTAAGTTTAAAGGTGATACAGGCCCAAAGCTAGGCTTCTTGTCCCAGTCAGCCAAATTATACTGCAAAGGAAAAGTTCTTGGAAGTTAAAAGTGCTGCTCCAGCAAACACACGAATGATTAAAAAAAAAAAAAAAGGAAAAGCCTGGTTGGCTCAGTCAGAAGAGCATGTGACTTTTGATCTCAAAGTTAGGAGTTTGTACCCCATGTTGGGTAATGAGATTACTTAAATAAACTTTTTTAAAAAGTGTCAAAGGACAGGCTGGCTCTTATTAGGGGCCAGTTCTTAATTCTCTTAAGAATTAAGCTAAATCTACTCTGCTTGTGCTCTATAAGTAGAACAATAAAACCTGGATGACAGCATATATGTTTATATAACAGAAATGAATATTTTTACTATTCAGACTTACTGCTCAGAAAATAATATTCCTTTCAAACTATTAATGCTCATTGACAAGGCACCTAGTCATTTAAGAACTCTGATGGAGAGAGAGATACAACGAGATTAATTTTTTTTCATGACTGCCAACACAATGTCCATTTTGCAACCTGTGGATCAAGATGTCATTTCAACTTTCAGGCCTTATTATTTAAGAAAAATGTTTCGTAAGGCTATAGGTGCCATAGATAGTGAATCCTTTCATGGATCTGGGCAAAGTAAATTGAAAACCTTCTGGAAAGGATTCATCATTCTATATGCCATTAAAATCATCTGTGATTCATGGGAAGGAGCTAAAAGCTCAATATGAATAGGAGTTGAGAGAAATTGACTTCAATACTGCTGGATGACTTTCAAGCGTTCAAGACTTCAATGGAGGAAGTAACTGCAGATGTGGTAAACAGCAAGAGAAGATTTAGAAGTGAAACCTGGGGGATGCTTGGGTGGCTCAGTAGTTGAGTATCTGCCTTTTGGCTCAGGGCGTGATCCTGGGATCCTGGATCAAGTCCTGCATCGGGCTCCTCACAGGGAGCCTGCTTCTCCCTCTGTCTGTGTCTCTGCCTCTCTGTGTGTGTCTCTTATGAATTAATAATAAAATCTTAAAAAAAAAAAAAAGAAGCAGAGCCTGAAGATGTGACCAAACCATTGCAAGCTCATGATAAAACTAACAGATGGTGAGTTGTTTCTTATGGATAAACAAAGACAGTGGTTTCTTGAGATGGAATCTGCTCCTGATGAAGATGCTGTGAAGGCTGTTGAAATAACAACAAGAGATTTAGAATACGACATAAGTTATTGGTTGATGGAGCAGCTTCAGAATTTGAGAGAACTGACTCCAATTTTGAAAGAAGCTCCATTGTGAATAAAATGCTATCAAATAGCATCACGTGGTGCAGAGGAATTGTTTGTGAAAGGAAGAGTCGATCAACATGGCAAACTTCCACAAGAAATTACCACAACCAGGCAGCCTGGGTGGCTCAGCGGTTTAGCGCCACCTTCCGCCCAGGGCGTGATCCTGGAGACCCGGGATTGGGTCCCACATCAGGCTCCCTGCATGGACCCTGCTTCTCCCTCTGCCTGTGTCTCTGCCTCTCTCTCTCTCTCTGTCTCTCATGAATAAATAAATTTAAAATTAAAAAAAAATTACCACAACTATCCCAATCCTTAGCAACCACCCCCTGATCAGTCAGCAGCCATCAACACGGAGCCAAGAGCCCCCACCAGCAAAAAGATTACAACTGCTTGAAAGCTCAGATGATGGTCAGCATTATTTAGCAATAAACTATTTTCAAATTAAGGTGTGTACATTGTCTGTTTAGACATAATGCTATTGCACATTAGTAGACTGCAGTGTAACAAGAAACACAACTTTTATATGCACTGAGAAACCAAAAAATCCCTTTGACTCTATTGCAATATTCACTTTACTGCAGTGGAACCTAAACCCCCAAAATTTCAGTTATACCTTGTAGATGATCAGAGGGCTTACCTTGTGTCTTCCTCTAAAACATTTTGCGTAGAATCCTATTTAACCTTTAGATCAAAACTAGGAGCAGATGCTCTTGTTACCCCATTTTACATATGAGGCTTAGCTTTTCAGTGATCCACTTCTGGTCCTTCTGATGCCCAGTGTATGCTGGGGCAGGGGCTGCCATTGTCCAGCCACATCTGGTCTGCGCTTTCAGCTTTCCTAAACACCAAGGACTTTCTACCTCCATTTCTTCCTCAAGCACCTGTGACTTTCTAGTGTGCATTAGAGCACACGTGGCCCAGGCCATGACGATACACCTTCGGGAACAGGTCTCAGCTGATGGCAAATGGGAACTGTTAAATAGAGTCCATCTTCTTGGTTCCTCATCAGGACTTGCTAGGGGCATTCTACACCAGGTCTCAGAGGTCCCAGAGGTACTGATTTGTTACTAACCCTGAACTGACCTCCTTGGCTTTCTGTGTTATTCTCATCCCCCACCACTGCCTAATGGGATTATCCCTTAAAGAAGCTCAAATCCATGTCTCAGGGTCTGTTTCTGCATAACCTAACCTAAAAAACATGGTCTTTTCTTCTATGACAGACTGCTAATAAGATATTATTTAACATAACTGACTAAAGTTTGAGAACTTTTAAACTTTAATGTACTTTTTGGAAAAGTAACTTATTCTTACAATATATACTCAAATTTTCTTTAATAAAGAAGAAAGCTTTGTTCATTATTTTCTAAATTTAACTAGGAATTATTCTCTGATAACTTCTTTCAATAGGTAATATGTTCTTAAAACACTAGAAAATTTGGAAATGCTTAAATACACAATTTTGTAGTCAATGTCTCTCGGTGTATTTGTTACAAAACCGTAATCCTTTAAAATCTAAGACCACTCATCAGCCTACATTTGAAAGATGGTTGTGAGTGACAAATTGGTCATTCATTCATTTCACTTTAGACCATGATAGCATGATAGCAAAGTGTCTACACATACTCACAATGGGCAAAATCCACACTTAACAGAAAGATGAGATGAATAAAAGGAGAATAATGATAAATGATGAAATACAGTAGAAACTATAAAGATAATATTTCCCCTTTTCTCCAGAGCCACTTTCCTTTCACTCAGTAGGACTTTCTTGATAGGCTTAGAGCCATGAGTTTACATTTCAAATAGTTGTAAAGATCTGGGAGTCTTCCCTTTTCTCAAGAGAGGATTTGTTCACTTCAGAAAGATATGCTCTTTTTCTCTCTTAAGCAGAGAGGAGGGGCTGCTGTGCACTTGTGCTTATAAAATTCCCCAATTGCATAATTTTGGGTCTTCTCCACAGTACAGAGCCCTTGAATACGCAGCTGACATTTGGTCTCATGGCATCTCCCTGAAGGTGGAGAGGGAAGCATGGGAAACTGATGCTGTAAGGAATGATGTCTGATCTTTGGTCTAGAAACCTTGGGTTTACTCTTAGAAAAAAATAAAGATAGGAATGTCTGGGTGGCTCAGTGGTTTAGCATCTGCCTTCCGCTCAGGTTGTGATCCTGGGGTCCTGGGATCGAGTCCCACATCAGGTTCCTTGCAGGGAGCCTGCTTCTCCCCTCTGCCTATGTCTCTGCCCCTGTGTCTCTCATGAATAAATAAAATCTTAAAAAATAAAATAAAGATAGATGCTAAAAACCTGTCAATAAAATGTTCTTAGGAGTGAATCTTTGATATGGCCTAGAGGGAGACTTTTTAATTACAAAAAAATTATGAGGTATTTCTGATAAAACGAAATTGAAATATTTTCTTTCCACAGTTCTTGGAGGACCCACGTGGGGAGACCAGATCTGGTGGGGCCAGCAGTGAGGATGGTGAGAGTATTCACCTTTGGCAGAACAAAGGAGATAGAAATTTATTGAATACACCGCAAGGGAGCAGCAGGCAGGACAGCAGAGGAGAGACTATAAGGAGGCCATGGTGAAGGGCTGTCGTTCAGGGAGAAGGTAAAGAGGTATGGGAACATATGGAATTTTTTTTTCTTCTCTTTCTTCCTCTTCTCTGAAATTCCCTGCTTAGCACTTGTTTTTTTGTTTTTTTTTTTTAATGTAGACTATTCTTTTTTTTTTTTTAATTTAATTCAATTTGCCAACATATAGTATAACACCCAATGCTCAGCTCATCAACTGCCCTCCTCAGTGCCTGGTACCCAGCTACCTCATTGTCCCGCCCACCTCCCCTTCCACAACCCTTTGTTCCCCAGAGTTAGGAGTCTCTCATGGTTTGTCTCCCTCTCTAATTTTTCCCACTCAGTTCTCCATTTCCCTTATAATCCCTGCTCAGCACTTGTGTAGCCCTCTGTATGAGAGAAACCCAGCTGTTCCCTTTCCCCAAAAAAAGAGGTCCTGGCTGAAATAATCTTTTCCTTTACTAATGCCTTCTTGCCCCACCCTCCTTCCTATACAAATCTTCTATTTTGTACAACTCCTCAGAACAGCTCTCTACTTGCTAGATAGGATGGTGCCTGATTCATGAATTGTTGAATAAAGCCAGTTAGATCTTCAAATTTACTTGGTTGATGTTGCTTTTTAACATTTGCAATTGGTGGGGTGATTTTCCATGTGTGATTATAAGTGATTGTGTGTGTGTGGCCAGTAAGATTCTTAGGTCAGTTATATGAATGGTTCTCAAACTTTAGCATGCATCAGAATCACCAAGTTTTCTTAAAGCACACAGTAATGGGCCACATACCCAGAGTTCATGATTCAGTAGGAGTCTGAGGCAGGGGCCCAAGGATCTGCAAGCTCCAAAGTGATACTGATGCTGCTCTTCAGGGGACCAAACTTTGAGAATCACTGCTCCACACTCATTTTTTAAGACTATCTCTAAAAATTAAGGTTGATAGTGCATATTAAAAGAACATGTAGTTAAATGAATAAATCTACTTAAAAAATGAAAGGAGAGGAGAGAATCTGATTGCTAATTTCACAAGTACTTTCCTTGCAGAGAGTGAACTAAGGAAATAGTTTTAATTTTACTTTATTTTATTTTATTTATTTTTTTTTAGTTTAAAGGTTTTATTTATTTTGGAGAGAAAGAGAGCATGAATGAGCAGAAGGGGAGGGAACGAGAATCTGAAGCAGTCTTCCCACTGAGCATGGAGCCTGAAGCAGGGCTCAATCCCAGGATTGACCTGAGTTGAAACCAAGAATCAGCAACTCAACCAACTGAGACACTCAGGCGCCCCAGAAATAGTTCTAATTAAAAAAACAAAAACAAAAACAGAACAAACAATTGAGCAAGATAACTGTATCCCAAGGGCAAAAGAGCTATGCCCTAAACAATGTTAAATACATATATTTTTTTGACAAGGTACCTTTGCCTGCCTCCAGAAGGAAATCAACAAGATTGTACTGTTAGTATCTCAAATTTAATAGAGCTCATATTTTGATTGGTTTTGAGATTAACAGATGCACATAAATTTAGAATAAGGACTCTCAAAACCTCCCCTGCACATAAATGGAAGAAAAAAAAGTGCTCAAAGGGAACAGTAGAGTTTTAGTACATGGGTGTCTTGGTTACCAAGACAAGGTAAAGAACAAAAAAATATGCTAATGGCACAGCCTTAAGAAAACTTTTCATCTCTTAAGATTTTAAACAAGAGTTAAAGATAGTATTAATTGGTAAATAAATATTAAGCAGTTATAAAAAAAGTTCTTTACGTGGACTTAACTGAGAACTCTTAATTTTCTTGATCACCAAAAATACCTGAATGACTTAAATTGTTTGTTAAATTTGGCTAAAAAGACAGCTAAATGTATTCTCTTTGCCTGTATCAGAGCAAGATATTAACATAACACTTAGTTCATGTAAATCAGAATTATTTTTATAATAGGAGGTCTAATTAACTAGAAAATTTGTATACTTGTCTTACAGAACAGGTAAATTATCACTAAAATTTAAGACTGTGAATATAAATATGTATGCAATTAAACTGAATTAGAACAAGTACTATCTTCATTTTTTAAAATACGGGTTTTTTTTATTCTTGGCATTTATTTTTTTTTAAGATTTTATTTATTTATTCATGAGAGACACACAGAGAGAGGCAGAGATATAGGGAGAGGGAGAAGCAGGTTCCCCACGGGGAGCCCGATGTGGGACTTGATCCCAGGACCCCAGGATCACGACCTGAGCTGAAGGCAGATGCTTAATCACTGAGCCACCCAGGTGCCCCTGTTCTTGGCATTTTTTTTTAAAGATTTATTTATTTATTCATGAGAGAGACACACACACACAGAGGCAGAGACACAGGCAGAGGGAGAAGCAGGCTCCATGCAGGGGGCCCAACGTGGGACTTGATCCTGGGTCTCTAGGATCACACCCTGGGCTGAAGGCGGCACTAAACTGCTGAGCTACTGGGGCTGCCCTGGCATTTTTAAAATTTCATTTAACCTCTCTGCAAAATTTTAAGGTCTACATTCTGTTTTTTTTTTAAATATTTTATTTTTTTTTTTGAGAGAGAGAGGACACAAGCAGGGGAGAAGGGCAGAGAGAAAGAAAGAAGCAGACTCCCCTTGAGCAGGGAGCCCTATATGGGCTCCATGTGGGGCTTGATCATGACCTGAACCAAAGGCAGACACCTAACCAACTGAGCCACCCAGGCACCCCAGGTCTACATTCTATTTCCATTCATTTAATAGTTATTCTTGACAAGGTTAACATGCCTCCTTACATCAATAATTCTGAAGCTCATACTTGATCCCCTGCTGAGTAATACAGTCTGTAGAATATTTTTTTCATTTTTAAATTTAAATTAAATTAACATAGAGTGTATTATTAGTTTCAGAGGTAGAGTTCAGTGATTCATCAGTCTTATATAACAGCCAATGCTCATTACATCCCGTTGTAGAATATTTTCAAACCCTCCACTCCTGACTCATAAGTTGTTATCCAGTATTTTAAAATGACACAAATTAGGGGTGCCTGGGTGGCTCTGTCGGTTAAGCATCTGCCTTCAGCTCAGGTCATGATCCCGGGGTCCTGGGATCGAGCCCCATGTCGGGCTCCCTGCAGGGAGTCCGACTCTCCCTCTCTGTGTGCTCTCTCTCTCACATAAATAAATACATCTTTTAAAAAATCACACAGACTTGACATTATAACGATTTTACTTCATACAAATAATGCTTATTTAATGTTAACTGTAGGTTTACCAATTCCTTTGCTCACTGTTACCACATTTCACATCTTCATTCTGAGATTCTTCTTTCTGAAGCCATTTTTCAGAAGTTCTTTTGGTGAAGCTCTGTGTGGCAAATTCTCTCAGATACTAATCTCAAAATAGCTCTTATTCTGCCTTCAGTCTTGAAAGATTATTTTGCTAGGTAGATGACTTGAAGTGGACAATTATTTTCTAATCCCAGATTGATAGATTCTTCTATCACTTCAAGGAGATTACTGATAAATATGTTTTCTAACCCGAGTCGTTGTTGTGAAACCCGCAAACTGTCATTCATGTATAGATATTTTTTCTCTTAATCTGCTCTTAAAATATTTTCTCCTTTGTGTTCTGGAGTTTTACTATAATGTATCTGGATCTAGATTTCTGATATTTATCAAGCTTGCTACAAGTCATGCTTTGGGTGCCTATGGATTTATGCCCTTTATTAGAATTGAGAAATTCTCATCCATTAACTCAGCAACTATTTCTTCTCCGCAGTTCTCATGGTAATTTATAAATTAGGTTTATTATTCTTTTCCCATGTCTCTCAATCCCATTTGCAGAATTTCCATCTCCTTGTTTCCTTGTATCACATTTATTTATATATTTATCAAAGTATAACTAACATACTGTTATATTGGTTTCAAGTGTACAATCATATTGATTCAACGATTCTGTTGCTCAGTGCTCATCAACCATAAATGTAGTCACCATCTGTCACCAAACAACGTTATTACAATATTATCAACTAAGTACCCTATGCTGTACTTTTCATCTCTATGGCTTATTTATTTCATAACTGAAGTTGGTACTTTTAATCTCCTTTATTTATAGCACCCATTCTCCCACACACCTCCCCTCTGGCAACCACCAGTTTGTTCCCTGTATTTAAGCGTCTGTTTCTTTGTTTTGTTTTTTAGATTCCATATATAAGTGAAATCACATGGTATTTGTCTTTGTCTGATTTAGCATAATATCCTCTAGGTCTATTCATATTGTCACATACGACAAGATCTCATTTTTTTTAATGGCTAAGTATATTCCATGATCTATTCTATTCATCGCATTTTTATTCATTTATCTATGAACTTCTGCATTACTTCCATATCTTGGTTATTGTAAATAATGTTGCAATAAACAAAGGGATGCATGTATCTTTTTGAATTAGTGGGTTTTTTTCTTCAAGTAAATATCCAGTAGTGGAATTACTGGATCATATGGTATTTCTGTTTTTCGTTTTTTGAGGAACCTTCATACGATTTTCTACAGTGACTGCACCCATTTACATTCCCACCAACAGTGTGCAAGGGTTCCTTTTTCTCTACATCCTTGTCAACATTTATTTCGTATCTTTTTAAAAAGGATTTCTAAAATTTATTTGACAGAGAGGGAGAAAAAGCACACAAGCTGGGGGAGCAGCAAGCACAGGGAGAGGGAGAAGCAGGCTCTCCACGGAGTAGGGATCCCGATGTGAGGCTCAATCCCAGGACGCTGGGATCATGATCTGAGCTGAAGGCAGACACTTAACAGACTGAGCCACCGAGTCACCCCTCTTTTCTTTTTGATAGTAGTCATTCCAACAGGTATAAGGTGACATCTCATTGTGATTTTGATTTGCATTGTGAAGATTAAATTAATAGTGATTAAAATATAGTTGTTTTCAACTTCAGACAGTGCTGCATGCTATTCCACTTGGATTCTTCCTTGAATACAACTTTAGGGTTCTGTTAACTTCTCAGTATCAATCATAGTTGTATAGTTTTATATACTTAAAACTAAAATGGAGACAGAGCAAAGATACTTGATCTCCACAGAGTAGTGTTTGTTTCAAATAGATTTTGATTTTAAGAGAAGTTTTAGTTTCACAGCAAAATTGACTAGGAAGTACAGAGAGTTCTTTGTACTCTTTGTACCCCCACATGCATAGCTTCCTTCACTATCAACATCCTCTTCAACAGTGGTACATTCGTACCAATAAATCTCCACTGACACATCATTGTCACTTTAAGTCCAGAGTTTACATCAGAGTCACTGAGTAGTCTTTACTTACATACTTTGTCAACATGTAAATATATTTGGAATGTAAATAGCATTCAAATTACAAGGATAAAATCAATGCAGTAAAAACAGTGCCTTATGCTTTACAAAATTAATTATATTTAATCTCTAAAATGTATCATCTATATTCATATTTGTGTGTATATTTAAGATCCATACATATTAAGGAAATTTAAAATTGTTTCTTACAGATACCAGATCAGTTGTTGCTAGAAGTGTAGGGAGAAAATGAACCACAAAAGATCATAAGGGAACTCTCTGAGGTGATTGAAATACTCTATTTCTATGACCTTAGAAATATTACAACACGTTTACTGTTTTGGTGCTAGTTATGACTCTATTTTTTTATCCAAGCTTCTCAAACTCTAAGTTTTACTCTATGTTAATTATACCTCAATAAACCATTTGAAAAAAAATGTTTTAAATACAATCATTTTTAAAATAAATTTGTGTAATAGAGTACTGGTAATTCAGACGGAAAATTGGTCACAGATTATAATCTGTTCTCAACACAAGGTAGTAAAAAATGATGGGCTTTCTGCATAGATGAAAGGTTTTGCCTCACCCAAACTGAACACATCCTCTCAGAAAGGGTTGGCTTTTACCTTGTTTTTGAGTATTTTATGACCATGGTCAATTTCTTAAAAAAAATGAGCAAACTGAAAGAATAGTAAGGGGTTGTCATGTTTAGACAACTTAAAATAGCTAAACAATTTGTTGTTTTACCTTTGTCATGGCTGCTATAAAATGCTGTTACTTTGGTTAGTAACACAGGCAAGACTGTAGCCACTTTTCAACTTTTCTGAGTACTTGTGTGCCTGTCCAAAATTTCTTTTGATTTTGTTCTACTTCAGGGTCAGGTCCTAAATTCAGATTAATAAAACTGACAAAGCCGTTTTGGTTTTTTTTTTGTATTTTTTTTTTTATTGGAGTTCGATTTGCCAACATATAGCATAACACCCAGTGCTCATCCCGTCAAATGCCCCCCTCAGTGCCCGTCACCCAGTCGCCTCAACCCCCCGCCCACTGACAAAGTGTTTTTATACTGACTGACGCATCCTAAACAGCTCCTAGGTAACACGAAAGGGCTTGCAATCACCTCACCTCGAAACTCTTCCTGTGGCCTGATACAATTAGGCACAACTGGAATACCCTGTATTTTCTTAATTTTCTCAATGCTTGTCCCATTGTGGGGAAATCTTATCCCTCTTCTTGAGAATGTGACCTTTAGTTACTCTCTGTTTCTCTGTTAAACTGAATAGATCATATGTCAACTCCGTTGCTAAGCAGCAAATGGTAAAAATGATCCCCTAGTTGGTAAATTTCATCCGGCGTGGGAGAAATAGAAACACGTGAAAGGAAGCTAGATCTTTTGGCTTCCCTGAGTGTAATGATTCTCCTAACTGGGCATGTATGTAAAAAGCTATGTCTATAAAGTAGTTATAAAAGATACTGGGTCCTGTGAGAAATGAGGCCTTTATACCAGAGTGGTTCTCACACTCCCTCAGTGTGACCCTGTCTTCTTCCGTCTGCACTGTGTTACCTGCAGAGCCAAGGAAGACAACTCCCAGATGGTTGTGGGGGTTGCTGTGTGGACTGCAACAAGACCTAGCTGATGCTATCCTGCTGTTGAGTTGTGATCCCTGCCCTGTATCTTCCTGAAGAGGTATCAAGCAGGGCCTTGGATAGTCTTGTGAGGCCGACGTTCACTTGAACCTCACAGTCATATTGGGCATGGGATGTTGTTTTTTGGGGGGTAGGGGAAAGTTTCCAAAACAAAAGGAAAAGAAAACTTAACTTACCCATGGCCAATCTTGTATAGATAAAGTATTATTCTACACTATGCTATTATATGCCCTGTTGGGGTAAGGGAAAACATGTTCATAGTCGTGCACATGACACAATGGATGCCAATAAATCTAGTAAGATTTTATTTGTAGCTTTAAAATACTTTTATCAATTGGAGATGATTTTAGCATACACAGTACTGCACTGGAGATTTGTCAATGGCTTCAATGTCCTGAATACATTTTCCCCCTCAGGGTAATCATCATCTAAATTAACTATTCCCAATTGTTTACGTAATCACTTCCAGTAGGGGATTCTACTGTCCTCCATACTTATATGATTGGTTTCTATAATAAACTTATCAGAAGCATTCAGTATGCCAACAACAGGTGGCATCTGCTCTCCCCTCATGCTTGCCTCAAGCTCCATACTGTAAGCTAAAAACTAGACATTGTGTCTTCTTCTACAGTAAGTCCCAGACCTTCGTAGAAATGACTGTTGAGGCTGCTAAGAATAAGCTCATGGGTGCAGGTTTCTAAACGTAAGCTGAGACTGCCACCACGAGTAAATAAATACGTCATCAACTGTGCCAGGGGACTTAAAAGTTGGGATTTCCAGAACTCTTTTGCTCCAAAGACAGATGATTTAGTGAAAGTAGATTACTAGGCAGGTTTCCAAGATCAACAGCAGAAGAAATAGGACCTTGGTAGAGTACTTTAAATATTGGTATTCTTTTTATTGGCTTATTTTTATAATAAGCATATGACGAAGCTCCTTTAGTCTGCTCCTCTCAACCAAAAGTTTAGAAGATTAAATTAATGCTAATTAGAATGAATGCTTTTTTAAAATAATCTTAATCAATGGGCCTATAACCTTATAAGGTTTGGCTATACCAAACGGTTGTACCAAAAAACATAAACTCATTCTTAAGTGGGGTGCTCTGTCAATTTGACATTTCAAAATTTGTGGAAAGGATGATTTTGTATATTTCATATGATCCAATTTCAGGGAATATATAACTAAATTCCTGACAATATTTCTATGGGCACAAGGCATAAAAATGCAGGGACACATAAAATTTCCTTTATGCTTATATCAAGAAGGAACATAATTGGTAAGAAGTCTAAATATGGAAAACCATGAATATAAGGTAATTAACCTCTGGTGAATTGAGAACAATGTCTAATAAATGGAACTCAGAGATTCATTTTTAAAATGACTTAAGCTTAAAATCATCTATCTGTTGTTAACAGATGCTGAATTAAGTTATGCTTATTCTAAATCAAATTCATCTATAGATAATCAAATCACATTGCCAAAAAACCCACCATTGGCAAAGTATGTGCAGATTCTGAAGGAAACATGATGCATATTGCATATTGATTGACCTCGTCGATAGACTACAGAGAACATCAGGTATTGTACACACTGCCTTTCCTGGGTCCTTTTACTTTTCATGGCATGCAGTTATTTGCAAAGGTTCAGTAAAGGTTGGTCCCTCTTCCTATCTAAATATAATTAAGCAAAGTAAATTGGTAGCCATAAGAATATAAGATATAGCACTTTTTAAAGTATATTATTTAGTAAGGTGTGATATGACTGCATTTTATATATGGAAACATCTTCAGAGTCTCTTCAGGAGATTGGTGTAGTAGTTGCTGTGTGGCTTAAAGAGTTTCAGATTTTCATTTGGTAAAGAATGTCACCTCTTGGCCAACCTTGGGAATTTTGAAGAAAGGAATACCCTAATATATGTAGTGCTACAGACAGCCTGGAGAAGAACTACTGAACCCTTTGCTCTGGCTCAGAATAAATGATGTGTTTTTGCTGTATCCCAAAGATTTTGAACGGTTGTATCTTCATTCTCATTAGTTTCCATGAATCTTTTTAATTCTTACCAAGGCAGGAAACCACAAATGTTGGAGAGGATGCGGAGAAAAGGGAACCCTCTTGCACTGTTGGTGGGAATGTGAACTGGTGCAGCCACTCTGGAAAACTGGGTGGAGGTTCCTCAAAGAGTTAAAAATAGACCTGCCCTACGACCCCGCAATTGCACTGCTGGGGATTTACCCCAAAGATACAGATGCAGTGAAACGCCGGGACACCTGCACCCCGATGTTTCTAGCAGCAATGTCCACAATAGCCAAACTGTGGAAGGAGCCTCGGTTTCCATCGAAAGATGAATGGATAAAGAAGATGTGGTTTATGTATACAGTGGAATATTACTCAGCCATTAGAAATGACAAATACCCACCATCTGCTTCGACGTGGATGGAACTGGAGGGTATTATGCTGAGTGAAGTAAGTCAATCGGAGAAGGACAAACATTATATGGTCTCATTCATTTGGGGAATATAAAAAATAGTGAAAGGGAATAAAGGGGAAAGAAGAAAAAATAAGTGGGAAATATCAGAAAGGGAGACAGAACGTGGAAGACTCCTAACTCTGGGAAACGAACTAGGGGTGGTGGAAGGGGAGGAGGGCAGGGGGTGAGTGTGACTGGGTGGTGGGCACTGAGGTGGGTACTTGACGGGATGAGCACTGGGTGTTATTCTGTATGTTGGCAAATTGAACACCAATAAAAAATAAATTTATTATTTAAAAAAAGAATAAATTATGTGTTAAGACCAGTAAAAAAGCTTTCTAGGACAATGGTGCAGTCTTGCAGTCACTTACAAAATCTCAACTAGAAGTTCATTTTCAGGGTTTAGTAATTGTATGGCTTTAGTTATGTTAACATTCAGCAAGGGAACATCTTTGTATGTCAATGAGTGGATGGTTTTTGCAACTGAGAAAATAAGATAGGAAAAACAGAATAAAATATATGTATTTTGCAGAAGCTTATAGCTATATAGTATAATATATATGTATATATGTGCATTTATGTGTGTATATATGTGTGTATACATATATATATGAAGCTTGACTTCAGATCAATGACTATATGAAATAGCTATTATTAAAATTCTGAGTCAACTTTGAAAAGAATGACATTTAACATGTACATATATGACTGTGTCTGTGGGTAAAACAAGCTATACCTGATTCCACCACTTGTAAGAAATGCAAAAAACCCCACAATTGACGGGCAGCCTGGGTGGCTCAGCGGTTTAGCGCCGCCTTAAGTCTGGGGCCTGATCCGGGGACCCGGGATTGAGTCCCATGTCAGGCTCCCTGCATGGAGCCTGCTTCTCCCTCTACCTGTTGTCTCTGCCTCTCTCTCTGTCTGTGTCTCTCATGAATAAATAAATAAATAAATAATCTTAAAAAAAACACACAATTGACTAAAAACATGTCCAATTCACAATATTAGCACAAAAATGTAACATGACAGACCTTTTCTTTTTTTTTTTTCATGACAGACCTTTTCTTGATCAAAATAGCTCATTAAAGACTGCAAACCTAAAAAAGGAACTGCCAAGAAAAGTACCTCAAACCTGTTCAGAGATAAATCTTCCTCTGATGATACAAACTGCATTCTCCTTCTGGGAGAAAAGGAACACTCACAGCACTTAATTTCCTGATCAGCTTTAATGGGACTAGAACTTTTTCTAGGAAGCATCAGTATATTTACTATGTTTCTGAAATGGGGACCTTTTTCAAAGTGAAATGAACCACTATTGACAATTATGCCAGTTAACAGTTAAAAAAAAAAATACACAACGGCCTCCAGGCAAACCAGGCTGTATGGCCAATCTATCATAGAGGAATTTCCTAATGGTCACAACCAAAGAGGACCCTGAACACCAAAAGGTAAGTGAATGCTTTGGGGTGGCAGCTGCCCTTACAGCCAACCCAGTGAAGATTAGAGGAAATATATGTAAACACCAAACATCGTGCCTGATGCATAATTCACACTCAGAGAATAACTCTAAAAATTCTTGTAAATTACATCTAACGACAAAATTGCTGGCAGGCCCTCCAACTTGAAAAGGGCTTGTTTATACTTAGAATACAAAATATGTTTCAGTTTTATCAAATTGAATTTGTTTTGGAAAATAAGTGCTTTCCAATCATTTTCTCAGATCTGGCTGTCTGATTAACTGATAAAAGGTCTCAGTCAGTGAATTGTTGCTAAATTGTGAGAAAAGTGAAGCTTGCAGGGGAAACCTAGATCCTTTCTCATCTCCAGGTTTCTATAATTCTTACTCCAACCTGAAAACACTGTTGGAAACTTTCCTTTGGGGTGACACATCAGACTCTCAGGGTAGTGACTAGAATTCTATAACTCTACTCAGTGTAGGGGCTTCTAACTTTGTTATAGATAGAGTCTCAGTAAATAAATTCACATGGATCATTTTTTTTTCTCTGCAGATGATCTAATGCTTCATTCAAATGTTATATGCCACAGTTTACTTTTGTTCTAAGACCTTCTTTAGAAGACGTAAAACATGGATCACTTTTTTGATTATTTAAATTTGTTCCTAGTTGAAGAGAGGCAGTTGTCCTCTGTAGTGGAGTGACGTGGGTTTTCCCAAAGATAGGTCTGAGTCCTAACACTGTGCCTGTGAACTAGACCTTATTTGGAAATAGGGTCGTTTGTAGATGTACTTCAGGTATGAATCCCGAGATGAGATTATACTGGATTTAGGGTGGGCCTTAAATGTATCCAACAACTGTCCTTATGAGAGAAAGCAGGGAGAGATTTGAGACTTGGAGATACGGTGGGAAATGCCATGTGAGGATGGATGCAGAGGTCAGAATCATGCTGCCACAAGCCAAGGAATGTCTGGAATCAAGTAGAGGCAGGAAAGAATTCTTCCTAAGAGCCTTTGGAGGGAGTGTTGCCCTTGATTGTTTGACTCTTGGACTCTGGAGCTGTGAGATAATAAATCTCTGTTGTTTTAAGCCACAAGTTTGCACTAATTTGTTAAAGTAGTCCTAGAAAATTAATACATCTTCCATGGTACAAATTACAAGAAATCATACTGTAGGTAATTGCTATCACTAGACAGAAGTTTACAGATTGCTTTTACTTTTCTAACTATGTAAATAATCATGTCAAGACACTACATTCAAATGTGATAGATTATAATATGGTCCCGAAAAACCCAATCCAATTAAGATATAAATGGTGTTTTTCTAATAATAACTAGACATGATTTTCACAGGGCTTCCAGATAAAAATAAGGAACTCAGTTAAATTGAAATTTCCAATAAATAATACATAATATTTTAGTAAAATAGGTCTTAAGTATTATATGAAATATATTTATTTGACAAATTTCTATTATTTTTTATTAAATAATTGACATGTAATATTGTGTAAGTTTGAGGAGTTCAGCACGTTACTCTGACAAATTTATAAATTGTCATATGTTGCCATAGTAGCAATACTTACCACATTATATAGATATAATATTATTATCTGTATTCATTATACTGTGGATTAGATGAGTTGTATTAATACTAAAAAATAATGTGTTGTTTATTTGAAATTCAAATTTAATGAGGCATCCTATATTTTTATTTGCTAACTCTGGAACCCTACAATTGCAGCAGAGAGACTGTACATACCACTCCAAATCACATAGCTAATAAAATGTTGAGCTTGGCTTTTAAATTATGTGTGTTGGACTCTTCAAGATCATGTGTTTCTAGTTTATCAGGCTACTAAAAGCAGACACAATGAAACTTAGCAAGAGGTATTGCAAGAAGTTATCTGCTTGCTGTTCTGTAAAAAAGGATTAAAAAAAATGGAAGGATGACTGTGAGTTTTGCCTGCCGAGACCAACTCCATGCCAACTATGTATGAAGGAAGATTCCGGAGATGAAAAGTTCAAATAACATTCTAATGATGGTGGTGATGGGCAAGTGTTTTCCCATTCCCCTATTTCGGGCAAGGGTGATATGGGACAGAGGGGGCATAGAAATTTTGGGTTTGCTGGGCAATAGGTGAGGGCATCAATGTAATAAGTGATAAAAGTACATTTTCTGCTAGTTCTAGTCATTATAAAAATATTTTTGATGACATTTACCTTTTTCCAAACTCCACATGGCCGCCAGGTACCATGACCCTTCAATCTCAATAGTTCTTTTGAGCTCCCTCACCACCATGGTACCATATGTTCCCCTGAAGTGCTTTTCCCTCTCCATTTCCCCATCCACAATCTCAGTTCAGACCCTCAGAACTATACTCCCACATGCCTGCAGTGTTTCCTCGCTTGTTTTCTCACTTTGAACTATCCATCTCCATTTAACTGTCCTGTATGTATATAAATTTACAAGTGTAAAGTCAGCCAAGACAACCTATCCAGTCACATGCTTAACACACCTGTCATTCACAGGTGGGTCTAAGATAAATTTTCATCAATCTGATGTTTAACTCAGGTTATTACCTTTGTTGAAATATCTCTTCTCAGATCTACTCAATAAAAACCTCCTAAATGCCAGGCTAAGTAATAAGTAAAATAGTAAAGATGGATTGGAGTTTGTATTTTAAACACACCAGGATATTCTTCAATTCCACAAAGTATTTTTTTCCTATTTTTTTTAAGAATATGGCCCTCTTGTTCTACCTTCAAGAAATTCCTGTTTTTGGTAGAGACAGCCACAGAGAGTAATTTGCAACCGTAGGAAAGATGGTGTGTGTGTCCAGAGCCATCCAAAAGGACAACTGTGGAGATATGGAATGGTGGGACGAGACTGTGTGCTCCCCTCACCTGCACCCCGCCCCCAGGGCAGCTGCTACTCAGTTCAGGTAACTAGTATCCTCTATTGACAGAGTATGTCTGATGTTTTCTCATGATCCCATTGACTTTACGCGTTTTTAGGCAAGACTGTCAGAGAAATGATGTGCCTCATATCAGGAGATCTGTGATATCTGTCTCTCTCATTACTTGGTTAAAGTGGTATCTTCCAACTTTCTCCACTGGAAAGTTATTATTTCCTCCTTTATAATTCATATGTATATTGTTAGGAAACACTTTGAAATATTTTATTTCTCATCATAATTTTGCACATATAATTTTAGCATCTATTGATGATTTTTGCCTGCAACATGTTACTATATTGTTTGTTCAAATGTGGTTTTCTATTTTTATTTTCTCTTCCACATTAGTTTATTGGAATTCTACCAGAAGGAAAGCTGTACCTTCTCTCCCATTTGTTATTTATTCAATTATTTACTTACCATCATGAATTCATATTTATATTATTCTATGGGTTATAATTCATTATTGCCATCATTTATTTTGTTGCTAAAATTGTCCAAGTTTTGATTATTAGGAGCTCTTGTAAGTTGGCTTCTATGTTGTTTTGACATCCTGCCATCAACTTTTTATTACTTCCTTGCTGTCTGGGACTATAAAATACTCCAGGTTCATCTTGTACTTTCCCTGCCCCAGATCTGCAATCAACCATTTCTCCAGGAGCACTGCTTACTTTTCGTGGGAAAATTGTACTTAGAAACCAAAATCTGGGCCCAAGATGTGTGGATTGCTACTCTGTCATTACACAGTTACAACTGTTTCTAGGCCTTGTCAGTGGAGAGATGAAAGAAACATACACACACACACACATCTCTATCCATTTTAATATCTATCTGTATCTATATTAATAACCATGAGTTCATACTGATGTCTCTCTAAAGCCAGAAGGTTCATTGCATCTCTCCCTTGTTCTATTTTTGTAACTTCTTTCTCCAACAGTGGAAAAACTGGCTCTCATTATCTATCTACAATATATTTACTTGTTTGTTTGGTCCCAGTATACACATTACAGAGTTCCAGAATTGATAGTTGTGCTCTAGAGTACAACCTGTACAATGTTTTTTTTTTTTTTGTCTTGGGTTTTATTATTTTTTTTTTTAAGATTTTATTTATTTATTTATTCATGAAAGACTGAGAGACAGAGAGAGAGCGCCAGAGACAAAGGCAGAGGGAGAAGCAGGCTCCATGCACCGGGAGCCCGATGTGGGATTTGATCCTGGGTCTCCAGGATCGCGCCCTGGGCCAAAGGCAGGCGCTAAACCGCTGCGCCACCCAGGGATCCCTGTATTGGGTTTTATGGTGTATAATCCAAATACTGTTTTACATGAACACTTTAGAGTAGTTGTTTTAGCCTAAGGTATGGTTATAGTTACAATTAATTTTGGGTTCCTCCCACATCCTGATTGATATTTACTTGTTTACTTAGTTAGTTGGTTCTGATATATTGCCATAATTAAGGGTTAGAACTATACGAGTTTTAGTCAGAAAAATCAATTCTTCCACTCTTTTTACCCTTTCCCATTACTCATTCTTGACACCTGTTCTTACCTATATTATGTATGTTACCAATCTCATTAGTTTCTGGATTTTACTTCTGATATAGTTTTTGAATAAATGAATAGAAAATGTGTAATTTCTTATACTCCCTTCTTTCTTACATTCTATATGGTCAATAATCTTTTGTACTTTGCCTGTCACTTAATAATATATTCTGTAACTCTTTTATTTTTTTTTAAAGATTTATTTATTTACTTGAGAGAGACTGCATGCAGGGGTAAGGGGGCAGAGGGAGAGGGAGAGAGAGAGTCTCAAGCAGACTCTCTGCCGAGCAAGATCTTGACACGGGGCTGGATCCCACGACCCTGAGATCAGGACCTGAGCTGATATCAAGAGGCAGATGCTTAACCAACTGAGCCATTCAGGCATCCCTCTGTAACTCTTTTCATATCAATTCCTAAAGATTTTCTTTATTCTTTATTTTATAGCTGCATAATATTTCATCATGTAGATATACCACACTTTACTTAACCACCTCTCCTATTTATGGGCATTTCATCATTACAAACAATTTGTATTAGATAATTACATACATATGATTTAATATTGTTGCAAAAGCATATCTAGGACTAAAATTTTGATCTTCTAATGGCTGATTCAAATCTGTTTTAAATCAAATGATGCGGGATCCCTGGGTGGCGCAGCGGTTTGGCGCCTGCCTTTGGCCCAGGGCGCGATCCTGGAGACCCGGGATCGAATCCCACGTTGGGCTCCCGGTGCATGGAGCCTGCTTCTCCCTCTGCCTGTGTCTCTGCCTCTCTCTCTCTCTCTCTGTGACTATCATGAAAAATAAATTTAAAAAAAAATTAAAAAAAAAATTAAATCAAATGATGCAACAGAATATAATTAAGAGTACTCTGAAAACTGAAAAAAGTCATATAAATATATCCAACAAAATAATACTGTGTTAATAGGGTTATTTTCTTTCTCCAATCTCATTGTAACTGCTTTTCAGACAAGCAGTTCAATTCAATAAAAAGTTGTCCTCAGCTACTTAACCAGATGGTTAATTCTGAAAATTAAATGTGTTAAAATTCTACATTCCCAATCACACCTTCATTCATTAAGAATGTTCTGATATTTAATGATTTTTAATCAAAAATTAAATCTATTAGTTTTATAGTTTTAGTCTTTAAAAACCCACTATTATACTAATATTTTCTCTATTTTATTCTTGTAGAGACAGGAGATAGAATTATAAACTGTAGTCCTAATTTGGTTCCTTCCACACCCTAAGTGTGGATATCAAAAAAGGTGGGAGGAGAAAAACAAGACTACATGATGTCAGGAGCACCCTTCAGGTTACCTGACACCTATTAGAGGCTTAGGGACTCCCCTCCTTCCTTGTTGGAGCAGTTACGCTCAAGGTTAGCTTCCTTTGGAACTGTGGGTCCTCAGTGCCCTCAGGTCTCCATATCCTAAATAGCTGAAATTTTGAACTGT
This sequence comes from Canis lupus dingo, assembly GCF_003254725.2. Taxonomy (NCBI): domain Eukaryota; kingdom Metazoa; phylum Chordata; class Mammalia; order Carnivora; family Canidae; genus Canis; species Canis lupus. Next base: position 14,375,436 of record NC_064245.1, on the reverse strand, counting down.
GAAAAGGATAGTCTACATAGGGTCCACCCCCAGTGCTGCCTCGAATATGGGTTCAAGGAATCCCTAACGCTGCCCAGGCTAATTCACCAGGAGACTGCCTTGATATTTGGAATCCAGAAACCAGAGAGTATTTGCCTTGTCTGTTGTTTCATCATGGCCTACCTACCATGAGACTACTGCCAGGTCCAACCAAGCCTCAGAAAATCACTGGTGGGAATCTCCAAAGTTTTGGTGAAATGTTTGTCCTGGATTCTGCAATTTTTGCAGATTCAACTTTGCAAATCTATGCAGCAACAAGAACTTCAGGTCTGCCAAATGGTATTCTGATATGGCTGCAAATATGTGCCTCATCTACTAGCCAATTATGTCTCTAATAATATATATGGCAGAGTCTAATTTGTCAGCAATTTGGTAGGAACTATACTGTTTGGGTCAGGACCAGCTCAGAGTTTTTTGAATTTGCATCATAACCTCTTCCTCCATGGTCACAGGAGTCAAATAAAGCTTCAAATCATATGTTGAAAATTATAATATTAAAGTCTTTTTTTTTAATTTACTTAAGCAACTATAAGGAAAACAAAATTTGTCAAAAACACATAGAATTGGGATGCCTGAGTGGCTCAGCCGTTGAGTGCCTGCCTTCAGCTAGGGCCTGGATCCTGAATCGAGTCCCTCATCGGGCTCCTTGCAGGAAACCTGCTTCTCCCTTTGCCTCTGTCTCTGCCTCTCTCTCTCTCTCTCTCTGTTTCGAATGAATGAATGAATAAAATCTTTTAAAAAAACAGAGAATGAGTTTCAGGTGATGTTGCTCTTATGTTCTTACCTCCTCGATCTCGGGCAGCTAAACTTTGACCCCTTCTTAATGTGATGTCCAATTGGTACATTCCGGGATCAGCCAAGGGGACATCTGCATTACTGGTTCCAGCAGTATTTATTTTCTGAAAAATAAGAAATATACAAAATATTAAATTTATTGTTTCTTTCCTATTTCTTCCAGTGGGGGACCATATATAGCTTCATTCAAACTGGAAGAATTAGTCAATAAAGTGAATCATCCTGTACATTCACATGCCATAACCACCCAGTTCTCTGAAGGTTTTTAAATTCATGAAATTCTTTAGACTCAAAATAAAAACATGGTATTTATGGGAATCCTTATTTTTACTCAGATTCGAGATAACAAATATAATATGAAAAACATTCCCCATGGAGAGCCCCACATAACTCAACTAAGGAAGACTAACATAAGAATAGTGTCTCACGTAAAAACAAAATCAGTGACGAATGGAGAATAAAGGTATGCAAGAACAGTTGATTTCCATAGAACCGAGCTGAAAATTAAAGTGATTTATTCAGGTAACTGTGTTGGCTCATTTATCTGTACAAAAGGGTCATACTGATGGATTATACTCTTCTATTTCAATCCCAACATAAAATATGATGTAATTATATAGAAATAAATTTACCCAGCATTTTGACAGTATTTGCAAGAAATAAATACTCAGTGGGGCTAAATTTCTAATGCTGCTTTCTGTAGAATAAAAGTGCACAAGCTATTTCTAGAACTAAAGCTACCCCTGTAGAATATCCTTTGTAATAATACACTATTAATTTATAGGCATTAAGTTAAATAAACACTTGCAAGAGGAATAGCTATAATTAAAACCAAAGAAACAGAGTAAAAATTGTATAGGTGATATTTTATACTTTATGCCACATTGAATACAACAGGAAAACTTACCTTTCTTTGCATATTTGAAATGATTTTAAATACCTATAATTTCTCTTCCAATTCAAAAAGAAATATTCTTTTGTTTTGGAATAATAAGCATGGATAAGGTAAAAATTTAGATGCTGGTCTGACTCTTCTAGTTCTACAGTTCATATGAAATACAATTATAAAGCAGTTATTTTTCCATGTTTCAAGACCAAGAAAGAAGCTTTCCTATAGGAGCAATTATCATTTAAAATAAGAAGCAGCACAACTTTGACAGATAACCCACACTCCTCATCTCTCCTCTGGTAACAATAAAAAAAACTCCAATTCCTTTCCTGGAACCCCTGTTCCCACATGACAGCACTGTTCCCCCAGTGGCTCAGGCTAAAATCAATGACCTCTTCGCTTCCCTCTCCACCACATTCAAAAAGTTGCCAAATCCCATCCACTCCATTTCCACTGCCATCCCAACTCCTGATGGTCTTTCTCTTTTAATTCCTATTACCACTAATTTGGATCAGGCTTTCAAACAATAGAGAAACAAAGGTGAAACGATTGTCTTGCTCTTCCCTCAAATATCAGATTGCCCCACTTCCTTGGGGTTACCAATTATAACAACTTAGCATATATCCTTCCACATGTTTGAAGACCTTATATAAATATATACATATAGGCTTATTTTTCTTTGGTTGAGTTTTCAGTTGTTTTTTTTTTTTTAAAGTATTATATGTTGCCTATTGTTTCACAATTTCTTTAATTTAAAAGTGTCATGGGCACTTTGCTAATTAATACATACAGATCTATCCAGTTATTTTTTTTCAAGGTACATCATTTTCCACAGTGTAGGAGTACTATAATTTCTTCAATTATTTATCTATTGATGAACATATGAGCTGGTTTTGGTACTTGCCATTACAAGGACTTGGGATTTTATTTCACATATAAGATGAATTTTTCCAAAAAAGCTTAAATAGGGGATCCCTGGGTGGCGCAGTGGTTTAGCGCCTGCCTTTGGCCCAGGGCGCGATCCTGGAGACCCGGGATCGAATCCCACGTCAGGCTCCCGGTGCATGGAGCCTGCTTCTCCCTCTGCCTGTGTCTCTGCCTCTCTCTCTCTCTCTGTGACTATCATAAATAAATAAAAATTTAAAAAAAAAAAAAAAGCTTAAATAGTTCACACTACTTTTGGAAGTATTTCCCATATTAATGTATTTCATATATTTCACTAGTTAGGATAGGATGTTACCAATCTTCAAATCTGGAGGGCAAAAAATGTTCTCTCCCTCTAATATACATTTCTGGAACTATGGTAGGGTGTCTTCTAACTAGTGTAAATGGCAAGAATGACAGTTGTTCACTGCACCACACAGAAGATGCCAACTAGGAAAGACAGGAAGCCAATAGTGGTCTTCTAAACAACTTTTCAAAAAACAGTTTGTATGTGGGTCTAGTTAATAAGTAAAATTTAAATTCAAATCTAGCAAGCATCTGTGAAGCACCAAGTATGTTCCAAGCCTTCCATTATGTTCTTGAATATACCTTATTTCAAAATAAGCCCAAGTCATAAACCCTAACTGTAGATAAATTTACCACTTTCTAAAAATGGAATAAAATCTATAGGAAAGGAGACATTTCCTACCCCCTTCCCCCCGCATTCTCCTCTAGTACTTTGATAGGAATTTTAAAGAAATTTTGAAAGTTCAGATGGCTGCATATTTGGTAGTTTTCATTGTTCTACACAGTACCTCTTGAAGTTTAAAGTTAATAATTTATAAGGCACCTGGTATATTTTAAGATGTATTATACTATATGGTCGAGTTGAGGTATTTTCATAGGTAATTTTAACTATATTAGGTTTTAAACTTTTGCTGTTTTAGAATTTAACACTCAGTTAAGAGATAACTTTGCTGGACTTATATTTACTGGCTTTTAAAAGCCTGAATAATATTCCTCTGTGTGTATGTATCATATTTTCTTTATCCATTCATCCAATGACAAACATTTAGGTTGTTTCTATATTTTGGCTGTTGTGAATAATGCTGTAATGAACTTGAGAATGTAGATCTCTCTCCAAGATACTGGTTTCATTTCCTTTGAATAAATACTTGCCCTCTCCCCCTTGTTCTCTATGTCTTCCTACCCAGTCTTCAAGGGTCATTTCATTAGCACTTATATCTTTCTTGTCCATTATCACATTCTATCTCAAATGTCATATTTGACATTTTAGATGGTAAACTTTTAAAATCAGGGAATAGAGTGTTAAAGAATCAATTGAACACAAATTGTGACAGAGGCAATGAAAAGAGGAAGATGTCTTTAAGGACACATGATCTAGCTGAGTAGACACAAACATGGGGGTAAATAACAAAGTTGGTTATTCATAGGTGGTTTTTTCCCTCTTTTTCTCTGCCCATGGATGGCATCTGATCTGTTTTGGCATCTTCTGTCATGAGGAATCTAAGTATACCCTTATAATCTTTTCTAATATACAGTGCTGTAGGCTGCCATTACCAATTAATCAAAATTGGCACTTATAATGAAACCCTGTCCACTCAAGAGCTGTAATTAAAGACAGACTGTGCCACAATAGAGTTATTAAGTCATTGGGAGAGCAGGAAAGAAAGACCAATTATGTGAGAAGAATCTGGGGTGGCCTCAGAGAGATGTCAATGGAATAGCGTGTGAAAATATTGATAGGACTGTGATAAGTGAAGGTTCGGAAAACGGAGGATGGGAAAATCAATGAGAGCCCAATGATGAGTATAAGTGGTCCTTCACTGGATAGTGTGAGAAATGAGGTGGAAAGGAAGACTCATATGCAGTAACACCAGGCTGAGGAGAGTTTCAACCTATGGGCAACACGAAATCATTCCAGCTTTTGAAGAGAGAAGCAATATAACCAGGCCTCTTTCAACAAACATTTAGTGCCTATCTGCTTTGGGCTAAGTGCTTAGATTTCAAAAATAATCAAAACCAGGCCTTTTCTCTCCATCGGATAGAAAAGAGAAAAGAAATCCTGTGGATATAGAAGTTATTTAAAAGGTTTTATAATGCTCGAGTTTAAGTCACAAGGGTCTGATCTGATTAGTGGTAATGGAAATAAAAAGTGAATTTAGAGATATTGAGAAGATTCAATCAACTAAACTTATCAACTGACAAGATGTGAGAGATGAGGGAAATGGATGGATGAGTCACACGGAAGTCTGAGCTGAGCCCCTGAGAGAATGGTGGTGCCAGCAGTGTGAGAGAAGTAAGCTCCAAGCCATCACAGTGGAAACTTCCAAGGATACCTCCAAATCTCTAAAAGAAGTATGTCAAAAAGTTAAGAAGATCTCAAGAGTTTTCTCTTCTCAGGCTCACTGAAGTGGTTCCAAGAAGAAAATCGGTAGGCTGATTACAGAGATACTAGAAATATAATTTTTTACTGTAAAGTATCTTTCTAAGAATGTTTAGTAAGTCCCCAAATGTTAAGATGTGTTAGGAAAGATATATTTGAAGTGCTAGGTATATATACAGCTCTAAAACAAACTTTGTCATTTTAAACTTTTTTTTTCAAACTTAACATTTATTTAGTGACCATTATGGAAACTTCAAATATATCTTTACCCTTCCTAAACTGTCATGTTCCACACACTTAGTTGCTATGTTTAAACTACTTTATTGAGGTATGATTGATGTGTAAAAAGCTATACATACTTAATATACAATTTGATGAGTTTGAGGATAAACATACATCTGTGAAGCCACCACCACCATCAAGACCACCAACATATCCAGCATCTCCCAAATCTCCCTCCCATCTCTTTTATTATTATCATTTTTTCATTTGTGGTAAGAATAGTTAATGAGACATCTACCCTCTTAGAGAATTTTAAGTATACATTACAGTACTGTTAGCCAAAGGCATTATGCTACATAGCAGATCTCCAGAATTTATTCAACCTGCATAACTGAAACTTTGTACTCTTTGACCGTTACCTCCCCTTTTCCCTTATCCCTTGCCCTGGGCAATCACCATTCTCTGCTTCTATAAGTTTGACTATTTTAGATTCTACGTGTAAATGAGATCACACAGTATTTGTCTATGTTTGGCTTATTTCACATAGCATAATGTTCTCCAAGTCTATTCATATTTTTGCAAATGGAAAGTTTTCCTTCTTTTTTATTTGAGGTAGAATGTTATTCTATTGGTATGCAAAAAAAATAAATTTCCTCTATTCATCCATCAATAGGCATTTAGCTTGTTTCTAAATATTGACTATTATGAATATGACAATAAGCATGGGAACACAATCTATCTCTTTGAGATCTTGGCTTATATTCCTTTGCATAAATTTCAGAAGTGGGATTTCTGGGTCATATGGAACCACAAAACCCTCAAATAACCAACACAATCTTGATAAAGAACAAATCTGGAGGTATCACACTTTCTGATTTCAAACTATACTACAAAGCTACAATGATCCAAAGAGTATAGTACTGGCATAAAAAGAAGACACGTAAACCAACAGAACAAAATAAAAGTCTCAGAAGGAAACCCATACATCAGAGAAGAAATACACAGTCAACTAACCTTCTGTAAAGGCACCAAGAACACAAAGTGGGGAAAGGATGGCCTCTGTAGTATATGGTGTTGTTAAAACTGGATATCCACATGCAGAAGAATGGAATTAGACCTTTATCTTATAACATATGTGAAAATCAACTCAAAATGGATTAATAAAGACTTAATTATAAGACCAGAAGTCGTAAAATTCCCAGAAAAAAAAAATACTCTTCAATATGGATCTTGGCAATGAATTTTTGGGTATTACACTAAAAGCACAGGTAATAAAAGCAGAAATTGACCAGTGGAAGGACATCAAATTAAAAAGCTTATGTGAAGCAAAAGAAGCAATCAACAAAATGAAGATAATCTACAGATTGGGGAAAAAATTTATAAACCATATACCCAATAAGGGGTTATTATCCAGATTTTATGAGGAACTCATACGTCTCAATGGCAAAAGACACACAAACTGATTAAAAATTGGGAAAAGTCCTGAATAGACATTCCTCCAAAGAAGACATACAAATGGCCAACAAATAAATGAAAAAGTGCTCAACATCCCTATCAGGGAAAAGCTAACTAAAACCACAATGAGATATCATATCATAGCTTTTAGGATGGCTACTCTTAAAAAAAATAAAAGATAACAAATGCTGGTGAGAATATGAAGTGGGAATCCTCAGGTGGGAATGTAAAATAAATGCCTCACTCAAAGTCTGAAATTCAGAGTTCTAGACACAGAGGATGAAGGAGGTTTCTGTGACAACACTCAAAGTTTTGGGACTGAAGTCGAAAGGCTGATGCAATGTTTGAAGTTGTATATTTTGATTAAAAGTCAGAACTTTATCAGGTCACTTCTGAGAAAGTCAGAAAAAGAATGTGGAAGAAAGGGACTCTGAGAATTTGAAAGGAAGCATTTATAAGGATTATGTCCAGAGCACCTACATCTACTCTATCTGCTACTACTTTTCAGAAATCTTTTCCTCCACATTCCTGGCTGGCTTGAAGCAGGGCCGTTACCATCAATGATGTCGTCAAATTTCCTCATAGCCAACCCTTCTTTCCCTCATTTAAACAGATCAGTGGTTCTCAACCTTGAGAGCTTTGACTAGGCACGTAGGAGCTCTGGGGGTGGAATCCAGGCAGCAGTATTTCCTCTTACAGGTCCTCAGATGATTTCAGTATGCAGCCTAGCCGGGCCCATTGTGCTAATTATAAAAACACATCTTTGAGAAGGCTCACATACTAAGAATTTCCAGACTTTTAAAATGTATATCATGAAACATCTGTCTGCAAAATATGTGGAGGAATCAATCTGAGAGTCCCTGTTACTTTTAGTTCTGCTGCTTAGGAGACCTTTTTACTCAGGAAGAAAGCTTCCACCAGGAGATATAATGGTGCTGAGATGGATTAAATGTTGAGAGTGACACATTGCCTTTTTGAGATTCTCATTATAGGCAAAAATAGGGTTATTCTATTAGCTGGGGTGGTTGATCATTATCATCAATAGGAAATGGAGGTACTGTTGCAGTGTACAGGGAGGGAAAAGAGTGTCTATATTGTAGGAGATTTTCTTGAATGCTCCTAGTACTGCCATGGGCAGTGGATTGTAGATTGGCTCATTCCATACATGTTTCATACACTTAGGCCATGCTCAGTGCAGCTATCAACAAAATCCACTTAAAGTTGAAAACTCATGAAAACTCTTACATTTTCAACTTTTCAAATTTAATAAGCTTGTCAAGGAAATCAAGAGGCATCGTTGAGGATTTCTACTTAGTCATTACCAATTTCTACTTAGTCATCTCTCCTAGTTCTTATGACACTGAAAATATCTGCATGGTGCAAATCTCCGTCATATGGAAATCAAAGATCTTTAAAACTGAAGTCTCAAAACCAGAACTCAAAAGCCGCTGAGGCATCCTAAGTTCAATGACACTCCATGATTCACTTACCATGGCAACATTATGATTAGTTGGAAGTCAACTGACTAAATAACTTTAGAAACTGAAACCACACAGAATGGGGAAAATCCATGGTAGCCAATGGGCATGCTCCACTAGGTATGTCAGTCATAGCGAGTGACTCATCCACAGCCTGCCCTGAAAGAATAGCTTATGCTTGATGTGAACTTAACTTCCCTACTCCTTCCCTTGTTCCTAACTGATTAGACCTGCAGCTGGCTATCTGAACTAAGGGCAGACAATGCCAGACTAGTTAGTGATAGGTTGTTATTAAAAAACGTGTTATTGGGCAAAGGTTGTTTGTATTAAGTTCAAAGAGAAGAAAAAAATTACAAGTGGCTGCTAATGCCAAAGGGTCATGATAGAGACTGGAGAGGCCATGAAGGCCCATGTATAACCCCAAACCAAGAAACCCATGCTATAACTAAGCAGAAGTAGAAAGCAGGATGCCACCGTGTAGCAGGATGTAGAAACAGACCAACTAAGCACAGTCAAGTATGACAATGGGTGGGCAGAAAAGTGAATATCTGCGAGTCACTAGTGTTGAGGCACTGAAGGAGCTCTGCGACTTGAGGGCTGGCTGCTCCAGGCTCTGTGCTCTTGGAGGGCTATGGTCTCTGATCCCCTTCTTACCTCCTTTGGCTTTGTTTGAAACAGGTGAAGGAAGTCCTTGGCTCTTACAACGGAATAGGTCAAGAAAAGAAAGGAGCAACAAGAATGAGCAAGAGAAGCATGGAAACAAGAAAGCAGGCAGGTAACATGGGAAATCCATGAGCACTCAGAGCGCAGTACTACAGGAGAAAGTGAGCCACACAGAGGCTGCAGGCAAAATTGCCCTGTGCCTCGACTTCTCCCTCCCTCTTTCCACGCAGGGTTCACTGAGGTCCACATACAGATGCCCCTGAGATGCTAGAACTCCTCCCACAGGTCAAATAAGGTCAGTGCTCTGCAGGTACAAAGTGAAGAAAACTTCATGATTTTATTAATATTGGCAGCAAGAATTGGGAGAGAAGTCTTATGGTCAGGGGACCATATAATTAATCATTCAAACTGAGAGTCAAAGGGGGTGCTCTTATTAGCCAGAGGCACAACCAGGCATTAAAAAAAAAAAAAAAAAAAAAAAAAACGGTCTCAGAGAAAATAGGATGCGTGTTATACTATTTAACAAGTTAGCTGTGGGCTAACCAGAAAGATATACTACACCAAGCAGAAAAGTCATCACCTGGTCACATCAAAGCTTTACTACGAAGTTGCTTTTAGGACTGAACTATAACTCTGGGTCGAATTCTGGGAATTTGATCTTGCAGTAGTCCAAACACAACAAAATGGGCCTATAAATACTCAGGCCCACTAAAGGGCAATATTTAACCACTGCTGAAAAAGTACAAAATTCAGTACTCACAGAATGTCTTTTCCGGGACTCCCACAGCACTGATTACTCACCCTTGACTTGTCTGCTAAATTGACTTTTGTGGAGCCTCACTTCATTATAGCAGATAACTTTTTCCACCCACACATACAGTATGTAAAATAACTTAAGCCAAAGGAAAGCAAATAAAATTCTCTTTTCTTAACCTTTATGTACATGGACCCACTCCTTTTTGGAATCAGACCCTGTACCCAACCTTTGTGGTAACCAGATGCAGACTCTGATGATGAGGTGCAGGTGTTGAGGTCAGCTATTTAACTTGAGCCCCAGTTACTCATCCCCTCTGCACCTTCATTTTCTCTTTAACAGGCAGTAACACATATCTTACAAAGAACTCTTTTGCTCTCTTTCTCAAATAAATAAATAAAATCTTTAAAAAAAAAAAGTACATCATTGTTAAGGTGACTCTTCTGCTCTCAGTGCTACTGTATTACTGGATAACTACTACTTCTACTATTTCACCCAAATACTTGTCAGATATGAGAGCATGGTAGATTTTATTTTAACTCTTCTGAACTTTTGTCTCCTGGGGAGTTCCCAAGCACACTTTTCCTTCTCCAAAGAAAATCAAGCTGCATTAAAGCACAGAGTCACCAGCATAGAAACCAACTCCAAGAAGAAAAGATTTGTCAGAAAAAAGCATCATGTACAATAAACAAATTATTGATTTTTTTCTTCCTTGCCATGATACTTTTGCCAATAAATGTTTTAATAAATTAGACCAGTTCTATGATTTCTAAAACTTGAGCAATACCCACAGGAAAACATTTTGTTTCAAAGGACTTGAAATTCTGAGATTCCAACAGAGAAGCTTGTGTAACAGATATTATAATTGATGCTAAACATTCGGGGGAGAAACTTCTAGTGTATCTATGTGTGTTCATATCTATAAAACTGGCACTGCAGGTATCCATAGCCTCAGAGCTTTTATGATGAACAAAACTTCTTATAGACTTAAAAGAATACCCCTACTTCTTTTGGAACAATTCTAATAGTTTTTACAGGTGTTTTTTATTTGGGCTTCTTTTTGAGAACTCAACTATTTCTCTCAAAGTTAACTCCAGAAAAAAACAAAGAACCAGAGTAATATTGTACTATTTCTATCAGTATCAATTTTCTGGGAATAGCATATGGATCCTTATAGTAAGATTATATAGGAATCTTTCCAAAAAGTAATAAAAAATAACTCTAGGCAGCATAAACTCAACTTTTTTTTATTTCAACACTCGGTTTTCTTGGGAGAAAAGCATGGAGGTGGTAGTTTTTCTGAATGGGAAATTAACAAATTTTAGTAATTAATCTCCAACTGCACACTTCCCCAAACACCCAAAGTTGATCTCATCCTCATTCAGCATTTCCCTTCCTCCCTCACCCATCCCTTCCCTCCCTCTCTCCCTTCCTTCCTTCCTTAACTATGTTTTAATCCCCTCCTGGATGCTCAGCACAGAATTAATGTTATGGAGAAAATAGATATTTAATTACAATCTTTGCCTTCAGAGACTACCACTGAAACAGTTTTGCATGTGAAGTTTAAATGCCACCGTGGAAAAACAAGACAAAGTATTGCATGACAATCAAAAATCAAGACACTATTTCCTCCTCCAACCTACTTCTTTTCCTTTTTCTTCTGGATGTGGGTTTGAGGCATCATTATGGAATGCCCAGCCATCTAAGCTAGAAGACCTGCACCTATTAGTCCTAGACTCCCAGGGTACAACCATGAAATCCTATGAATTACATCTTAAAAATGCTTCTTTGGTCACCTTTTCCACTACTCCAGTCTATGTCTTATCTACTGCACAGGCCAATTGTCATAACCTCCTGCCTGCTCTCAGACTCTGATTTCTTCTGTTCATGGAGTCATTAAAAATCATTCTTACGGAATATTTTTAATCATATGGGCAAATGCTTAGGAAAAAGCAGTAGAAAGTATGACAAAAAAAAAAAAAACCCTGCATACAGAATGATAATAATTAGGTTAAATATATCTATGCATTGAAAAAGATACGGGAAGGAAATATGACATGTTAATAGGGGTTATTCCTGTGGATAATGAGACTAAGGGTAATTTTGCTATCTTCCTGTTTTTCAAAAGTTCTCGAATTTTCCACAAATGTATAGTATTACTGTAATAATACAAAGACTTAAAAATAAAACTAATTTCTGCTGTTTCTACCCTTTGACCACAGTATTAAGGATACTATGGAATAGAGTTTTATAAACTTGCTTTGATTCAATAAATGCCTCTACATGAGGTAAAAGACATCAATGTGCATTGTCATTTACATTGCAGATGAAACTCATGTATATTTTATTACTTTTAAACAATCTCATGGCTCTAGGTGCACCAGCATGCTTGAAGCAGGATCTCACACACTCAACTGTGCAAATAGCAAGGTATTCCCCACAGATATAACCAAGGTACAAAGGTGGAAGTGCCATGGAGTCCAGCACAAAGTGTGCCTCAGTGAATACTGTGACAATTTCATTATTTTCTACCTTTGCAAACCCTGGCAGAAGAAGTGAAGAGTTTTCAAGCAACAAAATACATAACACAGTACTGGATTATAACACCAAGTGTAAAATAAATATCCATGAGGCCATATTGATAATTTGAATAAATAATTGAATAAAGAAATAAATGGGAAGGGCTACTTAGGTGTCTTAGGTGTCTCAGTCTTTGCCTTTGGCTCAGGTCATGATCCCAGGGTCCAGAGATCAAGCCCTGCATCTAGCTCTCTGCTCATTGGGTCCCTGCTTCTGCCTCCTCCTCTGCCCGTCCCCCTATGTGCTCTCTCTCAAATAATTAAATAAAATCATTTAAGAAAAAGAAAGAGGGCAGCCCCGGGGTGCAGCGGTTTAGCGCTGCCTGCAGCCTGGGGTGTGATCCTGGAGACCTGGGATCGAGTCCCGTGTCAGGCTCCCTGTATGGAGCCTGCTTCTCCCTCTTCTCCCCCTGCCTGTGTCTCTGCATCTCTCTTTCTCTCTCTCTCTGAATAAATAAATAAAAAATCTTTAAAAAAATAAAAATTAAAAAAGAAAGAAATGGGGAGAATAGACAAATCTATGGTGCAGAAAAATTCAAAATTATTTATGGCTCCTCAAGTAGTTTGAGCATAACACTCCAGCTCTTCAATGTAGGCTGCATATAGTGGCTTCCAAAAGAGAATGGGGAGAAACCTAACAAACACTACCTCAACCAGGTGATCAAAGTTAAATACAGAAAAGTCATGCTGAAAAAAAAAAAAAAAAAAAAAAAAGAAAAGTCATGCTGATAGCATATTTCCATGGTGAGAATGGCACTTATCTCTGTGGTCTTCTTCCCTAAACACACAACCTCTGCCTAACCATGAGGAAGACACCAGGCAAACCTAAATGGAAGGATATTCTATATCCTATAAAATATTCTATAAAATATCTGACCAGTATGACTCAAAACTATCAAGGTCATCAAAAACAAGGAATGTCTAAAAAATGGTCACAGCCATGAGCAGCCTTAGGAGACATGAAAACATAAATGAAATGTGGTAACTTGGATGAGATCCTGGAACAGAATATGGACCTTCAGTGAAAACTGAGGGTCTGAATAAAGTATGGATTTTAGCTTATATTAATGTATCAAAATTAGTTCATCTTTTTAGACAGATGTACCACTCAATGTAATATGTAAGCAACAGGGAAAATTGGATATGTGATACATGGAAATCATCTGTTCTCTCTTTATAACTTTTCTGTAAATCTAAAATACTTTAAAGTATAAAGTTTTTGAAAGTTTCTACACAGCTAGTTCTTTCATGTAAATAACCTAGTCTCTGGTAGGGGGCAACTATTCTTTTTTTTTTTTTTAAGATTTTATTTATTTATTCATGAGAGACACAGAGAGAGGCAGAGACACAGGCAGAGGGAGAAGCAGGCTCCATGCAGGGATCCCGACATGGGACTCGATCCCGGAACTCCAGGATCACACCCTGGGCTGAGGGCGGGCTCCAAACCGCTGAGCCACCTGGGGATCCCGGGGGCAACTATTCTAATTTGGTTTTTGCTTAGTAAGTATAATGATACACTTCATAGTAAGCATGTTAGTGATAAATTAACCTAACAAATTTCATAAACAAGAAAACAGAATGATGTGTAAAGGATATATATTAATTATATTTAATCAAAATAATTTTGTAGTATGACTGCTATTACCATTTCAACTGCAGGTAACTGAAGAGAATGCTAACAGGGACCATACACTAGGCTAGAAGTCACAAGATTTGGGTTTTACTTCCTACTCCTCCGTAAAACTAGCTTTACTATCTTAGGCATATAACTACCCTCTCTGACCTTCAATTTCTAACCTGTAAAAAAAGGAGGTTGATCTACTTTACTTCCAAATTTTCTGCTCATTTTCAAAGGAAAGAGAACAGATTATAGTCAGATTTTTTTTTCCTTTAAATTTTTCCTCCATCATCCAATTGCTTAGGTTCTCATCTTACAAAATTAGGATAAAAATAGTACCTACCTGCTAGAATTGTTGTGAAAATTAAATGAAGTAACATGTGTGAAACAGTATCCTGTGTGAAAAATATAGTATTTAGACCCTGCCTTTGTACTATTAAGAAGATAGTCTGATTACAGATAAGAATATAAACTAAATGGTATGAAAGCTAGATTAGTATCTAGTTGAGACTTTAAGGCATTCACAAAGGAAGCACTGTAAAGGAGAAGTCTGAGCAGTTGTAGAAAGTCACTTGTCAGGGATAAATATGGACATTTCTCAATTTTCACAGATCTTCAGAATCCTTCATCCATGAATAGAAATGCTCTCATCTGAGCACGATTTTGTGAGGAAAGTGCATCATTTGCAATTATTCTTACAGTGGGTGAGAGAGCTATGAGGAGAGGTATGAATAATAAAGACAAGAAATCAAAAATACATTTATATTTCCTTTTGCAACATGCTTTTATACTTGTTTGTGAGATTTCAAATTCTGAAATGTCACCACAGGACTCTTAATTTTATTTACTTAGCACATAGTCTGTCATAGAGAAAGGTATTTTATGAGGGTTTTCCATATGTAAATAAAATCTATTGGATTAATAAATGTTAAAGCAGGATCTGCCATAGATAAATAGTAGACCTAGAAATTTTCAATAGTGGACTGTAGCAGTGAAGTAAATACAATGAAAATAGATGCTTAGTTTAAATTATTCAATTAACTGATATTCTCTAAGTGTTCCAAAGACGTTGTTAGAACAAAGTGAATAACAGCTTAAGTGTTCTCAGTCCTAATTGCAAAAAAGACATCTTCTAAACTGCCAAAACTTGAGTGATGTCATATGAGTAGATAATGATGCTGGGTGTCACTTTGAATTTTTAAAAACTTCCTCAGAGCGTAGCATTAAATTGAAAATCAAAAATGGTCAAATGTTTCTCAGTAATAGGTATTCAGTGCAGGGAGGTTTTGATTTATTACAGAAACATATACTATTCATCTTGGCAAACAGTTGTATGTGTGTGTGTGTGTGTGTGTGTGTGTGTGTGTTTCCTGAAATCACTCTGCCTCTAATAGAAATTTTAACAACTTTTTTTTGGTGTAAATGTTCCCTGAGCTCACTAAGGTACACAGATTAACTTCCTGCCTGGGCAGTAGACAACCTGCCCAACAGTGGGTGGTGGTGGGGGCTGGACAACAGTATAATACTACATGTACTGATTACCTTCAAGTGGGCATTTCCACTTTTCTCCTCCCAATATCCCTCACTTTGCTCTTGGTAATCACTGTGGTTGTGGGAAACTAATTTGCTCTTCATCTCAAGAGTGGAGAATGTCACAAAGATTAGGCCAATCCAATGCCCTGATGACAGTGACTGGTTCAGAGTTAGGAATGCGACCAAAGCTCTTCCAGTCAAGGTAAATCTTTGGTCTTTGGTCTTGGTTGAGAATGCTAGAATAGGCTCAGTCATTCCTCCTGGATGAAAATGAGGAAACATGTAGCTGGCCTGGGAATGTTGGCAATCGTGTGGAGTTCACGAGAGGAATTAAACTGGGATAAAGCTAATAATGAGAAAGGCTAGGTGGATAGACAGAAATACACTCAATCTCACAACTTGATTAAACCACTGCATTAATCTCTAAGTCTTCCAGTTATATGAGCCAATAAAATTCCCTTTATAATCATAGTCTGTGTGAGTTGTGCTTTTTGTTACTTGCAATCCAGTGTATTTCAACTGGTGACATAGTTAACATCAATGAAGCACAATCATTGTCTCATTTACTGTGCACAAAAACCTAAGGAATAATTACTCTTATTAGCCTAGTAATATGGACATGGAAACTAAAGATTAGAGAAGTTGAATTACTTGCTTCAGCTAGAAAATGCTAGAAATAGGATTCAAACATTTCCAATACCAAAAGCCCATGCTCTCAGGCAGCACATGAATACTTCCTCCCAGATTAAAAATAAAATAAAATAAAAAGTGAACTAGACATCTGAAACTACATGGAAATTTTAATGGCTCAGACCCTAATTATGCAAGTTTCCTTAGCTAAAAGTTCATGTCAAAAGAAAAGGGTGGGTTGTGGTTAAAGAAAAAGTATTTTAAATTTCTAATATCAAAGGTTTCTAAATTAGACTTAGAATCTTTCTCCTGGAAGAGATATTTTTCTCTGCCTTCTACTACTCTAAGTAATTTATAGGGCATTTGTTTGCTAGTTTCTAATCAAATCTCTTTGGTGTCATTAGCTAGACTAAATAGCTGGTTGCTATTTTAGGATAGAGGCTTTAGTCAATGTATATACAACTCAGGTGTTTATAATTAGTAAAAAGACAACAACCACACACATTATCTTTATATCAGTTCACGGAGTGTAGAAATCATATATAACTTTCTCCATCTAGAAGGTGCAGAAAAATTATATGGTCTCATTTATGGTCAAAATTCATTTGGTCACGTTAAGACATGTGGCTTCATGGGTTGAGATGCAGGGGCTCTTAGGTTTTAAACTGGAAGAGCATTTCAGAAATGACCATTCATTCTACTTAATAAGAAGAAAAAGTCATTCATAGTACCAAACGTTTACCCTTCTGAGATAGAAGTGACCTTAACTTCTTTTATATGGTCTCATTCATTTGGGGAATATAAAAAATAGTGAAAGGGAATAAAGGGGAAAGGAGAAAAAAATAAGTGGGAAATATCAGAAAGGGAGACAGAACATGAAAGACTCGTAACTCTGGGAAATGAACTAGGGGTGGTGGAAGGGGAGGTGGGTGAGGGGTGGGGGTGACTGGGTGGTGGGCACTGAGGTGGGCACTTGACGGGATGAGCACTGGGTGTTATTCTGTACGTTGACAAATTGAACACCAATAAAAAATAGATTTATTTTAAAAAGTACTGATTTTAAAAATAACTTAAAACTGCCACACACGCACACACAAAAAACAAATGATCCACAAAACATTCTCCTTTCCTTCTGAAGGTTTTACGATGCTTTCTTATCATTAACCAGTCTTTTACTATTAAACTTAAATGGCCAATTGAAAAAAAATAGAAGGTGCAGAAAAAAAATTACCCAAGAAAGTAGAATATATAATTATAAAATTATTTTTAGATTCCAGAGATGAAAATGCACCCCTTCATTTTGCAGAAAAATGTTGTTCGTTTCTTTAAGCTCTTACGTCTCCATGCCTTCAGCTAAAACAGACCCATTTGTCGTAATTGAAAAGGCTACCTGTGAGCACAGCATCTCACTTTTTAAAATTTAAATTCAATTAGCCAATATATACTACATCATTAGTTTCAGATGTAGTTTTCAATAATTCATCAGCTGCATATAGCACCCAGAGCTCATCACAACACAAGCCCTTCTTAATGCTTGCTTTCCACAAAAGTGTTAGTTCAAATTGCAAAAGCCTGAAGACCTGAAGTATTAGCAAGGGTTCTGAATCTCACTGCCTCATCAACTGAGTTATTAGACCAGCCACTTGTCTTGGTTCACTGCAAGACTTTGAGAGGTTCCCAGTTATGGGTAATTGACATATCTATGCTTATTTTCACAGCCAGGTGCCTGTTTTCGAATGCTACTACTCAGAATGACTTTGTTTATACAATCGAATCAAATAGTTATAAGGTCTATTTACAGAGCCAATAAATGCATCACTAAGTGTGTCAGACATGCACTATACAAAGGGATGCAAAGAAAGGTATTTGGCACCTTAAGCTGCTTCATATGAAACTTTCAGTTCTGAAAATAAAATAGAAATGATATCACATAGTTAGAAAACAGTGGAAAAATCCAGAAATTTGCTCTCCACTTGGTGTCGTGGGTTATGGACAGTGAGAGAGAGGTAAGCAAAAATCAGAGTTAAAAAATAACAGCATCACACACCATTCTCTTGGTAAAGACAACCCAGGGCTTACATGTGTAGTTGGGAGCACTGCATGTGGAATTCCCAGGAACATCTCTGTCAGCTGACATTTCTTTAAAACATATCCACTGACTGTGTACTCCAAATGGAACATAAAAGTAAAAGTAAAAAGTAAAATCTTGCACTTTCCATCCAAACTCTTGCTTCTCCACAATGGTAACCACCATTAACATTTTCTTGAGTATTCTCCAAAAAGAAAAATTGGCACATATCTTTAAAAAATACAGATATAAGAATGAATGTATTGTATGATTATGCATTTTTCTTATACTAACATCTTGACAGTCTTTTGATATCAGAACATTCAGATCAACCTCGTCCTTCATAAGAAACCAACAGAATTCTATACTGCACGCACTAAAATTTATTTAATCAGGTTTTTATTGATGGATCTTTAGGTTTCTCATTTTTTTCCTCTTTTCTATACTATTACAAACAATGCTGCAATGAAGTTCATCTTATGCACATTGGGGGTGTGTGTGCACATTTATGAGTATTTAATGGGTAAATTTCTACCAAAGGAATTGCTAGATAAAAGTGTTGTGTTTTTAATTTTGAGAGATGTTGTCAAATCACCAACCCTCCAAAAATAACCCGCCAAAACTTACATTTCCACCAATGGCAATTGAGTTTCCCAAACATCGACTCCAAAAGAGATACTATCAGATAATTCTAGTAAGTCAATCTCCTACAGAAGATCACATTTTAAAACATACGGTGCAGAAGCTAAACGAGAAATTTCATTATTTGCTTGCATTTCTCAAAAATTTAAAAATTTAACCTAACTTATAATCTATTTTAGCACTTCTCAAAATTGCCTTCCTCCCCCTCCAAAACTCTCCACCCCACCCCACATGAGACCTATGTCTGTTTCCCATCCCTACCCTGACTCCCAACCCCTGATCATACACCATTCTATTCAACCCTTTTCCTACTTTGCTCTGCAGTTGTGAAGAGGAAGAAACTGTGTGAAAATGCTGTGAATGCTGGGTGGGAACTCATAAACTCACACCTTCAACATCGTCTGTTGTACAAATCGTAAAATGTCTGCTGCTCTGACAGGTTAAAAGAGGCACCTCCTTTTGTGTTGCATGCATTTAATTGCTAGTGAGACTGTCTTTCACATCTGTGAGCCATTTATACTTACTTTGGGTGAGCTGCCTGGACACATTTTTATTTTTATGTTGAGCTCTTTTAAATTGGCTGGAATGAACTCTTTGTAAGTGAAGCAAATTAGCAAGGGCCGCATTCTAAAGAACATGGCCTGTGTGCATGGAGCCAGGAACCAGCGAGTAAGTACACCTTTGGAATAACTGACAGAGTATTCTCACCAGCTCTGGTCCTGTCTGCTAAAAACTCTGTATGCCCACGGACTTCCAGCAGAATGTCTTTCTGCCAGAAGCCATTTGTTAGATTTTTCTTGTGCAGTACAACAGAATTTAGTGTTCTGAAGGGGAAAAACATGGTGGAGGAACCTGGATTTTCAGTCCTTCTCTGCATATAGGTGGGATGATTCTGTGTCCCAGAGAGGGCAGGATCCATCCAAGTGCTTTGTATCAGTGGTATGAGGGCAAATCATGGAGTGAGGTTCTGGGAGGGCCTGCTCAGGGGGTGAAGTCCAAGTGAGGAAGAAGGGACTCTGGGGAGAGAAGAATGCAAGCGGTGGTATTAATTTCATTCCACCTGTAGAATTCAGCTAGTGTTCTGCTATGTGCAGCCACAGGAAAAAGAGCAGGATAGATAGCCTGGCTATTTCTGCCTTTCCAGCAGGCGACAGAGAAAGAGCAGTTGTGTTCAGGAAAACAGAAAGCATTGTCTTCTCTCTGCAAATGGTGGTGTAGGTGCCACAGGTTGTGATTGTCGACATGCTTCACATTGATCTTGGCATTCTGTACCTGAGCCAGTACATGAATTTCTGTTGCTTTAAGTGACACCCATTCCATGGGGCTCAGACTCTTCTGGGTTTTAAGTCCACATAGCCAATCACTTATGTGACATCTCTATTTGAATGCTTCCTGGGCAACTCACACTTAACACATCCAAAATGATCTCTTGATTATCCCATTCGACCTGTCCCCATCCTTCAACTCAGGGAAAGCAGTAACCATCCACCCTGTTGCTCAGCAGCATCCTTTCCTCTCTTTTCTCTTCAACCTTCCATCAGACCCATCAGCAAGTGTCATGAAGTACACTTTCAAGATGTGTCTTAACTCTGTCTTCTTTCCCAAATCCATCACCACCATGCTCCAGTACATGCCCCATCATCCCTAACCTGAATTTACCCCGTAGCCTTCTAGAATGTTGCACTCATGTCTCCCAAAGCAGCTGAAGTGATCACTAAACATAAAAAATGATCATGTTACTCTCCTGCCTAAAACTTTTCAGGGGATTTTCAAACACTGAAAACTCCTTATCGTGGCTTACAAAATCTTGTACAATCTCCATCACTAGTTTCTCCAGTGTCATCTCTGGCCCCTCTCTCCCTTCACTACGTGCTAGCCGCACTAACCCTGTGTGAGTTGCTTGCCAGGGCTAAGCTCTTGCCCACTAGGAGATTTACACAGGCTGCTATTTTTCCAGTGGAAACTTCTTCTCCAGGCTAACTGCATGACTTCCTCTTTCTCATCCTGGAGGTGTCAGCTCGTGTCATCTCAGAGAAACCTACCCCGAACCACCCACTGAAAAAATTCTCTCTCTGCTATTCTTTTTATTGTTGTTGTTTTTAAGATTTATTTATTTATTTGAGCAAGAGAGCATATGAGTGGGAAGGGCAGAGAGAAAAAATCTCAAGCAGACTCCACACTGAGTGTGAAGCCTGACAGAGAACTCAATCTCAGGTCCCAGAGTTCATGACCTGAACCAAAACCAAGAGTTGGATGCTTAACCTGCCTAATGCACTGCGCCACCCAGGCACCCCTCCATCTGCTATTCTTTACCACGGTAACCTGCTGTGTCTTTTATGAAACTCATCATAATTTAGAAATATTTGTGAATAGATCTGGTTTTAGTGGAATTTGTATCTCCGTGCAGTGTACCCTCAGAAGTCCTGCTTTTAGCAGAGTACTTGGCACAGAGATGCTCAATATACTTTTGATGAATGGATGAATGAATGAAGAATGGTTCCTAGAGGTGGTGAAAGTCACTGGGCTAGCATAGTTTAGAAGGCAAGTCTCAGCATTTGATGAAATGTTTCAGGATTTAGTGAAGTGAGGCTTGAGTCATAGTCAACCAGGAGAATCAAAGAGGCTTGTAGTCAGTGCTTGTATATGAGCCAAATGGGATTTAAAGGCTATGATGGCCTCATCATCAGATAAGGAATTTGTATTTAACATGCAAATACACACCTAACATCTGATATACGGTTCATGGTAATTTTTGATATTTAAAGTTCTCAAAATAATATCATGATAAGAATGCTGATTCTCTAATTTAGAAACAGCATGATATAATAGTTAAGAAGACAACCCTGTGGCCTGACTGCTTGCCTTTGCACCCTGGCTCTGATATTTTCTAGCTGTGGGACCTTGGGCAAGTGGCTTAATTCCTTTATATCATCGTTTTCCTTTCTGTGAAATGTAACATACCAGGTCATGCCTCATCAGGTGGTGAGGGTGTAGGGAGTTAACAATTGCACTGTGCTTATGACAGTGTCAGGGTACACAGTAAATACCATAGGAATGTTAGCTATTAGTGTTATATTTCCAGAAACAGCATAAAAGGTTGTATTTGGAGTGGGTGAACTCTGAGAACATGTCTCTCAGCAATACAGTATTCTGTGGATCCAACCACATACAGCAATTCATGAAAATTTGCACAGATAGAGATGCTATAATTTCATTGCTATTATTACCTTGAAAAGAATTCATTTGAAAGGCTAATTAGCCACAAATGCAATTCTTTAGAAGATGCACAGAAACCTTGTACGAAGCTATGGTCAACTAAATGAATGTGAAATCTGTATCAGCTCTAACAGCTAATTTCACAATTTGACTCCCCCTCAATACCTCCAGAGAGAGAGAACTCTTAAAAATAACTGTGCCTATTTTATTAATTTTTATCTTGGATGTTATTTTATTATGCTAATCGTATCCCTATTGATCAACTCTGTTCTTTTTCTCAAGCCTTGGGAATAAATGCTTAAATATTCAAGGATGAAAAAATGAATAAGAGTACCAGCATCAATACTCTATCACTTTTACTTTACCACGTCAAATTATGAGTGTTTTGTTTTATTTTATTTTATTTTATTTTATTTTATTTTATTTTATTTTATTTTATTTATTTGTGTGTGTGTGTGTACATGTTTAGTTTTACTGGAACAAGGCAACTTGTGCACTTTTAATTTTTTTTTAACATTTTTAACATTTATTGAGGATTCTTGCCCAAAACTGCCCATATCCTAATGGTTGCAAACTTTCTAACTCTACTACTCCTTCCAGTACATTAGAGGGGGAAAAGAAATCTCATAATCTCCAAATCCCCAACAATAAAACAATGTTGGAAACTGCCATAAAAACACAAGTGAAAAAAATCTTTTCTAAGAACCACAGGACTATAAATTCAGGAAGGACAAAAAATTTTAAATGAATCAAACTCCTCAATTTATAGACATTAAATGTATAGCTTTTTTTTTTTTTAAATGTTACTCTTACTTCATTCGAATGGTTTTAAAAATAACCATGGCAAAGAAAATCAGGGTTTTTGGCTTAATCCTGAGTTAAGAATATTAAGAATTTTCCCACAATGCATATGGTTTCCTATATACAATAGATGATTTTATATACAATTTAAAATCCAATACATTATGAATTTATGATTCAGAAGTACCCTTAAATATTTTTAAGCAGTAGAAACACACATGATAGTTACAGGTGGAAATAATACCCTCAAAGTGTTCTATATTATTATCCCAGAGACACACCATAGAGGTCTCAGATTATTAACAAAACATCAAAAAATGTTTTGTATATTAAAAGTATGTTTTTGGGAGTGGGAAAGAATAACAGCTTTCCCTTTGGTTTAAAATACTCAACAGCCTGAAGTCATAGGCCTGAAAAGGTAGCAGTCTCTGGAGGAATTAGAATTGTAGAGAAATCCAGTGTGGAAGCACACCTGTGCTTTCCACTCATTCCCCCTCTCCAAACCTTCTGCCAGGTGAGGCTCAGGTTCCCACTTTATTTATTTATTTATTTATTTATTTATTTAAATTTATTTTTTATTGGTGTTCAATTTGTCAACGTACAGAATAACACCCAGTGCTCATCCCGTCAAGTGCCCACCTCAGTGCCCATCACCCAGTCACCCCCGCCCCCCGTCCACCTCCCCTTCCACCACCCCTAGTTCATTTCCCAGAGTTAGGAGTCTTTCATGTTCTGTCTCCCTTTCTGATATTTCCCACTTATTTTTTTCTCCTTTCCCCTTTATTCCCTTTCACTATTTTTTATATTCCCCAAATGAATGAGACCATATAAAAGAAGTTAAGGTCACTTCTATCTCAGAAGGGTAAACGTTTGGGTACTATGAATGACTTTTTCTTCTTATTAAGTAGAATGAATGGTCATTTCTGAAATGCTCTTCCAGTTTAAAACCTAAGAGCCCCTGCATCTCCACCCATGAAGCCACAGGTCCCGGGGGAGATTGGACGGTAACATGTGCAATGCACTAGCCTGTGTCCCTGTAAACAGGAAGCATGGAGGGTGTGAGCAGTCTGCCGTCCGGCCATCAATGTCACCACGGAGATGATTGTAGTTTTCTTTGTACCATTGATTATAATCACAACTGTGTCCCTTTTCTTGCTATTGAAAGCTCATTGGAGGCTTTTCATTAACACCTTATTCCTGTGAACACATTTGGGGCACAGCATACTGTCCTCCAGCTGTGGGGGTGGAAAGTCACAAGTGGGGAGCAAGAAGAGGGCACATACTCTCCCTCACTTTTCAGGCACCCAGGCTTGTCCTGCATGAAATTGCAGGTGAGTCCAACCTTGTGTGTCTGCAGGCATACTTCTCCCATGGACCACACACCACTTGACACCGTGGGCCTCCTGTGGTGATGCCACTGTCTCCATCTTCCCAGCCCTGGCTGCAATTCTGTACCAGGAGGCAAACATGGTATCTGGGGCCTAAGTTGTCACAACAATAGTATTGACCCCCTCCAGGAGAGCATCAGATCCCTTGTGGGGGCAGCCACTTCAGGAGGGTAGGTTCCATCAGAAGGTATCTTTGTTCCAGGACTTTCCAGAGACATTTTCCCCTTGTCCATCATCAATCTTCTTTGTGTCTGTGTGAGAATCTTGGCCTCCTCTGTGGTGACAGGAATGTTCGTCTTTTGATCTGGGTAAGCATATTTGCAGATTCGCTTATATACATCTAATTTCTGGCCTTTGGTGCTCAGCTTGAGTTCTTGGCACCAGGGCCGCAGGATGTCTCGGTGAAGCAAGTTGGCTGGTGGCTGTTTAGAATGTAATGGAGGAACTGGGATTTTCTTCTGAATTCTTACTCTTGTACTCTTGCCTTGTGCCATTTTTTCTGAACAGGAAACTTCATCTTCTTTCACAGATCTTTTCCATTTGGTCCCACTTGCTGAGGTTCCCGGTAACTTTGGTTCACCAGAAGCCTACTGTTCTCTTAGGCTTCTTCTGGTACAGGTTGGGAATGGCCAACCAGATAGTCTTCACTCGACTTTGTGGAGTTTTTTCTGCCTTTTGCTTTCTCCATATCCAAAGAGAAGTCAAGGCTGACAAAAAGAAAAGTCTTACTCCTGAAATGGCCCCGGGCCCAAAATTGCTCCTTTCTTCACTTTTAACGTTTAAAACCAAGCAAAATCTTTCCAATAAAACAACAAATTTTAAGAATAAGCAGGAGCAACATTACAATAGACAATGTCAATTCCAAATAAAATCCTACAGGTTCTGTTGATTTCCCCATCAAGTGGCAGTATTCAAGGGAGAGGAGGATTTTAAAGGAATGATTAGGTGTTCAGCAGACAGGGTCACATTGCCGAAGTCCTCCTGACCATCCCTATCCTAACAGCCTCTCTCCTTGATTCCTCCTCTCCCTGAGGAAAGGAGTTTGTTTCCCTCCACTCTGTGCAATGTCAATATCTCCCTCTAGTACTGTCTTACTACATTTTAACTCCTGACCACACATATCTATTTACCCCACTAGACTATCAATTTCTAGATACAAGGACCAGGACTGACTTATCTTTGCAGGTACCTTGATGAAGCTTAATCAGATTGATTTGAATTTCATAAAAGACTATAATCATGTTTAATATTTGACACTAATACAGTATTTCAAATGGCATTCCTGCTGAGAGATAAGCTCTTTGAGGCCAATAATTTCTATCTATTTGGTTCACCCTACTATGTATCTAGAACAGTATATGACATGATGGGCATTCAATATATCTTAAGGGAGGGAAGAGAGGAAATACCTATAACCTAAAGTACTAGGTTTATGGTTCACGGCATACAGTTTCTGTATCAGAATAGGCCTAAGAATTAACCAGAGGCCACAACAACTATATAGAAGTAGGTGATGAAACCATTTTTTTTTCTTGTGCACTAGTCTCCATGTCAATTTGTAGATCATCTGTGAATGTGAATACAGTCCAGCACTGAGATATGCATAGATTATATGAGAATTCAAATTTATGAAGTGTCTCATTTAATATTCTTGTCATGGGTTAATTTATACAGTTCTTGGTTTATTCCCAAAACTAGTTTGGATTTCCAAGGTCTTAAAAATAAATAAGTACCAGCTTGGCGTGAGGCCACCACGATGCTGTCTTTGCAGGTATGTAATTGGCACAGGTTGTTTGAAGTTGACTAGACTGAAAACTCAGGATTTGCTTATTGAAAGCAGAGATTAACTTGTGCACCATGTTTTATTTGTTGGGGACTCTTCAACATTTTTACTTTCCTATTGATTATGTGAAAAGAACTTTAAAAATCAGTATCAATTGGCACCAACTAGAGAGAGATTTTCATTCTTTAGAAAGATGCCTCATGTGGCTGCAAAGAAATGCCTGACCTGTACCACTATGGCCTCTGTGACATCTCTCCTTCCTAGTGCCTCATATACCTCTGGTTAAATGTGCCATGAGGCATTATTATGTGGGGACCATGGTATAGATTCACACTGTTCTCTACGAACAATGAATATTTCTCCTTGGCATGGAAAATTTGTCCTTTGGAAGTCAAGTCCTGGGAGGACATTTGGTTCCCTAAGCACCAAACTGGTAGCATATGATATGTCATAACCGGTTGGCTGCTCTCAAAATATTATGTCATTGTATTAGTAAAAAATTAGGAAATTTAGAAATGTTCCCATTTTAATAAAAACTAGTTCTTTTTGATTCAATAATTTAGTGTAAGTTTCAAAGAATAAAGAAAAGGCTATCACTGTTGTGTTCTCTCTTCCTATGAAAACACTATACCTCCATAAAATTAACAGTCGTGGTGTTTTAGTAGACTGACACGAATCAGGGAATTCATATAATTATTTTTTTTAAATGTTTATTTATTTATGATAGTCACAGAGAGAGAAAGAGAGAGAGGCAGAGACACAGGCAGAGGGAGAAGCAGGCTCCATGCACCGGAAGCCCGATGTGGGATTCGATCCCGGGTCTCCAGGATCGTGCCCTGGGCCAAAGGCAGGCGCCAAACCCCTGTGCCACCCAGGGATCCCCATATAATTATTTTTGAGGAATAGGACTTCTGAATACCAAACAGCCTGCCCACCCTCTCTTCCTTTTTCTCCCATCTCCTACCTCTCTCTCATAGCCTTGCATCCATCCATCCATCTATCCATTAGGGAATGGATACACAAAAACAGATTAAGACATGGCTCCCACCCATTAGGAAACACAAATTCAGTGTTACATTTAATGTAATGAGATATTAAGCAGAAAGTTATTAAATTACATAATATATTCAAAAGCTTTCTGATAATGTCTGCATATAAAATATGTTAAGTACAGGGAGCTCATCATACGTGTGCTTGAATAACACAAATGGACTAACAAAACTGTAGCATAATTGCTTTTCATCTCTTTCAACTGTTCTCTTTCCAAAAGAACACAATTTACTGGGTTTTTAAAATTAGATTATTTAGGAGCCAGAGTATGAGTAATTTACTGATGTACTTTTAATCTTTCCCTGCTATTAGTTGTGATTGCTACCATAAACTAAAGATGGCAAAGAAGTATAATGTATAGTTTACATAAAACTTTTTACATGAAAAGTACTATTTTGACTGACTTAATATTTACTAGAAATTGCACCCTATCGAAGAAAAGACACAGATCATTATAATGACAAATCTTTTGTCCCTGAGATTAATTTCATAAAGAATTTATGTTCACTGTTGTCATGCTGAGAACCCCAAATAATGATGACAAATACTGTTAGAGATTCTAGTCAGAATGTCACTTATCTCCCCTGAGGGAAGATGAGAAGCTACTAAAATAGATAAATCCTTGTCAGAGATAAGAGTTCACCACTGCCCAAAACACATATTAATGTCTCACTTACTAAGCAACTATGGTAACACCAAAGGAATCCTTAGGAATAATCCAAATACTAGATTCCCTGGTCTGAAGACCTGAAGCACATGAGTGCTCCATGGCTGCTCACTAAATGACTAGCGGGTCCAATTCAGTTTCCACAGTTGAAAAGATTATTCATTGTAACAGGATATAATAACTAATAGAATTCTGCAATTGAATCCACCATTAGCAAAGGGCAGGAGATGTGGAGAGAGGAAGAGTGACAAAGAATCAACGTTACCACCTTCCTCCTTTCAGAAAAGAAAGAGAAAATCAAATTTTATGCAAAGAGCTCTTGATGGTGGCTGCTTGAGTCCACTTCCAAAGAACCTCAGTCTCGTCTTCAGAAAAGAGATGTGTTTAGCTAGGAAGTTGCACTAATGGAAAGTCCTTCCGTGTCTTGGAACAGTGAATTCTAAAAGGCATCAGTGGCAAAGCTTCCTTGTGTTGGCATCAGCCATTTTGTTCTCACAAATCTAAATTCTTTAATGGCATCATCTTTAATTAAACAGTGATGCATCTGAATCCCCAGTCCTATTTTCCTCATCAAACTCAAGTGTGAGGAGTTCACAGTGCTGAAGCTGAACATTAGTTCATTTCTCTGCAAAACAACAACAACAAAATGTCAGCAAGGCACTTCTGAGTTAGCACTTCTCGTTAAGTTTCTTAATACTTGCCTCCTATGGAGCAATGCTCAAGGAAAAACAACTTCACAGTTGGATGCCAAAACTCTTTTGAGGAGGTCTGAATTACTGCCCACTGATAAGAACAAACTTTGTTGAAGCAGAAACCTCAGATGAACGAATCAAAATCTGGGATAGCATAAAGGCTACAAAATTATTCTAAAGTACTTGAAATCAGTGAAATGATACCAAGTGAGAAAGAGAAAGAAGGCATAAAATTGCAGCCAGAGACACAAAAACTAAAAAGGCTGACATGCAGAAGAGTAGTCAGGAAAGTACTGGCCTCGCAGGAAAGTGGCAAGCTCTTCTGTTGTAGGGGCTACCCCAAGACAGGCCACTTTGTCATATTGACTCTTTTAAATAAAAATTACTTATGAAAAAAAAAGTTACTTATAAGATAGCCCATGCAGACAGCCTGAGACACCCTCCCCACCCCCAACTTCCTGAAAACAGGAAAGAAGCCTCCCCTATAAAAGGTACCCTAGAGCTCAAGGTAAAGAAACATCCTTATCACCACAGAATGTAGAGCTGAGGAGGCTATATAAACAAGCCTTGTTCTTTTTTAATAATTTACTACCCCAGCCCAAACTCTGTCTAGAATTCCTTATTAATTAAAACTCCCAAAGTTAAATGTTCTTTGGTCAATCCCTCAAAGATTTATTGTCTTGTTGTCTAAAAAGTATGTATAAAAACTGCCTGCCTTGGTCATTTCCGTAGGTCTCAATTTAATTATTGGGCCCCTGTGTGCCCATAATAAAACTTTGGGGTTTTTTTTCTACCTGCTAATGTGTCTCATGTAAATCTAATTCTTAGTCCAGCTGAAGACCTTGAAGGTTAGAAAAGAATTTTTCCTTCCCTTTACTGTATTTAAATAGTTCCCTTGGTGAAAAGAAATTTCTCACCTCACTTATCATCCCTGTATATTATTTTCAACAATTCATTCGTCATTACCTAATCATGTTGTCCTTTACCAAAATGCACAAAGATGCTATTTTCAAATTAATCAAATAGGCACTAGTGCTAGGACTTGGTAGAGCAAAAGAACCCAGAAGAATAAACCTCCCTTCACTTTATCCCACCTGAAAATGGATAAGATAGCTTAGCCATGACTGCCAGGTTAAAAACAAAAAACAAAAAAAACAAAAACAAAAAAAAAACTCCCTTAGCACCCAATCTTCTCTCTTAAGTCACACAGATCAAAACCCAATTAAATATAGTAGAAAAAGAGAATATTTCAGCTCAAAATAAACATTTGAAAAACATCTTCACTGTTTCTTCTTAAGGCTCTCAGAGGGATGGAGGACAGACTGGGGCCCAGAGGACTCTTATCTCCATGCCCGCAAAGACATCAGGCAGCCATCGAGAGGTTGTGGCAGCCCTTATGCCACCGAGGTAACAACTGTTCCATAGCACTAGGATTAAATTCTCCTTTTATAGCTGAAGAAGACATAAGTCATACGACATGAAGGCAAGTGCCAGATTTAGAACAGGGTGCCCAACTAAATTGGATTTTCAGATAAATAAATAATTCTCCAGTATAAGCAAATTCTGTGTTACATTTGGAAAACACTTATACTGAAATATAAATATATATATATAATTTGTTGTTCATCTGAAATTCTAATTTTATTGGGATTCTTGTGTTTTATCTGACAACCCTACTTCCTGCGGTAGAGTGGACCTCTAATCCAATATGACCAGTGTCCTTATTAAAAAGGAGAATTTGAAATATGGACACATACACACCGGGGGAATACCATG
Organism: Canis lupus dingo; assembly: GCF_003254725.2. Lineage (NCBI taxonomy): Eukaryota > Metazoa > Chordata > Mammalia > Carnivora > Canidae > Canis > Canis lupus. Next base: position 14,345,367 of record NC_064245.1, on the reverse strand, counting down.
TGCAGATTGGAGTTACTCAGTCACAAGCCAAGGAACTACCAGAAGCTATGAGAAAAGCCTAAATAGATCCTTCCCTTGTGCCTACAGAAGGAGCATGGCTCTGCTTAACACCTTGATCTTCAATTTCCAGCCTTTAACGCTGTGAGACAATACATTTCTATTATTTAAACCGCTCATTTTGTGGTAAGCTGTTAGGGCAGCCCTAGGAAACTAATATGTACACAAAATCAGCATTCTATTGTTCTTTTTCTTTCTTCCTTTCCTTTTTCCTTGCCTTTCCTCTTTTTTCTTTTCTTTTCCTTGCCTTTCCTCCTTTTTCTTTTCTTTCTTTTCTTTCCTTTTCTTTCCTTTCTTTCTTTCTCTTTTTTTCTTTTCTTTTCTTTTCTTTCTTTCACTTTGGCTACAGGAACTGTATTCTGGGCTAACTGGTTTGGTCAAAGCATGCCTTATACCCCAGTCCTATCCAAACTTATCCCAGGCCTGAGGCATTGCATATATTCAGTACTTGAGATTCTCAAAAACTGGGGTCCTATAGAATCTCCAATCACTTAGAAAGTACAGACCAGCTCATAAATTTAAATACCCTATATTTATATATTTATACTATGTCAATCCTGTTAACAGTAAATCTCTCCACTTGCTGAGATGACCACTTACTGCCTAACTCAGGACGTCTCTAGAAACACTTCCTTAATCACCAGAACTTCCTCCTTACTTAGGTTATCAGACATGTGATCTCTCCAGCTCTCTGTTCTATGAAAGTTCATCTATGAGCTAGTCTCACCTATCTCCTATCCTTGACCAAGTGGCCTGTTACACTTTAAGTAGATATATAATACAATATACATTTGAGAAACATGTTATACACATATCAAAAGAGCACAAATTGAAAGATAAAGAGGAAACTCCCAAAGAGTAACCTAAAAGCAATGCATTTATGTGTAATACTGATTAAGTTTTGTCTGAAAATTTGGCAAAGTCAATATTATGATGTTTTGAAACATAATTCAGCACTTTCTGGGTCAGTCTTAATATCAAGTTAGATTACTTCCAAATATTTAAAATAGGTATTTCTCAAAAAGTGGTCCACTAAGCCTCCATTGGCTTGTTACCTTGGCAATGTCCTGGGTTCTACCTTAGAGCTACTGAGTCATTCAGACTCTTAAAGGATGGGACCCAAGGATTTATCCAGAGAAATTTCTATGCATATTAACTGTGAGATTTGAAATAGTTAAAAGTATTTTGGTGGTTGGCTTAAACTCCAAACATTCTGCTATCACTCCTTTTCTACATTTTTACAAATTGGATTCTTGTTTTCCAGTATTCAATGAAAGAGTTATAATCTTACAATCTAAAGCTGTCATCCTAAAGCTCCTCTAAATGTCCTCTGCTTCCGGTTGCAGGGGGGCATGGGGGGCTCCAGACCCAAGGACTGTGGCTTTGGTGGGAGGTGGCTTCCAGGGATCAAGTGAGTAATAAACAAAGAAAGTGCTATTCCATGTGTTTGCTTAGAGGCCCCAGGTTAAATTTATGATGCGGAGCTATAAAAGTTTTAATGTGTGATTTCTAAGCACAAAATATTTCACTAAGCTTGTTTTATGAAAGACTGGGTGGCAGTACAGTTGAACCAACTTCACTACTAGGAGAACATCCTGAGTATTTAAAATTCAATTCTGGCCATGCAACATTTAAATAAAAAGAAACTAATGTCTCAACTGGGAAAAGTACTTTACAGCTTTCTTCACCACAGAAAGTTACTACAGAAAGTAAAATGTCACAAAGAAATACCTGCAATCCTAAAATAATTCTACTTATTCAAAAAGCAATGGATTTATTTTTAGGCACAAAACAGTATTTATAAATGCTCTATATTTTTACATGTAAATCAGGGAAATAATACTTGGGAGAACCGCAGACCAACTTTCGAAATGATGAAATTATTTCCAGATATTAGCAACAGCATATAAAGCATGAGCTCTTTTCATGGGTTTAAAGAAGCCTATCTTCACCTCCCTTTACATCAGAAATGACAAGCTTCTCAGTCCTTATAAAATCACACACTCCAAAGTAGACATCAATTCAAGATGCTGTTGAGCTCATGGTGGGCTGTTCATGTGTGAATATAAATCTATGACTACACATAAATCCAGAGCCTCAGGGCATTTTGGAGTAGGAGTGAGGATTATGAATGTCACCACCTAGTCTCTCCTCTCCTGCTTCTCTGATCCTACTGTGCACTGGAATCGCTGGCGCCTCCTCAAATTCAGTTGGGGATTCCATGGTTGGAGTTCTCATGACATTTACACTTTGAAAATCAAAGCTCTAACCTGTATTCTTTGTTTCAGAAAGAAAAGGAGGAGCCAACGAACTAAAGGAAACTCAAAAAGAAGGAAAGCGAGTTTGAGCTGAGTACCTACTAGTTACTGAACAGAGGGTGGTGGACTTTGATTCAACACAAATCACAACACAATCCTTTCTGGCTGATGGCATGCCCAAGGGTGGCCCCCACAACTCAACAGACAGGGGAGCACTCAAGGAGATAGTCAACCACTCACAAAGTGTTTGAAGCTGCAAAGCAGGACCTTGAAAAGAAGACTGAGGGAAACTACTCCACAGTAATAATAAGATTGAATTTAAGACTGAAAAAGACATTAGGCAATGGGTAAAAATCAACTGCCTTCTATGGCCATGATTATATGCTCCAAATCTGCCCTACTGTGAGAATCATCATCTGGACCCTTTGGTAAAGTTTTCAGGCTCCACGCTGACCTGCTGAATCATCCACGGTTGATTCTGGTCATTCTGCTAATCTCAAAGTCCAGAAAAATATGTGGATTTTATTTTGTTTTGCTCTTAGGAAGTTGGAATATTTAAAGCTTAAAGTAATCTTATTCTGCTCCAACATGCACAAGGCATAAGACATAATAGATGAGAACCATAAGTCTCCTAATGCTCCAGGGGCCCGTCCAAGATCACCGTTAGTTTTAGTAGAGGGAGGACTTGTTTGCAGGTTTCCAGAAGCCAAACTCAATACATCATAACTATAAAACTAAGTAAAATCATTCTAAAACAGAGAATTGCCATGAGATTGCCATGAGGAAGATTATCTTCCTGGGATTTTTTTTTTTTTAAAGAACAAATCATGATTCAATTTAGTAATCATTTATCTACTCTGTGCAGCAGACAGTACTAGATCCTGCAGAAGATATAAGGGACAAAACAAAAATCCTTCCAGTTCTTACTTGCAGCTCTGAGTACTAGGTATCACCCATTTGACAAATGTGAGTCTCTGAGTCTCTCTAGTAAGTCTACGTCTGCATTGTTCATGACACATTGCTTCACATGGCTTCCAATTCCAGCACTGGGGTCTGTATGCTTGCATCTCGCTTTGATGATAATAATTCCTATCTCGGTAGCCTTGCTCTTGTCAGTTCTCTGAGGAAGTACCCCGAATACTGCTTCTCTGCTCTACAGCTTCCATTAAAAGGAGTCAACTCCCTCATCCCTCCTTGCCTCCTTCCAAAGACTGACCTCAAAGACATAACAGTGAGCCTGAAAAACAAGTTCCAGGAAAATCTGTAGTATGATTTCATTTATACACTAGATTTTACTTATGGACACACATACCTACTTATGTAGAAAGATGAAAAGAGAATTGAAAGAATAGATTCATGGCCACAAGGGGCTTCTAATTTTATCTATAAAATTTTACTTCTTGGGGAAAAACAAAACTGGAAGGAAATATCACAAAATATTGTTAACATCTGTTAATTACAAAGACTGGAAACATGGATGCTTGTTATTCTCTGTATTTTCTGTACTTTTGAAAATGTCTTTTAAAAAAAGAATAAAATAAACCTGTGTGGAGGTTACAGTTATGTCACAGGTGTTGTTGAAGTTAAAAGATACTCGACTGGGCAGTAAAAACCATTTAAGAAAAGTTCTTTTCTTTTCGAAAACTGATTCTGTGATGTGATGTGAGGGGGGAAATGAATCATTTGGCAACACAGAGGCCAGCAGGAATAACTTAGCTGTTGTGAGTTAGAATTAGTACCTAATGTATTAGATATAATTTACCAAAAAAATTTAACATCAGAATCCAGGCTACACAAGTCACTTAGAAGTAAGAGAGGCATTGAACAGAAATGTATACAACTAATAAAAATATATATACACTTAGAAACTTGAGACAGTCTCTTAGAAGATAATAACTATTTTGTTTAGCAGATAACTCCCAAGCTTTTTTGATAATTTGGGACACAGGCTCAAATTGCAAACATATCCAAATTTCATCTTCGTATATACCTTTAGGTGGCCCTTGCTGAACCCATCCCCAAATTTTTCTTGAGAACAGTCAATGCAGTGATGAGTGGTGCTCTCTGGAGCTCTCTCTAGTTCACACTGGGCTTGGTTTTGGTTTCCCTTTCAACTACTGGAGCACCAATGAGCAGCAGAATATCAAAATGAAGAATGGGAAGCAAAGGTAGAGATCATCAAACCTAGATCATCTCCTCTGAATAACATTTATTGTACATCTCCATTTCACGGGACTTAGTTCGATGAGTTGAAGCTTGTTTACAATAAACGAGTAACTTTATTTCTGTTAACTGGGTTTGTTTTAATTAAATCACAGGGAAAAAAAACAGGCTTCTCAAGATAAATCAGTGTTCAGATAGAAATCATTTTCAACCCAGCAATTTTTACAGCCTTTGGTTTGCTATTCATATTCTAATAGAATAAATTAGCTGAGGCTTCAGCTCTTTTCTTTTATTCTATTAAAGCCCTTCCAAATAATTCAAACACATAAATTATGTATAGCTGATTCTTAGAAAACAGTAGAATTTAATGTAATGTCACAGTGTTAAAGAAGAAATAATGAAGGAGAAATACATTCCTGCTTTATTCTTAACTATGCATAGTTCAGATTTTACTTTTAAGGATTTTTATGAAGCATAAAACACTAAACTTACTGTATTTTCACATTCCTGTAGTTTTGCTAATCTCATGAGTCAAGGCCAATACTAAGAGAAATAATCGAATGCGAAGGAAAAACAGTGAGCAAATAATTGAATTCTTGGCCTGGATCTGTACCATATACTCTGTGTATGACCTGAGGCAACTCAATCTTTCTGGTCCCTTTTGTCTCTAATAAAATAAGGCTTTTAAGACCTCCTTTGCCTACCTTACAACTGTTATGAGGTTCAAAAGAAATACTATATGGGCAAGTACTTTATTAAGCCTTATGCAGACTTAAAATAAGCTACACCAACATGAATTTAAATAAAAATAAATGAAAGGGATAAAATACTTCCATGTAGGGAAAATTGTAGGGCTTTTCTCTTCCTTCCTTATGCTGCTTATTGTCGGAGGGTTCCCTGCTACTTGGGACAATTTGTTCTTGTGTGTCTTACCTCAGAGATAAGTCCAAACAGGGTGATCAGGAGACACTTGACTTTCTTTGACACTCTCTTCTGAAAAGGCCCATAGTTCCTTGACCCTGGTGCTGGTCCACTGGACAGTGTCTACAGCTCCCATTCTAGACCCTTGAGTCTCAGTCCACCCTCCTCATTAGGACCCAGGGGCTCAGAAACTGCCCATGGATTGCGGTGATAGGCATACACATTTGACTGCTAAGATTGTTCTCTGAAATCTTGCAGAAATCTCAACTGAATCCAAATTGTACATAGAGTTTTATTACTGGAGCCTTATCTCCAGAAGATCATAGTGAAGACAGAGGAGAGGAGACTAAAGAAGAGGAGATCTACAGTGTGGCTAGAGCAGTCATGGGACAGGGAGAGGGGAGGGTAAGCATAATAAGGATACTTTCTCATTTCCAGTCAGCTTTCTTTTATCACTTGGAATAAAATTTCTCACATTTTTTCAAAAGGCGGGGAGAGGGAACTTGAAAGACTGTCTTATTCTGTGAGGCCAAGACAGAGGGAAACCCTGGTCAGATAAGACAAATTAAGGGCAGTGGAAAAGGAAATAGGTGGCCTAACCGTGGGATCCCAGGTGGGACAGAAAAAAAGGGGTTAGTTTAGAAATAAGGAGCATGTTTTGCAGGTCGCAGGTGCTAAGCCCCTAGCTATTCTCTGCTTATTCTCACCCCACCCTCCAGCTCCATGTTCTCTTTAGCACCCCAGCCTCTAGAGCATTAGTCACACTCCTCTCCCCTGTCTCATCCCTGTCTCTTTGGAATATCTACTTCCAGGCTCCTGAAGGTGGAGGGGCATCTAATCTGCCTGCAACTCAAGGGAAGTGAAGTGAAAATGCCATCCCTGTGTTAGCAGGGCATCTCTGGCATCCTGGATGATTAGTTCCTAAAGAACGGCTAAAACCTCACCAGTTAATTATTGGTGGGTTAAACAGACTTGTGGAAGTTGGCCATTATTCATAAGATTATTTCTGTTGGAATATGAACCCTAACTTCTAATAAACAACCTTACAGAGCATAATTTACTCCTAAACTCAAGAAGGCTAAAAAAGTAAAAAAGTAAAAAATTAAGAAATTAAAAATTTTTAAAAAAATAAATGGCCATATCTGCAGGTCTACCAAAGCTTATGAATAAAGAAAGGACCAATATGAATCTTTTTCTTTCTTTGTAATAATTAAAAATCATTGCCCCCTGTTAGTAGTTGATGACCCTATCTAAATTGATTTTGTTCTATGTAGAATTCCAGATGACATATTAAAACAGATTTTAAAGAAGAATCTACTCTTAAATCTATATTTGTTTCCACACTCTTAATTCCCAGCAAAAGGTCATCAGGCTTCTGTTACCCCTTCTCATTGTCTGGCAACTCATTAGGCAAATGGCAGGTACATGCTGGTCATGTAAGATGGTTGACATGGACATAGCCACATTAACTCTGTGCCATCTTTGTCTTTCCCTTTGTGCCAAAGTCAGAAAAAGAAAAGACCAGAAAATCAGGGGCTGAATGCATATAAACAGGGAATAACTATTGAGGGAAGACATAAATCAAGAAAAAACACAGTAATTGAAAAGAGAAGTTTTTAAAATCGAGGTGGGTTTAAAAAATGATATTGATAAGTGATTCCTCGGGCTCCCTTTCTCCTTCCAATGCATGTCCAAAGTACTTCCATAGCCATTTTCACAAGCCCTCTTCAAGGTTGTTTTTAATAATATTTATTGAGGGGCACCTGGATGGCTCAGGGGTTAAATGTCTGCCTTCGGCTCAGGTCATGATTCTGAGGTCCTGGGATCAAGTTTCGCATCAGGTCCCCTGCAGAGAGCCTGCCTCTTCCTCTGCCTATGTCTCTGTCTCTCTCTGTGTCTCTCATGAATAAATAAATAAAATCTAAAAAAAAAATTATTTAGTGCTCTTCTTTGTGGAAGACATGATTTGGTGCTTGGCACCCACTGTTTCATCTGAAACACATGACAGCACCAGGAGGCAGTTTTATGGCAATTATCATTTGGCACATAAGGACACTGAGTCACACAGAGGTGAACATGTCTCAGGTTGAACAACTGCAAATGAGGGGCCGCGAGTAGAGCTTCAACGGCAGACAGACTCCAGAGCCTATGTGGTTCCTCAGTGCACTAACCCTGTTTCCTGAGGAAGAACATGAGATTTACAGAGGTTATGTTACTTCCTGCAGCTAGTGGGTAGCCACTTCAGACTAAAAATGGCAAGTAAAGCAATCAGTGGACGTGAGACTTGGATTTAAGAATAACTATTTCCCTTAGTTTGATCACTGAATGGGATTTGGTCACAGCATTGATTCAATATTATTTAATTCTTCATAATAATTGACTAATAATTAACTAATTGACTTCATAATTATAGACTAAAACCTCATCCAGCAAGATTTTAGAGAATCCATGCCTTTATGATTTTTATTGAAGAGAATATATTTTGATGAAAAAAATCTAGGTACTAGAAAACCCATCATAGTTAATGTCTCGATGTTTTCTAACCAGATAGCTCACCATAAGTAGAAATGATAGTAAAGCAAAACTGATGGCAGTTTGTATAGGAAGAGCTACAAGTGACAGACATAATCAACTAAAAATGACACCATTGTTGTTCTGACTTTCAACTCTTGGTTGGTAGCCATCTCTTGGTTGGTAGTATATTTATCTTTAGCCTCAGAGCAGCATCCAGTCCAGCTGAAATCACAAGAAAAAGAGCTTCACAGTTTCCTTCCCCCCTTCCCATGCTCAGACTCAGCTTCCTTTACAGAAGGTGAGAAAACCTACAAGCAGTACGAGATTAAAAGTCTGGTATTTTGATCTCATCCAAGAGTCCCCTCAGCAGAAGATGGGCCAAAAGAACTGAACAGCCCCCACAGATTCTCTGGCATCTGCATTATTTAATTTCAGAAATTACAAATTCCCTCAAAGCCAGAAAAATCCACCCACATGCAAATAATTCCAGTATGCACCGTAAATGATGATGACTGTCAAGACAATGTTATCTTATTATTTCTGGGTCCAGGAATTGATCTTTTAAAAAAGAACTCCCCTTGCATAATTTTAAAACAAGTCTTCCCAACATTTATAAGAAACGAGCTCTCCTGCAGATGAAGAAAGATGTGTGTCAAGATGTGTTATCTTGTGGAATACAACTGCACTGGGAAAGCCAATCCTCTCACCCTCAACACCAGACATCAGGGATCTTTACAATCCCCTTAAATAGGGACAGAAATTTAAATTTATGTCTCTATTCCTACTTCTTTGAACTTGCTCTGCCTGTGAAATCTGTTTTTATTATAGCAAATTCATCAGTAGTGCCGTAATGGCCATTAATTCTTTTAAAGAAAATCTAAGCTGCAGGATTCCCAACTCCTCTGCCCAAATCAAAAGATTATATACATTAGCACAGAAATTAATTCCAGAAGAAGCCTCACTTTTGGAGACAGGACACAAGGAAACATTCATTTAATCTGTATTTTCAAGAGAAGATAAAAAAGAATTTTCTTTGAAAAGCGCTCACTCATAACCACTTCATTTTTTTTATCATAGGATGTTACCCCTATAGCCTCCTAAATTGTAATCCACAAAAGGTTGTTATCTTGGCCCAATTATAACAAGATAAATGGCTCCAAAGTCAACCTACCCCAGACATTCCCATTTTCCAAGGGAGGCAAGGAGTTGGAGGTGCAAAGAAGACTGCTAACCACGAAACATCACAGTAGATCAAACTGTGTGAACATCTACTTTCATAAATGCTTCATATTCAAACCACAACACATGTCTTAAGGTCTAACTTTTGGGAAGTGAGAGACTCCTAACAGCTATTTACACATACATGCATCCTACACACTCCAGGGTCAATAAAATACCACACTACAAATGGGATTGATAGTGAAGCAAAATTGATTCCAGTTTTTATAAGAATAGCTAGCTGCAACAGCCCAACATAACTAAAAATGACATTAGTGATACACTAATACTAATACTAATACTTGGGACTTAGAGTGGTTTTATGGGTGAAGCATCTGCCATTGCCTCAGGTCTTGGACCGAGCCCTAGGTCGGGCTCCCTGCTCAGTGAGGAGCCTGCTTCTCCCTCTTCCTCTACTGCTCCTCTTGCTTATGCACTCTCTCTCCCCAGATCAAGTAAATAAATAAGATCTTTTTTTTTAAAAAAAAATACAAGAATACTAATACTCATTCCAGAAATCTGTGAAGACTCTATGTATGTACACAGAAGGAGCTACACAATGCTCCCAGTTGTGATGTTAATAGCTGGACTTCTTGGGATTATGCTAGTTTTGTATCTTCAGAATCTGGTAACATAATAACACGTTAATTTTATTAACAAATACCAAGCTTTAGTTTCCCTTAATAACTCATGTAGTGGGTTACTAGTAAATACCCTATATATGTACAAAAAAAATGAATGTTACTTGACTCTAAGAATAAAAACAATGGTCTGATATTTTGGATAAGTTCTTTGTCCATGAGGAGAATGTTCAGGGGGTATCAGGGGTTCTTTAGACTCTACTTGGAGAAACTCTGAGGTAGGATCATATACAAAGGCCCATAGGTGTATCAATATGACATATAACAATGAAGAATGGAACCACCCAGGGAACTTCCCTTTAAAGTACAACAAGACATTTTAAACCAACAGGCAACCACCTTATAAGAAGATGAAATTTTATAGTTAATAAAGTTGAGTGAAAAATTCAATAATTTTATTAATGGGTAGAGATGATGAAGCAGAGTATGACCATTTTAGAAAAGATTTTGACAGTAGCCATTTGAATAGCTGATCAATGAAGAGTTATATTTTCCAGTCCTAATCCAACTCATCTTGCATAATGTCTCTAAACACAGTACCATTTTTCTATTCAAAAATCTTTAATACTTCTGCATTGTCTACAAAGTATTGCCAATTAATTTGGAATTTATATAAAATGGACTTAGATCTAGAAATATTATCTATTAAAATGAATTGAAAAAGAACTAGAAAATGTGGACATTACTAAAACTATTTAAGAAATGTTATCAATAATTAAAATCTTCCTATATATAAGAAATCATTTCAGGGTTATACATTAATCCAGATTATAAGAAAATAATCAGTTATTTATTGGAGGTCAATATATTAATAACAGAATCTAACAAGAGGATTATAAGAAAGAAAAAATACTGGTCAATTTCACTCATAAACATCTATGCAAAAATTTCAAACAAGGGGTGCCCGGGTGGCTCAGTTGGTTAAGCATTTTCCTTCACCTCCAGTCATGATCCCAGGACCTGGAATTGAGTCCCACATCAGGCTCCCTGCATGGTGGGGAACCTGCTTCTTCGTCTCCTTCTCCCCTGCTTGTGCTCTCTCTCTCTCATATAAATAAATAAAATCCTTAAAAAATTCCAAACAAAATATTAGCAAACTAAATACAGCAGTATGTATAAAGGATAAAATATTATGATCAATATGGGTTTAGCTCATGAACTTGAAGGTGTATTGCCATAAGAAAATTATAATATAATTCACCAATTAGTATATTAAAGGCAAAACTCACCCAATCACCTCAAAAGATATAGGAAAAGCATTTGATAAAATTTTATATCTTTTATTTATTTTTGGTGGGGAGAGGCAAAGGGAGAGGAAGAGAGAGAATCTTAAGCAGGCTCCATGCCCAGTACTGAGCCTGATATAGGGCTTGATCTCACAATCCTGAGATCACTACTTGATTCAAAATCAAGAGTCTGATGCTTAACTAACTGAGCCACCCAGGTGCCCCAATACCTATTAACTTTTAAGACAATCATAGCAAGTCAGCAATAGGAGAAAACTCTCAATCTCATAAATAGAAAAAAACTCTCTTAATCTCATAAATCTCATAATTAACAAATATCATTATACTTCATGGTAAAACATGAAATCTTCCCCTTTGAGATCAAGAAAAAGACAGGATGCTCACTATCATTACTCAACACTTTACTAGAGGGACTAACCAGAGCAGTAAAGGTGAAAACAAAATATAAAATATATGATTTAGAAGGAAGAAATAAACTCCTTGATTGTCTCTATAAACTATTGTTTCTACAGCAAATTCAAAAGCATGTGCAAATAAATATTAATGATTTGTTGAAAAATAGTTACACAAAAATAAGATATATTTACTATTAAGCTTCAAAATATACTTACATGTATTTTCAAACATTTTACATCTGTGCTTTATTAGAATAAAGTTTAAACAATTTCTTAGCCTCGATTAAAAAAAATCATCTTTGATTTAATCTTTCAATAAGTTCTTTTATGACAGAGAAGAAGGTAATTACTCTCTTCTATTAATTTTATTACCATTCTATTGAACTCAAATTAAAATGAATTATATGGTCAGCATGAGCAGAAAATGAACTGAGTCACGTTTGAATGTAAGTTTCTCAAAGACAGAGAGAAGGTCTTGGGCAGGTTCGCTGTAAGAAAAATCCAATCAGAGAAAATGGATTTAATGTACAGCAAAGAGAAAGAGAGACAGAGAATATGTTGATAGAAGAAGGAAAATACTTCATTCTCAGGGACAGTAAATAGAGGAATTAGGCCATGATTGTTTTTTAAAAGGAGGTGATAAGAAGAGAAAACAAAACAAAAAACCAGGGGGTCTAGTCTAACATGTCAATAGCCCCAGTGGTAGGTGGTGGCAATTCCACAGGCCCTTGCAGATTTAGGGGGTTAATCTTCTATAGTGTCCAGCACTCTGGGGACACGGGGTGAGTGGCAGGTGAGTGGTAAATATTTCAAACCTTCAACTGGTAGATCAGCTGGAAGCTGTTTTTTACTTAGTACACTTCCATTTCCTTGGCTGTTCCCAGCAGCTTTCTGGGTGTCAGTTTGCATTACTATGGTTTTCACAACTGGGTCAAAAAATACAGCGTCCATGCCTAATTAAACACCGAGCTACCGTCCTTTGGCAGTCATTCCTATGCAGAAATTTATGTTGACTGTTTTTTGTGTGTCCTGTCCGATCTTACCACGCAGGCTCTGCAACAAGAAGTATAAAAATTTTACATAATATTTGCATGTCAGAACATGATTTAATCTCAATAGTAGCATTTTCCAGCTAAAAGCAAATGAGACTTAGGAGGCCGTGAGAGACTAGCAGGTAACTTTTCTTTTTTCTTTTTTTTCCCCCCTGAGAGAAACTGTGAAACAACAGAACAATCTGTGCTACATACATAATTAAAACAGATGTTCTCAATCTTAATTTTCATAGCTAATTTTGACAGCCAAAGAAATGCACTTGTCTTTTGTATAGTCACCTATTTTCTCTCAAATGTGTCCTATTTCATCGCCCACTGGGATTGCTCAGAAAGAGAGGGGTGATGTGATGGAAGGTATTCATGCAACAGCAAGAGCTCTGCTATATCCTTGATAGGTCAGTGGACGGCAATAGCTATAACAGAAATTGACCATAAAATCATTTAAAGTCCACCGAATCTGAGCATTTTTATGCACCAACATTGCAGATCATAGTTTTCACTGGCTTTGCGTTCTATCTTCCATGATAGAACCCCAGAAACCACAAAGACTGGAGAGAACTGTCTTCCCGTTCTTTGTGGTGGCGTTTGTCATTTTCACACCCATGTCAAGACACTGTCTGATTGGCACCTAAATTCTCTTCTTGCACATCTGCCAACACCAGATCCATAAAAGGTCTACTAGGCTGCAGTCAAGAGCCAGCTCTGTGCTCATGACACCCCGAATCCCAGCTCTGCTTCTTCCCTGAGGAGGGGATGGTGCTGGAACAACCCGATGGAGGTACCCCTGCTCGCTGATGCCTCCTGACCACAAAGCCTGCGGTGGTCAGGAGGTCACGCTCTGTGGCGGGCGTACTCCAATCCTACAGCACAGACCAGGGAATACCTACAGGGAGCTCCAAATCCCACAGCATCCACAGTGACTCTGGCTGCTTCGTAATTTCCCTGGGATACTCTGACCACTAATCCAGAACCGAACCCATTTCCAGCCCACTGTAGGTGATGGGTTCATTCTCCCCAGGGAAGCCCAGTGTGGTGATCCAACCCATTCCTGCTACTGGTTCCTCTGCGGTGGGAGTTGCCCTGGATTGTCATGGCCTGGAAGCAACACTCTGGGTCCTTACCAATTGCACAAGATTCCGGCTATGTTTAAGGCAGGGCCATCAAGAGCATGTGGCTTCACGCAGCATGTGGATTCATGTAGCATTAGGTCCCCCACCCCCACGCAGGAGTGATGCACAAGTAGGTACCACAAAGTCTAAGGGGCAAATAAAGCTCATTCTGATCTGAACAATGGACTGCATTGGAGGGGTGCGGCCTGGTTCAGGTGCTTTGAGGGGATGGAGGGGAACATACATCTCTCACTGGGAAGACGGTACTGTCTTGGTTCAGGGAAGTTCCATAGGGTTGGGGTTGCAGGAGATAGGCCCACTTCCAAGGACAGGAGGCAAGGAATCAGAAACAAGTCGAATGGACTGGAACACAGAGTAAGGGAGGGAAGGGTGCTCGACTCTGCATAGAAATGTTGAACAAAGCAGGTTTGTGAGGAACTTCACACACACAGAGCATGCCAGTGAAAGTACGGGCCAGAAAGGCTGTGGGGTCATATGGCTCCACAGAAAACCTAAGGTTTACCAACCATTCACCAAAGCCAAAGCTGAGGCAGCAGAGGCAGCCCAGCCCAGGGCTCCACGGCACTGTCTGCTCTGCATTCATAGGTCAGGAAACAGAATCCTGAATCTTCTGAATCACGTTGGCGCCAAATACCATGCTGGGTGCTTTACAGAGGTTTTCCCTAATCCTCACAAACTTTCACATGATGGGGAAACCAAAATTAATTCTACATATCACTAGTCTCAGCTTAAAAGTCACTTTCTCAGAGTAGACTTCCCTGAGCCCATTATCTAAATTAACTTTCCCTATTATACTCTCTATTATCTTCTCCTTCATCTAATGTCACTCAGTACAGCTTATAATTTGATATTCATGAGAGTGATTAAAGCTCCTTGTTAGCATACATTGTTTCATTTTATCTGCTAACTGTGTCCCCACAGTTTCTGGCATACGGGCTCTCAGAAAATATTTTTGCACCTCTGAACACATGGAAAGGAATGCACTGAAGCGTTCACGAATTGCGTGTGTGCTCTAGAGGCCCTTGTGGGTCCCAAGTCTCACTCTATGGATTTGTGGCCACTGCACAGACTGATGTATCTAAAAGAATAATCAGGTTGAAAAATCTAAAATTCATCATCATGTAAATCAGATTGTCCTAAATAAAATTTAAAATTTAAGCAATGACTAGGTTTTTACTAAAAATCTGGCAATGATATGAGAGATGAATTTTAGTATTTTAGTTCTCCACTGGATTTCCAAGAAAAAAGAATAGAAATATGCACGTGTGAAAGTCCGTCTACTTGTACTTGTTTACCCCATTTCTGTTAGGAAAACTGTTAAGAGAGATTTCGATAGGTCTGTGAGAAAAATAAGCCTTCCTTTAGAGTAAATGTGTTTAACTGACATACAGGCTTCTTTATTATTGGATTTTCTCAGAGACACTAATGTGAGACTATTCATCACAGTTCTCTTCTGTGTGTGCAGGTACGGGGGACCCTCGGGGAGGGCTGGCATATTGATACAGCATATGGTTCTGGAGGCACCAAAGGACTCCATTCCCCTCTCCACACATAGAACAGAGTTTGTCAAGTTGCTCTTATGTTCGGGTAAAATCAGTATCAAGAAGCATTTGGTCAGTTCTGCAATACATTAAATCCTACCTTCCTAACCCTAGTTGGATAAATCCTGAACAAAACAAATTATCCAAAGGCTGAGAATATATAAACAAGAGCTTGTGAACAAGAGTCCCATCAATCACTCTACTGTCGAATTTACCCTTCAGGGTATAGGTTTTTTCAATTTTTGCCCAAGACTGTCTCATATGAGCTGATTGCTCCACAGACCACTAAATGAGAATATGCTTGCAGTATGAGAATTTGAAAGGGCCTGGGCACTGATGAGGTGGAAATACTGGCAGCACCAGGGGGTACACATTTGACTCCACACCCGACCTATGTTAACTAGCTCCAGGGAAGGAGCTAGTTATTTGTCTTTTTAGGAGCAGGAGACTGAAGCCCAGAGATGCCAAATAATGTTCTCAAGGTCACATCATATGTGGTGGGGTCTGGATTTGAACCCAGGTCTTCTAGCTCCACCTGTTTTCATGGGTTGTACTGAGAGACTCTTTCTCAAGGCTTGTTCCCTGTGCCCTTTCTGCCTCCTCGGAATAGCTTGTCACACTACTCCCCGCCAACCGGGTCACACCACAGCTCACAAAGGCCTTCTCTGATCACATCCAATCCTGCTGTACAGCTGGGCCAACATCCTCTTCAAGGAGTTCCCCGGACCCCACACCAGGGGGCCTCTTAATTCTCTCCTAGCCTTGGCAGAGAAGGACCAACCGGCACCGTAGAGCTTGCCAAAGTTATTTTTAGGAGTTTTGGTTGTTCAGCAGAATCTCAGCTTCCTCACCTCATCCGTTTTCTCTTTATCCAGACTCATGGCTTGACTTTCCTCTGCTGCTCAGGTGTGGTTGAGAGCCTTTGACTCAGAACTGAGGGCCATTCATGGGTGTACTTTGTCATTATTATGCTCTAATGCCTCCCAACTGCCCCACCTCCTCAACCTCACCAAGTAGAAAGGGGGGAAGTGGCTGAAGGCAGCCCTGGCTACATTCACAGTGCACATATTCCGTGAGTTCTCCAACAAATATCCTTCATTCACCTCTGTCTCCCCAAATGATTATTCTACTCAGAAGGTTTCTCCAAGTGGCCTCTTGGTCCTAGGACAGCTCTGCCAGTAGATCAGGGTCTCTCTCTGGTGTTTTCTCAACAGGGAGGTGCTAAGTGGCACAGAACATCAGATTGCAAAGTTATGGAAGAAGCAGCCAGGGCAGTGAATTGGGAGCACTCTAGACATGATACAAGGTAGCAAAGTGAGAGGCTGAAGAGGAGGAGTAATGAATGAACCAGGGCTCAGTGTTTCCTGCCATGACTGTTGGTCTCATCAAGTCAGAAACCTGGACACTTCTTCTCACTCACCCTTATGGCCAGCCACCAAACACCAGACAGAGCAAATCTACACCCAATCTGGGACACCCATACTCTCTATTCCACTCCCATATTACTGCCTTTGTTTCCCTAGTTGTATTTTGCCTAGACTGATGTAAAAGCCTCCAAATGGGTTTTCCTGACTTTTAAATCATCCCTCTCAAAGCTTCATAATTCCAATTCCAATTCCCTCAAGATACTTTTTTGGTGCCTCGAGTTTTCTTACCTTGGGGTGAACACTGCAATCACTTGAGTGTTTTTTCCAGATTTACATTCTTAAACTCTACCCATAATTTCATCAATAAGAATCATTTGGGCATAGGACCTGGGTACATACAGTTTTTTTTTTTTTTTTTTTTTCAGATTCCTGGCGAATCTGGTGCACCATCCAGTTGAAAAAGAACTGCCCTATAAGCTGAAGGCCAAGCTCTGCAGTGTGGCATTGAAAGACCTTTATGAGCTGACTTGCTTTGACATGCCTCATCAGCCATTCCCCTCTATCAACCTTAGACTCCAAAAATACTGTTTTTTGTCTTTTTAAACCAGCTTCCTAAATTGGTATGTTGAGCCATGCCTCTGTGCCTGTGCTCTTACCACCTGGAAAATGACAACACATCCTTCTAGATCCAGCTTAAGGAATTGTTCTGTGAAATCTAACCCACCTCCTGCTTCAGAGTTTCATCACTCCCACCTTGAGCTTCCATTGTTTCTTGAAAAAACCAGTTCAGAAATACAGTATTTTAGATGGTTCTGACATTATTCAATGAGGTAAAAGTCAAATTACTCTTAAAAATTCCTTAAATCACTCATAAAGTAAACACTTTGCTTTAAAAAACAGTAATATGTGTACATATGTATACACACATGCAGAGACTATTATGCAGTATTGCTGTTTAAACACTAGTTATACTCAATAGGGAGCTCACATGGATTTGTAGGGACAGAGACCCCAAGGGAACAGTAAATTCATTGTCCCAATCTACCTTCCCTTTAGGACTTTCAGTCACCAAGGGGAATATTTCATCTGTGTTTCTCAAGAGTGTTCCACGATAGGAGTAGGTAATATTTTTGAGAATAGGCTTATTTGAGAAATATCAGGTGAGAGCATATTGAACAAATCCCCCTTTTAAAGCTTTTAAAGTGCCTGTCTTTTGCCTCCAGTGTGAATATGCAAAAGGAGAACACAATATTTCACATTTCCCAAAATTATTTGATTACAGACTGTCATTTTCATAGAACTAGCATTCCAAAGAATACTCTGGAAAAAAATCTGCCTTCCTCATTCCTCACTGCAGTTGCAAATGAGAAGCCAAATGAGACATGATTGTTCTGGTTCTTATCCAAAAAGAAGAGGGCAGAGCACATTACCTGGCATGGCCTGCATCTGAGCCATTTCCTAAAGGGGCCTCCCACCTGGAGATGTGCTTACCACCTGAGTGCTGATGCCTGGGTGTGGCGCTTGGCTCCCCAGCCGCCACCAAGGGAGAGGCAGTGAGGCTGGCACTTCCAGTGCATTATTCACTTAAAGGACAAAAGTGTAGTTATTAGAACAGTTCTTAGTAAAAAAAAAAAAAAAAAAAAAAAAAAAGAACAGTTCTTAGTAATTGTGGCCACTTATTTGGTAAAATGATTAAAATAAATATGTTGTATATGAAAACAATTTGCATTTATGAAGTTGTCAGTTTGATGTAGGCATTCATTTTGAAGATCTGGAACACTGGAGGTGTGTAAAAGTACAACTTAGATGTGCAAAAGTGGTTTCATGTGAACCTATCCCCGTCATTACAAGTGCATCTGCAGTGCCAAGAGAGTCAAGATAAACTTTCAGGTGTCAGGAAAAGCTTCTGTTATAGACTCTGTGGTTAAAATATACCCTTCCAAAAAATATGGCAAAAAAAATTGCTTAATAGTCAAAAAGAAATTAGGCCAAATTTAAATTGATTTATGCTGTGCACAACTAGCATTTTAATTTGAAGTGCAAACCCAATGTACTATTTGAAGACTAAATTCGGGTCGTGATGCTCTCATTGACTCATGCAGTAAAAAGATCGCAGAGTTGCATGTTAGGAACCCCATGCCCAGCTGGGCTCTGTCGGGAGCTGGATGTAGATATAACCTTGGAAAAGTCATTTACTTTGCCTGTGCCATAATATTTTTCATTTGCAAAAAGAGACAGTTGAGCTAGATGATCTCTAAGGCACTTTCAATTACAAAATTTTATGAACATAAATGACGTTTTTGCTCAGATAGAGAAATCGTGGGAATTTTATAGGTGGTACATTTTGGCTCACTGACCTATACTTTTTGAATAAAACTGATGCTTAGTTTTAATTTTCTCCTTATGTGCTGTTTAAAAAAATATAATTAGAATAGTAAAATATAATAGTAATCTTTTATGAAAACATACAAAAATAATAGACACAGTGAGAAAGAATTCAAGATATGATGAGGAAAGTATTGTTATGCAGCAGACCTTAGTTGATTCCTGAAAAAAAAAAAAAAACTTAGTGTCTGATATGTTAAAAAAAAAAAAAACATCCAAATGGGGACTCTGCCCTTTGTTGTAAAGCACCTGTCACATAAGAGCCAAAGAACAGGACTGCTTTTCCAATAAATTTGTTTCCATTGTCTAAAACTTACATATTTTGACCCTAAAGGTTGTGTATGATCAAGTGTTTGTACAGGAAAATTTTCTGTTCTTTTCTCCTTGGAAAGTTTGAAACAATGATCACTTTAATACCTTCTCCTAAAAATAACTATAAGTCATATTCCTGTCGACATCAGTGGCTTCCCGGTAAAAATCTGCATACTTCTGGGTTGCAGTGTACTTTTCAAAAACTTCTGAACATTAATATTTCGTGTAGTTTATCAAATATTTAAAAGAGGTAATAAAGCTACAGTCTTCTTATGTCTGCTGTATTCATGATTTTTGTAGCAATTTACACACTTGGAGTATACATTTGCCATGAGGCATTAATTCATTCATCTGTCCCCCCCACATATCTATTTATAGCATGAACATTTCTCAAACTCTAGGCTTGAATTTAGCAGAAATTTTTCAGCCACTTTGGCTAGATAAACGTGGAAGTAATTGTTTCAGAACTGAGTTGAAAATAAAAAGCAACCACTGATTTGAAAATGAAAAAGAAAGAAAAGAATCCTACCCAAAAATAATTCCCACTCTTTGGGAAACAAATGAGGCATAGAGGATGAATCCTTTATTTGAGGGATGTTAAAACTAAAGCCCAGACTGTACAGTATAGAATTCAGGTCTCCTGTGGCCAGGGTAATGCTTTCCACTGATTTTTTACTTGAAGCATGCTATTTCCAAGGTAGGAAAATCACCACGAGAAACAGCGACCCATAGGAAACAATTGCACTTCAAATAACACAAGGCACCTGTTCACCAAGGAATAGAGTTTCCTCAAATAGTGAACATATGCTATTGTGTTTAGGACCAGGAAAAAGAAAAGGCCAGCCAATTATTTGTGTGTGTGTGTGTGTGTGTGTGTGTGTGTGTGTGTACTAATTGGGATTTTTTCTTTGTGTGTGTGTGCATGTTTCATTTTTAATCATTCCTTTGGGCCAAGGCCAAATGTGCAATTTTCCCAATAGAGTTGCTCCTATTGTCTAAAACTTTATATTTTGTGTTTGATCAAATGTTTTTACAGGATAGTTTTCTCTGTGTTTTTCCCCCTTGGAAAATTTGAAACAATAACCACCTTAATACCCTCTTTCGAAATCTGCAGCATTCTCTAACCTAACTCTTTAGTCACTATCCTCATTTTGGAAACCATCCCTCACAATGACTGGTTGATACCAAATAAATTTTGGTTCCCAGACTTTTTAGTTTGAGCTCTCCAATGAAATTTTGTGGAAAAAAACAAGGCTTCTCTTCTAAGATTGAAAGAAATAGATATTTTTATAAAAAAAGCATTTAAAATGATTTTTAAAAATCCCTTTCTCTTTAATTCTGTCTCAATTGTTTGTTTTGCATTTTATTTTTCATAATAAATCCTAAAAGTCACACTTTGATAATTCCCATTCATTTAGGTATTCAAATTATTTTGATCTTTTGATTTTACCTAATCTCTCTCTGCATATGTATAATGCATATAAATTATAATGTATATCTGCATACATTTAGGTTTTGAATCAAGAGAGTAAAGCAATGATGCTTCCTATGTGTTATTAAAGAAACTCCAATACAAAACAGTGGGAAAACTTGTGGCAAGAAATGACTTCCGGCTCTATTAGTTTCACACTGAAAATTATCAGATGATGAAATATGAGATTAATTGAGCTAAACTCTTTCACACCTTATACTTCATTCCTTTGTACCCACATGCTCAGGGAGAGTCTGGTCCCAATCCAGTCTCAGCTACATGAGTCATGACTCAGAGCAGATCTGGAGAAGTCCCAGTACATCCCTACCATCCATCCATCCATCCATCCATCCATCCATTCAACTTGCCAGAAAGCCTTACTGAGAGTCTACCATGTATTAGTCATCATGCTAACACTAAGGGTACACAATTTGTGAAGAAAGTCCTTGTATACAAAACCTGAAGACACATGAAGGTTTGAAAATTACCCAAGAATTCCAAGCATAACTTGTGGAGTCTCTGGAGAAAGCAGATCAAAATGCACCCAGTTGTACAATAGACCTAAACTTCTACTATTCATTTAATGTGTTCTTTCCCCAAATAATACCTTTCATAAGGAAATGCTTAGGGAGTGTACAGAGAAAAGGAGATAGAACATTAATCTTCCCTCAAAACACAAAAATTTCCACAAGCTTTTCTGGGACTGTATAAGTTGATTAAGTGTACATTGAAAACTGTCTCAAAAGAAGGAAATCTTTTCATATTGCCAAAGACTAGGATCATGTAGGAGAACTCACCATTCATTATGTTTGCTCATTCCAGACACATTTTGCATTGTTATTAGTCTCATCTTATATGAATTCCTGAGTTAATTTAATATATTTCTAGCTCATAAAGGCCTGGATTTCATTAAGAATGAGAATGTTGGAGTCCTTGAAATGATTAAATGCATTAACATTAAAAAGATTTCTTTGCCTCTCTGTCGCACTTTAAAACTTCCTATCACTGGGATTAAGGGATTCTAACTGGAGGTAGCATAAAATGTAGTCACGTAACGCAGCTCTGAAATCTGACTGCCTTGGTTCAATGCTAGTCATTCTATAACCATTTGTATCATGTCAGGGATGAGTCACTTAATTTCTAAATACTTCAGTTTCTCCATCTTTCAAATGAGAATAATAATAGTGCCCAAATTTCATAAGACAGTTTTAAGAAATTAAATTAGTTCATAAAAAGCTATTATATAGTTAAATGTTAAATGTTAGATGTTAAATGTTAAATGTTAGTTTATTAGAGTTAAATGTTAGACATTACTGTTATTTTCATCTTGGACAAAAACATTTGTACAGTGAGGGATTTGGAACTTGATTTGTTACTTTTGGGGATGCTATAAATTGTCATGAATAAATATCACTAATCCCATTCTACTACTGAAATGACTCAAGTAAAGGAAGATCAAGTGACTAATTTGAGTATCTTTACAAAATTAATATGGAATTAAAACTCAACAAAGAATCTCCAAAGCTTTCTTGGGCTTCTCTCAAGGGAATGTTTTTACAAATCTTGATAGTTATACTAAATGGCACACTGATAAGCTTTTCAAATGAGTTCAAAGTGCTTCACCCACCTTGATGTTCACAGGACCATTAATCAATATTTACCAAGCACCTATAGGATATGTGGGATGATTGTCTGGCTCTAATGTGAAATTTCCTGAACTTTGTAGACAGAGAAACAAAATCAAAACAAGACTGTTACCTCCAAAACCACAGGAAGGGTCAATATTAACAAAGAAGTATTGATTCCTGCTACTACAAGCCTAGTGCTGAGGCTCTGTCCCTTAAACAGCACATTATCACTTTGCATTTTTAGTTTTTAAAGACCCTTACTTCATTATCTCATCTGTTTTTCTTTACCTCCCGGTGGTTATATAGCATATTCATACAGTTCTAGGAATCAAAGTAAGCAGTGAACTTTATTCCAAGCAGGGCTAGGATCTGTTAGTAAGATAGCATGATAAAAAATACCACTTATTACTGAAGCTAGAAATTGGAGTATAGGATATACAGGTAGCATATAACTTTCATAAGCGTTACATTTTTTAAAAAGAAATGATGATCATCTTTTGATTCTCTGGAGTAAAAAATTACTTTTATTAATACTACCAATGCATTTTTTAATTAACCTGTCTTTTAATCTTAATATTAAGAGGTTAAAGAAAAATTTTCTTTATAAGCTCATTGTCTTCATGGGTATAGTAAGATATAGGTCATTAACATTAGTAACTTGAAAAGTCATCTTTCTCTCATGTCATGTCTCTGATAAAGACAAGAGTTTCATAAATATAAAATAGATCAATTCTAACAAAAATGGTTGCAAGTTTATTGGCTATTTAAATTTCCCTAATCTCTTTTTAAGGATAAGCATCTGGAGAATATCTTTTTGCTCACTACTCTCAACAAACATGTCAAAATAATCTCCCATACTACCTACAATTTTAAAAGCTGCAAAATCTACCCATATCCATTATGCATATGTACCTTTACGAGTACAAGATTTGGACACTCTGTGGCAAAAGCTAAGAGATTGCAAGAGTCAGATGTTATGGTCTGATAATCATTCCAAAAATTCATGCTCCATTAAACTAGATCCAACAGAGAATCCTCAGCCCACAAAACCTATACCCAAGGTCATATGTCTTCTGCAAGATATTCTCCAAGGATATAGTTTTCAATAAAGATGTTTATCAATATTAAAAAATACATATTTTTTAAAAACCCTATTAGTGCAAGTCAAGAAACGGCTAGTCTTCTGATCAATCTCTAGGTAACTAAGCAGATAGAAAGACCCAGGTTTTGGTCTTGGCTCAGATACTAGCTTGAGTGAAGCAAGGCACCTTTTTAACTCTTGTGGATCTTAATTCCCTTCTTGGTGAATTGAGAATTTGTGAGATGACATTAAGTTCTCTTCCAAATACACAATTTTGTATATCTTATGTTGTGATAGTGTTACTTTTAAGCTCTATGGAGTTTACAAGGAATCGCATGCGCACAGTCTCATTTGATCCTCAAAACTGATTTTCAGAAGTAGGTGGAGGAGTTAGCATTGCTCTTCTTTTTACCAGCAAGTGGGCTACTTTTGATATCCAATAGGATTTATTAGAGATAGTAGAACCTAAAGCATCTTCCAGAAAGATTTCATTTTCAGGAGTCAGAATGAATACTCCATAAATTTTTTTTTCAAACCTGTCAAAGCCTTACCTAAACAAAAAATCTTTAAAAACAAAGAAAAAATGTCATACTATGTGCTTCTGCTGCTGCAGTCCCCAGCTGAGGACGTCACGCTGCTTTTAGGTTGAAAATTTTTTTTTTAATTTTTATTTATTTATGATAGTCACAGAGAGAGAGAGAGAGAGAGAGAGAGAGAGAGAGAGAGAGGCAGAGGGAGAAGCAGGCTCCATGCACCGGGAGCCCGATGTGGGATTCGATCCCGGGTCTCCAGGATCGCGCCCTGGGCCAAAGGCAGGCGCCAAACCGCTGCGCCACCCAGGGATCCCTTTTAGATTGAAAATTAAATTTAGTTGCCACTTGATAAATATCTTTTGAGTGAGGATGGGTTTCCTTGAGGAAATTTTAAAGGAGTACCAGGACTTAGGTAAAATTGGGTTTGGGGGTTTTATTTTTGGAGCTCATTCCTGTAAAACATTTTTATATAAGCTGGAAATTAACTAGTAAAATAGTTTACAAAGAGCAGAAAAGGGAGCCTTTTATTACTGAAAAGAAATATTCTGAATCCAGAGTGGAATCCTGAGTAGCTCTGATGCCTTGTCAGCTCCTTTACTATATAGGAAGACAAAGAAAGAAGTTCTCAAAAATATGTGTCACACTTTACAGTTAATAAAATACAGATAAAATTTGATCCTTGCAAGCAATCCTGTAAGGCCAAAAGGGTTTTCTCAACCAAGCTCCCAATTATTCTTCATCTCAGAGGTCAAGGGATTTCCTGAATAACTAAGATCCACAGGTTATTGATAGACTCATTTTAGCTATTCTATTTGACCTCTTTCCTTGTCAAAACCATTTTGATTGAGAGGTGAGAGATAGAAATAGTATACTACGTGTTTCTGCTCTTTTTCCTTCCCTCTCCCCATGCTTTCCTATACCCTTTCTGGAAGTGTACGGAATATAGCCAAAGAATGGGGACCGCAGCAAGGAAGGAGGGGAAACAAGGTGCCTCAATTATCTCACCACATAATTACCAGCTAGCTATCCAATGTCATAAATAAAAAGTCCATATTTGAAACAGAGCAGAATGTAAAGACTTAATTTCACAAAATTTTGTCAGTTTGAGTTTTAATTCATAACAACAGCTCATATGGCTATTGTAATCCATATTTAAGAATCTGAAACAAAGTATAAGAACATATGTTTTTGTCTTGATGTAGATGTGTTCTATCCTTTCTATTGACATTTAGTAATTCACATATGATATAAGGAAAAATTCTCAAGCCGAACCCTTAACGAACCAGAATAGAGCTCCCTTTCTGCCCAGGCAAAAAAGCAGAGTCTGATACACATTTGGCATCAGAATATTCTATTTATAATATCTTGGATTTTAATCTTTTGGGATATGTGCCTTTTCACTATGCAAGTTCCCAAAGGCTCTCACACTGTTAAGTCATTTTCCCGAAAGTTCTTTATTTTCTCAATTTGGAATACTGCCTTCATATATGTTTGGAAGTTGGGCTAATTTTATTTATTTATTTAAGATTGTATTTATTTATTTGAAAGAGAGAGAGCATGAGTGAGGGTGGGGAGATTGACAGAGGGAGAGGGAGAAGCAGGCTCCCTGCAAGCAGTGAGCCCCAGGACACAGGGCTCTGCCCCAGGACCCCAGGATCATGACCTGAGCAGAAGGCAGACACTTAACCAACTGAGCCACCCAGGCGCCCCTGGAAGTTGAACTAATTTTCATTTCCCCTTCAAACAAGTGGAAAACTACATGCCTTCCAACAGTTGACTGACCCCCTGACCTTTGTGAAAACATGAATTATTCAATATATACCTAATGAAAAGTAATTTCCACGTTGTAGTTAGAATCAAGTGATTTTGTAATGAATATAATTTTGAATAGAAATGAAACAATCTATAAGCATGACAGTGGGTCAATCAAGAAGAAAGTATTCTAATGCCAAGTGTCACAAAGCATACAAAAAGCCCTCGATTCATTAATTTTACCAATTCACAGCTACAGCTCTCAAAATCAAATTAACCTTTTCTACCTCAAAAGAATTCATAGTCCTTAAATATGAGTGTCCAAAATTATGTGACACCAGACACCAACATTAGATCTGATTTGATGTCATTTCTCTAATCAAAAAAAAACACCAAGACAGCATTCCTGTTATTCACCCCAACCTGTCAGCAGCAAGCTTAAAGCATGGAAAAACAGATCCCTCATTCACTTTTCTATCCACAGATTTTCCTATCCATACAGTTTATGAGTGTCTCTAAGAACAACTGAGGAAGTGGGTTTGTGATAAACTCATGCGCATTTTAAAGCTTACAGCAATTAGAAGTTTATGAATATGGTAGCCTTTCACTTATATAGAAAGCCAAATATGAAAGAGACTTTCATTACGTTTCAACTTGCAACTTCCTAATAATTATTAATACCACTTTCTATTTCAGTGGAGAAATACAGTTGTCAAGCTATGGTTATTTAGAGTAAGATCCAAGCATAATCATATGAATTTTATGGATGTTTCACCTTTAATCAAGATCAAAGAGCAGCAGAAAGGGGGGAAAAAAAGAAGCTGGTACTATTTAATTCTTAAAAAGAAAAGAAAAACTAAAATGTTATAAAATTACTAGAACGTTTCCGCTTCTCAGGTATTGCATTTTTTTTATTAAAAAAAAAACTATTATAAAGGAACTATCAATCTATTCAATTAAGTATCTCACAAATGGATTGTACTGTAAGTTTAAAATGACTTGCGTTAGAATCTCAAATGCCACCTTCAAATACCTGTGAGGAGGCATTTTCTGAAGCATAATCATATGAAAACTGCCACGTTCATTCTAGGCTGTGCCAATGCAATGAGCAAACCAAAATATGGAACTTACCTTATTATAAACAAATGGCAAATTGCAGGCACTTTTGAGCTTGCAGGTGTCTAGCATCGTTGATTAGAAATAAACAAAACATCTTTCATCCCAGTGAGCAAACTGCATATTCAGACTTGGCTTTCTTCCCTGAATCCTTTCAAGAGAGGCTGTTCACCTCCAAGGGCTAGTAACAGCCTCTTCACAGAGCACTTGCTGCTCTGAACTGCAGCCACTTAGAATGAAAGTAAGAGGAACCCGTGATGCTTAAATACGGTAGCTTCACATTCACAGGATATGACTCAACTCTCTCTCACACCAGTCGGGGTGTTCCCCCTCCCAAAACTGTTAGATTACATAACAAACATCACATTTGGGGTTCGAACCAGTTTGTAAACTCAAATGTAAACACTGCACCCATTAAAATCAAACGTGTGTTTTTAAAATAATCACCTCTTCCCTGTGGCACAAGCCACAGATGGAAAGGAGAACAAGGTGGCACAGAGAAAACTCTTCTGCTTTCTCTCTGCAGTGAATCAACATCAAGTTATTAAATGTGTGTCGACTTGCTGGCATCGCCCTGAAAGAGGCACGCTAAAGTCACTAGCATTCCCTGTGGTTCATCAACACTGTGTAGACCCAAACTCTTATCTCAATGTGCAAGAAATGGCAGTTCTACACAACACAACAGAATCTCCTTCACGAAGTAGGGAATGGAAATAGATCTTTGTGGTTTGCTGTTGCTGATTCCCACAGAAATCCTGTCCCACGCTGTCATTACCTGGCGATGCTTGCTCTGCCTACCTGTCCAATTCAGAGCCCTCCTTTATCTGTTTCGTGAACATTTCTAAAGGAACATGACTAATGACACAACTCCTTTAGTAAATGTGGCAATTTTCTTTGCTTTCTCCGCCACCCACTGCCTCTTAACTCTGAGCTGTGTTAAGCTTGATCACACATTGAATTATTATATTTATACACCTCAGTCAATGAATATTACAGACTTGATCCTTGGAGAAAATCTACTACATAAATTCAATTGCCATCGGCATGATCAAGGACAATAAGATGAGAAAGCGTGTCATTTATAGCAAATTGAAACCACATAGACTAGGACTGTTCAATAGACATATAAGGTAAGCCACATGGGTAATTTTAAACTCTTTAATGTAGTCACATTAAAAAAGAGAAATACGCAAAATTAGTTTTAATAATGCTTACCCCAATGTATCTAAAATATTACAATTTCATTGCATAACTGACATAAAAATTATTAATTATCTTATAATTTTTGTACTACTCTTAGGGATCTGATGTACGCTACTCTTAGGGATCCGATGTATGTTTTACATTTATAGCACATTTTAATTCAAAGTAGCTATCATCGAGTGCTCAATTGCCATATGTGGCTAGTGGCTACTGTATCTGCAGTATAGGTCTGGAGTTTGGGATTCACTTTTCATCCTCAATTTGCAGTTCAAACATTCTCTCTTTAGAAAGGTCTGCCCTTACACCTTAGCTAACTTTCCCCAATTATTTTCCATCTCATGATCCTTTTCATTTCCTTCATAGTGCATCACAACCTGGAATTTTCTCCTTTATTTGTTCATTTACTTATTTATGGTCTGTGGTCCCTAACAATAATGTAAGAAATCTGAGGGCAGAGATCTTGTAGTCAATATTTTATCCCCAGCCTCTGGCATGGTGCTGAGTATATAGTGGTATTTAATAAACACTATTTAGTAAATAAATAAACAAAATATAGAATTTAGGCTAATATTCGGCAAATAATACAATATTTAAAAAGGTGTTCTAAGACAAGGTATTTATCATATAAAAGATATAACCTATCATATCACTGAACTTTCACAGCAAATATATTAAGACTTTTCCTGAATTGGAAAAATTACGTCTTTCTCGTAATGTTAATGATCTTCAGTCTATTACATGCTTTATTTTCATATACAATAGTATTTGTTTCATTATTCTAGTAAATATTTGGAAACATACTTATATGAATACTTTGGGTCCTTATAAGATAAACCTGTACACCATTAGGATGCCTATTCATCTCCTACTCATGAAAACATAAAACATTATAAGACATTTGTAGGAGACATTGATATATTTGCCTGACTGGCATATATGCCTCCTCCTTCTGATGTCATCATTCTGATTTTCATTTGACAAGTCACCCATCCATCCCTCCATCCCAATAGGTACTGTTTGGGTAATGCTGACCAGGCCCCAGAAGTGGGCATGTGACCCAGGCATGACCAACTAGTGTATACTATCTACAGAGTTACAGTGATAGGGTCAAGGATGGGCACATAACCCAAGCTGGTACAGTGACAGTCAACACTCTACTTTTGCAGATAATATGAAAGAGGTTGTTCAGTTTACAGATCATAAACCTAGAACTGCTGGTTGACATATGTGCTACTACATGAGGTGAGTTGTCTAAAAATGAAGCCAATCAAGAGAAAAACAAAGTCAAAGATGTGAAGGGCAGATTCCTGATGCTATTGTGGTTCCTAGATCTGGCCACTCCATTAAGTCACATTTGCTCCTGTTATAGTGATGAATGCACTAGAACATTCACTGCAGAATTGTTTTTCATAGTGAAAAAATGGAAACTTTGCAATGGGCCATGAACAGCAGAAGGGTTAAATAAACAATGGGTTCGCCATACTAAGGAATATTATGAAGTTATTAAAAAGAACCAGGCTATCTAGATCCACCACCCTGTAAGACTCCCTAAAAAATATTAAATAGAAATGACACATTCCAGAGATGTACATTATCTCAGTTATGGGAATATAGATTTTTACATGCAAATTCACAGAAAGGAATCTGGATGGATTATGCACCAATTTTGGACAAGTCATTATATCTGGGAAGGAGGTTTGAAATAAGGAAGTGATCCAATCTTTTCGCTCAGTGTGTTATCCATTTCATAAATCTTACAAAAATAAATTCACATATTCTGTAGAAAATTTGAAAAGAACATGTTATTTTTAAAACAGAATCACAATTTGATATTTTATAAGCCTATATTTTACTATATTATTCTCACTCTAAGTGGACTACCCTATTATTATTTTTAAAACACTGTAGCAAATAGGAAAGTGCTCTTCTCTCCTTCCATCTTTTGATATTTATTACTTTTAAATATATGATTTTTTAAATTTAAAAGTCTACTTTTTTCAGTTATTTATCTCTATTTCTTGGGTCAGAAATATGGAGACTAGTAAGTGTTCCTCAGTCATTACTCCTGAAGCATTCCCAGCAATAGTATCAGATTGCATATCTAAAGGGGAACTTAGAAGAACTCCTAATTCTAATGGGCACTTCAGTTCAGCATTTATGGAGTATCTGCTGGGTGCCTGTGTTGTGTTAGAAAGCATACACAAGAAGAAGTCCCACATAACCAAGAGATATACAGTCTAAGTGAGAAAAAAACTTGTAAGCAAATGATGATGATGATGATGATGATGATGATGAAATGAAGAAGTAACGGTGTTCTGGAAACTGTGCTAATTCATTATTTAATAGTAGTTTAAATAACATGGAGTAAATGTTACTGTAAGAGATATATATAAGGTCTTTCCAAAACAGAGAGAAGAGAATATGCTATCACATTGTACCCCAAAGATCAATCAATACATAAAGTGGTCATATTTGAGGTAGTATGGACCTGAGAGATATAGCAAGAACTAGACCTGATATTTCTATTTTCCCAATCGGATCACATGTAAATTAATTCTAATACAGTTAGAAGACTAATAGCAATTAAAAGCTGGGCTATTTGTTTGAAAAAGATGCTTCCTTGGAAAATTTCATTTTTACAGTTAGTGATTTGATCACATAATGATACCGCCTCCATTCATTAGAGACAAAGTTAAAAAAAAAACAAAGCCCAATAGTTCTTAGGAATCCTAGGAAGTAGCGCATCTATTTGTATCAGATTATTAATAATTTATAACACTAAAGTTAGAAATAAACTCTTGTTCCTTGAAGAAATCCACTGGTGAACAAATTTTGTTTAGGCATCCAAATGTACTTTGTTTGCAAATACGAATGTTCACATTCTGTTTCTCTCCTTGGAGGTAATATCTATGGCCTTTACAAAAAAGTACAGAATATGAGAGTACTTAATATTCTTCACCCAGGAGGAAGAAAAGACCGTTAAGCTAGAAAGACAAAAGGGTGGCCTGCAGCATCCCGTATTTCCTAAGGAATGATTAAGGGTATCCCACTTCCTTGAAGCTATGAGTTTTACATCACTGTAACCCAACAGGGCTTACAAACTAAAATGTGGTTTCAGTACTTGGGAGTGACAGTGAAATGAATCCCGAAATGAGAAAATAAGACTGCTGTCTGAGAATTAAATGAGAAAAGGAAAACTACAGTAATTCAGAGCATAGCTAAATGAAGGCAACGTTAATAGTCAAAATGAAGCAAATGTACGCCTAGAGGCATGCGTGGAACCAGCAGGTAACGCAGATCAAGGCCAGGGATGGGGGGGTGGGGGGAAGCACAGTGACTGAATAAAGGGCAGACCTCAAGCCTCGTCCGAAGGGGACAGTTTCCGCTCAGTCTCAGAGGACTGATGTGATGTCCAGGAGGGCCAGGCCTTCTTCCAGAGAGGCTAGAGCTCTGGATGGTTATGTGAATACTCCTGATTTCTAAATCTTACCCTCCATACTATATAAGAGAAAAACAAAAGCTTGGGAAGACCAGCTGTGCCTCATGGACAGTCAATCTCAGACCCTCAGGCATGGCAATAATCTGAGCATACTAGCTCTATTAACAGAGCCTATTGACAGAGTTCAGACCAAAAAAAAAAAAAAAATATATATATATATACACACACACACACACACACACAAAGCAGTCTCAGAAGCAAGCAAAGGTAATGGCTGTTCAAACACTGGGAAAGGGTGCTCTGGATGGGGGGGCATATCCATTCCTCCTGTGGATCTCCCCCTCTAATTCCATGAAATCTGAGTCTAGGAATTAACTGCCCTTATGATTCCATGCTCCTCAAGCTGCTTTCTGAATAGAATGTGGTATCCTGTTGGCATGCCTTCCAGGAGAACTTGCTGGAAACCCGAGGGACTTGAGGGGCAACTCAGTAGCTATGTCCTCATTACAAATTAATAAACTGATAGCCTGGTTAGAGAGGTGGCCTGGCCTGTCTACAAGCACAAACAGGCTGGATGGGAGCATGAACTGTCAGGATGAGGAGTTTCACTTATAAATGGAAACACTGGCATTCTGATCCTGTACATTAGTCGTATGAGCTTCGTTAATATGAGCAAAGCTCTGGGGGACAGATGAGCTCTGGAACTGCTGACAAGTGTGGTTTCTAGGCCCACAAGACTTCAAGCCCGACCACGGATAGTCCCTAACACAAGATCCCTAGCACAAGTCCACTTGCAGAGCCTCTGGGGACATTACATAACTTATCTTTCAGCCTCCCTTCCCCTATATTCTGTCCTTGTGGCCATGCCTTTTTTTTTTTTTTTTTTTTTTTTTTTTTTTTTTTTTTTTGTGGCCATGCCTTTTAAAGGATCCCTATCTGGTTCTCAGAAGATCTAGAAGTAGGGGCACCTGAATGGCTCAGTGGTTGAGTGTCTTCCTTTGGCTCAGGTCGTGATCCCGGGGTCCTGGGATCAAGACTGCATCAGGATCCCCATAGGGAGCCGCTTTTCCCTCTTGCCTATGTCTCTGCCTCTGTGTCTCTCATGAATAAATAAATAAAATCTAAAAAAAAAAAAAAAGAAGATCTAAAACTGACCTAGAAGTGTGAAGAATTAAAGATAAAACCCAATGTACACAAAGGAACAGAAAGTTCATAGGGGAAAAAGGGGGGAGGAATGGGGGGAGGGAAAAAATTTTAAATAGAAAGTTTATGGAAATTTAAAGATGTGTTTGCATTCACTGGTGCTAGGAAGCAGACACTGTGCTCTGAGCTTGCCATACACCATCCCATAAAATCCTAAGAAACTGTGAGGCAGACAGCACTACTTTTGTCAATCATTCTATTTCACAAAAAGGAAACTGAGGCTTAATGAGATAAGTCACTTGAGCACACCTACACAGCTGACAAGTAGTGGAGTGGAGGTGAGTACCTGTAGCCTCAAACACTTGTTTATACACTTTATTATACTTGTTTTTAAATTCCAAATATGCATTTTGCACTTATTACACACCAGGCACTGTTCTAACTATTTGACCGATTTTGGCTAATTACTTCCTCATAACAAACTTATGAACTGGGCACTAAAACATCCAAATTCTGTAAAGGAAACTTAAACAGAGAGAAGTTAAGTAACTTGCTCAAGATTATCCAGCTGGCAGGTCGGGCTCAGGTGTCCTTGCTCTGTCTCTATGCTACTCCCACCAGATTGTCCCAGAGAAAACTGAAGAAGATTCCAATTTTAAATATTCATTTTAGTGCTATTGTAAGTGCAGTTTTCCGGGAGGATGGACAGAAATACAGGGGAAAGACATCTCTTATGTCTTATCATTTCTCTTTATTATATACCGAAGAGAAAAACTGCAATTCTTCTGTATTTAAAAATTGCAGACCAAGTAAACAGCACAGCATACTTACAGGCCCAGGTCTGATTATTCTTGGGAAATACAGCCAAAAAGGGCAGCAAATTTAATTCTATATCTTTTTTCCCTCACTACTATAGAGGGAATAAAAGGATACTTATTTATGAATTTATAAATTGTGGGAGATAAAGGTTGAGAAATCTAAGATGAAGCAAATATTCCAGAATTTAATTTAAAAGACATTTTGTCTTAGAAACAGACTAAGTTTAATATCAGAATAAAAGTTCTTTGAGCATAAAGAAATCGATGTGGACATCTCCTACTTTACTTTTTCTTTTTAAGATTTTATTCATTCATTCATGATAGAGAGAGAGAGAGAGAGAGAGAGAGAGAGGCAGAGACACAGGCAGAGGGAGAAGCAGGCTCCATGCCCAGAGCCCGACGTGGGACTCCATCCTGGGATTCCAGGATCACACCCTGAGCCAAAGGCAGGCGCTAAACTGCTGAGCCACCCAGGGAACCCCTACTTTACTTTTTTTTTTTAACTAATAAAAAAATTTTTTTTTAAATTTATTTGTTCATGAGAGACACAGAGAGAAAGGCAGAGACATAGGCAAAGGGAGAAGCAGGCTCCTCTCAGGAAGCCCAATGTGGGACTTGATCCCTGGACCTGGGATCACGCCCTGAGCCAACGTCAGATGCTCAACCACTGAGTCACCCAGGTGTCCCCTAATGTTTATTTTTGTTAAAAAATACATACTCTGTAAAACCAAAAACTCAAAACAATATTGAACAGTATTAAGCACAGTTTAAAAGCCTCCAACCTTGCTTCCCTGTTACCCAAAGCTGACCACTCTAAATTTTGTGATTTCTTCATTTTCCAAGAATATAGGATCATATATATGATATAGGTGCATGCTTTTTACACCACAAAAAGGAATATATCCTATATTATTCTACAACACTCTTCTCTCTGACCATAACTTCTCTTTCATGGCAAGATACACACGTTTACATACATGTTTGTCTATTTACTATTTTTGCCAATTTAGCAATTTTATTGATCCATTTTTAATATAAGGCATAGTTGACATATAATAGATTGGTTTCAATATTGGTTTCAGGTGTGTAAGAGACAGTGATTCGATAATTCTATATATCACTCAGTGCTCACCATAGGCTAATGACATACAATGTCACTATAACACTATTGACTATATTTCTATTGACTATATTTCTCACCCTGCACTTTTCATATCCTCATGATTTATTTATTTTATAACTAGAAAGCTGTACCCTTTAATCCCTTCACCTATTTTGTCCATCCCCCCACCCCCTCCCCTCTGGTAATCATGTTTATTCTCTATATATGTGAGTCTGTTTCCACATTTTTTGTTACTATTATTTGTTTTTTAGATTCCACATGTAAGTGAAATTATATAGTATTGTCTTTCTCTGATTTACTTCACTTAGCACAATATCCTCTAAGTCTGTCTATGTTGTCACAAATAACAAGATTTCAGTCTTTTTTTATGGCTCAATAATACTTCATTATATATTCATACTTCATTATATACATTATATATATATAATATATTATATATATTATATATAATACTTCATTATATATAATATATATTTTATATATATAAATGTGTGTGTGTATATATATATATATATATACACACACACACACACACACACACACACACACCATATCTCCTTATCCATTCATCCATCAATGGGTACTTAGGTTGATTCCATATCTTGGCTGTTCAAATAATGCTGCAGTAAACATAGGAATGTATAAATCTTTTTGAATTGATGTTTCTGTTTTCTTCAGGTAAATACTCAAAAGTCAAATTACTAGATCATAGGGTATTTTCATTTTTAATTTTTTGAGGAACCTCCGTACTATTTTTTATAGTAGTTGTACCAACTGACATTCCCACCAACAATGGATGAGGGCTCCCTTTTCTCCACATCCTTGCCAACACTTGTTATTTCTAGATACCTCCTACTTTAAACCAAGCTTTCCATTCAATTTAAAATGGAACTTTCAGATCCATAAATTATAGACTTTTATTAAGAGTAATACTTTGGAATTGATTTGGTAAAAATAACACCTTCTGACTCATATTGTAAATGCAAGGAGAACTTTTCTATTTAAATGAGAAAAGGCCTTCATTGGTTCTATACTAATTAAACAATCCAATTTAGGCCTTCCAAGCCAGGGTCTAAAAAGTTAGCTCCATTCTGAATTTAAATGATCTCTTTAAGTCCTGGATCTGTTTTACTCCCCTATGAGTCTGTTCGGTTTGATTTAGTTCATAAACTCTTTCAGGGACCACCATCCTGGAGGATAGAGCATACTACTTAACCAGCTCATAAACTGGAACTGAACAAAAAAGAAAAATACCTACAATCTTTTATTTCTTTCAGCTCTCTCTTCTCCCAAACAATCCAACCTTCTTTGCTTAACACAATTTATATAATCTGGTAAGCAACATAGTTTACTCCCCTACCAATACTCCCTCCTACCTTACAAAATTCTCAACATAGCCCATACTCAAACTGGGCTTGTTTGAAATTATATTTATGATAAAAATATCATTGCCACCCTAACTCCATACTCTTGTTCCTTTGCTCCTTCCCCACCACAAACCTACTTTCTTTAGTGCCTCCTTCCTTATGTCCTTGGAAGACTGGGTTAAAAATAAAACAAAAATAAAAACACTTGTTTCTTATTCCCAGCCTCTCCAAAGAGTAAACAATTCTCAACTTGAGAAATGGCTTTAAGGCAAAGAACAATCCAGAGCTGAATTATAAAATTCTTTGTTAAGAGTTCAGAAGAATCTAAGGCAGTGTCTCTCGGAACATTTTAGATGCATAAAGGCCATCTAAGAATCTTAAGAGTATGCTTTACAAATCCTCTCCATTAAACAACTGGGCTTCTATGTATCATAAGGATGTTATGTTGAGGTATCTAAAAGGGATCCAAAAGTAGAGAAAAAGTATACTCCTGTTTGTGGACTCATAGGAGACCCACAAAGTTTTGAGAATTGTTCTGGAATAGTAACCATCAACTTGGATTAATGAAAAGTAGACTTTGGAACCCTAGTACTATAGACAATAAACAGGCAGAGAGAGGAAGCTATTTAGTTGCAAATAAAGCTTTATCTTCCTTAATGGAGTATAAAGGCTGGCTCAAAAGGCAGAGCCAAGAGCCTATCGGGTGAAAGCAAGCAAGAAAAGATAATTCCAAGGAGCAGGACTACACCCTAATGAAGAAACTGCCAGCATGAGCCTGGGTGGATTCCTTGATTGCTGTGGACCACTGTTGTGTGCCTCCTGCTTCCTCCCGACCACCACCACTTTAAACAGGTAAGTCTATAGCAGTTTACTTGTGTCCCATCACTGAAGGTTGGGTGTTGTAGGGAGTGGAGAAGGTGGGGAGATGGTGGTTAAAGGATACAGAGTCAGAGTTACGCAGAGTGAGTAAGTTCTGGGGATCTAATGTGTAGCATGGGGACTATAGTTCATACTATGTTAATATAGTTGAAATCTGCTGAGAGAGTATATCCTAAATGTTCTCACCGCACACAAAAAGTGGTAACGCTGAGGTTAATTAAGTTGGTTGTGGTAATCACTTCACAATGTATACCTAAAGTACCATACTGTACACCATGAATATAATTTCTATCTGTCAATTATACCTCGATAAAACTGGGAAAAAAGTCTTTCCTATTCCACACGCTACTCTTGCAATGCGACTGATATTCCTCCCATCAAGAGATGATGGGAGCTTCCTTCTCCTTGAACAGAATTATGATTATAGCAGAAATAATGTTATGTGACTTCTGAAGACAGGCCATCAAAACCGGTTCACAATCTGTCTGTTCTCTTGAGGGCTTGCTCTTAGAACCCAGCCACCACACCATAAGGAAGACCAAAAACTAGGTCTATTGCTCCAGGTGGGCTCCTTGCCAAAGGGCAGCACCAACTTTATTATAGATGTCTGAATAAACCATTTTGAAACTGGATCTTCTAGGCCCCAACTGAGTGATGTGGCAGGGAGCAGAAAAAAAAATCTGTTCTAGCCAAGCCCTGCCCAAATTGCATATTGATGAACAGTATAAATGACTGATGCTGTCTTAAGCCACTAAGCTTGGGACAGTCTGTTTTGCAGCAGTGTATAGCTGGAGCACCTTCATACCGCTTCCTTGCATGCTGTCTTCTATTTATCCCTTCCCCATGAATTTTCTAGGAGATAAAGCTGATCAAGTTATGTTCCAGGCCTTTTTTTTTTTTTTTTTTCACATTAAGATTCCTGCCACTAAACTCATCACTCTGAGGTCATGAGTGATTGATTAACCTTCTAGTAGCACTAAACATTTACTGAATAAATCAGTTATCAAAATTTTTTGTTCCTGCAAGTTAAATAGGATCTAAAATGGAGTCTTGACTCATAACATGTAAATTTTGTAAAACTGAATTACCAAATTAACAATACTGCTGATTTTCCTTTAATGAGTGTAAGGGGGAAAAATTTAAAGAATTCACTTTCGAATGTTAAAATAGTATGTGCTTATAAATCGTGAGACATCCTTGATGAAAACATCTTATGACTAAAAAGACACAGTGTGAAAAATCCATACATATTTCTTTATAAGCAGAAGATATACTGCTTTGCCTAATCCTTAATAATCTGATTTTGATAAATCCCAAAATAGTTCTGTTTAGCACATAAAAGTACAAAAGAAAAAACAATTCTTAATATCCCAGGTATATTTATTATTACCATTTCTGAGAATTTCCAAATTTTCTGTTAACATAAAATACTATATATTTTCTTCTGATTCCTTTATTCCTTTTGTTCTATACAACCACTTCCAAATTCCCTCTGTAACGAATTCTTGGTATTTATACTTTTTTCTTTTACTTTTCCTTTTTGCTTCTTAGAGATTACTTCTTCCCAAGGCAGACTGTTTTTTTTTTATTATTATTTATGTTAAATTCTTGTAAAATCCACTTTCTCCAAGGAGTTTAAGGTGCTTGACATACAGAGGATTTTATTTTTATTTATTTTTGTTTTAATGAACACCTTCCAAGCCTTGAAACAGCAAAGAAAAACAACAGCAAAGCTAAGGGGAAAGACCACAGAGCAGGGGACAGAGCAGCAATATCAGAAGTGAATAGGAAATGGTTTATTCATAGAATAGTGAGATCTAAGGGATTGCAAAAATAATTAGGTTCAAACCATGGTCAACTTTATACTGCTACCCTTAGGAAAAGAAGGTGTCCTGATCTCTTATTTTTAAGTTGACTGCAAGATTCCTAGTTCCAGGCTACCCTACTTTTGCCAGTCTCTTATATTTGTATCAAGACAACTGATTAGAAATTGAGTAGTAGTCCCTGTTCTTTGTATATTATGCTGCATTTGGACAAAAGTAAAGGTAGAAGTAGCCTGAAGGCAATGGCTTTCTCTATATTTAAATTTATTGAAGAAATTAATTGATGAATGACTTGGAGAGGTGACAGTGAATTTAAAATAAAAAGAGGCACAGGAGACAGTGAAGAGACTTCTGAGTTTCTTGTAACAAGATGTCCAAGAGGAAGGTGGCATGTCACATCTGTGAAAGTGGGACCTCAGATACTTTTGAATGGGGACTGAGAATTAGAACTAAAGCTGATTTAAGGATAGTGAAGAAAAGTGGTATTTATCACACATGGATACGGTGGGCAAAGACTCCTTCAAAAGTGCCACACCTTCAGCAAAACAAAATTAGAACACTCAGTGTTCCATCTGTGCCACACAAGACTGTTCAATATTTCCATTGTAGAGAGTGTGATTTTTAAGAGGAGAAATTTTCAATAGGGAATGACAATGATGATGAAGAGGATGCAAAGTATCTCAATAGCTTCTTTAAGAAGGTATTAATGATCACCTGAGAATTGGTGGGCAAAAGACCAAAGAGTGTTATCATTCTCTGGGATACAGAAAATGAAATTCTTAACTGCATGTTCAGTTTGATACAGTTATACATTTACAAAAAA
Organism: Canis lupus dingo; assembly: GCF_003254725.2. NCBI lineage: Eukaryota > Metazoa > Chordata > Mammalia > Carnivora > Canidae > Canis > Canis lupus. The sequence continues at coordinate 14,305,967 of NC_064245.1, read as the reverse complement.
AAAAAAAAAAAAAAGAGAGAGAGAGAGAGAGAGAGAGAGAGAGAAAGAAAGAAACCTCTTAAAACCAATACAGCTTTAGGTGGAAACTTCCAAGGGGGGTGATTATAGGCTACTCAGCTTCTGCTTTGCTGAGAGTCTTAAGAGTAGTGAAGAAAAAGGAAGACAGAGAATACATGTGAAGCAAGAAAAAAAAGGCAAAAAAGGGAAAAGCAGAGAGTTGTCTCAAAATCTACTTGAGAAAATGGGTCTGCTTAAAAGAGTTTCCATAAATGGAAGAAGCTTTAATTCTTGCAGTATGCTAAAGCACAAAAGCTTTTAGTGTCTTACAGAGTTACAGGAGATAAATGGAAGCAAAACTTCAAGAACAAAAATGAAATACCATAAAAGTCCTGAAATCTCTTTTCTTAAAGGCAAAATTTTAATTGTACAGTCTTTTCATGAATTCTGAATGGGACAAATAAAGAATCAACTTGAATCTTCAGAATAACTCCCCAGCCCATCAATGAATATTAATTTCATACTGAAATTTTACACACAATATTGTTCTAAATAGCTCTAATGGGAGCTCCTGCTATGTAATTTTGTGTAATTCCATTATGGTTTTGTTTTTATCATGGTGTTCAAATGCATTATGCATTATAATTGTTCAAACACACATATGTGGTAGGATGTAGGGTCTTCTATCATGATGGAGAATCATTATTTTTAATAAGTTTTTCTCTGATTATAGTGATAATCTATGTTTATTTTTACATATTAGGAAAATTCTAAAAAGTATAGATAAAAACTGTCTCTAATACCAACTTTTAACAAATAACTGATGTTAACATATTTATGTCCTTAACAAGTTATTTTTTGAGACCTACTGTGTGCCAGGCCCTTGTCTTAGAATAAAGACACAGAATTTCCATCCTTCTAAATGAAAAGAGACAGAAAATAATCCTATAAAGAAATAAATAATATTAAACACTAAAATATAATGTGAGGAAAATAAATTGGGCTAAAGTGGTAGTGAGTAAATGACAGGTAGGAAGAGAGAAGAGCTTTAGCTAACAGGAAAAGGTTGGTCACTTTGACAAGGTAACACTTGTGTGATGATCGGGAAGTGTGGCAAGATCCAGGGGAAGATTGTTTTGGGAATATGGACTGGCACAATCAAAGTCCTTGGGAGAGAAATTATTTTCTGGTATGGGAGAGACAGAAGGCCAGAGTGTAGCGAAAGATGGGCAGAGTTGAGGGAGAGAGTGTTGGAGAGTTGGGTGGGGGCCTAATCCAGTAGAGTCTTGGAAGCAATGGAAAGGAATCTGGACTTGATTTTGGTGTGATTTCCATCATGGGAGTCACATGATTTCTTTTAGAAAGATCACTTCAACTGTTATGTGCAGGTTAGATCCCAGGAAACAAAAAAGTAAACATGGAGGTACCTGTCAGGAGGTTGTTGCAAAACCTCCTTGGATGAAGGTATGCTAAGATTGAGGATGTGTTTTGGGCAAGGGGATATAAATTGCTCATAGAATAGATAAGGTCTAAAAAGAAGAAAGTGGTAAACACAAAGGGATCAAAGAAAATTCCTAGGCTTCTGGTCTAAGCAATTCGTGTAGTGGTTCTATTAACTGAGTAGTGAAATTTCATAGGTAAAGTTTTTTTTATCACACAGTCAGAAGACATTGTCAAAATTGTTCCCATTTTTGATTAGCTACTAAAAAGCTCAGAAATACAATTTACTGTAATTAAAATTACAGTAATGGGTATTTGAGATTTCTGACATATTTTTCTTTATCCAACTACATTTCTGATTTCATTGTTTATTTAGGGTCCTATTTTTGAGGTCAAAATAGGGTTTTTTTTAATAGTGTAATGTTATTATAAATAAAAGTTAGTATGTTCCTAACTAAAAAATATAATCCAGATCCTAACACTGAACAATATTTATACCCATTGGCCACCTTTATTTCTTTTTTTGTTATAGCTGACTTGGCTCCTGAGCCTTTTTAAAAATGTATCTATGTTTTCTCCCACTAATACAAGATCATACTTCTTTTAGATGTGGTATATAAACACATGGAATATTACTCAGCCATCAAAAGAATGAAGTCTTCCCATTTAGAACAATGTGGATGGAACTGTGTATTATGCAAGTAAGTCAGAGAAAGACAAACCATATTATTTCATTCACATGTGGAATTTAAGAAACAAAAGAAATGAACATATGGAAAAAAAGAGAAAAAAGGGAAACAAACCATAAAAGACTCTTAAAAGGGGAGGCCTGGGTGGCTGTCAGTTAAGCATCTGACTCATGGTTTCCACCTAGGTCATGATTTCAGTGTCATTAGATTGAGTCCTGTGATGGGCTCCATGCTCAGCATGGAATCAGCTGGAGATTCTGTCTCTCCCTGCCCTTCTTCTTGCTCTCTCTCTCTAAAATAAGATAAAATCTTAGAGACTTTTATTATTTTATTATTTTATTAAGATTTTACTTATTTATTCATGAGAGATCTAGACAGAAGAGAAGCAGAGACACAGGCAGAGGAAGAAGCAAGCTCCATGCAGGAAGCCCGACACTGGACTCGATCCTGGGACTCCAGGATCACACCCTGGGCCGAAGGCAGGTGCTTAACCTGCTAAGCCACCCAGGTGTCCTGAGAGAGAGTTTTAAAGATAGAGAACAAACTGAGGGGTGATGGAGGGAGGTGGGTGGGGGGTGAGCTAGATGGGATTAAGGAGGGCACTTCTGATGAGCACTGGGTGTTGTATGCAAGTGATAAATCACTGAATTCTACTCCTGATGCCACCATCACACTGTATGTTAACTGGAATTTAAATAATGTTTTTTAAAAAATAAGAAAATACTTATTTAAAAAAATTTTTTTTTATTTATTTATGATAGTCACACAGAGAGAGAAAGAGAGGCAAAGACATAGGCAGAGGGAGAAGCAGGCTCCATGCACCGGGAGCCCCACGTGGGATTCGATCCCGGGTCTCCAGGATCGCGCCCTGGGCCAAAGGCAGGCGCCAAACCGCTGCACTACCCAGGGATCCCGAACATACTTTTTTTTATATTAAGAATAATAATCCTCATTCTGCATGCAATTTTGATTTGTCATTTCCCTTTCCATTTTGTTTTTGGTGTTTTCTTTTACAAGACATATTTTGTTTTTACACAAATTTATTACTATTTTCTTTCATGATTTTTTGTGACTATAATACTATACCAGTTCAACATTTACTTTTTGTATTTATCTTTTCAACCTATTTGAGACTAAGTCAATCATTTATGAAATGTGTTTTCCTGGGCTTAGTTCTTAGGGACGTGATTGTCTGTTTTCATTAAATAACTGCATCATTCCTAGCACTTCCACTTTTGAGTGCTCTGTCTCACAGGAGTTTCACTGCCAACTTCCTCAATAGGTCATGGCACCTAGCACAAGTGCTGCTTATCATCACTACATACCCCAGAAATAAAATCATCAAATAAATTTAAAACATCAGGGTGCCTGGGTGGCTTAGTAGAGTAAGCATCCCTTTGGCTCAGGTCATGATCCCAGGCTTCTGGGATCAGCCCCACCCAGCATTGGGGCTCCCTGCTGGCACAAGGTGGGGGGAGGTCTGCTTCTCTCTCTCCCTCTGTCCCTCCCTATTGCTCAGACTCTCTCTTTCAAATAAATAAATAAATACATTTAAAACATCAAATCAATTCATTAGGGGTAAAAGCAAAACAAAACTAACCAAGAATGAAAAAGAGCAAGAATTAAAATTAATACACATAGAAACTAATGGTGTATTAAATAGATCAAATAGCCACATAGGGCAAACATTTATTCCAAATATTTCCACCAAAAGGAACCAGGGATTCCTAATAAATGACTGACTCCAGGTCTGAAGCAGGGAAAGGACAAGACAACTTGGGACCTTTTATGCCAGAAAACAACAATCTTCATGGTGATGAAAGGATGAAAGGTCACACCATAAGACTAAAACATCCAGCTTGAACAAGCTCTTATTGGAAAGAATTCCCCCTAAAATATGAGTCCTTAGTGGTGTTTAAGAAAGAGAAAAGAGGTAAGAGAAAGCTTTTCTTTGCCAAAGAATTTCAGCTAATTAACACACAGGGAGGACTTCTGGTTTCTGATCTAGCATCTGAGGAGCTTGGAAGTGATGCCCTTCCAAGTTAAAAACTGAACAAACTGAAAAATCAACAGCTTTTCTAATCTGGCAGAGAAGTGAGGTCATATGGCAAAACACTGACTCAAAAACTGGAGAGATGGACAAAGAAAGAACATCACAACCTATTGGAGCAAACCCCATGAGCAGAAATCTCTGTGGGAACCTGTGTCAGGACAGGAACACCTAAACTAGAATTGATGAATTAGTAGAGGCTCAGTGTGAACTAGTTTTAGAGTTAAAAGTTTCAGGGGTGGCTAGTCATAGGGGGGCTCCACAGTTTTGTGAATTTTACCTCCAATATTTCTTATTGTGAATATTAAAGAAAAATCCCCATGTGCTTCCAGCAGGAGGAGGGAAAAAGGCACCATTTTTGAAGAGGTCAGAGCACTCTGTTCTTAATGAAGCAGCTAGTCAATCAGAGCCTAAGTAACGTGTGGAAAGGAAAATACCCTGCTCCAGACCACTCTACCCATCCTGTCCATTTCAGGAACTAGGGGAAGACTGAAAAGCACTTGTGAAGTTCACAGTCTAGGGGCACAGATTCAGTAGAAGATTGAAACTGAGGGGTCCTTGAGTGGCTGAGTCAGTTAAGTGTCTGACTTTGGCTCAGGTCATGATCTCCTGGGATTGAGCCCTGCATGATGTTTCACTCCCTGCTCAGCAGGACTATGCTTCCTCTCCCTCTGCCCCTCCCCAACCCCTGCTTGTGTCTCTCTATCTCAAATAAATAAATAAAATCTTTTAAAAAAGGATATTGAAACTGAACCATAACACTATATAGAATACTTCCCAGTCCCTCACACCTCACTACCACATCACTGAAGTCTTATTTATTGACGTTCCTTTTATCCAATACTTCATGTCTACATTTTTACAGAAAAATTACAAAGCATACTAAAAGGTGAAAAATACAGCTTGAAGAGACAGAGGATCAGAACCAGACTCAGATATGTCAGGGTTGTTGGAATTATCAGACCGGGAATTTAAACTATGATTCCTATGCTAAGAGGTCTAATGGAAGAGGTAAGCAGCATGCAAGAACAGATGGGCAATGTGTGCAATGAGATAGAAATTCTAAAAATAAAAAGAATTGCTAGAGATCAAAAACCTGGAAAACATGAAGACTGCCTGTAACAGGCTCACTAGTAGAATGGACACAGCTGAGGAAAGAATTTCTGAGCTTGAGGCTATGTCAGTAGAAACCTCTAAAACTGAAAAGCAAAGAGAGAAAGACTGAAGAGAAAAAGAAAAAAAAGAAAAGAAACAATATCCAAAAACTGTGGAGCAACTACAAAAAAACCTCTAAAACTGAAAAGCAAAGAGAGAAAGACTGAAGAGAAAAAGAAAAAAAAGAAAAGAAACAATATCCAAAAACTGTGGAGCAACTACAAAAAATTATAACCTATATGCGGTATAAATGGAATACCAAAATGAGAAGAGAAAAAAGAATAGAAGAAATGTTTGGAGCAATAATGACAATTTCTCCAAGTTAATGTCAGACACTAAAACACTGATCCAGGAAGCTCAAAGAATACCAAACAGGATAAATGCCAAAAAACACAGAAAGAATAGTAGAATTAGATTTTTTTGTAAAGGACACCTGGGTGGCTCAGTGGTTGGGCATCTGCCTTCCACTCAGGGTGTGATCCTGGAGTCCCGGGATCAAGTCCCACGTCTGCTCCCTTCATGGAGCCTGTGTCTCCCTCTGCCCATGTTTCTGCCTCTCTCTGTCTCTCATGAATAAAATCTTTTAAAAAAAAAAGAGTTTTTGGTAAAGATTCATTTATTTATTTTAAAGAGAGAGAATGCAAGTGTGAATGGAGGAGAGGGGCAGAGGAAGAGAGAGAAACAGACTTTCCCCCTGAGCTAGGAACTCAATGCAGGGCTCAATCCAGGACCCTGAGATCATGACCTGAGCCAAAATCAAGATTTGGTCACTTAACCAACTGTATCACCCAGGCGCTCAAACTAGAATTTTTTTTAATTAAAATTAAAAAGTCTACACTTGATAATCCTATATTTTGAAAAAAGGATTCTATAATTTGAAACAAAATTATTTTTTTTCAAAACAGCTTTTCTCGTCAAGATATAAAACAGTATGTGTGTGTGCATATTATATATGTGTGTGTGTATATATATATATATATATATAGAGAGAGAGAGAGAGAGAGAAAGAGAGAGGAACATCTTATTTCTTTTTGGTTCAATCCAGTGAAAAGCAAGGCACATCTCAGATGCAGAGCCTCCTCCCTTAACTAAAGTAACAATTTTCTTGAAATTGTGTTTTGTGGTCAGTATAACAAATCTAATATGGGTTCTGAGCCAGAACCAGGGGTATGATTGATTCACTGCCCTCCCCACCAAGATGTCATCCATTCACCAGATTGGCCCTATGTGTATGGCAGGTAGTGAGTGTGCCCAGTGCAGAGTGTGGTGGAGCAGAAGTCCACTTGGCAGAGAGAACCTAGAGAGTAGTATCACCAGGAGGTGATAACCATTCTTCCAACAGTTTCTGGGTTTCCCATGGGGAATGCCTTCTCCTGGCCACAAGTTTAATGGAGAAAGGGAAAAACTGAATTATGCCTGAGCAGGTTAAAGACATAATCTGAGGAACCCCATTGAAAACTAAATAAATGGCCTCAATGGTTTCTAATTTCAGGTGATTGATGGCAAATAGAGCTGCTATGTGTACACAAAACAATAAATACCAGTATTTTATCCATCAGATTGTAGGCTCTCTCGGACAGAAACTGTGGTGTTTTTCTCACCACAAGTGTTCACTTGCTAACATGGCCATAATCTTTTACCCCTCCTTATATTCACATTTGAAACAATGTGACTTTGCAGCTCACCCTGTTAAGAGGTGGAATGGAAGCTGGCCTTGCAACTTGCTTCCAATGATAAAATGCATCAAAAGCAATGCTGTGCTAGTTCCAAGCACAGGTCTCAAGAGACCTTTCATGCTCTTGCAAACCTGGCAATGTGAATAAGCTCTGGCTAGCTGCCTGGAGCATCCAACCACTTGGACCAGAGGCAAGCAGCTGACGCCATTCTGGTGGAGCTAGCCTCCACTGACCTAACAGCTAACTACAGATGCATGAATGGGCCAAGCCAACAATCATAAGATAAGTCCAGCTCAGCCCAGCCAAGATGACCACTTGCAGAATGATGACCTAAGTAAAAGGCTATTGTTTTAAGCCACAAAGTTTAAGGGTAGTTTACCAGGTAGCAAAAGCCAAGTGATATGCTACCATCCCTAGTGTTTACCACAGTATCAAGCATTTAGAAGGCACATATCAAAAGTTGGATGAATATGTTGTTGAATAAACCCATCTACTGTAATGCCCAATATTGCACCAAGTGTGAGGTATAGTGAGAATAGATGTTGGTCTCTGCCATCAGGCAGCAGAAGAGAACAAGTAGGTGGTATTTACACAAGATACTGCAGCAACCCAAGCTAGTGGTAGGATAACACAGGAGATGGCCAGGCCCCAGGGGAGAGGGAACTCCTTGAGGAGGATACATTAGCTGAGTATTAAAAAAAAAAAAAAAGGCAAAGTGACAGGATTAAGTAGTGGCATTGTGCGTACATGCTGTACAAAAAGAGAGAAATGTGTAGAAGACTACAAACTAAACTGCTCAAGAAAATGGGACTGCATCAGGGGAGAAGTAAGTGATGAACTTAGTGTGGCTTTGCTGCCAGCTGCATGGAACTCAGCTCTCACTCCAGCCCAGAGTAGCAAAGTAGGACCTGACCTGTGCTTGACACATGGAGGTGTTCTGAGCAATAAATGAGATAACCTATGTAAAGCACTTGCCCAGTGCCAGCATGTACTAGAAACCTGATCAAGCCTGCCTATTCTTACTGTGTCCATGGTCTTGTTATTGTAGGCACGTATTTCTTTGGGCTTACATATATTTCAAGAAAGTAGAAAATAAATCTTTGAAAAATGAGGTGATCACTAAATACTACAAATATATATGTTAACCTTAAAAGGTAACAAAATCTTGAGCTGAATCTTTATATTCTGTGTTTCTGTAATAAATCAATAAAATAAAAAAGGAGAGAAAAGGTTTTCCAGGCAGAAGGGACAGCAACTATAAATTGAGGAGGTTGTGAAACTGTTTGGCACATACAGGGGAAGGCAAATGCCAAATCGGACCAAAGTACGATGTGCCAGGGACATAGGTGGAGAGATGAGGTGAAGCAAATAGCAGGCGCCAGGTCGTGAAGGAAGTACCTCATGTGTAAAGCTGAGTTTGGAGTTCCTGCCACAGGCAATGGGGAGCCATGCTGCCTCTTATTTGGAATGGATGTAAGCAGCAGTCTTCATAGAAACACTCAAGGTATACACTTGTTATTTAAGTAGGATGACACCATTTCACTTATTCAGCTTTACCTAACAATTTTTGGATGCCCTCTAGAGATCACTACTTCTCTAGTATAGGCAAATCCCCATAATAAGATCCAGGTCCTGGATCTTCAGAGGGTTTCCAGCCTGGTAGATAAGATAGCCTTGGAAGCAAAGGCTACAACTCCATACGCTGTGTTGTAAATGGAAAATGGATCATGTTCTGTGGAATAATGGGTCAGAACAACTAATTCTGGGAGATGAGGAGGGGCAGGAATGTTAAGGGCAAAGTTTTTGGAAGTAAGAGTTCTGTGGTGTACTGAATGAAAAATGACCCCAGTCTCTGTCCATTCCTGGACTCTCCAGTTTCTCTACAGGCCACCCCTTTCTATGACCCTCTCCATCATATCAGAGTTCCATTTCCAATTCTATGTCAGCTGCCTGTGATTACCAGTACGAATATTTGGGCACCAATTACCAAAAAATAAATGCATTGTGCCCAAAATTGCGAATCTGAGAAACCACCAAGGAGCCAACACCGCTGCAAGCGCACTAGGGTTTATTAGCAAGCTCGAGCTTGGGTCCAAGTATACGCAACACAGCAGAGCAGGGACTTGGACCCCAAGGCTAAGAGGCATAGCAGCTTTATAGGGGCCAGTGGCCAATGGGATTGTAACATACGCAGAAAGTTGCACAGTCACGTCGGTCCACACACAGGTGGCTAATTGAATCACAATTTACCCTATAGTGACCATTTGAACTGGCCTATCACTCTGGTTGGAATTGGCACACAGTTTTGGTGGGCACAAGGCGGGGTTACATTTTTATGAGCTGATTTCCGGTAAGGGTGTGCTCAGCGGCTTGATTAGGGTGGGGCAATGCCTTAAGCAATAAGCAGGTCATGTGGAGGTCATACAGGAGGTGGCGGGTGCAGCACAAAATGGAGTTAGTCCTGCTCTGCTTGTCCAGGGGTAGGGGATTTTTGTTAAATTTCCTGGGTCCTACACAATCATTTATAATATTGACGTAGGAACAAGTTAGGGGCAAACAGGACTAGGCAGGGAAAGGTAAGGGAAAGGCCCTAGAGTAGGCTCCAATGCCTCCCAAGAAAACAGATAAGACAGTAAAAACAGAAAAAATAAACTTGGCTCCCTAGCTGCAAAATGTTAGGGAGTATCCCCCTTTAGTGGCTCCTAAGTAATCACAGAAAGTCACCTGACTACAAAGAAATATGCCATTAAGGTGTTATCAATAGTCCCTGCTCAAACCAAGATGGCACAAGAATCTCAAGGCCATGGGCTACCTGACTAGGTTCACAGAAATCCCAGAGGTAGGGAAATATTATGGAGGAGATGTTACCCAGAGAGAAGGGAGCACCTTGTTTGGGCTCATGATATTTACAAGAACATCTTGTTTGTTATTAGGATAGATACCATGTTTGTTCTAAATATAGACATGGTATTTACAAATCCACCCTCATATTAATAGGAAATTTACCAAGTTCCCTGGTCAGTTTCCTATAAAAGGCCATAAAAACCCTCAGTGGTAACTCTGACCCGAGCCCTCTCACTTTTGAGAGCTTTCTCTGTATCTCTGCTTAATAAACTTCTATTGCTTGGCTCACTCTGTTGTCTGAGAGATTTTCTTCGACTCTGAGACAAAAACCAAGCTCTCCCGTTATCAGTATGATGTAAATTGGGCCCAAAAGAACTAAATCACAAACACTGTACATTTAGATTTACCCCGTTCCCAAGTCCCAGAAGGGAAAGTTAGCAATTTTTCCCTTTTGCTAAGGGGGCCCAAACTTATAACTCTTAAAACTCATATTAACCAACCACACAATTCAGCAAAAATCCAAGTCAATAGCTTTGAACACCATGGCTCTCAATTTCATAAATTTGAAATTTTGTTCAATGTTAGATCACACATTAAGAGCCATGTTATGATTTATACCATAAAATTTGAATGTTTGGTAAAATAGAAATCCACAGTGAAAATTTTTAAGATGCAAAATCCAACATGAAAAACTTTGATTAGGTTTTACTACTAAATGGGTTCTTTAGTCAGTTTAGCAAGAGCAACCAATCCTCAGGCTTAAGCAGCCACCAAAGATGGTGGCACACAATGACCTTCCCTTATGTGGGACCCTCACCTACGGATCCATTTGTCAAGCTTTATATCTGTGTTCAGTTTGTGTTCATCTATACCACAATGCATTTTTATTATGTTGATTGTCTTAAATTTAGCTGCTTAGCCAAAATCTACTGCAAGAACAGCTATACATTAAAGAAGAGATACTGTGGGTTTTCTCATAATGCAAGAAAACTTTCTCAGCAGTTACCAAATTTATGACTACGTTGGGAAAGTTAAACCATCACCTTCCACATCTATTGATCCTTTCTTGCTTTTGTATAGCCTCTTGCAACAAGTTGCACATTTAGATAGGTAGGACTATAGATGAGATTAATATAAAATAATGTTCTTTTGGAGGGCTGAAATCCTCTAAGCTCCTTTACTATGATCTATCATGAAAACATTTATTTCTACATATTCATGTGCCCCACTGAAAGCTACTTCAAGTGGTACTAAAAACGGTTCCTAAAAATAGACTTGGAACAATCTATTCCAGTATGCTGTATATATTCTGTGTGATTCTCAGACTTGAAGACTCTTAGTGAATGAGAGCCACTTTGGCAGCTCTTGGCCCATGAGTAAGTTACAGAACCAGGATCTGAACCCAGCCAGTCCAGCTCCAGAGTCTGTCCACATTACATGCCTCACTACCACTGAAATTGAGGCTGATATCCTCAACACATGGGAAGCCGTATGTGTTAGCTATTATTATTTTTGTTGGACTTGAGATATACATATGTAATCTATAGATATATGTGTATGTATATACATGTAGGTACATATATGTACATGTATCTGTGACATTTATAAACATCTTTGGTAATTTAAAAAAATCAATAAATGAAAACAATAATAAAAAAGAGACAAAAGACTATAAGTAAATTAAGTAAGTAAAATATAAAAGCTGTATTTCTGGTGTATGTTTTCTTTGATCTACTATGGCCATTTATCTCGTTTAAGTGAGCAGTTTTGACCCTTGACGAAATAGTACCAAAGTGAGAGTATTCAATCAGATCTTCTACAAAAAAATAAAAGAATATCATGCTGAATGTTAAGATGAAATACTCTGGAGGTTCAAGTAACCTAAAAAAATCTAGGAAACAAAATAATAATAATAATAATAATAATAATAATAATAATAATACTGATAATCAAGTAACAGCAAGAATCCCTTATTTCTTAGAAGGCATACCCAGCACTACACATTTAACAACCACATCCTCATATGGGTCTTGATACACCCATGTATGAATTCAAGTGCTATATGAAGACTCACTGTATCAATTTTACAGGAAAAGTTCTGTGTAACATAGATGGTGTCTGGGCAGCCCCAGTGCCCCAGCGGTTTAGCGCCGCCTTCAGCCCGGGGTATGATCCTGGAGAACCAGGATCGAGTCCTATGTCAGGCTCCCGGCATGGAGCCTGCTTCTTCCTCTGTGTCTCTGCCTCTCTCTGTGTCTGTCATGAATAAATAAATATTTTTTTAAAAAAGAAGGTGCTTGACTAGCATGTGAATTCATTTGCTAAAAGCAAACTTTCCTAACGTATTACTGTTTCAATTTGGATATGAATATTTAGAAAGTTAATTTTTAAATAAAAATATAAATAAAAAATATTTGGTTATAACTGTATATTCCATCACAGGTGGTAAGAGCTTATTTATAGTCAAGTAATAATTGATATGAAATCTTTAAAGGTTAATTAACCTTCTCCAATAAATAAAAATATTCATAACCTGAAACAGGAGTAGCAAACTGATAATTTACTCAACATCTCAGTATAATGAAAATAAAAATTTTTTTAATATTCACTGAAATTTTTATTATATTCTGATAGAGTAGAATCTCACTTTCCAATATTCTTAATTAGAATTATTTCTCTAGACATTCATAAAAACACAGTACAGGTCAAAGTCACCAGGAAGTAATACCTCAGGAATAACAGAGCCTCAGACAAGCTTGCAAGTTCATCTTGTATTTGTGAACCAAGGGGAGGAAGAAGGTACACTGTAGGGTTACAAGAGGTTTGATATGACCAGCAAGCATCAGTCTCTATTTGGCCTCACCTCATGAACCTACAGCAATACCTGGGAGGAGATTGTAGTAGAGTGTTAACTCAGAAATGGCCTTTCTCGTGAAACTTGGGGTTGTTACAGGGCCTCATTTGTCTCTTGTCTTGGGGAACTTTGGGACTCCCAAATGTTCATGGGAGTCAATTTGAATGTGGCTATTAGTAACCCAAAAAAGGACATTTGAAAAGAATACTAGAAACTTTCTCTAAGTGCCCTGGAAACTTGGGCTGGGATGTAAGGAAGGCATCTCTACTCTGCACTCCAGGAGAGTCCTTTAGGGAAGAAGGGACATGCAGGGAGCTTCTGCCACCTAGACGGATCCTGGGAGCACTGCTAAGAGGGAAATCCAGGAATTGTCCCCTACAAGAGCTACTTACCATTAGAAGTAGCAGAAACAAATATTACAGTGAACAAAATTTGTGCTTGCAGGTATCTATTCCAGTATGACTCATTTTTTAAAAAAGTTTTTATTTATTTATTCATGAGAAACACAGAGAGGAGAGACAGAGAGAGAGAGAGAGACAGAGAGAGAGAGACAGGCAGAGGGAGAAGCAGGCTCCATGCAGGGAGCCCGACGCGGGACTCGATCCCAGGTCTCCAGGATCACGCCCTGGGCTGAAGGCGGCACTAAACCGCTGAGCCACCCAGGCTACCCAGCATGATTCATTTTTAAGAGAAAAAGAACTCAGTCACCAATGGCCATAATGTCCAGGACAAATATAATTACACTTTTAATATATACCATATCAAGGAGAGCAAATACATTTTTCCTACAACCACATGTCATAGGTTTAGAGATCCAGAAACTCCAGAAGGCTTAAATCTACTACTGAGTCCCTAAAATACCAACTCTACCAGGAGTATATAGCCTAATGGAAGGAGGTTAATCTTGCTTTAGACGTCTAGTATGTTTTGAATTTGTGATCTGGTGCCAAGTGCTACCATTCCTCATTTCCCTGGGGTGGTGCTCATCTCCTGGCATCTTTGTGGGGAGCCACCACTCCCCATTCTTAGAACAGATGATTTAGGTGGAGCTGACCACTGGTGGGCTGTCCCTGACCCAGATCTGGCCAGAACACACTCTTTCCCCTGCACAGAGTGGTGGATTCAGGGATGATGAGGCCACCTGGGTCAGGCCACTGAGACTCAGGGGTCAGAACCACAACTTAAGTAGAAGATATCTGCAGGAACACTTCTCTTCCTGAGAAGGCAAGCTGTCAGGGCAACATAATTCTGACGCTGCTGGTAATCTCCTTTGCTGGCACATGCAGGGATCCTGCCTATAGAGAGGACAGTAGAGTCTAGAGCAGAAAAAGAAAGGGAAAAGCAAAAAAAAAAAAAAAAAGAAAGGGAAAAGCACAGTGTGTCTGATGACACTTGGGAGACCTTTGGATCCTGCAAGTATGAAGCTAAGGTATCCTTGGATATCACAGATATTTGAACCAATAACTTTCTGTCTTATATAGGCCAGTTTGAGCTGGTTTTTCTTTTTTTAAGGTATTTATTTATTTATTTATTTATTTATTTATTTATTTATTTATTTATGAGAGAGAGAGAGAAAATGAACATGAGCAGGAGGAGGGGGAGAGGGAGAAGCAGATTCCCCACTGAGCAGGGAGCTTACATGGGGGCTCAATCCCAGGACCCTGGGATCATGACCTGAGCCGAAGGCAGATGTGCAATCAACTGAGCCACCTAGGCATCCCTGAGCTGGCTTTTCTTCACTTGAAAACCTAAGAATCTTGACTTACTTGCCTGTATTTACATTTAGTTGGATTCAACAAACATTGTTTGAGGACCTAGTGAGGGCCAGGCACCATGCTATGTGCTTAGGCTACAAATATGAATGACACATAGCTGCCGATCTCATAAGAGTTCTACTGTTGTGCAGTAAACCTAACTTTTAGTGATTCTCTACAGGTTAGCAGGACACATGCTGTTTTAAAACCACAGGTCCATGGATCTCTGTCCTGACCAGAATAGCCTCACTGCACCAGAAGAGTCATTTTGAAGGACAAGGAAAGGGAATGCACTCAACTGGTAAGCTTTAAAAAAAAAATAAAAAATAAAAATAAAAATTAACAATAAAAACAATAACAAAAAAAACCCCATAAAACTGGCAGTATATTTTTATAAACTAATAAAGAAAAAAATATCCTTGAGAAGCTATTCTATGAGAATCAGAATATCTATCATATAAAAACAGTGTTCTTGAACATAAGAGTAAATAATAGATTCTAAGCTTACTGTGTCAAAAATAACAATGTAGGAAAATAAACTACTAAATTTAGTTGAGTGTTAACTATGATGGAGATAAAACAAATGAACCCAGAGAGCACGAAACAAGGCTACACAATAAGTCAGGAATTCATTTTAATAGCTTTGCATTTAAAATACTTTATCTTTGCTGCCATTAATCAATACTCATTTTCAACCCAAAAATACAAGAGGAAAGAGATTACCTTCTCTAATATATTTAATTTTATTTAGAGCATGGTATGATAGCATAGGTATAATAGAGGACAAGGTATTGTACTGCTGCAGGGCATTCACTTTTAACAAGTGAAGAGTCTCATTTCCATTTCCTCATGAGAATACAGCAACACCTTTCATAAAACTAGATAAGAACTTTAAGAGGAGTCAAAAAAGTGACCTTTTCCAAAGATCTCATATTAGTCTCACTCACCCTTTATAAATAAAAGTAACACTTTGTTGTGTTTTAAGTAGGTCATAACAAAAAGATAAAATAGAATTTGCATATAGCTTTTACAGAAATAAATCTGGTAGGAATCTCAAAGCTGTTGTGTAGAGCAAACCCTAAGTAGAGCTGAGAAGTTAGTAAAGTTTCGGCTTCAGCCCTCGGCTTCCGAGCTCTCAGTTGTGTTACACCTTCCTTCAAGTGCTGTATTCCCCTCACCTCCATGAATCTGGAAGTTCTGCAAATTCTAAAGGTATTTCTCTCCTTTTGTCCAAGTACCAACAGGGAAGAATAACATACTCAGAGCTTGAAAAGCAATTTGCCTTTCTTTTTCCTTATTTTTAAGATTTTATTTAAATGACAGAAAGAGAAAGCACAAGCAGGGGGTGGGGGAGCAGCAGAGAGAGGGTGAAGCAGACTCCCCGCTGAGCAGGGAGCCCAATTGGGGACTCGATCCCAGGACCCTGGGATCATGATCTGAGCTGAAGGCAGATGCTTCATTGATGGAGCCCCACCCCCACCCCAGGTGCCCCTGAAAAGCAATTTTCTTGAGGTGGGACAAGGCAGGAACACTTCAGCCAATTTGTAGCCCATTTAGTCTCTCCATTCAGAGGCAACGTGACAGAGTTGTACTGAACAGGAATTTTGGGGTTCATCTCCCAATGACACAGTGAAGTCAGGGTCTAGGAATCAGCCAAGTCAATCTGAGCATGCACTGTCATTAAGGTTAGGAAATCTGTGCTCTGCATTGTTCTTTGCTTTCCTTTCTCCACAGTCTCCAGGAAACATTTTCTTTAAAATACCAAGCCTTACCTGAGCTGCCCTACATGAAAGAGACTTTTTTCACACTCCCTTCAAGTACTCTGTTCCAGGTACAGTTGTGAGAACAGCCAGCCAAACTCTGGACCCCATGTGGAGGACCAGATGGAAACGGTGAACCTTTGCTAAAAGTCAGAACAGGTCCCTCCTGCCAGGTCCCAGGCCTTGACACACCTTATTAACCAGCACACAGCAACCTCAAAAAATAATTCACAGTGAGGTGTTAATGATTAATAACAAGTTTAACGTGTTATGGCTCAAACACAAGCCAGTAATACATTTTAAAAGAGCAAAACAAGGGATGGAATAGTACAATTAAATCTCAAATACCCAAACTGTGGAAGGAGCCCTGGTGTCCATTGAAAGATGAGTGGATAAAAATGTGGTCTATATATACAAAGGAATATTAGCCATCAGAAAGGACAAATATACGCCATTTGCATCAACGTGGATGGAACTGGAGGGTATTATGCTGAGTGAAGTAAGTCAATCAGAGAAGGACAAACATTATATGGTTTCATTCATACGGGCAATATAAAAAATAGTGAAAGAGATTAAAGGGAAAAGGAGAGAAAATGAGTAGGAAATATCAAAGAGGGTGACAAAACATGAGAGATTCCTAACTCTGGGGAATGGACAAGGGGTAGTAGAAGGGGAGGGGGGTGAGGGACGGAGTGCCTGGGTGACAGGCACTGAGGGGGGCACTTGATGGGATGAGCACTGAGTGCTATACTATACGTTGGCAAATTGAACTCCAATAAAAATATATACAAAAAATAAAAATAAAAATAAATAAATCTCAAATACCTAGACAGCTTATAAAATTCTTAGACCATTAAGATCCTCAAATCAATTCAGTTTCCTAACATTGATTCCATCTGTCATAAAGGAAAGATGGCTTTGCCAACAACTGGTAAAATTCCACCCATATCCAGATGTCTTTCCCAATTGTACCACCTAATCCCTTCCCTATGTGTCCACCAATACATATAATAAGGTCCTCTTTACCTAGTGGATGCTAATAAATATTTGTGAAGGGGTCATAGCATGGGGTGAAAAA
Organism: Canis lupus dingo; assembly: GCF_003254725.2. NCBI lineage: Eukaryota > Metazoa > Chordata > Mammalia > Carnivora > Canidae > Canis > Canis lupus. The sequence goes on along the minus strand of NC_064245.1, from coordinate 14,288,670 downwards.
AAATCCAGAATCAAGACAGCTTTGAAAGGATGAAAATCCAGGAAAAATTATTAATAGGTAGAAAAAATAGGTAATTACCTATTGTTCAATACCTACTATATAACAGATGCTACATTTTTTAAAAGAAATTTAAAATAATACTTACCATGTCATTCAAAGAAATCACAGAAAAAAAGTGACATTAAATAGAAGTAAAGGGATCCCTGGGTGGTGCAGCCGTTTGGCGCCTGCCTTTGGCCCAGGGCATGATCCTGGAGACCCGGGATCGAATCCCACGTCAGGCTCCAGGTGCATGGAGCCTGCTTCTCCCTCTGCCTATGTCTCTGCCTCTCTCTCTCCCTCTATATGACTATCATAAATAAATTTTAAAATATACATATTTAAAAAATAAATAGATAGATAGATAGATAGATAGATAGATAGATAGATAGATAGAAGTAAAATTATTTTCATTGTAAAATGAGTCAAAACCTGGCCCGTGAGAGTTACCTGATTAGGGTAAGTTCAGCATTATTTATAAGTTTGTCAGGAGTCTGAACTAATCAACACACAGCCTGAGATCAACATGTTTCCTCCAGGGGACTGGACCAGTGACACTGACCATTCAGAATTCAGGGATATTCGTGTTCAACAAATTCAATCCTGACCACTTAGGTTTATTTGAAGCGGGCCCCTGTATTTCCCAATATAGAGGACGCACTTTTTTTTTGTTTTGTTTTGTTTTGTTTTTTTAGAGGACGCACTCTTTAAGCAAAAGTGAAGCAGGATATCATTGGAAAGATAAGAATGATACAAGGCTGAGAGGCCCAATAAAATTCTCAAAAGTCCCCCAAACTCAGAGATAATTACAAAATCAGATTCATTTAGATTTTAACTATCTTTTTAATCTGAATATAAATTCTCAGAAGATAGGGACTTTTTTGCTCACCAAGTGAAGAACTTGACATGCTAGCAATATTCTCTTTAGTCTTAACTCTTGAGGCCTTTTACCTATAAAATGAACTCTAGAATATGACATCTGTCCTCCTTAGATTCCAGAGTCTTCAAACTATGGATCAAAAAGAGGTTTTAGTGCAGAAAGAGTCAGAGCTGAGTCATCAGATTCAAGTCTAATTTAACAGTTGAGGATGGTGAGGACTGGCCTATGGTCACATGGTCATACCGAGGCAGAAAATGAGAGTAGAAGACAAATCTACTGATCTTAACGAGGGAAGTATTTTTTTAACACACTCTATGCCTCTGATGCAACAGCTCTTACTCTTTACATTCTGCTGCAGGTTAATACCTTTGGCAAGAGACAATTTCCTTGTATCAATACTTCATCAGCTCAAATATTGGAAGAGAAGCAAAACAAGTCAAAAGTACTTTTGCATAAACTCCCATATCCTTTTAGAAGGGATATGCAAAATTTCAAAAGAAAAGAGTAGGTAGGTTTACTGAATTCACAAAATCACCCAACAGAACCATTCACAGACTATGCCTATAACAAGTAAATTACTAATATGGGTGTGGTGGACTGGTGTTGATTATCACAATAACCTAGGTATTGCTTTCAAGGTATTTTGACAAACATTCGGCTGATGGGTGTAAAATACGTTTCCCAAAGAAACACAGCTTTCAAAACAAATTACAACAGGACTTTTCACAGTATCTTCTTTAATCCAGTATGATCAACTTTGGGCAGACAGACTTACTCTCTAACAAAACTGATGGGCTCCTGCCATTATGCAGATCCTGTAAACCCAACAAATTAACCCACTCTTTTATCATGTGTTTTTCTGGAAACCAGTTGCCCAGGCAGTGACAATTCCCAGCAACCCTTGCATCTAAATGAGGCCATATGACTGGTTCTCACTAGTGGAATGTAGATGCAAGAGATCTCTGTCACTTAGTAGCCAAGTTCCCCATCCTCTGTCATTCTTCTGAACACAAAGGATTCCAAGGTTCCTAGGAAATAGCACAGTCTCAGTAGGGAAGAAACCTGGGTGCTAGGAGAGCTCAAAAACACATATAGTGGATGTTATAACTTCTAATGTGTTAAGCCCCTGTAATTTTGGAGCTTATTTTTTTTAGCCAGTAGCAATAACCTAAGTAACACACTGACCTTACTAGATAGATCCATAGGCAAGACAGACATCCAGGTGATAGTAGCTGCCAATAAATGTGGCATAGAATATATAAATTTTATGATTAAAGAGTCATAAAATTGCTCCCAAGATCAGTCACTGGTAGGCTTAGTTCAATCCAAACGTGAAAGTTCTTATGGTCAAGTTGAGCATTTAAAAGGATTTTTTATTCTACCAATACTGGGGGGGGGGGGTGATAAGATTTACTGTGATAGCCTCTGACTTCAGATTTCTGCTGTCACTTATGTCTCTGTAAGTTTCTGAAACCTAAGGGGACGTGGGACTCTAAGATCTCAGCAAAACAACTCCTCATTTGTAAGCTTCATTTGAGAGGACATATTATTTTAAAGGAAGAGGAAGCATCAATTCCTGGTGCTAAGGTACAGGACACTTTTAGAGACACTTGGTCTGCAATAACAAAAGGTCCTAAACCTGTTCAGATGTCCAAAGTTCTGACAAAAAAGATATGCCTCTTTCTTAATAAAAAAAAAATATATATATGAGATATCGATCTCCTGTGGCCAATAAATCTCTGTGCAAATGATGACTTAAATTCCAATGGAAATGTTTACTGTCTATTTTGTACCTGTTTTTATAGCAACTAGTGATGGTGGTGCCTTCTTAAAAGAAAACAAGAACATTAGAGCTACATGTTGATTATGAGCTAAATTAGGGAAATGTGACCATGAAGGTGTGTTCTCTTCAGCGGCAAGCTGAAAAACAAAGGCTTGAACAAATGGGAAGTACAGAGTCCCACAAAGTTGTTATCATATCTTGTGGCAGACATGATGAAATTTGAGATCTTTTATTTCATATGAAGCCAAAATTGTGTTTTCAGTGTAGTTTATGGTTGGTTAATCTCAGACGTTGCTCACATAGCTCACACTACCAAACCTTTTAGCAATTTCATACATTTTAACTTTGTGTTATATTTGTCAAATAATGAGAATACCCAAAAAGTGTTTTGATTTGGACAGAATTTTTTACTTAAAACTATACATTAAAAAAACCCATTATTATTGTGGTAAGGGGCCTTTTTAAATGGAGTTGAACATGAAAAATGAAAAATCAATGAAATAGATTTTTCCAGTGATTGAGACCAAACAACTAATTTCCTGTGTTAATTTTTAATCAGTTTTATACGAATAGCTTCTTCATGAAGTTTTCCTTATCTTTCTCTGATGGATATAATATCTTTTTCCATATCTATGTACCTTTTATGACACTGATTACTCTCTAAGTTATTGTTCTAGCTATTTACGCACTTTACATACTATTTACTTATACTAATAGACTCATACTCTAGGAAGCATCCACATCTGATTTAACTTAATCTTTCCTGTACTTCGGTATCTTCTAGAATGCCAGGCTTGTAGAAAGAATACAACAAATGTTTCAAAAGAGGCACACACACTAAAGAACACTATCCATGGACTCCTGGCTATAATATCTTAAGGAAACTAAGCCCATGTCCACATGCCAATACAGGTGGGGATATCATTTCTGTACCTTATATAACAAAGCAGTTACAGTGGAGGTGCTGCTGGACATTTTTCTAATACTTAAACTCTTCTCTGAAAATGTCAAAGCCAGTCCTCAAGTTAACCTCAGTGGAACTGTACCTAGAATAAATGCCCAAACACTAGCATTTAAAAAATATATAGATTTAATCACCTCATTAAACACTGTGCTTAAACTACACCAAAGCAGTTCCTCATCTACATCATGCAATGACATTTGAAAGTCAGAATGTAGTAATTTTAAAATGCTAGCTCCATCCATCACACCACAGCCTAACATCTAAATACAATAAATAATTGGGAATAAACTTTAAAATGTTTTAAATTTTCATTTGGAGGTCTAAATAAAAGCCTAACAACCATTATTTCACTTATTTTACCCATTATTCCAATTTGTCATTTATTTTTTAAAAAAGCAGATGACAAAAAAAGCATATTCCATCCAATCTGAGAAACATAATTATTTTGTGTCATACTATTATTTATTGTTCCATTAAGGAATAAAAACATTACCAATTAATTTTAAAATGACAATTACAAGAAACACTTTAATTTCTGGAATGTTAAAATATGAAATACAAAGTTCATCTTAAAATCAAAGAAATGAGATAATTAGCACAGAACATGTAAGATGTAATAAACATATTATGGAATAAAAACTTCTTTCACATAAGAAGAGTGAAAGAAGTATTTATTAGAATATTATATCATGATATAGCACCCACATCACCATAAATAACCCAGAAAATGACCTGAAGACTAGCAGACAGATTCTACGTATAGAGAAGAGAAAACATCCAAGAAGTTAGGAAGAACAGAATCTTGGTCAGGAACTAAATGGATCTTTGGGACTGCATGCAGCAGTGAGGGACATAGCAAGCAAGGAAAAGGGAGAGGACAAGATCCTCACATCAAGCACTCCAGGCACAAGGAATCTGCATGAAACCCAGAGGAGCATAATTTCATGAGTTCTTATAATCAGTGCAGCTTAACACCTGAAACTTCAAAAACTCAGCAGGCTTGACTCTAGGAAATCCAGAAGGGCAAGGAGAAACTGAGTCCTGTCCTGTCCTTAAAGAGATAACACAACAAACAGCGCTGTGGGGATATAGCACTGAAGCAGCAGTTTGGAGGCACCTGGGTAGTTCAGTGGTTAGGCATCTGCTTTTGGTTATGGTCATGATCTGAGGGCCCTGGGTTTGAGCTTCACTGTTGGGCTCCCTTCTCAGTGGGGAGTCTGCTTCTCCTTCTCCCTCTGCCCCCACTCTCCTGCTTATGCTCTCTCCCTCTTGCTCTCTCTCAAATAAATAAATAAAATCAAAAAAAAAAAAAAAGAAGTAGCAGTTTGAAAAATGTCTGAAGTATATGGGAGGGAGATTTGTTTACTAATATCAGAGCATGTGCCGGAGGGCAGAGATCATCAGTAGATTTCTCCTGGAACAAAGGAGCTGGCAGGAGTCATTTTCCTCCCCAACACTCCAGCCTAGACACACAGACACCTGTGGAAACCAGCATAGCACAAATGCTCATTACCTAGCTTACTAACACCATGCACCCTGATTCAGCATCTTCCTGTAGACCTGGCCCCTCCTATATACCCTTGGCTGGAGCCCATCCAAAGTGGTGTCAGGAGACTGCCAGTGTGAAGCAGGCCCAATAGGGGCCAACAGCACTCCAAGGTGATTGCTGCTCTGGAAAAAGGGGAAGATAACCATGCATACCAATCCAACTACAGCCCAAGCAGTGGCCTCGGGTCAGACATCCGGTCTGATTGCAGGTCCAGCCCACCAACAATAGTTTCTCAGAGGACAATACAAGGAAAGCAACCTGCAGTTTGGAGTTGCTGCATCTCTGGCAAATGCCTAGTCTGACTCAATTCAAGCTCAAGATGGCCGAAGACTAGCCCACTAACAACATTGGGATTAAGCCCTGTCCACAACAGGCAAAGAGAGACACTGCAGATGACTGGACTGAAGGCAAAAGTGGCTCAGCCACAATAGTAGGGTGCACACAACACAAACAGGAGATATCCTGAAGCTCTGGGTTCTTGTGAACAGGGCACTGCAGAGCACTATAGGATCTCTCCTTCAAAAGGCCACTACTTTTAAAGCAGAAGATGTACCTCACTTTCCTAACACATGGAAATAGATACAGAGAATTAGACAAAGTGAGGAGATAGAGGAATATGTTCCAAATAAAAAACCAGAACAACAACAACAACAAAATATATATATATTTGGAAGAAAAGAGTGAAGGACCTCTTCCAAACAGTAAGAAAAATATTTAAAAGAAAAAACCCACCCAATCAGAGATGAAAAGCTCAATAACTGAAATTAAAAATATGTTAGATGGAACAAATAGAAGATGCATAGTAATTAAAATGGCAAAAAGTTGTGATAAAAAGAGAATATTAAAGGCAACGAGAGAAAAGAAAATAATCCCATTCAATGGAGAGCCCTGAAGGCTATCAACTAATTTTTCAGCAGAAAGTTTGCAGGCCAGAAGAGAGACGCATGACCTATTTAAAGTGCTGAAAGAAGTAAACCGTGGGCAATAACACTCCAAACACCAGGGATACTAGTCAGAAGAGAAGGAAAGATAGAGTTTCTCAAATAAAAGTCAAGGAAATCCATGACCACTAAACCAGCCCTATAAAAAATGTTAAAAGGAACTCTTTGACTGGAAAGGAAGACCATAAGTAAGAGTAAGAAAAGTAGGAAGCACAAAAGCAGTAAAATTAAGCATATCTATAAAAATCAGTCAAGGGAGTTGTAAAATAAAAGGATTAAGTTAGGATATCATACACCTTAAAGGTAGGGAGGGGAAAGGCATAAAGAATGGGTTCTAACTTAAATGACCATCAACTTAGTAGAGATTATTATATGCATTAGATGTTATATACAAACCTAACGGTAACCACAAATCAAAAACCAGTAAAAGATGCGTGAAAAATAAAGAGTGAGGAATCTAAGTGTATCACTAAAGAAAACCAGCAAACTGTGAGAGAAAAGAGCAAGAGAAGAAAGGAACAACATAGAACTACGAAAACAACCACAAGATGAGTAACAAAATGGCAATAAATACACATCTATCAATAATGACTTTGAATGTAAGTGGGCTAAATGCTCAATCAAAAGATATAAGGTGACAGAAGAGATAAAAAGGCAAGATGCAGCTATATGTTGCCCACAGGAGACTTATCTCAGACCTAAAGACCCATGCAGACTGAGAGCAGAAAAATGGAAAATCATTTATCATGCAAATGGAAGTGAAAAGAAAGCCAAGGCAGCAATACTTCTATTGGACAAAATAGACTCTAAAACAAAGATTGTAACAAGACACAAAGAAGGACACTATAGAGAAAAACTGAACAAAAAGATATAACAATTGTAATTATTTATGCACCCAACATGGGAGCACCCAAATACATAAAGCACTTATTAACTAAAGTAATTGATAGTAATACAATAACAGTAGGAGACTTCAACATTTCACTTAAGCAACAGATCATCCAAACAGAAAATCAACAAGGAAACAGTGGCTTTGAATAACACACTGGACACGATGAATCTAACAGATATAATCAGAATATTTCATCCTAAAATAGCAAAATATACATTCTTTTCAAGTGCATATGGAATATTCTACAGAATAGATCACATATTATAAAAGAAAACAAATCTCAACAAATTCAAAAAGAATGAAGTCATACCAGCATCTTTTCTATTCATAACAGTATGAAACTGAAAATTGCCCACAAGAAAAAATCCAGAAAGAACATGAATACATGGAGGGAAAATAGCATGCTACTAAACAATGAATGGATCAACCAAGAAATCAAAGAGAAAACACAGAGACAAATGAAAATGAAAACACACAGTCCAAACTTTTTGGGATGCAGCATAAAGCTTTCTAAGGGAAGTTTATACTAATAGAGACTACCTAAAGAAGTAAGAAAAAATTCAAACAACCTAATCTTATACCTAAAGAAGCTAAAAACCAGTAGAAAAAAGGAAACAACAAAGATTAGAGCAGAAATAAAATAGAATTTTTATAAAAAAAAGAACAGATCAATGAAACCAGGAGCTAGTTCTTCAAACAGATAAACAAAATTGATAAACCTCAAGCCAGACTCATTGAAAGAGAGAGAATTCAAATGAACAAAATTAGAAATGAAAGAAGAAAAATAACCAAAACTACAGAAATACAATTATAATACTATGAAAAACTATATGCCAGTAAATTGGAAAACATAGAAGAAACAGATAAATTCCTGGAAATATATAATCTCCCAAAACTGAATCAGGAAGAAATAGAAAATTTGAACAGATCAATTACCAACAATGAAATTGAATCAGTAATCAAAAAACTCCCAAAAAACAAACATCCAGGACCAAACGTCTTCAGAAGTGAATTCTACCAAACTTTTAAAGAAGGGTTAAGGGGCACCTGGATGGCTCAGTGGTTGAGCATCTATCTGCCTTTGGCTCAGGTTGTGATCCCGAGGTCCTGAGATTGAGTGCCGCATCAGAATTCCTGCAGGGAGCCTGCTTCTCCCTCTGCCTAAGTCTCTGCTTCTCTCTCTGTGTGTGTCTCTCATGAACAGATAAATAAAATCTTAAAAAAAAAAAAAAGAAGGGTCTATCCTTCTTAAACTATTCAAAAAAAAATAGAAGAGGAAGGAAAACTGCCAAATTCGTTCTATAAGGCCAGCATTACTCTAACTCCAAAACCATATAAAGAAACCACAAAAAAAAGACCTATAGGCTAATAATTCTGAAGAACATAGATGCAAAAATCCTCAACAAAATACTAACAAATCAAATTCAAGAATACATTAAAAATGTCATTCACCACAATGTCATTCACCACAAGTGGGGTTTATTCCTGGTATGCAAAGATAGTTCAATATTCACAAAACAATCAATGTGGATGCATTACATCAACCAGAGAGAGGATGAAAACCAGATGATCATTTCAATACATACAGAAAAAGCATGACAAAGTTTAACATCCATTCATGATGACAACTCTCAACAAAGTAGGGTTAGAGAGAACATACCTCAGTGGAATAAAGGCCATATATGAAAAGCCCACTGCTAACATTATATTTAATGGTGAAAAATGGAAAGCTTTTTCCCTAAGGTCAGAAACAAGACAAGGACACCCACTCTCACCACTTTTATTCAACACAGTACTAGAAGTCCTAGCCATAACAAATTGACAAGAAGAAGAAATAAGAGGCATCCAAAATGGTAAGGAAGAAGTAAAATGTTCACTATTTGCAGATAATGTACTTTAGATAGAAAACCCTAAGGACTCTGCCAAAAAAAGAACTACTTACATTGACAAATGAATTCCGTAAGCTCACAAGATATAAAACCAATATGTAGAAATCCATTGCATTTCTATATATAAATAATGAAGCTGTGGAAAGAGAAATTAAGAAAATAATCTCATTTACAATTGTACCAAAAAGAATAAAATACCTAGAAATGAACTTAATCAAGGAAGTGAACATTCTATAGTCTATAAACTGCAACACACTGATGAAAGAAATTGAAGATGAACAAACAAATGGAAAGATGTTCTATGCTAATGGATTGGAAGAATAAATATTGTTAAAATGTCCATACTACCTAAAGCTGTCTACAGATTTAATGCAATCCCTATCAAAATACCAACAGCATTTTTCACAAAACTAACAATTCCAAAATTTCTATGGAACCACAGAAGACTCTGAATAGCCAAAGCAATCTTGGGGGAGGGGGGAAACGAAACCCTAAACTGGAGGTATCATAACCCCAAATTTCAAAATATACTATAAACCTATCAAAAGAGTATGGTACTGGTACAAAAATAGACACATAGATCAATAAACAAAATAGTCCACAAATAAACCCACAATTATGTGGTCAATTAATCTTCAACAAAGGAGGAAAAATACGCAATGGAAAAAAAGTCTCTTCAATAAATGATGTTGAGAAAACGAGACAGCAATATCCAAAAGAATGAGACTGGACCAGTTTCTTATAGTATACATAAAAATAAACTCAAAATGGATTAAGGATCTAAATTTGAGGCCTTGGAACCATAAAAATCCTAGAAAAGACCACAGGCAGTAATCTCTGACATCAGTCATAGCAACATTTTCCTAGATATGATGAAAAGGAAAAATAATCTATTCGGATTACATGAAAACAAAAAGCTTCTGCACAATGAAGGAAATAATCAACAAAACTAAAAGGCAACCTAAGGGATGGGAGAAGATATTTGCAACGGGCATGCCCTATGAAGGGTTAGTATTCAAAATACATAAAAAATTTACACAACTCGAGTTGGTGCAGCCGGAGCTGAGTCAGTCTTTGGCAATGCCTATGGATTTACCTAAGGCTCCACTGTAACTCTTCACCAGCCCACCTCCCTCTGATCCTACCCTCGCAGAGACCAGCACCAACCTGAGCCCTCCCTCAGATCAAGTGTCCACCTACATGGGTACACCCTCCTGCTTCTCCCCGGTGGTTCAGCAAGGACCCCGGTCAGGCTTCTTTTGCTTGGTCACCTTGGTGCCCACCATCCAGACCCAGGCACACTACAAGGATGGCCACAGGTAGGCACCATGCCACCTGGCTGTACTACTTTCCTCTAGATCTATCCAGGTTTCTTCCAGGCAAGGATCCAGTATGGGTGTCTCCCTACAATGTCACCAGCACCCCCAGATCTTCCTGTGAGGTCAGGGAGCACTCACCTTTGATAGACAGGGTTGGGTTCCTTCAGGGATAATGTGCTGTCCTCTCCTTACTGCCATGGAGTTCAGGGATTAAGCTCTTGGGAGACTATCTAGAAGGGACTGAGCATTTATTAACTCAGGCAGGCATTTGGAGAAACCCTTTGCCAAAAGCAATTGAATACATAGTTCTATTAAAGCACTTGAAGACATCCTCTAAAAAAAATTATACAACTCAATGCCCCCAAAATCACATAATCTAATTTAAAAATGACAGAAGACATGAATAGACATTTCTCAAAAGAAGACATACCAATGGCCAACAGGCATAGGAAAAGATACTCAACACCAGTCATTATGAGGGAAATGCGAGTCAAAACCACAAAAGATATCACCTCACACTGCTGGAATGGCTAAAATCAAAACACAAGAAATAACAAGTGCTAACAAAGATGTGGAGAAAAAGTAAGCCTCATGCTCTGTTGGTGGGAATGCAAACTGGTATAGCCAATGTGGAATACAGTATGGAGGTTCCTCAAAAAATTAGAAGTAGAATTACCACATGATCCAGGGGTGCCTGGGTGGCTCAGTTGGTTAAGTATCCTACTCTTGATTTCAGCTCAGGTCATAGGCTCAAGGTCATGAGCTTGAGGCCCTGCACTGGGTTCCACACTCAGCATGGAGTCTGCTTGGGATTCTCTCTCTTCCTCACCTTCTGACCCTCATGCATGTGCATGCACATACGTGCGTGCACGCTCTCTCACACACATAAGTAAAATCTTAAAAAAAAATCTTTAAAAAAATAAAAAAAAAAGAATTACCACATGATCCAGTATTTACCCAAAGAATATGAAAACAGCAATTCAAAAAGATATACACACCTTTATATTTATTGTAGCATTATTTACAATAGCCGAATTATGGAAGCAGCCCAAGCATCTATCAATAGATGAATGGATAAAGAAGATATCACACACACACACACACACAAACATATATTATATATATATATTATATATATATAATAGAACATTACTAGCCACAAAAAATAATGAAATCTTGCCATCTGCAACAACATGAATAGATCTAGAGAGTATAATGGTATGTGAAATAAGACAAAGACAAATACCAGTAATTTTACTTATATGTGGAATTTAAGAAACAAAACAAAGAAAAAGAGACAAAGCAAAAAACAGACTTAAATACTAACAATACAAACAGAACTGATGGTTACCAGAGGGGAGGTAGGTGGGGCAATGCGTGAAATAGGTGAAGGAGATTAAGAGTACACTTATAATGAGCACTTAGTAATGTACAGAATTGTTGAATCAGTATATCATACGCTTGAAACTAATATAACATTGGACGCTAACTATACTGCAATTATAATTTTAAAAATTAGTAAAATCATTAAAATAGGCTTTCCTCTTTTAATACTGGAGGAATAGTATATAACATATAAAGAGGTTGATTTTTTATAATTTATAGGTTTAGAAAAAAGCCTAAACAAGATTTATGAGCTTAGACTAACCATAGGCTTTAGCCAAAGTTTTGATATCACTGAGGATCCATAATGTGTATGTCAGAAGAGAAAATACTTTTAAGAGATGACCTCTCTTGGGATTTGCAAGGAAACACCCACCTCTTTGCATGTGAAATGTTTGTCACCCCTCTTTCACTACGGACATCATCGAGCTTTTTTTTAAGAGAGAGAGAATTTTCCATTCAGGACAAGATCATACTTTTACTTTCCAAGAAAGCATTTGGATTATAACAAGAGCTCATCTATTTGGGTAAAGACATGTAGCAATGTACAAATAAAGCATTCTGAGACATTCTTGGATGTCTAAATGCATAGAGGAGAAAATATTTTTAGTGGTCATATATACAAATTTAAGAGTTTGTGTGTGTCTGTCCTATTTGTGTACCCAACCTGGGGCCTGAGAGATGCCACAGAGGCCCTGGCCTTTATCCATCTAGCAGTTTCCCATAAGGTGCAGCTTAGGATCCCAGATAAATGAAGATTTATGATGAATTTTTACTTTTGAGTTTTCACCCAACTACCTCTAGCTGACTGGCATTCTCTGCTTCAGAAAGTTTTCGAATTTGAACCATAGGTGGGTGTGGTAGATAAAGATGAGTGCACTGACAGATTTGTGTGGGAAAGCACACACTATCTGTCAGACTGTTTTATAAGATGGAAAAAGGCACTTTATAAAATGGAAAAATCTGATTCAAAAACGTATGGATTAAACAAAGGATTCAAAATGAGGCTTTAAAACTTTCCTTTTACCTTCAAAACTACTCTCAGCTTTTGATTCCCAGTCTCCTCCTGACAGTTTGCTGTGATGTTGTGATCAAGTATTTATGATGTGTAACTGGCTGGAATGTGTACAACCGAAAGCTAGTTCCCAGGTTACATGCACTAGCTCTCTTACCAGAACACTTCTATAGACTTTCAGAATCTATCCAAAGATTGACCATGGGAATCCAAAATAGCACTCCAAAGAGAATATGGTTCCATTTTCACTAAATATAGTTGTGTACTTCCCATGGTCTTTCTGTCATTAATTGAGACTTGAAATACTTGCGGGATGGGGGTTTACACAGGAATGGGTAGTGGCAGGACTCAATAGTTCTGTCTTGGCCAATGTTGTTGAATTTCAGATCCCTTACAGAAATCAAAATACAGAGGCTGAGTAGGCTATTGACTATTGGAAGTTTGGAGCTCATGGGGGAAAAAAAAAAGCCAGCCTAGAAATGTTCATTTGAAAGTCAATAGTGTAGAGATGGTATTTTATGCTATGAGGCTAGGTTGTGAGTCAAGGAGAGGACTGAGGCCAGAGCCCTAGGGAACTATATAACCTATAAAGCTATAATGGGCTGATGGAGGATGAGGAGCCAGCAAATGAGACTCAGGGAGAATAGCCAAGAAAGCAGGAAATTAAAATTCATTAATTAAAATAAAACTTAAAACTCTGCAGAGCTTACAGAGGCCTAGAGATAAAGTGGTTCATGCAGGGTACTGTTAATCATGTTAAGTGCTGCTGAGGTGAGAAGGAAGATATAGATAAAGAATAGTGTAAGGGTACAGGGAAGAAATCCTGAACCAGGCTGCTCAGGTTCAAATCCTGGTTCTATCACTTATCAAAAATGACACTTTTGTCAAGTTATTTAGCCTTCAAGTGCCCTTATTTGTAAAATGTGTGTTCTAACGGTATCTACCTTACACAAGTGGTTATAAGAATTAAACGAATATCTATTTAGCACTTGGAATAGTGCCTGACACATAGTAAACTTTATAGAGATATTTTATTATTATCACCATCAGCAGCATTACCTTTGGCATTGAGATGATGTTGACTTTGATAGAAGCCATTTTGTGGAGTAGCAATAATGAAACCAACTTAAACTGGATTGAAAAGACATGAGGTGAAGAAAAGCATAAGACAAGAAAAATACACTTTAAGGTGTGAAGGGAATGGGGAAGTACTTGGAGGATGACAAGAGCTGAAGAAAGAGATTTTTGCTTCTTTAATTATAAATGTGTGGCATTAATGCATGTTCACATGCCAAATGAGAACTATCCAGTAAAAAAAAGAGAGAGAGAGAGAAAAAAAAAAATCCAGAAATGGGAGAGAAAAGAAATCAAGACTCAGAGCTGAGTCTCTGAGCTGTGGATGGGAGCCAGGGCCCTGATGGCAGATGTGGCCTTAGGTGGAGCAGGCAAATGACAGCCATTTACATGGCTTCTGGCCAAGGTCAATAGATTTTGGCAGTGTGACAAAGTACAGTTTGCCCGACTCTGTTTATTTTCTCTGTATTTGGAGAAATAATCAACTAAGAGAAGTTGCTGGAGATTTAAGAAGAAAGAGCAAAAATGCTATCTCAGATGAGATAACTATCTGAGAGGGGAAAGAAGATCACCTGGAAAGACTGAGCATCTATTTCAAATCTGTAGTGAGTCCAGTCTACGTTATTCCAAATTATCCTTTCAAAAGTACATCCAGTGCTTCATTAAAAGGAAATATATATTCCTCCTGTATTCTTTGTGCATTAGACAGTTACAGTTTTACATAATTTGTTAAAAATTGACTATTTCACTTATATTTTGACTTAAGAATCTGATTATTTCTTTACTGAATATAAATGTTTTGTTATTCAGGTAGAACATTTATTTATCCTGGAACATGAGATTTCCAAAGATAATGATGATGTTTTAAAATAAATTAACACTAGAGGTATATCTATACTGAGAATGTATGTCAAACCAGCAGTGACTAGATGTCTGTTAGGCATTAGCTTCTGAAAAGCAGTACTCTCCCCTTGTTTAAATTCAAGAGAGCCCAGAACTACATTCTGATGTGCTCTCCCTTTAAAATGACCCTACAATATCTGCAATCCTTGCTCATTCCATCACTATCATTTACAGTACATATGCTGAAGGCATTTTCTTAGTTTTTATAGGAAAGCAAAAGCATAATCTATTTGTAGAACTTACACGCTGCATTATTTCCTACAAGTATATGATTCTGCTATCCTGGATTTTGTGATGACTGAACCACTTAGTCAAATTTTTTGGTAAAATCGAAAGAGTTAAGACCGTAAAGGTATTTATCTCAATTTTTTCCATAGCTTCTCTCATCTTTTGCATGTCTTTTTGTTTTGTTAAAGCTTAAAAGTGCTTCCATATTTATATTAAAGATATCACTTCACCTAGAACAGGTTATAGTTAACTCATAAGATCTTTCTTGAAATATCTTTCAGTGACCAGCCAGCAAGAATCTGAATGCGCTGGACTTTAATCCTTGAAAAGCAAAACGTTCTAAAAGGTTAAGAAATTTTTAACATGGAATGGCATACACATTAAACATTAAAATATGTATGTTTTGTGTGGAAGGGAGGGGAGTAGTGTCCATCAACTATTTAGAAACTATTCTATTGTGCAATTTTTTATTTTGTCCCTCCCAATCTAACAGCTTACTTAATTGATGTAGTTACCTTTTTAGGGTGTTCAAATGACTCAGGAATTGTTATAGCTGAATTGTGTTCTCCCAAAATTCCTGTGTTTAAGCCATACCTCCAATATGATGGCATTTAGAAATGAAGCCTTTAGGCAGGTAATTAGGGTTAAATGAGGTAATAAGAGTGAGACCTAATTCAAATTAATTGGTGTCCTTATTAGAGGAGGAAGAGACAGCAGGGAGCTCTGTCTCACTTTGCATGCACAGAGGAAAGACCATGTGAAGACACAGCAAGGAGACTCTCAAGTCTGAAAGACAGGTCTCACCAGAAACCAAATGTGTTGGCACCTTCATCTTAGACTTCAGGTCTGCAGAACTATAACAAAATAAATTTCTGTCACTAAAGCTACCCAGTCTGTGGTATTGTGTTATGGCAGCCCAAGCAGACTAATACAGGTATTACGTGTTTACTTCCAGGTAGATCGACCGTCCAGTTTAAGTTCTTTTTTTTTTTTTTCAGTTTGAGTTCTTATGAAACAGATTTAAACATATAAATTGCTATATTGAAGACAGAATAATAAAATGATCAAAATCTAACTCTCTGCTATTAGCTAAAATTAACCCCAGCTGGCACCTGAGCGTGCCTTTGCCCTGACAACCTGGAATTTGATAAATGTGGTTTTTTGTCTGGCTGTCGCTTTGTCTTTTAGATATCAACTCAAAGTTTACCAATTCAACAAGGCTTTTTCTGTTCATCTAAGTTTTCTTTCCCACCAAGCAATGATACAATGAAATCAGATTATTCTCCTTTATTTCTCATACTCATTACCACCTGAATGTTTTTCATTTATTTATTATTTTCCTTACTGAAAAGTAAACCCCATGAGGACAGATATATTATGTTATTGACTGGTGTATCCCCAGGGTTTATGATAGTACTTGGCACATAGTAATGTTCAATCAATGCTCAGTGAATGAATTAATGAATGAATGAATGACTAAAATGATATACATATACTAAATTTGCCTTGAAATTAGTGTTCACAGCGTATCAGGTCTGGAAAATCTCTTCAGTTCATTCATCCTGCATTCATCTAATCATGCATATGAAATGTCTAATTATCCAAAAATCTTTATCTTCTATGCCAACAAATCCCCTTCAACTACTCTCCCGGTTATTTGAAAACTGTATGTATCCTTCAATTCTTTATTTTAAAGTCAAATTGAACATCCAAAACCCCAGGATAGAAATAACCCAGATTGGGCCTAGAGGCAGTAGACATGTATGATTTAAGTCCAAAGAATGAAGAATGATATTTAAGGGGAACCGGAGCCACCAAGTGCTGCTGGAACCTAAAATGGGAAGCAGAGAGTAGAGCAAGACAAAGCTGGAGAGGTGGACAGTGGGCAGATGGTCGGCGCTCCTAATGACTTTTTATGGAGGGCTTGGGCTTATTCAGGTGATACCAAGAAGGCAGTGGAGGCCTTAAACAGGGAAAACACAATTAGATATGCTTAGTTCACTCTGGAGACTATGGAAGAGTTTGAGGAGGAAAAGGCTGGCCAACTAGGAAAAATTGTGGTTAGCAGTGAGTACCCTGCACTTACCTAAAGCTCCAGGAAGATCACCCACAGCTAGTCATGGTGGTTCAAAGCACAAGAATGGATGAGTGCTGTGGAAAATGTTCTGACAGTTCTTCAAACCATTACTGAAATGTATTACATGTAGACTTACTGTATGACTCAGCAATTCCACTCCCAGGGATTTCACCCAACAGGAAGGGAAAACATGTATCCATACAAAAACTGGTACATGAATGTTTACAGCAGCATTATTCATAATAGCCGAGTAGTAGAAACTCAAATGTCCATCAACTAGCAAATGGATGAACTGTGGTATAGCCAAAGAATGGAATATGCTTTAGCAAAGAAAGGAAGTGAAATACTAACACATGTTACACCATAGACGAATCTTGAAAACATTATGCTAAGTGAAATAAGCCAGTCATGAAGGACTACGTATTGCATAATTCCATTTATATGAAATATCCAGAGTAGGCAAATCTGCAGAGGCAGAAAGTGGATTAGCAGTTGTGGATGCCAGTGTGGGGGGCTTGGGAAAGGGAGATGTAGGAAAGATGGAGAGACTAGAAGTGATGACTAAGGGGCAAAGGATTTCTTTTTGAGTTAATTAAAATGTTCTAAAATTGATTACATAATGAATATTCTGTGGTTACATTTAAAGCTATTTCATTGTATCCTTTAAATGGATGAATTGTAAGGTATAGGACTTATATCTCAATGCAGCTGTTTAAAAAGAAACAGAGTAAGAGCTTCTACAACAATAAAAACATAGCTACAAGGCCTTACAGTAGCCACCTGGAAAACATTATCAGAAGTCAAGAGTGAAAGAGGTCTAAAAAAATGATGGCTCATGTTTATTCTACTGGGATTATGAAATTATATCCACACTTATGAAACACTATACAGAAAATAAAGCATCCAATATCTTCCAAAAATCAAAGAAATTATCTTTACTAAACCTCTTTACTAGACTAATACTAGTTTAGGAACATCTTAGAAGAGAGAGCATGGGACAGAAAGGCCCTGTATTTTTCAGCTCACAACTTTCAAGTTTCATGGTTCTCATCCAGTGCATTACATGCATCTAATTCAATAAACTCCCTAACTGCAATGTGTTGCCCTGAATGGCTCATCACAATTGGTCTCCACCTAGCCTCCAACAGGAACAGTTACCTAATCTTCAAAATAAAAAGCACAAAATATACTGGAGTCTCCAATCTTTTTCTGGGGAAAAGTGTGTTTTCCCCCCAGACACTTTGAGGTAACTGATGTGGGATGGACCCTAAACAAAGTATAGGTACTTTGTTTCCACCAGGAAGAGACTTTTTGGCTAGGTACCAGGAAATAGAATTTAAGGGTACAAATTATTCATTCAGTAAACTATTAAGGTACCTGGGTAGCTCAGTCGGTTAATCATCTGACTCTTGGTTTCAGCTCACGTCATTATCTCAGGGTCCTGGGATTGAGCTTCACAGTGGGGAGTCTGCTTGAGATTCTCCCTCTCTTGCTTCTTTTGCCCCTCCCCCCACACTGTCTCAAAATCTTTTTAAAAATTTAAAAAATAAATTATTATCTTTAAATCTGTTTGAGGAAAATTCTAGGTTTGTCACTCTTGTTGTTACTGTTTTAACTGCAATTAATTCCATTGTTCACTCTATATTCAACTCATCCTGGTAAACTACTGGTGGTCAAAATTGGTGTCAATTATTTCCCTTTCGCCTGCTGAAATGCTCTCATGCTCTCTGGGGATAACAGAGGAACAAATAGAGTTGCTTTTCCAGCCCTTGATGTTGTCAGAGTTGCCTCTGAAAATAAGGAAGGAAACCCTGCCCTTCTCATACCACTTCTGCATAACCCTTGGTTCTAGGACACTGTAATCAGGAGAAGAGAGAAAGGCCAAGGCCCAGCATATGAGAGACAGGGTTATAAATAAAGCAGAGTGAGCTCCAGAAAACATGATTTAGAGAATGCGTTTGATTCAATAGATCTGTTTTTATTGTTATGGCTCATTTTTTTGTTTTCTTAAGATTTTATTTCTTTGAGATAGAGGGTATAAGAGAGTGCACACAAAGGGGGAAGGGGCAGAGGAAGAAGCAGACTGCATGCTGAGCAGGGAGCCTGACACAGGGTTCCATTTCAGGACTTTGAGATCATGACCTGAGCAGAAGGCAGATACATAACAGACTGAGCCACCCGGGCACCCCCTTGAAGCTCGGTTTTGATGCCGAGGGCTGAAAAGCCCTCACTCACTGGATCATAAAACAGTGATAGATGCTAGTATAACCCCAGAATTTGGCCAAGGCTGTGATCATTAAATGCAGTTTAAGGCAAGGACCTCAAGCACAGTCAGGCTTTTTAATGATAAAGAGAGATTTTAAAAGTAATCTCATTATTTACTTTGATTTAGGTCTCTTTTTCAGTTTTATAATGGTAGGTACATTGGTCTAGGTACATTCCCAACCCCCTTATTCTGCTCTACTTTTTTTTTTTTTAGTAATTATCACTTCTAACATATACAATTTACTTAATTTATTTTACTTTTGATTATCTATACTACCCTAAAATGTAAATTCCTCTGCCAGAGGGCAGAGATCTCTGACTTTTTATTCACTGACATATCATAAGGACCTGGAATAAAACTGGCCTCATACTACACATCCAATAAAGAATGGTTGAGGTGTCTGGGTGGCTCAGCTGCATGAAAGTCCACCTCTTGGTTTGGGCTCAGGTTATGGTTTCAGGGTTGTGAGATCAAAGTCCCATGTTGGCTTTCATGCTCAGTGCGGAGTCTGCTTGAAGATTCTTCCTTTCCCTTTACTTCTGCCCCTCTCACTACTCATGTTCTCTCACATAAATACATTAAATCTTTAAAAAAAAAAAAAGAATGAATGAATATAAACGAATTCATTAAATAGTGTAAACATGCATTCCAGAATTCATAATTTTACACATAAGCATACAGTCTCTTGAAATATTTACCCTATTGGGGCTCTATCCTCATTCCAGTTACACCATTATTCAAAAAACATTTAGAATTTCTTAATCTTTCGTTTATGAGCCACACAAAAAAGTTAGTCTTATTACCTTAACATTACATATTATTTTTCAATATAATTATACTTTCAGTGCAATCACCTTTTTTTTTTATTAAACCCTGTTCTAAATCACTTAGTTTTTTTTCACTAAGTGTAATTTTACCTGAAAAGATGAAGATTTGTGAAAAATCCATAGAGAATTAACAACAACAACAAAATCTCTTACTGTACAATCAGCAAAATTGAAGAAAGAGAACCCCAGGAACATCCTACCATGCTATTAATGTCAGTAGATACTGCATATAACATTTTGGGCAGGATACATAACTCTTGCTCTTAAGGGGCATTTGGATAATCACATCTGACAGCACATTTGTTCTTTTATACCTATGTGTTTTGCCATCTCTTGCTGATTCAATTAAATCTTTAAATTAACTACAATAAGCTGGGTAGGACATTAAGTTCAACAAGAAGCCAAGCCATGAAAAATTAGCAAAGTGATACTTCTTTACAAGATGTTTCATGGGACTCCCTTTTGTAAGCAATTTTTCCCCCAATACAAAAGTATGTGCTCATTGGAGAAAGCTCGAAAGACACATTAAAAAAAAATAAAAAAATAAAAAAAGTATTTTGATGGGATTTCTCTTTGCCCAGGAAATAAGTATGAGGAAGGCCTGATGACCAGAGACTCAGGACTCATCTCAGACCACACTCCTGCACTCTGCTCACCAGGCACATTGCCTTCCTTCCTGACTGCTCTGTGCTCTGGCTGTCTTGGCACCTTTGCAAAAGGCTCCCTCTTGTCCCAGGCATGCTCTCTCCCATTGTCCCTTCCTTCATCTGGTGGGAATGCCTGACCAAGTAGATCCCAGTTCTAATATTGCTTTTACAATGGAGCCTTCTGTCACTCCCAGGTAGGTTAGGTCCCTTGTATTTTTGGCTTTGAAGCACTGATCTCGGTGGTTATATACAGGGTGACTTGGATTTACACCTGTCTCCACAGTTACCTAAGTAACATGGGGGGCAGGGGCAGGGCTATTCCGCTCACCTGCTCACCGTAGTCGCTCTAGTGCTCCCTGCTGGGCCCAGCACAAGCAGGTGCTCTGTAAATACACTCATGCATTCTGCAAAACTCCTTAAGTGGTGAATGCTTGCCATAAACCCCGTGAGCTGCTGGGAAAAGTGGACTTAAATATTTCTTGATTCTGACCAAGGATCTGACTTATATGAAAATCATCACACTTAATGACCCTAAGGAGGTCATGAGTTGATTTAAGAGTTGATCATTTGTACTAAGCTTCTTAGAAGAGACAATACTATAAATGTCCATTAGAATATTCCTTTTGTAACTTCCGTAAAACAGTAGTCAAAAATCTGCCTGCAACTAAGGTCCGTGTACTAAATTTCTCCTAAGGAAGGAAAAACAGGTCTGTTCTTCAGATGAATCTCTGTGCTTCCTACTTGAATAAAAAGAACTGTAAAAACTGAAAATGTTTTACATTTTCTTGGCCACTCAAGGTCAGACTGAAGTTGAGCTCCTGATAATAATAATTAGCGCATTCTTGGCATTTATTTTTCATCTGTTTCTCTTATCTACCTAATTGATTTTCATTCTATTCTTTTTTTTAATTACCTGTGTCTGCATGTTTTAATACTGTAAAATGCTTCCAATCCATTCTGTAAATAGGTGGGATTATGAATAACAAGTAAATATCTCTTTAGATAATTTGTCCACTTCAAGTGTTTTAATTATTTTAGCATATGCTTTTTGAAACTATGTTTTTGATATCTTGAGCTATTAAATATTATTCCACTAAAAGCACTTAAAGACTTAGTTTAGGTTCATTTCTCTTTTTTAATAAAGATTTTATTTATTTATTCATAAGAGACACAGAGAGAGGCAGAGATACAGGCAGAGAGAGAAGCAGGCTCCTCAAGGGGAGCCCAGTGTGGGACTTAA
This sequence comes from Canis lupus dingo, assembly GCF_003254725.2. Lineage (NCBI taxonomy): Eukaryota > Metazoa > Chordata > Mammalia > Carnivora > Canidae > Canis > Canis lupus. Next base: position 14,266,754 of record NC_064245.1, on the reverse strand, counting down.
TCCCGGAACCGCAGGACCATGCCCTGAGCTAAAGTCAGACGTTCAACCACTGAGCCACCCAGGTTCATTTCTGAGATCTATCTCTACTCTCATGGTATAAGCGAGTCACATGCGGAATTTAAATTTTGTGAAACAAGTCTCTCCAACTCTGTAATTTAAAACAACTGTGTTTCTAGCTCAGAACTCAGTGAGTTGGCAATTTAGACTGGGTTCAGCCAGGCAGTTCTTTTGCTGGACTCATTCAAGCAGCTGCAATTATACACATTGCAGCTGGGACTAGATAGTCCAAGATGGTCTCACGCACGTACATTGGTGCTGGCTGTTGGCTGGGCCACACAGGTCTCCAGCAGACTAACCAGGGCTTCTTCACATAGCAGATGTATTCCAACAACAGCAAGAAAAACACAACCCCAAGTGTTTCAAGGCTCCACTAGCAACATTTTGCTAATATCATAGTCATCAAAGAAAAATCACATGGTCAAACTCAAAGTCAGAGTGGGGCATTGATCAAGGGAGGTGTGATTAATTAGAAGCTATTGATGTATCAATTTACTCCAGAATATAATTAATTAAAATAATCTGTTTTCTCAGTGTTCAAATACTATTGCAGCTACTGTCTTTGACTAAATAGCAAGCAATCTCCAAGACAGCCATTGTCATTTATTATAACTTCTTTGTTACATTATTTTTCTGGGATCTTAATTCACTTTTGCCTAATAGCAAAGGAAATATCCTTTTTCTCCCTCAAGTTAGAAAAAAGGTTAGAGTCAGACACTGAGGGATGTGAAAATCAATATTTCATTAGTCAAGCAGAGTTCCAATACCAGTGTGGAGAAATAAAACAAAGAAAAAATTATGTTTGCACATCAAATATGAACAATTTCTCTTACTATGAAAAAATATAGTCAATAATAATACATATTTTCAACTTCTCAGTCAGGGGTCATAAATACCAAAAGGTTGCAAAGAAAAAAAAATATATATTACATTCATAAGCCAAGAATATTAATGACACTTATGACTTACTGTTTATAATTTTGGTTCAAAAAAATCCTGTGAAATCGACAAGTTCTGAAGCCAAATGAAATATCATTGGGTTCAGGGAACATTATAGTATTCTGGTTCAATAAGCTGAGAAAAAATTATAGCCTGGTTTACTGTTTCAAATCAGTTTATTAAACATTTTCTATTTTAGAAAATAAGCACATTAAGAGTCAGGCTTTAGCATATCCACATGGAACTCAGCAATCATAATGGATTTCGGGGTGGTTAGAGTTTGCTTTAAAAATCTGTCCCTAAACCACTTTACTGTCTTTATGTGCTACATCACACAAAGCCACCCTCCCAGTACACTAAAACACTTCATTCTTTCACATGTATAGGTATTGATCATCGTGATTTTTATGCCTTGACATCTCTTCCCTCCCTTTTCAATCTCATCCATTCTTTTCTTTCTTATGACCTACAGAAACATCACCTCCTGGGTGTGAATGCTCCCCATCAGAGAGAACTGCCCCCTCCATTTCTGTGTGCTCCCACAGGGCTACAGCTTCTTTGTTTTCCCAGATGGATCTTGTTACCAACTGGGCTGCCCTCCTGGGTGAGTAGCTCTGTCCACTCAGGAAGAGTCCAGCTTAGACACCTCAGGTTCATGAAAGGTGTCAGCTATTTGCTCAGTTGAGGATGGGAGGCTGAACTGGAATGAAAGAGGAGAGTGAAGCTGGAAATGGGAAGTTAATGAGAGGGAAAGGGTGGAGAGGAAGGAAGTTAGGGAGGAAGATCACAAAGGAGGGGGGTAGAAGGGAAGGAAGAAAATCTAAGACAAGGAAGTTAGGGAGAAGGAGAAGTGAGAAACAGAAGCAGCCATTAGCTCACAGAAGGCTTACAATGTACTAAGCTGTAGGTTTTGACACACATTAGTTTTTCAATGTTTACAATAATCTCTTATTATCCTTATATTAGGGGTAAAGAAGCTGAGATATTGAGTACCAGAATCTGACCAGAAGAGGCAGGGCAACAGAATTCATAAAGGCCTAGAACTACCCTCAAGCCAGACCAATCACCACTAAGTCTTCCTGCCTCACTTTGAACTGCCCTAGAATCGACAAAGAGTAACTCCAGACTCGTGCCTGGACCTGTCTCCTGTTCAACTGCATCAAGCCCACGTGGAGAGAGATTACATTTTGCAAAGATTGCTCGTGAAGTACATTCCATCTGTTCCTCAAACAGCCTAGATTTTAAACCTCAGTTAACAAAACCTTTCTGAGCCAGGGGTTTGACATTCTCAGTTTGCAGCAGAAATCTTTTCTGAATTCCTTCAGCATGATGCCCCCCCAGCTTACCTTCAGAGATGTTGTAAGCAATGGCTTTATGAGGTCTAGTGCCGTACTTGTGGCTGGCTTGCTGGTTACGACCTTGCTCCCGGCTAGAGAAGATAGGGAGCACTGCACAGGGGAGGTATAACATAGTGATGACAAAGACAGGCCCCGCGGTCGTCCAGGCGTTACCTCGACTGTTAGGAACCACATGGCATAAAAAGTTGATTGGATTCCCAAAGCCTTGGCTTTGTCATCGATAACATGGTAGTCCTTAGCTCATACAGTCATTGTGAAGATGATAGGAGAAAATGCTTGTAAAACATGTAGGACGCCTAGCACAAAGAAAGTGCTCAATAAATGTCATCACCAAATAGTATCCCCCAATTCAAAAGGAGCATGCGGGATCCCTGGGTGGCGCAGCAGTTTAGCGCCTGCCTTTGGCCCAGGGCGTGATCCTGGAGTCCCGGGATCGAATCCCATGTCGGGCTCCCGGTGCATGAAGCCTGCTTCTCCCTCTGCCTATGTCTCTGCCTCTCTCTCTCTCTCTCTGTGACTATCATAAATAAATAAAAATTAAAAAAAAAAAACAAAAGCAGCATGCAATTTCTTTAAGATGTGTATTCTAGGGAAGGCTTTCCCTCTCCTAAAGAGTCAACACACTTTTCTTTCCATGGACATGGAGCTTCTCTTTTAACTTTGGTCACTACTAAGACAGGAGCTGAAATTTCACCTTAACTTCAGCAGCTCTGTGGAATCCTGTTGCTTGCTGATCCCTCATCGAACATGGCTTTCCTCTCCATCTATGTTTTACTTCATCCAAACTGTTTCTATTGATATGTACATTACTAGAAGCCGCTTCAAATGTTCATGGGGTAAAACAAACCATAAATAAATAATTTTGTTTGTTTGTATGTGTGGTCAACCACCAAAAAAGACTGTTCCCCTAAAGTGGGTAACATGTCAGTCCCCTCACCAAAAAACTGAACATGATTTATATGCAACAGTCTTAGAAAATGCTCATTAATACATAAATATTGAATTATAGGAAATATAATGAAAGTCCTATCAAAAACATTAGAACTCCAGTTCTAGAGAACACTCATGCTGGTTTAAATATTGTCGAATTGCTTCAAATTTATTTATTTATTTATTTTTAAAGATTCCATTTATTCATGAGAAACCAAGAGAGAGAGAGGCAGAGACACAGGCAGAGGGAGAAGCAGGCTCCATGCCGGGAGCCCGATGCGGGACTCGATCCTGGGACTCCAGGATTAGGCCTTGGGCCGAAGGCAGGCGCCAAACTGCTGAGCCACCCAGGGATCCCTCAAATTCATTTTTAAATGAGAAGCGTTTTCCCCATTTTTGAAACACCTTTCACAACAATTTCTAATAGTATCCCTTCCTCATTCTCCCAGGAGATCTGTGCTGTGTCTGCTAGTGGACTCACCACAACTGAATGATGAGGGCACAGACTTTTCTGTTAGATGCTAGTGACAGTGGGTGATGTTTTGGGGGCTGCAGAGAAATGTAAAGCATTGTAGCCAGCTGTGTTATTTTTTAGACAAGGACCAGGGAGTTTCTATGATATGAGGATAGTAGCAGCAGAGCTGAACAAGAACATGGGTTCCTCAGTCCCCATCCACTATCTTCTCATTAGACTCACCTGTAACTTTCTAGAAGGGTAAGAATATTATGACAAGAACACTAGATTAGTTACATATACAAAGAAAGAATCATCGGTTCTTTCAGCTCTAGTTTCCTTTCTAAAATGCCTTATTATACAAACCATTTAAAAAGAAATGTCATGGGACTAGTACGTTGGTCTGGAAGGGCCTCTGAAAAATTTAGGGAAAGGCCTGATAACAGAAGGAATAGTCAGCCTTCCCACCTCTCAGTTCACAAGGTAACTATCACCTCTTCCTGGAGACCGCCTCTGACAATCCCCATGTCACTCTTCAGAGTCCTCATCACAACACATAATTACCTTCTCTATTTCTCACTTGATTTTTTAACTGGCATTGCCCCTAGAGTGTGACATTTAGAGCTTGCCTATTATCTGGATGATAATTTTTGACTAGTATCTGTAATATATCTGGACAAAGTAACATAGAATGCATCATGCTACATATACAAAATAATAGAGTATATTTTCTCTAGTATCTTGTAATGACAATCCCACTGTCAGTTATTTTCAGCTAGATCCTTTTCTGGAGTGTTGAATTTGTCAGAGTTTTCATTTACCTCTTCTAGGTGTATATATATTTAAGAACGGTTCGCAGTGTGATCTTAAAATTATAGTTTTAAAAATTTAGTACTCGCTCAAAAACCTCTAGAATTTTCTTTCAGTATTCATACTATTTTAGTATCAATTAAGAAGTATAATTATGATATAATACATTCACCAAAAAAGGTAGATCTTCATGTCAAAGCCCAAAATATAAATGCCAAGAATAGAAGAATGAAATGTGTGCATGCTAATAGCCAGAAACATACGCTGCTCAAAACAGAACTAAATTATATTATATTATTCTTAACGTCTTGAAAACCTAGGAACCTTTGAGAATATACCCAACATGAAGAAACAGGGTTAGACATTTACAAATATTTGCATGGTGTTCTTTCTAGCAAATGCAAATTTCTTTAAGGAAATAAAAAGATCTAGAAATCGCAGCATGTCAAATGAAAATGAGTGCAGGTGAGAGCAGGATTTGCCTGTCGCCATACCTGTGCCTCTCTTTCTGGGGACAAGAGGGCTTCTTTTTACATTTTTCTCTTTTCTCCCAAATGATTTTAACTCAAAGGAATTCTGAAAGGACTCTCAAATTAACCTTATTAAAATACAAAAAAGTTAAAAGATATTTTGAGTCTGATAGTAGATAAGAGGAATTCTTGCTACTTGTAGATTGGTTTCCAGATAAAACATTCCTATCTGTAGCTACTTACCCAGGAGCCTAGGCCCAAAACTAAACAGCTACAGATCCACAGAAGCTGTCTCCTGGACAACGCCCATCAGCCCCACTCCCTACTAACTGTGATCTCCTCAAAAGTAAAATTGTCACTAACTTCTGTATTATTATCTAGTGCATAAGCTGACACATAGTAGGACTTAACAAATCTTTATGTTATATACCTGAAAGTAATGTAAAAAAAATAGCTGAATGATAAATGTATATTTAGAATATTTAAAGAATATTAATCAACGTCCATATCTATAAACTTTGCTTAAAAAACAGATAATCCAGAGAAGAATGGGCACATATTCTAAAATGACAAAATTTCGGTGGCTCAGTGGTTGAGTCTGCCTTTGGCTCAGGTCGTGATCCCAGGGTCCTGGAATCAAGTCTCACCTCTCTCACAAGGAGCCTGCCTCTCCCCCTCCCTCTGTCTCTGTCTCTCTGTCGCTCATGAATAAATAAATCTTTAAATAAAATAAAATGACAAAATTGAAAGTGTAAAGGGACCTTCACTGTAAATTGGTCCAGGTTTCTCTTCTATGGTCCCCTCATCAAGAGCTAAATCACCTTTTACTTCAGCCTGGCTTTCTGCTGCCTTCCAACCCTCCTGCTCCCAGACGTACCTATGATTTGGGATGGCAAGAAACTGTCTCATGTCTCCAAAGGACAAACAGGCTTTTGCCTTCAGGAGAATAATCGGACATTCCATTAAAAAAACTGTATTTTGGGCAACCTGTTCCATTGACTCTAGTCCTTTTTTTTTTTTTTTTTTTCTAGTCCTGTTTTTGAAAGCCCCAGCTATCATTTATATCCTTATCTGCAATCTGGAACTGGCCATGTATACGGAAGGGATTTTAGGTCAATTAGTAACAGGAAAAGAGAAGTGAACACAATTGGCTCATTTATTATTTCTCTATACTCCAAAAGAAACCTTGAGAGGACAAAAGGAATCTTTCATCAAATGGTAAATTATTCTGTGTACATACTTTTAAAACAAACTAGTTGTGAAGATTCGAAATCTTCACAAAGTAAAAAAATTTTTTTGGGGGGGGTTAGAATCTGAAAAACAGTTGCCACAATATACCTTTGAACTAGGATTTTACTTTAAGAACAATTTAATGAGAATGTGCTAGAAAAGACTACGGATATCTCCCAAGACTGAAGATTTCAGAATGGAGGTATTTTCCCACAGAGGAAGCATAAGACAAACCCCGAGAGACCTGGGTCATCTCAGCCCATTAAGAAAGTCACTCACTGCCCTTTCACACCGAGGCTGAGCGGTTTACCCAGGCTATTTCTCTTTCCTAAGAACCTTAAAGATGGTATTGTACCAAGTTGAAACTTTTTTCACAGGAAACGGAGTCAGGCCTAATAACTAAAAGCAGGCATTTTGACATTTAATAAAATCTCATTAGTTTGATTCCTATAAATTTGGAACCTGTTATTGGAAAGTTAACCTTGACTTTAATTATGGATATTTAAAAGGATTTGACCAAGCAAATAAAAAGTGTGAGAAGACTGTAATGAATATATATGCTGGTTACTCAAGAGAACAAGCCCTTTTTTCCCCCAATACTTCTAAAACACACTAATTACGGAGGCTACTTTGTGGGTTGAATCAAGGATACCTGTTTTACTTGATAACACCCTCCCCACACAGTCTAGCACTTATACACATGACTGGGGGACTCTTGGATCCTGGCTCAATTTAGATCACAGCTGGTAGTGTGCAAGGACTGAGATTTGGCCTTTTTTTTTTTTTTTTTTTTTAAAGCAAAGGCCCATACATCTGACTTGTGTTTTGCTCCTTTTTGCCATCTGATACCAAATTGTCAAGAGTTTCTTCACCCCCCAGGATCTGGCAATCTTGCTTCTGCTCATCCTCAGTCTTCTTGATTCCCCCTCCCCTCCCTTCTTTCCTTCATTTTTTTGTGGGGGGGGGGGTGGCGGAGGGGGGGGGATGGTGGGTGGGGATGAGGCAGGTACCAGTACTGGTTTTACATATTAGAATTTAACTTTTACCTTCATTTTAATGAGTAGTTTTATTAAATCAGATCAGATACACTTATGTGAGGCAGTAAGATGCCAGCTAAAAGGTTTTTCTTTTTCTTTTTCTTTTTTAAAAGATTTTATTTATTTGAGAGAGAGAGAGACACACACACACACACACAACAAGTGCACAAGTAGGGGGAGCTATAGAGGGAGAATCAGGCTACCTGCCCATGGGGAGCCTGATGCAGTGCTCAATCCCAAGACCCTGGGGTCATGACCAGAGCTGAACTGACGGAGCCACCTAGGTGCCCCTAAAAGGTTTTTCTTTAGAAAAATTATTGGTGGGACACCTAAATGGCTCAGTGTTTGAGCATCTGTTCTAGGCTTACGGCGTGGTCCCGGGGTCCTGGGATCGAGTCCCACATCAGGCTCCCCACAGGGAGCCTGCTTCTCCCTCTGCCTGTGTCTCTGCCTCTCTCTTTTCTGTGTCACTCATGAATAAATAAAAATATTTTTTAAAAAGAAAAAAGAAAAATTATTGGTGAAGACTGTTAGAAAAACTACCTGAATAAACACAGTAAGACTTCATGTATATTGGTAGTCTCCATTTTCAACACTAATGTTTTTGTATAAGAGCTACTATGAACTAAAGGAACTAAAACTTCATTTCTTTCAAATATATTCAAAATTTCTTTCTTCATCATTGATTGAGAAGGATTTGTCAGGAGAATCATCCGCATCCTTTTTTTTTTTTTTTTACTATTAAATGACTGTCTAAAAGCTCTAAGGCAGGTCTCATGAAGGCTGTGTACAAAGTTAACTCTGGTTATTAGGGATTTTCATAACACAGACTTTAGCTTGGTCACTGTCTCCAGAAAGACACCACGTGATGCTCCTAATTGCCAAGTCTTCAGTTAACAAGAATCGTGGCTTATCATGTGTTCCTATTGTTAGTACTAATGTGAACTCTCTGCCAAGAAATAAAGTGAACAGGAAAAATAATAACTTTTTAAAATAGAACTTGTGCTTCTAATTAGGAATCAAACATGAGATTTCTGCACAAGGAACAACTCCTCGGCATGCTTGGAAATTTTATTCCAGATCAGACTCTATGTAACATTTCCTTGCAGACATATGAAATCAAAGTCTTCAGTTCCTGGAAAACTGAAAATTACCATTGTTTTTTCCATTATTACAGTCACTATGGGTAAAGAGACAAAATAGATATAAGCAGGGACTGTGGACAAGGACACAGTCACTAAAAGTTGTAAATTTAACTTATTTAAGGAAAAACTTAACAAAGTACTGTTTCCTTTTTAAATATATATTATTTAAGTTCAAGTGAGATAGCATAGAGTGTATTATTAGGTTCAGGGTAGAGTTTAGTGATTCATCAGTTGCATGTAACACCCAGTGCTCATCACATCAAGGGTCCTTCTTAAAGCCCATCACTCAATTACCCTATTTCCCACCCCCTTCCCTCTAGCAACCTTCAGTTTGCTTCCTAGAGTTAAGAGTCTCCTATGGTTTGCCTCCCTTTCTGTTTTTATCTTATTTTATTTTTCCAAATGACCATTTCGAGTCAAACTTCAGTCTAGTTGCATGGAACCAATGAGAATGAAAAGAATTCTTTGGGTCCTGGTCCAGGATTGCTCTGGACTGCTGACCTTGGGCTCAGTGTGTATAGCATGAAAACCTGAAAATCCATCAACAGGAAATAACATTTTAAAAAGCAAGAAGAGCAATGGTAAAGTAAACGATAGTAACTATGCTGCTTCAAGTCATGGAATGACCCAAGCTCATGAAGAAAAATCTAGTGCTTTAAATGTGACAAAAGATGTGGAATATAAACTACAAACATCACTGTGCAAATGAAAGGTAGCCTATTTCCTAATGACAAGAAAATTAAAATTCTAAAAGGAAAGACAAGGACCAATCCCAAAAAGCAACAAAACCATAGGTTGCTGAGAATCTTTCCCCTGCCCACTGTGACTCCCATGTATCAGAGGCAGTCCCTTCTTGTTCAGGATGCCTGACCACTGGACACTCTGTCTCACCCCTGGCAGAAGGACACACGGAGAAAACAGAGGTAGCTGACAGACTCCATCCTTACCCACAGGCTCATAGGTTTTAACAAAAAGATTTCTGCTTGACAGGCCCCAAATTGGCCCAATTCTCTGCAAATAACACATTTTACTATAAATTTCTAGAATGAACTGGTCTATATAAGTAAGAAAAGTTCCAGAAAACAACTAGTTCTAGGATCTCAATTTCTCGGGTCACAAAAGGAGTATTTTCATATTTTAACAACTTACTCTAAGTAAGCTCCACACCCGCATGGAGCCCAACACAGGGCCTGAATTCACAACCCTGAGATCAAGACCTGAGCTGAGATCAAGAGTTGGACGCTTAACCAACTGAGCTACTCAGGTGCCCCTATATTTTAACCACTTTTAATGAAAGCTTCCTAAAAAGGAATATATATCCCTTCTCAATATTTGTTTTCAGTATATAACCTAATGAGGATAATTCAAACTTCTGTTGATGGCTGGAATGTTATAAATATCTTTATTTTCATAACTAATACAACAACATGTCTCTGATTTCTGCTCCCCCACCCCCACCCCCCGGCCTGCCCTCCTTAGGCTAAACCTTCTGCCAAGGAGCCAGCCTCTAGCAAGAAGATATCCCTCTACGCTGCTGGATCCAAACAGCTATGGAAAAAGAGGTCATTAAATTTTATGCTTTGGGTCCCTAAGTAAGAATTCATGAATCATATGTGAGCCCTCAGAGCAGAAACCTTGATTTTACCTGAACAGTTTTTTTTATTCTTATCCAACTATTTTTGGATTAAAACACAGACTTAACAACAACAAAATCCAATATATAAACTGAATATTATTCTCCTAAGAAATAAGATTATCATATCATTTTCGATTACCACAGAAGTATTATATCTAGCATTTCTTCTAAGAGAATTAAAAAAAAACACTCAAATTACCTGAATTTCTGTTTCATATGTCTAAAGGCTATAGGATCTAAAACTGATGCCATAGGGAAAAATATATAGATATAGATAGATATTTAAATGTAATATTATTGCATTAAGCTTATTATCATGGGATAGCATCTGAAAGGATCATTATTTTACAGCTCCACTAGAGAAGGATCTAATAGTTAAATATAGCCCATTACTGACACCACCTTGGACTCTCTCTAGTGCTGTATTTCCATAATGCTGTCAACCCACTCCCTGCTTACCTGCCTTCCCTTCTCTCTTTTCTATTTGGATTAGGAGATCCTACCTAAAGCCACCTGTTTTAATATTTAGGCAAAATTCTTTCTGCTCACCCAGCAGTGGTTGTTTACCTGGCATTTCCTCTCTGCTCTATCCTTTGACTCAATGCCTCCAACGAGAAAGGCCAGCACTCCCAGAACAACAGTCCCTAATCACTCTCTCTCTCTCTCTCTCTCTCTCTCTCTCTCTCTCTCACACACACACACACACAAACCCTAGCAACATCCCTATGTCACCCTCCTTAGACAACCAGCAATTTCAAATACCAGCAACTTGTTAAGATTTTTACAGATGAATATTCTAGGTTATAGCCAAAGATAATACTTTGCCATTTATCTTTCCTTTAAACAGTCTGGGGGAAAAAAAGCTTTGGAATATGAGTGCAATTTACACCAGTTTTTAAAATCTAAAATCATTTAATATAGTCAAAACAGTAACTAAAGAAAAAAATGAAATCAAGCCTACAAGTAATGTCACTTGCCCTCTACCACCCTAGTGAGATTCAATGGAAATTCAAACATGAGAGATGATTTGGATTTATTCCCCCATTTAAATCTGATCAAAACACCAAGATCATTCCAAATTCTATCCCACAATTTTTGCATCTTCAAATTAGGCATTCAAGGGAAGCATGAGTTTGGGCAGCAAGCCCCAGGCACATCAGACTGAAAGCCAAAAGCCAGAGAAATGCCTTCTATACGAAAGGTACCAGATTTCTCGCATATCTTGGGCCTTAACTCTTCGCTATTCTTTTTCGAGGTTCATCACAAGATATATAGATAATATCTAGGATAATTCTCCATTTAGAAGCTGGGGAATGTTGCCAGATATGGGGGAAAATACTAACTTTAGAATAATGCGGATAAGTTTGGACCCAGAAAGTGAATCTAGACCTATTCAGCTTTGTTAATGACGACTGCAGTTCAATTCTATTTCTTTGTTTTGTTCCTTTGGCAAATATTCCTGCTGAGCAGGGTAGAAGGGGAAAGATGACTTTCCAATGAGGGGGAAGAAAAGAAAACATAGCCACATCCATTAACATAACAATATGTCATTCTAGTAATCACTGTAAACACACAAGATCAATGAACCCAAGAACTCAAACTGAATCCTGGCCAGTGCAACTTAAACCAGCACAACAGGCCAAACAAACACACAGTGACCTGTGCCCAGGAGAATAGGCTCAGACACC